>NC_134136.1:62792500-63417500 GCF_040939455.1 Microcebus murinus
TCACCATTAAATTGGCACTAATCGATCATCACTTATGTGCATATATGGAAGCAACATTCATCAGGTGTCAGGCAAGTGGGAGGTGGAGGGGAGGATGTGTATATACACACCTAATGGGTGCAGTGGGCACCGGCGGCGTGATGGATATGCTTGAAGCTCTCACTTGGGTGGGGCAAGGGCAGTATTTTAGGATAGCCTAAACATTTGTATCCCAATAATATGCTGACATAAAAATTTTTTTTAAAAAAATAAACCAAAATAAAGGATAATATAAGTGTTGGTAGTTCACCATTTTATACTTGAGTAGTATTCCATGGTATGCATATGCCACATTTTATTAATCCACTCATGTATTGAAGGGCACTTGGGTTGTTTTCACATCCTTGCAATAGTGAATTGTGCTGCCCTAAACATTCGAGAGCAGATGTCTTTTTATAGAATGTCTTTTTTCCCTTTGGGTAGATGCCTAGTAGTGGGATTGCTGGATCAAATGGTATTTCTATTTTTAGCTCTTTGAGATATCTCCAAATTACTTTCCACAGGGGTGGTACTAATTTGCAGTCCCACCAGCAGCGTAAGAGTGTTCTTATGTATCCACATTCACGCCAGCATTAGCTGTTTTGGGGCTTTTTGATAAAGGCCATTCTCACTGGAGTTATGTGATATCTCATTGTGGTTTTGATTTACATTTTCCTAATGATTAGAGATGTGGAGCAATTTTTTAATACGTCTGCTGGCCATCATTCTGTCTTCTTCAGAAAAGTTTTGTTTCATGTCCTTTGCCCACTTTGTTATGGAGTTGTTGATTTTTTTCTTGTTAATTTTCTTAAGTTGTATATAGATTCATGTTATCAGCCCTTTATTCGATATGTAGCATGCAAATGTTTTCTCCCATTCTGTAGGCTGTCTATTCACTCTAATGATAGTATTCTTGGCTGTGCAGAAGCTTTTTAATTTGATCAGGTCCCATTTATTTATTTTTGTTGCTGTTGTGTTTGCTTTTAGGGTCTTCCTCATAAATTATTTGTCTAGGCCAGTGTCCATATGAGTTTCCCAACATTTTCTTCTAGAATTCTTAAGCTTTCACGCCTTAGGTTGAAGTCTTTTATCCATCCTGAGTTGAATTTTGTGAGAGGTGAGAGGTGGGGCTCCAGTTTCAATCATCTGCATGTGGTTATCCAGTTTTCCCAGCACCATTCATTGAATAAGGATTCTTTTCCGCAGATGATATTTTTGTCTGCTTTGTCAAAGACTAGATGACAACATGAGGATGGTTTTATATCTGGGTTCTCAGTCCTGTTACAAAGGTCTATATCTCTGATCTTGTGTCAGTGCTATGCTGTTTGGGTTACTATAGCCTTGAAGTAAAGCTTAAAGTCTGGTAAGTTGATGCCTCCCAATTTGTTCTTTTTGCTTAAGATTGCTTTGGCTATACGAGGTCTTCTCTGGTTCCATACAAAGCTTAGAATTATTTTTTTCTCGATCTGTAAAAAATGATAGTATTTTGATAGGGATTGCATTAATTCTGTAGATTACTTTAGATAGTATGGACATTTTATCAATATTGATTCTTCCAATCTATGAGCATGGTAGGGTTTTCCATCTGTTTACATTTTATACAATTTCTTTTCTCGGTGTTTCATAGTTCTCCCTATATAGGTCTCTCGCCTCCTCCGTTCAATATATTCTGATATAATGAATTTTCTATGATGGCTGTGTGAAAGGTGTTGGGATTTTTATTTGATTATTGGTTTGACTAGTATTGTTGTATAAGAATGGCACTGATATGTGTGTGTTGGTTTTGTATCCTGAGATTTTATTAAATTCATTTATAAATTCCAGGAGTCTCTTGGTTGAATCCTGGGATTTTCTACATATGATATCATATTGTCAGCAAAGAGTCAGAGTTTGACCACTTGCGCCCCCGTTTGGATGCCCGTAATTCCCCTCTCTTGTATGATTGGTATGGCAAGGACTTCCAGCACTGTTTGAATAGAAGCGGAGATAGTGGGAAACTTTGCCTGGTTCTAGTTCTAAGGGAGATTGCTTGCCATTTTACCCATTGAGTATGTTATTGGCTGTGGGTTTATCATATATGGCCTTCATAATTTTAAGATGTGTCCCATCTGTGTCTTTTTCTTTAAGAGTTTTTCTCATAAAGGTGTGCAGGGTTGTGTCCAATGCTTTTTCTGCATCTATTGAGAGAATCGTATGTCTTTGTTCTTGCCTTCATGTATATGGTGATTGCATTTATAGATTTGCATATGTTGAACCATCCTTCCATCACTGAGATAAAGCCCACCTGGACATGATGAATTATTTTTGTGATGTGCGTTTGGATTTGGTTTGCTAAGATGTTGTTGAGGATTTTTACATCTATATTCATGAGGGATATTGGTCTGTAGTTTTCTTTTTCTGTTGTGTCCTTTCCTGGCTTTGGTATCAAGGTGATATTGGCTTTGTAGAATGAGCTGGGGAGGATACTATCCTTCTCAATGTTGTGGAATAATTTCTGCAGTATAGGTATGAGTTATTCTTTGTAAGTTTGGTAAAATTCTGGTGTGAATCCTATCTGGTCCAGGACTTCTTTTTGCTGGAAGATTTTAAATTGCTGCTTCAATTTCTGTGCTCAATATTGGACTGTCCAGGAATTCTATTTTTTCCTGATTGAGCCTCAGGAGGTTGTGTGTTTCTAAGAATTTGTCCATTTCCTCTGTGTTTTATAGTTTTTAGGCATATACATTTTTATAGTATTCAAAGAAACTCTATTCTATTTTCACGATGTATGTAATGACCTCTCATTTTTCATTTCTCATTGTGCTTCTTATAATCCTTTCCTTTGTAGCTGTTGTCAATCTGGCAAGAGGGCTTTCAATTTTGTTTACTTCTTTAAAAAAAACCGACTTTTGGCTTTATTAATCTTCTGGATAGTTCTTTTGTTCTAAATTTCATTTAGTTCTGCTCTGATCTTAGTTATTTCTTTTCTTCTGGTAGGTTTAGGATTGATTTGCTCTTCCTTTTCCAGCTCCTTGAGACTGTTTATTCGTTTGTTGATTTGTGAACTTTTTGTCTTTTGGATGTCAGCATTGAATGCTATTAGTTTTCCTCTCAGGGATGCTTTTTCTGTATCCCACAGATTTTGATAACTTGTATCCCCATTATCATTTAGTTCAGAGAATCATTTGAATTCTATCTGGATCTCCTCCTTGACCCAATAGTCATTAAGCAATGGATAGTTTAATTTCCATGACTTTGTGAAGTGGTGAGTGTTTCTTTTGGAATTGATCTCTAATTTTGTACCACTGTGGTCTGAAAAGGTACACGGTATTATTTCTATTTGTTTAAATTTGTAGAGATCTAATTTGTGGCCTAGAATGTGATCGACTTTAGAGAAGGTTCCATGGGCTGATGAAAAGAATATATATGCAGCTATATTTGGGTGGAATGTTCTGTAGATGTCTGTTAGACCCATTTGTTTCAGAGCTCTGTTTAAGTCCTTGTTTCTTTGCTTCCTTTCTGCTTGGAGTATCTGTCCAGTTCCATCAGTGGGGTGTTGAAATCCACAGCTACTACGGCATATCATGTTATTTAGATCAAACAGGGTTTGCTTTATGTATTTGGGTGTTCCTGTGTTGGGTGAATGAATATTAAGAATTGTTACGTCTTCTTCTGGATTTTTACCTCTACCACTATATAGTGGCCATCTTTGTATTTCTATACTATTGCTGTTTTAAACTTTATGTCATCTGAGAGAAGAATAGCTACCCCAGCTTTCTTTTGGTTTCCATTTGCCTGGAAGTTTGTTTTCTAACCCTTTACCTTGAGTCTGAAAGCATCTTTGTGGGTAAGATGCGTTTCCTGGAGACAGCAGATACTTGGCTTGTGTTTTTTTATCCACTGAGCAAGTCTATGTCTCTTCAGTGGACAATTCAAGCCATTGACATTTATTGAGAGCATTGATATTTGGGGTAGATTTCTGTTCATACTGTTGGATAAATTCTTATTGTTTTGTTTTACCTCTCAAGCCATTTTGGCATCAGGGTTGTGGACTCTAACTCTTGAGTGATTTTACTTTGGTAGGTGCCTATCGTGCTGTTCAGTATATTATGCAGTTCTGGGCACTTCCTTCAGGGCCAGTCCTTGGTCTTCACAAATTCCTTCAGTGATTACTTGTCTGGGAAAGTCTTTATTTCTTCCTCATAGATGAGGCTTAGTTTTGATAGGTAAAGAATTCTAGGTTGGCCATTATTGTGTTTTAGAAGATTGATGATGGGTCCCCTGTTCCTTCTGGATTGTTAGATTTCAGTTGAGAAGTCTGCAGTTAGTCTGATTGGTTTTCCTTTGTAGGTTACCTGCTCTTTTTGTCTTACTGCTCAAAGGACTGCCTCTTTCATGTTTACTTTGGTCAGCCTCATAACTATGTGACATGGTGATTGCATTTTCACATTGAGTCTCCCAGTATTCTGTGTGCTTCTTATATCTGGATATCTAGATTTTTGTCCAGGCAAGGTAAGTTTTCCTTCATTATTACAAGAAATAGATGTTTTCAGCCCTTGCGTACTTTCTTCATCTCTCTCCAGGGTGCCTATAATTCTTATGTTTGGTTCCTTGCATAACCCCACAGTTCTTTTATTTTTTGTTCATGTCTCTTGCTTTTGTGTTCTTTTACTTCATCTGATTTGTTTAACGCACAAGCATTCCCTGAAGCTCTGAGATGCTTTCCTCTGCATGATTAACCCTATTCTTAAGGCTTCCCACTGTCTTTTGTAGTTCCTTGAAGGCCTCTTTTAATTTATAATATTTCTGTTTGGTTCTTTCATAATATTTCAATGTTTTTGGAAAAGTTTTCATTCATTTCCTGTGGCTTCTTTGTATTGAGTTTCTATTTTCTCTTCAATTCCATTGAGTTTCCTTACAATCCATATTCAGAGTTCTTCCTCTGTCATTTTAATCATTGTGTTTCAGTTGGTGTCCGTTGTTGAGGATCTAATGATTTCCTTTGGAGGTGAGTTTTCTCTCTGTTGTTTCATATATCCTGCATTATTTTACTGATTCTTTTCATTCACATTACCTGGTGGAGAACTGGGGTTGCTATAACTGATTTATGGCCCTATGTGCACATCCCGAAGGGTTGTGCCTTGACAGTGCTGAGGAGAGGCATGGTCGGCCTGTATTGTCTTAGGGGTATTTTAGCAAGTTGAGTTGCCTCTGACCTATTGTCTTCACCTCTTCCCAATTGAGACTAGTGAGTTGGTCCCCCAGTTTAAATTCCCAGGTGGTGGATTGCACTTGTGTGTGTGACTCCACTGCCCTCTAAAAGCTTGAGATGGCAGTCACCCTGTTACGCTATGAGGTTACCTTGTCATTGATTGTAGTTTCTGTGGAGAAGCCAGTTATTGAAGTAATCTGATGTCTTAATGGTAGGCTCTGGTCCCCCAGATGGAGTCTACAAATCCAGCAGTCTTTGGAAGGGGCCTTTCCACTCCCAAGAGTTACTTGGACCGTCTTCCGCCTTAAGGTGGCGGTAGAGACAAGATAGATTGCAGCTGGTGCAGGCAAGCCTGGGTTTGTGTCCTTCTGTGGTTGCTTGATCTGCCGCTAGGGGGAGCCGCTAACATGTTATTCAGGGCTCTCTCACCACACTTGAAAAGCGCCTCGTGATGGAAGGGGTCAATTGGTGCAATTGCTGAGGTGTCTGGCTATGATTTTCCTTCCCTGTCCACAAACTCCAATGCTGGCGCCCACCTGGACCAGGAAAGCAAGCCCTTAGAGGTGTGTTCTAATTAGATGACCTAAACTGGTCTGGGGGCTGAATCAACAGGCCACCAATGAGTTTTTGGCATCCAGTCCCACAGATTCGTGGCAGTTGCACAGAGAAAGCGGCGTTCTCGCTTCTCCCCACCTCTAAGGGTGGAGCCCACCTCACCTGGCACGAAAGTCCCTGGGGTGGGGCAGAGGTGTTGCTTGAAACCACCGCACACTGTAGTGTCTCCAGGCTAAGGACCCCAACGGTGGTGTTTCCCTCCCCTGCAGAGTTATCGTTGGGGCGACCATTCAGGAGTTGGCAGATGCTGGTCCAGCGGGCAGAATCAACAGAGCGCCAGCTGTCCCCTCTGCATCACAGTCCTGTAGTCTCCCATCTGCTTAGCAGAGGATCCTGCTCTTTTAGACCCACCCTGAGCCCACCAAATAGCCAGCGGTTTCCATGGACAGAGCCCCCTTTTTGCGTTCACCTCCTGCGCTCTGGTCCCGCTGCCTGCCAGAGGCGAGGTGCCTGTGTCCAAACTCCCTGGTGCAGTTGGGGTCGCAGGAAGTAACCACTCAGTCCCTTCCCCACCCAGCGTGGTCCCAGCACAGAGCACCGAAGAGTTCAAAATGTTTCCCACTATTGTCTCCTCTCCACAGAGCCTGCCATTCCGAGCCACGGCTTTGCACTGACTCCAGGCACGTCCCAGTAGGAGTGGGTGTGGAGGTCTGTGGGGGAGCCGGGCATCCTCCTGTGGGTCAGATCACATGGAGCTGGCCTAACTAGGATGACCCTCCCAGGCTCTATTCCTTATTGTATGTCTTGCAGTCTCCAATCTTTGTGACGGTATCTCCTTTTCACCTGTGCTGCATGTCCCACCCTGTTTTTCTGCAGATTCACAATGCTGTTTTTGGAGAAAAGTGATCCACTTGTGTGTAGCTGTCCGAGTTCTTCATCTCCTTCTCTGGGAGCAGTGAGCCAGGAGGCCACCGCACCACCGCTAATCCCCCGTTTATTCCTCCTCTGTGGTTTTTTTTTTTTTATTTCAAGATATTATGGTGGCACAGATTTTAAGGTTTCAGTAAATGCCCATTTCACCCCTCCCCCCACAAGTCTGAGTCTCCATCATGACCATCCCCAGATGGTGCACATCTCACTCATTATGTATGTATATACCCGCACCCCTCCCCCTCCCACCTGCCCAATACCCTATTACTGTAGTACCTATGTGTCCACTTAGGTGCTACTCAGTTAATACCAGTTTGCTGGAGAATATATCTGGTGCTTGTTTTTCCATTCTTGGGATACTTCACTTAGTAGTATGGGTTCCAGCTCTAACCAGGAAAATATAAGATGTGCTATATCACCATTGTTTCTTAGAGCTGAATAGTACTCCATGGTATACATATACCACATTTTATTAATCCATTCTTGGATTGATGGGCACTTGGGCTGTTTCCACAGCCTTGCAATTATGAATTGTGCTGCTATAAACATTCGAGTGCAGGTGTCTTTTTTGTAGAGTGTCATTGGATCTTTTGGGTAGATGGTCAGAAATGGGATTGCTGGATCAAATGGTAGATTCACTTGTATCACTTTAAGGTATCTCCATATTGCTTTCCACAGAGGTTGAACTAGTTTGCAGTCCCACCAGCAGTGTAGGAGTGTTCCTCTCTCTCCGCAACCATGCCAGCATTTATTGTTTGGAGATTTTTTGATAAAGGCCATTCTCACTGGGGTTAAGTGATATCTCATTGTGGTTTTGATTTGCATTTCCCTGATGATTAGAGATGTTGAGCATTTTTTCATATGTTTGTTGGCCATTCTTCTGTCTTCTTTAGAAAAATTTCTGTTCAAGACCTTTGCCCACTTTTTAATGGGGTTATTTGATTTTTTCTTCCTGATTTTCGTGAGTTCTAAGTATATTCTAGTTATCAGCCCCTTATCGGATGCATAGGATGCAAAAATTTTCTCCCATTCTGTAGGTTGTCTGTTTACTTTCATGACTATTTCTTTGGCTGTGCAGAAGCTTTGTAGTTTGATCATGTCCCATTTATTTATTTTTGTTGCTGCTGTGATTGCCTTTGGGGACTTCTTCATAAACTCTTTGCCTAGGCCTATGTCTAGGAGAGTGTTTCCAACTTTTTCCTCTAGAATTCTAATAGTTTCATACCTTAGGTTTAAGTCTGTTATCCAGCCTGAGTTGATTTTTGTGAGAGGTGAAAGGTGTGGGTCCTGTTTTAACCTTCTACAAGTGGCTATCCAGTTTTCCCAGCACCATTTATTGAAAAGGGATTCTTTTCCCCAGCGTATGTTTTTGTCTGCTTTGTCAAAGATTTGATGGCTATATGAGGTTGGTTTTATATCAGGATTCTCAGATCTGTTCCACTGGTCCATATTCCTATTTTTGTGCCAATACCATATTGATTTACTTACTATAGCTTTGTAGTATAGTTTGATATCTGGCATATTAATGCCACCCATTTTGTTTTTGTTGCCTAGAATTGCTTTTGATATTTGGGGTCTTCTTTGGTTCCATACGAAGCATAAAATTATTTTTTCTCTATCTGTGAAGAATGCTGATGGGATTTTAATAGGTATTGCATTGAATCTCTAGATCAGTTTGGGTAATATAGACATTATGATGATGTTGAGCCTGCCGCTCCACGAGCATGGTATGGATTTCCATCTGTTTACATCCTCTGCTATTTCCTTCCTCAGTGTTTCATAGTTCTCCCTGTAGAGGTCTTTTACCTCCTTGGTTAAGTATATTCCTAGGTACTTTAATTTCTTTGTTGCTATTGTGAAGGGAATTGAGTCTTTGATTTTGTTCTCAATTAGATTGTTGTTGGCATATATGAATGCCTCTGATTTCTGTGTATTGATTTTGTATCCTGAGACTTTACTAAATTCATTGATCAGCTCCAGGAGTTTTGTGGTTGAATCTTTGGGGCTTTCTAGATATAATATCATATCATCACCAAATAGTGAACGTTTGATCTCTTCTGCCCCTATTTGGATACCTTTGATTCCATTTTCCTGTCTGATTGCTGTAGCCAGGACTTCCAGCACTATATTGAACAGAAGTGGAGATAGTGGGCAGCCTTGTCTGGTTCCAGTTCTAAGTGGGAATGATTTCAATTTTTCCCCATTCAATATGATGTTGGCTATGGATCTGCCATATATGGCTTGTATCATTTTTAGGTATGTCCCTTCTATGCCTATTTTCTTAAGTGTTCGTATCATGAAAGGGTGTTGAATTTTGTCAAAAGCTTTTTCTGCATCTATTGAAAGAATCATGTGGTCTTTGTTTTATGCTTCTGTTTATGTGGTGAATTGCATTTATAGATTTACGTATGTTGAACCATCCCTGCATCCCTGGGATGAAGCCCACTTGGTCGGGGTGGATTATTTTTTTTGATAAGCGTCTGGATTCGGTTAGCTAATATTTTGTTGAAAATTTTTGCATCCATATTCATTATGGATATTGGTCTGTAGTTTTCTGTTTTTGTTGCATCCTTTCCTGGTTTTGGTATCAGAGTAATATTCGCTTCATAAAAGGTGTCGGGGAGGTTTCCATTCTTCTCGATGTTGTGGAATAGTTTCTGCAAGGTAGGTACTAGTTCTTCTTTGTAAGTGTGGTCAAATTAGGGTGTGAGGCCATCTGGACCGGGACTTTTCTTTTCAGGGAGATTTTTAATTGCTGTTTCTATTTCAACTGTTGAGATTGGTTTGTTCAGGGAATCTATTTCTTCCTGGTTGAGCCTAGGGAGGCTGTGTGTTTCTAGAAATTTGTCCATTTCCTCCACATTTTCAAGTTTGTGTGCATAAAGATTTTTGTAATATTCATAAATTATATCTTGTATCTCTTTGGGATCAGTTGTGATATCTCCTTTTTTGTTCCTTATGGAGCTTATTAGAGATTTCTCCTTTCTGCTTGTCATTAGCTTAGCCAATGGTGTGTCAATTTTGTTTATTTTTTCAAAGAACCAACTTTTTGTCTTATTAATCTCCTGAATACCTTCTCTGTTTTCAGTTTCGTTTAGTTCTGATTTGATCTTGTTGATTTCACTTCTTCTGCTGGGTTTGGGGTTGGTCTGTTCTTCTTTTTCCAGCTCTTTGAGTCGTTTCGTTAGATTGTCTATTTGTGATCTTTTTGTCTTTTGGTTATAGGCATTTATGGAGATAAACTTTCCTCTCAGAACTACTTTAGCTGTGTCCCAGAGGATTTGATAACTTGTCTCTCCATTGTCGTTTTCTTCATAGAACTTTTTTATTTTCCTCTGTGGTTTTGATTTGTGTATACCTGATGGATACCATAGGGAATTGAATGGAATGAGCATTTTTCATGTATTTTTGGCCATTTGTATATATTCTTTGGAGAAATGTCTCCTCCGTTCCTTTACGCCTTTTCTAGTTATGTTATTTGTCTTTTATTGTTGAGTGGTATGAAGACAAAATATATTATGAATACTATTCCCTTGTAAGATACATGCTTTGAAAGTAGTTTTTTTCCATTCTGTAAATTATCTTCTCACTGTTTGGGCACTGTCCTTCATTAGTTCATGTTTATGTCAAATACTTCTTGAGTGCCTCCTGTTTGCACCTCACTGTGTCAGGTCTGAAATGTCTAATGGATACAACAATGAACACATCAGGCAAGATCCCTGCCCCACGGGACTTATCTCTCAAAGTGGTAAAAGGAGACACATGCACTCAATATGTAAAATATAATTTTCAGTAATAATAAGCGCTGTGAAAGAAATAAGGCATTCAAACCAAATACCAGCACTGCAGTCTCCTAATATATACATGAGATAAGCATTTGCACTACGGAATGAGTTTTCAAACACTGCACATTAGAGAACCAGAAAACACGTTATCAAACCTCAGACTATCAGGGTCCCTTATCTTACAAAACCCAATGAAAATTTACAGGTTATAGTAATATTTATGTCATTGAACACAAGTAAGCATCAACCTACAATTACATTTGAAAGGAATCTGTTCATGGTCACTCCCATCCTAGAACCACCTATCACCTACAATTGCTGACTTTTCTTCATGACCCTCATTACTAGATAGAAATTCTTATTTACTGCTATATTTACCAGAGTATTGTCTATCTCTTCCCACTTGTGTGTCAGCTCCACAACAGCAGAGATTTTGTTTGTTGTTCTTGTCTACCGGGCCCCAGGATCTAGAACAGTGCCTGGCGCATGATGGGTGCTCAATAAATACTGCAGGAATATATTGAATAAGAGAAGGGTAACATCTTGGGTGATTCCAGGAAACCTGTGGGAGGATCTGGTTTCTAGGCAAGTCACACCAAATCTGAATACTTCACTTTCCCACTTACCTCTGTCTAAACAGTATCTGTCCTCTCTCCTGATAATGCTACAGCTGGCTTGAAAGACACGAGATCCTGTCCTAACTCAGCTTTTTCCTGGCTGTGTAGTGTCCTCAGGACTCTGACAATGAACAACTTGTCAGTAAGATCATCCAGTAAATTGGGTTTTCTTTGATATCAATGACTCAGCCTCCCTTGTGTATGTGAGTTGCACCATGGAGTAAATTGTCATTCCTTCAATCACAAAAGTTATATTGGAAATAAATATTTAACTAATGTTTAAACATTCATTTCTATAAACATATAATGACAGTTCTTTAAATAACATATATCAGTAAGTATATTATTCATTATAATTGAATGGATGGGGGAAAATTCCCATTTATATATTGTTTTCAAAACTCAATGAGTACAGATCTCTTTTTTTGTCAGAGAATGTCAATGTTAGCTTTACAACTGTTATATTTTCTTGGTTTGCTATAACAAAATATTAATACCACAGTCAGTGTGGCTTAAATACGAGATATTTACATCTCAGATTTCTGGAGGCTTGGAACTCCAGATCAAGGTGCAGGCTGATTCGGTTCCAGGTGAGGGCCCTCTTACTGGCTTACAGAAGTGCAGTCTTCTCACTGTGTTTTCATAGGGAAGAGGGAGAGCAAATTTTGGGTTCTCTTCCTCTTCTTATAAGGACACTAATTCTAGGATGGGGGCTCCACCCTCATGACCTCATCTAAACCTAATTATCTCCCGAAAGCCACATCTTCAGATAAGATCACATTGGGGGTTAGGGGCTTCAACTTGTCAATTTTAGGCGGACACAAATGTTAAGTCTCTATCTACTGTGACGTGTGTTCTTTACATTGTCAAAATAACTAGCACCTTTTATGTAGTTTCAGTGGAATTTCAAAAATAAGCTTATGCTTTTCACTATTTGTATATACACTATCCCCTCAAGTCCCCAAAGCAGTCAGGAAATGAAGTTTTATCAGCATCATTTACAATTAACTGGGGCAATGCTCTTATGAACTGAAACTGCTCTAGGCTGAGGCTACCTCAGCAGAGCACACTCTGCTCTCCCTTGTGAGACCAACATAAATGATTACAGATCTGAGTCCTCAGTTGTGGATGTTTAGATCTCTACTCCTTTACCAACCCCAAGACAACAACACTACACTCCTGTAGCCAGAACATCGGTCCTGATGTCAGCTCACTTGGAAAGATGCTGGAGAGGAACAAAAGTCTATGCTGTCCTGGGTGACTATTACAATGAAGTGGTAAATATAAACCAGTTTTTAAGGAGTTCAAAAAGCAAGAGCACACCAGGAGTAGGAAGGCAGGTGGTTCCAAGGAGGCCCCCTGGAAGCTAGGGTCCATGAAAAGAGGGAGTTAGAACATAATGGGTAGCTTGACTGCAGTGTGAGAAGGTATACAGCAGGATTATGCAAATAAGTAAGTATACCGAAGATGATGGGAGGAAGGGTTCGCCATAGTTGTGAACGAAGCAATATAAACATGGAAAGGTAGAAAGAGAGGAAGATGTTGAATAAATCCTGTTTTTGTGGACTGACACTGGAGGTATGGGTGAAAGTAAACTCATTATATTCCAATGGACGTTGAAATAAGCCCTTGAATTCTAAACACTATGTTCTTTACACAAAGGAACAGGGATCCTTATAGATATAGCTTATAATTTTTAATTTCAGGCAAAATAATGAACCACAAGTTAAATATGACAAGTAGGAATTGTTTAAAGTCACAAAACATATCCCTTAGGAAGATGTACAGATTTTTATGCATCTCATAACAGCAGTGAAACAAAAAGGCAACATTTATTAAAGGTACACGTAGTAATAGATGAAACCACAATCATGTTGAGAAACATCAAAATGCCTCTATTATTGAGGCAATCGGAATCATGATAGCAAGAAGGGTAGGCACAATATATTGGGCCCAAATTACATTCCAGATAGTTTAATGGAACTTCATTTTTAAGACTCATTCCAGACAGCCAGATTTGGCCCAAGGGCAATCATCTTGACCATTCTCTTATTTCCATTTGTTCACTGTATATATCCCTATATGAGCTGAGGGGAATCTGATGTCAACACATCTGCCACTCATTTTCCAGCATGCCAGTTTGAAGCTCTATAGCAGAACATTGGACCCCGAGAAACTTGTGTGTCAGGTCCCTATTTTTTCATGCCATTTCTGTCCTAGCATGAAAACACATTTCTAATGTAGCCCACTACTTCCTGGTCCCTGAGTGCTAGTGCCATGATGTTATCCCTTTAGAGAGAAAGGTGTGATGTCCCCCAATGAAGGTGAGATAATCAAGGACCCTTCATTCTAAATTGGGGCAAAGAGCCTTGAAGCTGACATATTCCTGAGGGAAAATATTCAAAGTACCTCTGCTTGACCTTCCCTACAAATGCAAACATATTCTGGGGTTTGCTATTTAAAAGAATGAAGGAAATTTATTTATCCCCACAACTCCAGCGTCCCAGGTGATTATGTGATTCACTCACTCCAGTGAGGATGTTGGTGAAGCAGCAGCTGAGATTGAATCACCACCTGATGGGGCTTCCCATAGTCCACCGTTACTCTCAAAGAGCATTCTTCCACATCAACCAAACTGGAGGATTAAATGGGGATTCACGGCCCATGCATCTCTCAATGAGGTTCAACAGTGGATTTCTCTGCAGTTCCCACAGGGTGTGGGGCTGCTTTTGAATGGTGACTTTCACAGGGACCAGAAGCTGTCACAGCTCCTGCTTGCCCTTTTCATCATAAGAGCTAAAGCTGCATGGGTCAGGAAGTCACAGGGGATATTAAAGAAGGCCAATTCCATTAGGGTCCAGAATTTCATCCTTTTAATTAAGGCTATAACTCCAGTGTCTAGAACAGTGCCTGGCACATAAAAGGGGATCAGTGGGTACTTGTGGAGTGAACTAATGAGTGAAAGTCTAAACTCTACAGGATAGTCAATCCTCCTATGTTGCTATAAGGAGGGAAACTGGACAACTGGATCACTGGCTGCCTGGGGGCTTCCACTGCACCTGTAAAGCAAACTCTGGACCAAACTCTAGTTATTATGGGAATGGGAGTTATGGTGGAATTATGAATCCCAGGAGTGGGAGTGAGCTCGCAGCCACTTTCCAGTGATGCCCAAAGATCTGAATATATCCCTTCTCCTAGGTCACAGTTACTTGGTTAAATGCTCTGTTAGGGGAAGGCCAGAAGTTTCATGGGTGTATTCTGGGATTTTAGTACCATCCTTCCCAGTGGGTAAGCAGCTTCCCTTTCCTTCGAGGGTTTCTGAGATTGCCCTCTTATTCATTCTGCAGATGGGCTGCACCTCTCCAACAAAGTGGATCAAGGAGGCTTATGTACAGCAGATTGGGAGTGTTTCTGTTTTAAAAAAATCAACTAAAGTCTTAATGGTTTGCTGAACAATTTTACTCCTAGGGAAGAATTGATGAATGAGCCACCGCTAAACATCAGTGGTAGTCTGATCATTCATTTATTGAAGTGAATAACATTTATTCTGCATCTAGTATGTGCTAGCACTATTCTGAGTGCTTGGTGATGCGTTACTGACAAAAACAGAACAAAAGATATTCTGCCATTGTGGAGATCACATTTGAGCAAAAGGAAGAAAGGAAATAGTTAAACAATAAATATAACAAATTGTGCAGGTGACAGAAGATTAAAAAATCTATGGAAAATGAAAACTAAACAGACAGCATAAGGGGGATTCAAAACTGAAGGAAGCAAACAGTAACTTCAAGTCATGCTGGCCCTGCTGCCTTTTTCAGTTAAGTGCTTTGCTTCTGTGGGTCACTTCAGTGCCGTCCCAGGCCTCTGCCATCGCAGAATCCACCCCTGGTAATGGAAAACAAGGAATTTCAATTAATTTGCACTGTTGTTTCAAATAACTCATTTCCTACAGGGACTAGCCAGCTGTGGCTTGCTTTGTAATTGATAGCACACTTCCCTCAGGTGTGTTCACGGTCCAACATGAATTAGCCAGTATCTTAATTGCATTTACAAGATAAATCTTATTTAAATATTGTTTAGACTTACCAGACTAAGTTTATCAATTAAAGCAAGCCCTTCACTGTCCATAGAAGAAAACATGGACAGGGAATAAAAATATCTTGTTATTATGACCTTTGCACTGGGGTGATAGAAACTGCTCTCCAAATGTAGCATGACTGTGTGCTCTCCACCATGACCACAATGACGACATCGTATCTTTGAGGTACGTAATCACAAGGAAGTTTCAGAGAATCCAACGTGAAGAAGATAGTATCATCTATCACCCCGTTTCTTCCATGTAGGCTAGTGATGCAGACCTGTCAGCATAAATGATGGAAATTATTACGAGAAAGCATAATACACTATAACAGACTCTATAAACCTTCACTCTGGCTCTAACCTATAGGTCTCCATCCAAATCAATGATTCCCAAATTGGGTGTCACACTGGCAACACCCAGGGTGCTTTGTAAAAATACTCATGCCCAGATTCCACCGCAGACAATTAAGTCAGACTCTGGAGATGTGGCCTGGGTCTCTGAGGAGAAACCTTGCTCTACATATTACCAAAAAGTGTCCATTACCCTACATTTCACTACATTTCCTACTCAGTTTCAGGTTCCACTACCCAAGTCATACACAGCTTTTACCCGTAAGCTCAAGTTACACAACACACTCTATTCACACTTTCCCCCAAGTTTTCTTGCATACAAATTGTTTTTCTTCCTGTTGTTCTCAGAACATTCTAACACTAAATCAACGACACAATTTAGAACTTGCTTATATGCTTGTTCTACATTGTTTCCTAATTATTTCCTTTTGGAAGGCCTGCCTTTTCAATAGAAATTATGCTTCTTTTTGGCAAAGAATATATTTGTTCATATTTTCTAGATTTCCTAGTACACTCAATACAATCCTAGGCACAAAAACTATCACTAAAGGAACATTTGGCAGAAGCTAATGACAAAGGCTACATGGAAACAAATTACCTCATCCACATGCTTGTAGTTCACGGGTGTCAGTGAGCATGGCTTGATATTTGAGGTGCCTGGCTGATTGGAATATTGAACTTCTAACCAGTCACCCTTGTCAGGCACAAAACCTAAAACAGCTATGAAGAAATTTGAGTGTAATTATCTCTTAACTAGGTCATGCTAAATTTCACAAGTTATTTTGACATTGTAATACCTTCCAATAGTTTCTGGTAAATTTAAGGTACATTTTGAACATGTTTAAACAAACACATTGTAAATCTTTCTATCAGAAAAGAAGTTTAGCAACGTTAGGGGGATGGACACACTTGAAGCTCTTACTGGAGGAGGAAGGGGGGGCATGGGCAATATACGTAACCTTAATATTTGCACTTGTACCCCCATAATACGCTAAAATAAAAATTAAAAAAGAAAAGAAGTTTATAATCCTTTAGGTATTGATTCTCCTCTACTGATTTAATAAAGTCAAATGGGGAAAAGTGTCAACTGTGCAGCACAGCCAATCTAAGGAAGCAGCACAGGATTCGTTAAACAATTGGCCCTATTCACAACTCCTTAGCGAGGCAGCCAAGTACACACGTAAGGGCACAAGTTTGAACTTGGCTGCCTGCATTTAAATCTTGACACTGCCATTTGCTCAGTTTGCAACCTTGGTCAAGGTGTTTAACCTCTGTGACTTGGTTTCTTCATCTATAAAATGAGAAGCACAATAGGAGTTTTCATGATACAGAGTTGCTGTGAGAATTATACGATATGTGTAAAACTCATAGAATAATGACTGGCACATAGTAACCACCACATAAGTGTTGACTCGTATTAGTGATAGCAGTGGCACTAGGAAATATTGCTCCTGTAGGAATAAATGACTTCCCCCAGGTGTTGTGGTCAGCTGATGGACTCTTAAGTAGACACTTTACATTTTACAGTTGTAAACATGGAGTTTCAAACAGAATTAGACAATAAGCAATAAGTGAGTCACAGAGTAACAAAGCTAGAGGAATGGACCTGGAGCAACTGGAAATCTCAAACACTCCAAGTGGGAAGGTAAATTAGCCTAACCACACCAGAAAACTGGCAGTATCAACACAGTGAAACATTTCTATACCCTAGGACCCAGCATTGTAGAATGACACAAGACACAATGCTAGACCTCTTCTCTCTCTGTTAATTTACACGCATTTCTTTGGCATGGGTTTACAGCATATCTATGGACTGATAAATCCCAAATGTATATACCTCTAGCTCTAACCAACCTCAGATTCAAATATCCACATGCCTGCGCCAATTTAACATGTCTAGGCTGAGTTACTGCTATTCTTCTCATTCACCAAACTGTGCTCATTTCAGTCTTCTACATCTGAAATTGGCAACGCCAGCTTTACTATTGCTGCTCAAACCAAAAACGTTGGAGTTACCTTTCCGCAATCTTTCCTTCACACCAAAGCTCCAATCTGTCAGCCACTACCTTCGTCTCTAACTTCAAAATACATCAAAGACCAAATCAATCCTTAGATCCTCCACTTCCAAAACTTTGTTCCAATCTCTATCATCTCTTACCAGGAATATTACAGTGTTCTCCTAACTGAGTTGCTGACGCCACCCTTGCCCCACATAGTATTTTCTCAACAAAGCAGAGAGAGTGAACATCCTAAAACAAAATTCAGTTTCGAGACTGGTTTTACACTCAAGAAAATAAAAAAGCGAGCTACCTAGAAGAGCTGACATAATCACCCCTTTTATACCCAAGCAACATAACAGCTGCAATGGACCAAAATACTAAAAGCAAAGTTTATCTTTGGGTCTAAACTACATATTAGAATATCTGCTGATTACAAATAGAATTCAACAACAGATACACATACACACACACACACACACACAGATACAGAGAAAGGTATAAGGCAAGCTGCCATCCTAATTTTGTGGTTTATTTTTTAAAAACACTTTCCCTGTATACTCTAGGATTTTTTCATTGATTAGAAATTAAATACTTACATGCATGAAATTACATTCAGACGTTACTGAATACATTCAACAGATGAACTCTCAGTAAATGATAGTAGACATTTTTATAAATATTACTTGTCTGTCCCTATATTGTATAATACATCATTTCCAATTCCAAAGTTCCAACTTTGGAATATCAATAATATTGAAGAGCCACTGACTGAAGCCAAGTACGTTGTATTATGGAAGCCGTTTTAGTAATAAAATGCTCTCAAAAATTAAGAATTACATTTTTCTAAGAAGATAAATCATACCTTCAGAACAAAGTCCACAGAGAAGTAAATGTTTTTATTAATGTAAACAGTATCTTTCCTTACAGAAGTAACACAACCAAATAAAACTTCGGTTCCAGGGTCTGATGGCCCAGGGTCATCAAAGTGATAAGGCATAATACCATCCACCTGTAAGATAAGGAAACAGTGGAGCCAGAGCAGCGAATGTAGCAAGAGCAGAATCTCCCAATGTGACAGCGGCCTGGGGTGGAGGCGGTGGCAGGGGAGGCAGGGCAGGGAGCAGCGCGGGGCGGGGTAGGGGGGAGGGGAGCAGGAGGGGAGGGAGGGAGGGCGTGGGGGGGGGAGGCGCCGCCACAGCCAACGCTGCCGCCCGCGCGCCAGAGCGCAGAGGAGCTGCTGCCTCCACCGCGGCCAAGGGAGCGCTGTCAGGGCGGGCGGGCCTGAGCTGGGGGGAGCAGGGAGAGTGCGCCACCGCCTTCCCTTCCCCCCTCGATGGGAGTGGGGACGTCCCGGCTCCCACAGCCGCCAGAGGAGGGAGAGCCGGGGCCGTCACTTCAGAGTTGGGGCTGAGCAGTCCCCGGGGAGAGGGCGCCAAGACAGCTGCCGCCCTGGGCCGACAGGAGGAAAGTTTTGCTTGGAAGTGGCTTAGGGAAACTTGGCACCGAGGTGCAGGGAAGCGAGAGACTCTTTGTGCCTCTAAGGCCGAATGAGGAATTTGCAAACACCTGTGGGACATACAAGCCTTGGATGCAGAGGTTAAACCCATTCACAGTAATGGCTGCGGCCTTGCCCAGGACCCTGGGGGAGTTTCAGCTGTATAGAATATTACAAAAAGCCAGTCTACGTTCTTATTTTGATGCCTTTATCCAACAAGGTGGTGATGATGTCCAGCAACTCTGTGAAGCTGGGGAAGAGGAATTTTTGGAAATCACGGCACTCGTAGGCATGGCTAGCAAGCCCCTTCATGTTAGAAGGCTACAAAAGGCTTTAGGAGACTGGGTTACAAACCCTGTCCTTTTCAATCAGCTGCTGACTTCCCTTCCTGTCAGTAGCATACCCATCTATAAATTACCAGAGGGATCACCAACATGGCTGGGAATATCCCGCAGTAGTTATGAAAGGAATAGTAACGCCCGGGAACCTCATTTAAAAATCCCCAAATGTGCTGCCACCACCTGTGTGCAGAGCTTGGGACAGGGGAAGTCAGATGTGCTGCGGAGCTTGGTGCTGCTGAGCGAGCGTTGGGGAGTCCAGACTCTGGCAAGGCCCCCATGCCCCCATGCCACTGAGGGGAGCACAGCCTCTCCCCTGCAGACCTGGGCTCCCCAGCCTCCCCAAAGGAAAGCGGCGGCGGGGCGCTGGATGCTGCCGCTGCGCTCTCTGTGGCCCAGTGTGTGGAACGAATGGCCCCCACACTACCCAAAAGTGACTTGAGCGAAGTGAAAGAGCTGCTAAAAACCAACAAGAAGTTGGCCAAAATGTTTAGTCACATCTTTGAGATGAGTGATGTTGATCCACACAAAGAAGAGGAAATTCGGAAATACAGTGCAACATATGGCAGATTTGACTCCAAGAAAAAGGATGGGAAACATCTCATGCTTCATGAGCTCACTGTCAAGGAAGCAGCTGCTCGACTCTGTGTGAAGAATAATGCTCTGCTGACAAGAAGACATGAACTTTTTGCTCTGGCTAGGCAAATTTCTCGAGAAGTCACCCATAAATATACTTATAGAACCACCAAGTCAAAGTGTGGAGAAAGAGAGGAATGATCCCCAAAGAGAATTAAAGTGGAGGATGGGTTTCCAGATTTCCAGGACTCCGTGCAAACGCTCTTCCAGCAGGCTAGAGCTAAGAGTGAAGAACTCGCAGCTCTTACTTCACAGCAGCCTGAAAAGGTGACGGCAAAGCAGATGGAGTTCCTCTGCACCCAAGCTGGCTATGAGAGACTGCAGCATGCTGAGAGAAGACTGCCTGCAGGACTTTATAGGCAGAGCTAGAAGAGCACAGTCCTAATGGCTTGACTTCCAATAACTCAGATGGACAAGGAGAAAGACCTCTGAATCTCCGAATTCCTAATTTACAGAACAGACAACCCCATCATTTTGTGGTAGATGGGGAGCTGAGCAGACTACTCCAGTGAGACAAAGTCCCGCTCATCAGAGAGCCTTGGGATTTTAAAAGAATACCCTCACTCAGCTTTTACCTTAGAAAAGAAAGTCATCAAAACAGAGCCTGAAGATTCAAGATAGCTGTGATTCTCTCACTGTTCTCTGGAAATGGCATCAGATTTAAGGATAATACTCCATCATAGAAAGAAGCCTTAATAACCAGTGTTGCCTCATTCAGCTCAAACACATTTCACAGCCAAAGCATAAGGACTGATGTAGTAGTCTGTGGAAACCAGGAAGACAAAACAACAGCCACAAAAGAAAATCCAGAGTGTGGCAATCTGTAACAGAAATATTGATCCGTTCACATTCCTGTGTAAATTGTTTATGTGAAAGGCTTACAAATTAATATTGTAAGCATTCATTATTTAAGAATGTACAATGTATTTGTGTAATTTATAGAAGTAAAATCTAGATGTTGAGACCTGTTTGATCCAGTAGACATGGATACAGTTTATTTTACTTGAAATTTTGTCTACTTTGTGTATTTAGCATAAATATTATACGTCAGAGTTTAGAATCTTTGCAACTATGAAAAAAGGAAGCTTAAGTGATGTAGTTATTGGCAAGGTTGCAATGACTATGGAAAAATGGAAAGCAAATACTCAATTTAAACCAAGGAAAATACTGTGGATTTAATATTTGATAAAACTGATTTTTGTTTAACAGGAAATGTGTAGCATTTAATTGTGTAATATCTGGTTATTAGCGCACATTTACACAATTTATAAATACTGGAGGAAAGTTAAAAAGATGAGCAATAGAGTAGAAAATTTAACTGGTTGACACAGATTGTATTAATAGCTACTTAAGATGGTATCAAAGATAGGAAGCTATTGCTTGGACAGACAGCTTGAAACAAGTGGACCAATGGGTAAGAGCCTTGACTTAGATATCGATATGTCAGAATGTGTTTAATAGATTAAGACATGGTAAATTAACCTTGCATGTGATAAAGATGGTGCCTGTTAACTAAGGCTGTAATAGATTAAGTACCATTTTATATCCAGAAATTCTTCCCTATACACAGGAGTCAGAGAGACTAGATGCTTTCAATGGGGAATGTCTTCCCACTCAACCACCACAAATGTGGGCAATAACTGCATCCACATTTGCAAGCATATTTCTATGGAATTTTAGTTGACACCTATACTGATTATTTACTTTACAATTTCATTTTTGTGCACCTGTCAGATTTGTGAATGTAGTTTTTTGTTAAAATTCATCTTGACAGTATGTTTTTAATTCCCCCTATTTAATTAATGGACTGTGTGGGTATATGTGTGTGGGGGTGTGCTTAAATGTTACCAATGCACTTGCATAATTCCAAGAATTTCACACTGGACTCTACGGTGGTAAAAAAAAAAAAAATCTGCCAATATACATTCTTTTCTGTTGGTTTAAGAGAAGATGTTTGACAGCTTTACCTACATCCTACAGATTCGTCTAAACCCAGACATTAACAAGAAGTGTGTATTGACATGGAGTATGTGTTTTTTGTTTTCAGTTCAACTCTAGATTATAACTGTGTAAAAAATGTTAAGTCAAAATCTGTTATACTAAAATTTGTCAGCCAAATGTTAGATGAAATGTCTGCACCATAGTATCAGATCACTGTCATATATATAATTGCTTTTTCATTTTGGTTTGTAGAAGATCTTTATACTAGGAATGCCAGTAATCAAGTTTTATACTATTAAAAGGCTTTTTACCCTTCCTAAATGTTTTATCTGTAACATAGAGCTTTGCTCACTGAAGAAGCTTCTTATGGACCCTTGCAACTTTGTTGCTAGCTTGAGGTTGATTATCCTGGTTGTATTGTTCACTGTGTGTAGAAGTAGTATGAGTACAATTGAAATAGACTGTTCAGTTTTTAATATTAGCCACAGCACTGGTTAGTATCTCAGTAGTTTCATGAAACGTTTCCTGTATTCTAATCTATTTTGAGAAATTTCGTGGGGTTTTTTTTAAATTGTGTCTTACAGTTCAAGTTTATAGATTTTAATAAGCGACAATTTTTAACAACGCAGTAATTAATCTTCCAGCAAATATTTATCCATCTTTCATGGACCCACAAATTACATCCTTGATTCCATAAATAAGTTTCCTTAAGTATCTTATCATACTGTTCCAGTCTTTTAAGCTTAGTGACAAGGGGGAAACACAAGAAAAACTTCAGTAGAATACAGTTTTTATTTCGTAAACACTACTGTATTAAACTTGCTATGGTTAAAGCAAATAATATGTATTTTTATTTGAATTGTATATATGAATCGAATGTTATAACTAGTTGATTTTTTTCATTTTGTTAGAGGTATTTTAACTGCACGAGGTCAATTGGTTACCTCAGTATTACAGCCAATCTAGTCCAAGGGACCATTTCTGCCCAAGTCTGTGTTACACTTTACTGTGCGAAGTCTACGTTTTTGTGACTCTTGAAGCTGTTGGTGAGGTGGGACAAGTGCACTTGCTTCCTGTGGCTATAAAGATTTTCTGTGCCTCAAAAAAAAAAAAAAGAAAGAAAGAAAAGATGAGGAAACTGTTATTTTAAAATTAGCACAAATTTAAAAACAAGAATTTATATGATTTAACCATCAGTTTTCAAAAAATATTTTTAACAACGATCTTCAACACTACTAATACCTATCACATGACAAATGGATCATAGATATGAGAGGATGGTAAAAAAAAATCCCATTTGTGCTTCATATATTCTTAAGATGTATTTTACAAATTTAATGTACACCCAAGCGTATAGAACAAGTTCAAAAACGGTTTTTGTGAATTTGCAGTAGGGAGAAATTTCCAGACATGAAGAAAATAGGGGAACTAGCTGGAGGAAGTCAGATTTGAGCTGGGTTGTGAAAGAAGAGAAAGATTTTACCTGGCAAATACAGGAGGAGTGCGGGGTGGGGGCAGGAACAGGGAGACATAGAGCAAAGATAAAAGAAGTTAGGGGAATAGGGTGCAAAATCATAACATTTACAATACAGGCCTAGGGCATAGAAAGATGAGATAAAGTGCAAAATACAGCGTCAACTGAGGGAGAGTTCTAAGAAAAACCAAGTGGAATTAGGGCTTTAAGTTATCTACAATAGAGAGGCATACAAGCCTTTTTCTCATTGGAACTGTAACAGTATTTATTTTATAATTTTTAAATATGACAGAAAATATGCAGGTTCATTATAGTAGAAGTACCAAAAAAACCCCAAATGAGCACAAAGCAAAAAGCAACGACTCATAATCTATATTCCATTACCTAGAAACTATGCTTGACTACATTTTGGTATTAATCTTTATCTCAATGTTATTTTCTGTGTACAAATACATACGCCTTGTGTTGAAAGCAAAGTAACATTGTATATACTATTAAAGTATCACATAATGAGCACAAATATTTTCAAATAACAAGAGATTACTGAAAGAGTAATATGGCATCCGAATGAATGTTTGTGCCATAATTTATTGGCCCAATTCCACATCAATAGGCATTTAGCTTGTATCCTAACATTTTGCCTCCTTGCCCGACTTGTCAATAGGATAAACTCCTAGGAGTGGAATTTGTTTTTCAAATATTTCTGATGGAAACTTGAGACACTGAGTTGTAAATCATCTTCCATGGTTTTTTAAATAGCTAAGTTCACTGCTACTCCCACTTCTGAACTGCTGTCTTTGCAGCTGTCAATACCAATATCACGTTTATTTCCTCTTCATTAACTGTCATACAGGAACAAAGGAAGACCAATCTCCCGTCTATGTATCTACCACCACTTGAGAGTCAGTACCCAAATGACGATCCATAGCATGCCCTGACCTCTCTGTTCCTTGATTCCACACTAGTCCACAGACATAGTGCAGGCTAAACCTTTGCCCATGGTACCTGTCAAACTCCCACTCTCCAGGTGCGGTTTCTTTATCTGTACAAACAACACCAACCCAACAGGGAGTGCAGGCAGATTCAAATGCTTCTATGAGAGACATGGAATTTCCATACAATAGAGGTAAAGTGGATTATCAATTAATGGTAAGAGACACCTGGGTAGCCGTGAATGAAATAAGATAAGGATCCTTCTTTCAGTCTGCACACCTACATCAAACCCAGGCTGCCTGAATGTTTAGATGTAAATAAACCAATAGCTTTCGGAAGAAAAGCTAAGTGAATATTTGTATAAATTATAAATTGGAACTACCCTCTCTAAGGATTCTCCCTGAACACAAAAGCTACACAGACAAGATGGAAATATTTATAGTATATAAATATTAAACAGATGGAGAAGGGGCAGAGCAAGATGTTGGAACAGGACTCTCCCATGACTGTCCCCCAGCAGAAACATCAATTTGAATAACTACATGCATGAAAGTACCTTCCCCTGAACAAAAGATACCAGGTTAGAGTTCACAGTATCTGGTTATAGCATAACAATAAGAAAAGATGCACTGAAGAGGGTAGAAAGGACAGTTTTCCATTACCCACATCACTCCTCCCCAACCCCCAGCAGCACAGCATGGAGAGAGATACCATACACCAGGAGAAAAGACAGAGAAGTAAGTATAAATCGTTGCCTGGGAACACAATATCAGGTCTGGCATGCTAAAAAGCAGCACTGTACAAATGCCCCTACCTCCTAATTGCAAGAGGGTGTCTGCTGACTGAGTCACTAGACTCTCCATGGCACCAGCCAGGAATCTTCAGACACAGCTAAACGGACTCAAACTCCAGCCTTCATCTCTGCCTGGCAGCTACAGCAGAATAATCCACATTACCAGGCAGTACTCACTGATGGGGGCTTGGATTCCAGCCTGGTAAGGTGCCAGCCTCAGCAACTATGTGATTCCAGTTTGGTGCAGCATTTGTTGCTGCAGTCCTGAGCTTACAGCGCCCCCTAGTGCTGTAATGGCTACAGTGTTCACAGCCTCAGGGACCACAAAACAAGATCTGTCCAAAATTTCTTGACAGGCTTACTGCTAAAAGATGTCTCCAGTAAAGCCAGACTGCAAACACTGACATAAACATCTACTTCTTCAATATGCAGACATCAAGACATGACCACAAGGATCAAGAACAATCAGGAAAACATGATGACACCAAACTGATGAAACAAAGTACTGGTGACTGGCCCCCAAGAGAAGCAAATGTATGAATTCTGTGACAATAATGCAAAATATCTGTTTTAAGGATGCTCGGCAAACTTTCTGAAAATGCAGAAAAACTATTCAGAAATTTCGCAGAGAAATTTAACAGAGAGATGGAAATAATTAAAAAATCAAATAGAAAACCTGAACCAGTAATACACAGCAAAGGAAATGAAAAATATAATAGAGAGCCTCAACAGGAGAATTGATCAAGCAGAAGAAAGAATCTGTTTACTTGAAGACAGGTTATTTGAAAATACACAAAGGTGACAAAAGAAAAGAGAATGAAAAAGAATGAAGAAATCTTACAAGATATATGGGATGATATAAAAATGGCCATTTTATGAGTCATTCATGTTAAACAGTAATTAGAGAATAATAAAGGTGTAAAAAGCTTACTTAAAGAAATGAATATCAAAATACTTTCTAAATCTGGAGCAAGAGATACACATATCTAAGTACAAGAAGGAATGAGGTCTCTATTCATATTCATTGCAAATAAGACTACCCTATGAAATACTGTAATCAAATTGTCAAAGACCAAAGAGAAAGAAAAGATCCTGAAAACAAGAGAAAAGAAGCAAATCACATATGTGGCAGTTCCTATATGCCTAGCAGCAGACTTCTCAGAAGAGACCTTACAGGCCAGGAGACAGTGGGATAATATATTCAAAGTACCAAAGGAAAAACTCTGCCAAACAAGAATGATGTACTCAGAAATAAATTGGAGACAAAGACTTTCCTACACAAACTACAGCTGAGAAAGTTACCCATGACTAGAACTCTCTTAGAGGAAATTCTAAGGAGAATTCTTTAAGCAGAAATGAAAGGACACTAATGAGTAACACAAAAACATCTCAAAGTATACAACTCACTGATAAAAGTAAGGACACAAATTCAGAATACTCTAATAATGTAATGGTGGTATCTAAATCACTTATATCTTCAGTATGATAGTTAAAAGATCAAAGTAGTAAAAATATAATTACAATAATTTGTTAACTGAATTGCAATGTAAAAAGTTGTAAATTATAAAATCAAAAATTCAAAATAGGGATGAAGTTACAGGGTAGAATGTTTTCATTCTGTAATAAAAGTTAAGTTGTTATCAGCTTAAAATAACCTTTTTTTTTTGTTTTTTTTTTTTTTTTGAGACAGAGTCTCGCTTTGTTGCACAGGCTAGAGTGAGTGCCATGGCGTCAGCCTAGCTCACAGCAACCTCAAACTCCTGGGCTCAAGCAATCCTGCTGCCTCAGCCTCCCAAGTAGCTGGGACTACAGGCATGCGCCACCATGCCCGGCTAATTTTATATATATATATTAGTTGGCCAATTAATTTCTTTCTATTTATAGTAGAGACGGGGTCTTGCTCTTGCTCAGGCTGGTTTCGAACTCCTGACCTCGAGCAATCCGCCCGCCTCGGCCTCCCAGAGTGCTAGGATTACAGGCTTGAGCCACCGCGCCCGGCCTTAAAATAACCTTTTGTAACTATGTTTTTGTAAGCCTCATGCTAATCATGAAGGAAAAAACCTATAATAGATAGCTTAAATTAAATATTCAAGAAATCAATACACAGCATTATTAAAAAATAACCTCAATGTAAGACAGTAAGGGAAGAAGTAAGGAAGAAAAGGTCTATAAAGTATGTAGGAAACAAAAAAAATGGCAATAGCAGATCCTTAGCTATCACTAATTACCTTACATATAAATGGATTCAGTTTTCCAATTAAAATACATAGAGTAGTTAAATGGATAAGAAAACATGACCTAACTATAAGGTGCCTATAAGAGACTCACTCCTCCTTAAATGACACTCATAGACTAAGTGAAAGAATGAAAAGAGATATTCCATGTAAACAGAGATCAAAGGAAAATAGGAGTAGCTATATTTATATAAAATAAAATAGACATTAAATCAAAAATTGTAAAAAAGAGAACAAGAAGGTCATTATATAATGATGAAGGTGTCAATATAATAATTTATATATATATGGACCCAACACAGGAGCACTTAAATATATAAAGCAAATATTAATAGATCTAAAGGGGGACATAGAAAGCAATATAATAATAGTAGGGGAGTTCAACACCTCATTTTCAGCAATGGAGAGATGATCCAGATAGAAAATCAACAAAGAAACTTCAGATTTAAAGTGCACTCTAGATCACACGGACCTAACAGACATTGTTATATCAAACAAATGTAGAATACATATTCTTCTCAACTGCACATCAGAAATTCTCCAAGACAGATCATATGATATCACAAAATAAGTCTCAAGAACTTTAAGAAGACTGAAATCATATTAAGTATCATTTCTGACCATAATGGTATAATACTAGAAGTCAAAACCAGGAGAATCTTTGGAAACTTTCCAAATATGTGGAAATTAAATACCACCCTCCTAAATAACCAATGGGCTAATAAAGAAACTCAAAAGGAAATTTAAAAATTGTTTGAGACAAGCAAGTATGGAAACACAACATACCGAAACCTATGAGCTACCTCAAAGGCAGTTCTAAAAATGAAGTTTAAACCAATGAACACCACATCAAAAAGAAGAAATATCTTAAATAGCCAACTTAACATTGTACTTCAGATAACTAGAAAACAACAAAATATTTGATCCAAAATTAGGAGAACGAAGGAAATAATAAAGCTTAGAGCAGAAATTAATGAAATAGAGATGAAAAGGTAACACAAAAGGTAAACAAAATAAAGGTTTTTTTTTAAAAAAAAGAAGCAAGATAGACAAACCTTTAGCTATACTAAAACAGAGAGAAGACTCAAGTAAATAAAATAGAAGATAATAAAGGAGACATTAAAACTGATTTCACAGAAATAAAAAGCATCCTAAGAGACTATGGTGAACAAATATATGCCAACAAAGGGGGTAACCTAGAAGAATTAGATGAATTCCTAAACACATATAACTTACAAAGATTGAATTATGAAGAAAATAGAAAATCTGAACAGGCAGATAACCGAGAAGAAAATTGATTCAGTAATAAAAAGTCTCCCATGAAAGAAAAGTCCAGGACTGGATGGCTTCACTGCTGAATTCTACCAAACATATACATAAGAATTAATGCCTATTCTTCAGATACTATTACAAAAACAAAAAACTGAAAAGAAGGGAATATTTATAAATTCATTCTAGAACACCAGTATTACCCTGATATCAAAACTGGACAAGTACATAATAAACAAAGAAAACTGCAGGCCAATATCCCTGATAAACATAGATGCAAAAGTACTCAAAAATTGTATTAAACTGAATTCAATAGCACATTAAAAAGATCATCCACCCTGATTAAGCAGGATTCATCCCCCAGATGTGAGGGAGGTTCAACACATACAAATCAATAAACATGAAGAGTTAAAATGTTTAATTCACTATAAATTTATTACCATAGCATATTAATAATGGAAATGTTATGCTAAAGTGCAATAACTAAAATTTATAAAATAATCTCATTTGGCCATTCTGTATAAATAGATCAGGAGAGCTCAACTTCCTATAAAATATACTAATATATAATAAAGAAAGAATAATGGCCTAAAGTTATATGATCATTTCAATAGATGCAAGAATAGTATTTGACAAAATTCAACATCCCTCTGACAAAACTGAATAAATTATGTACAGAAAGAATGTACCTCAAAACAATAAATGTCATAAATATGATAAATCCACAGCTAACATCATACTGAATAAGGAAATGTTCCAAGCTTTTCCTCTAAGGTCTGGAACAAGACAAAAATGTCCACTTTCTCCACTTCCGGTCCCCATAGTGCTAGCCAGAGTAGTTAGGCAAGAGGAAGTCATAAAAAGCATCCAAATGGGAAAGGAAGAATTTACATTGTTCTGTTTGCAGACGACAGGCTTGTACATGTACAAAAGTCTGAAGACTTCACCAAAAAACTATTAAATTTTATAAACAAATTCAGTAAAGTTGCAAGATACAAAAATCATATCATTTCATTACCTTAGTAGTGAAATAGCTGAAAAAAAAATCAAGAAAATAATCTCATTTACAATAGCTACACAAAATAAAACACTTAGGGACAAAATTTTTTCTTCTTTTTAGAGACAGGGTCTTGCTCTGTTGCCCAGGCTGGCGTGCAGTAGTGCAATTATAGTTCAAGGCAGCTTCGATTTCCTAGGCTCAAGCAATCTTCCCTGCTCAGCCTCCTGAGTAGCTGGGACTACAGGTGCACACTATCATGCCTGGATAATTTTTCTTATTTTTTGTAGGGACATGGTCTCACTATGCTGCCCAGGCTGATCTTGAACTCCTGTTCTCAAGTGATCCTCCTGCCTTAGCCTCCCAAAATACTGGGATTACAGGCATGAGCCACCACACCCAGCGTACTGGGGAATAAAGTTAACCAAGAAGTAAACGATCCTACTCTGAAAACTATAAACCGCTGATGAAAGAAATTGAAGAATATACAAATAAGTGGGAAGAAATCCTATGTTCGTGGACTGAAAGAAGAAATAGTGTTAAAATATCTATACTACCCAATGTGATCTACAGGTTCAGTGCAATCGCTATCAACATACCAATGACATTCTTCACAGAAATAGAAAATCCTAAAATTTGTATGAAACCACAAAAGATTCCAAGTAGCCCAGCAATCACATGACTAGGTAAATATCCAAGGGCAATGAAATCAGTATGTCAAAGCACACCTGCACTCCCATGTTTATGGCAGCACTATTCACAATATCCAAGATATGGAATCAACTTAAACGTCGCTCAGGAAATGAATGGATGCCTGTCCGACTGACCTTCAGCACGGCTGCTGTCACCATGTTCTCTGCGGCAGGCATCGCGGGGGGGCTCAGTCGGGGCCTTGCAGCCGCAATGGGTCCAAGTTCGAAATATGGCAACTTTGAAAGATATTACCAGGCGACTAAACTCCACCAGAAACATCCAGAAAATCACCAAGTCTATGAAAATGGTAGCAGCAGGAAAACATGGCTGAGCTGAGAGGGAGCTGAAACCAGCTTGAGTGTGTGGAATAGGATCTTTGGCTCTGTATGGAAAAGCTGACATTAAGGTGCCTGAAGACAAGAAGAAGCACCTCCTTATAGGTGTGTCCTCAGATAGAGGACTTTGTGGTGCTATCCATTTCTCAGTTGCTAAGCAGATGAAAAGTGAGGTGGCTACGCTCACAGTGGCTAGAAAAGAAGTTATGATTGTTGGAATTGGCAATAAAATCAGGGGCATACTTCATAGGACTTGTTCTGACCAGTTTCTGGTGACATTCAAAGAAGTGGGAAGGCAGTCCCTACTTTTGGAGTGCGTTGGTCATTGCCCTTGAGTTATTGAACTCTGGATATGAGTTTTATGAAGACTCTTTCATCTTCAATCGGTTCAGGTCTGTCATCTCCTTTAAGACAGAAGGGAAACCAATCTTCTCCCCTAATATCATTGCAAGTGCTGAGAGTATGAGTCTTCTACGATGATATTGATGCTGATGTGCTCCAAAATTTCCAATAATACAATCTGGCTAACATCATCTACTACTCTTTGAAGGAGTCTACCACCTGTGAGCAGAGTGCTAGGATTACAGCCAAGGACAATGCCAGCAAGAACGCTTCTGAGATGATTGATAAATTGACTTTCACATTCAACCGCACCCACCAAGCTGTCATCACAAAAGAGTTGATTGAAATTACCTCTGGTGCTGCAGCTGTGGATTAATGAAAATAAAGTTCCATCTTCACATAAGAGGTAAAAAAGGAAAATTCATCCCACTGACTTATTTTTAACTTACTGCTGTTTTGTCAGAAGAAGTTGTTGCTCCATTGTTTGAATTACTGAAGACAGCAAGATATTTGTAAATTATCTTACAATAAACAACTTAAAATAAGAAAAAAGAGAAATGAATGGATAAAGAATCTATGCCATCTACACACAATGGAGTACTATTCAGCCATAAAAAGAAAGAAATACAGTCATTTGCAACAACGTGGATGAACCTGCAGAACATTATGTTAAGTGAAATAAGCCAGACAGAAAGACAAATCCTGTATGATCTCACTCGTGTGGAATCTGAAAATCTTGAACTCATAGATGTGGAGAGTTGAATGGTGGTTACCAGAAGCTTGGATGTTTACAGGGAATGGAGGGATGGGAAGATACTGGTCAAAGGATATATGATTACAGTTAGATAGGAGGAATATTTGTAATATGTCTAGAAGAGGCAAATATATAGACACTGAAAGTAAATAAGTGATCACCTGGGGCTGGGCGGGAGTGATGAGGAGGATATGTGAAGAAAGGAGGAGGAAGAGGGAATGATTACTAACTGTTATGGGGTTTCCTTGTTGGGTGATGAAAATGTGCTAAAATAGTTTGTGGTGATGGTCGCACAATCTGTGAACAAACTAAGAAAACATTGTATTGTACATTTTAAATGGGTGAAGTGCATGGTATATGGATTATATCCCAATAAACTGTACATATATTAAACACATAAAACAATGAAAGAAGATGGTAGTGGATAAAATAATACAAAAGGCTTCATATACTAATTTTGTCAAGAAAGATCTAATTTTACTAACATAGTGATAATTGTAATGTCCCTATCATATAAATAGTTCTAAGTAAAGAGAATTACTGTAATTTCATTAAGATTTAAAGAAGTTCCAAATACAATCGTGAAACTGCCTTTCAATTCTCATATGTGCAAAGATTCCAGATAATATTTCTGCCCTTGACAATATGGCAAACAGGCAGTATCAGAGCATGGTACTGACAGAATCAGTTAGTATAATATAACTAAAGGATAATTTGATAATAGCCATTTAAATGATAAATATTACTATTTGGACTGAGGTGATATTTGCTAGACTCTGAAAACCTACGAAAGTCATTGAACTATACTCTTAAGAGAACTTTGTGGTATGTAAATCACACCCCAATAACTTCACTTTAAAATGTTTAAACTGTAAAAGTGCAGACGTTGCCAGTATAGAATATATACATGTAACAATTCAACTTGCACCATCTAAAGCTATTAAAATTTTTAAAAAGGAATGAAAATGAAGAAATGTAAATAAAATAAAATGTTTAAAATTCACATCATTTGACATAGTAATTCCACTACTATGAATGTATACTAAAGAAAATGTTTTTTACCTGACTAAAGGAAGTGTAGTATTACATAGAGTCTAATGTTTATCATTTTTAACCACATGGTATATATACTAGAAGAACAGAGAAACAATTTTTACATTTTAAAACAGAAATCACCACAAATATTACAGCAGAACAGCTTACAGCTTTAGGGGAGTGGGACTTCAAATTCCAATCTACATTCACTCTCAGGTCACCTTAGGGTGTTGGATTAACACAAGAAAGGAGAGACTGAAAGATGATAAGAGACAGACTTTATAGATGGTAGCTCTAGGGAAAAGAAGATGGATGACCAGAGACATTGGCTCCCAGATGGTCTCAGAAAGAATGAAAAGTTTTAGATTTAAAACCAAACAACAACAAAAAACCTATAGATCAGATGCAATTCTGAGGGAAATGTGCCAGGACAAAGCAGAGATTCCATGGGAAGAAGTTGCGGAGCAGAATTAGAAGGAGCAAGATATGGGCAGAGATCAATCCCCAAGAGGCTTGGAGCCAGCAGAAAGGGTAGGTGGGGGTTTTGTTTCTCCTTCCCTCACACCTCTGGAAGTCAGCAGCGGGCTCCTGAACTGCTGGAGAACCTTTCTACCCTCTCGAGCCCAAGGGCTGCTGCTGCCAGTGAACTGGGAGCTCCATGAAGACAAAGCACCAGGCTGCCAGCCCCCTTGGAGTCATTTCCCATCACCGCAGACAGGAACTGACATGGCAGGTGCCACATCGCTTCTCCACCCACTATTCATCTTCATCCTTCCCAAGTAGCTTCAGCTCCTCAGTTTTTGCCTTGCTCATTCCCACACAAACATTTCCCGACTCCTGCCCAGACTGCCTGAGCCAAAGGGGCCGGTGGATCCCGGGGGATCTGTGTGACCCCAGAGCATGGACATTCTGGGGGTGCTGCCATCTGGAGAGAGGAACAGAGATGACCAGAGTGTTAGCTGTCCTCTAACCAGATTCTTTTCTTCCCCTGCTCCTCCATCACCTGATGCTGCCAAGAGGTATGATGAGCTGAGACTCTCAGAAGTGCCTGCTTCCCCTCTGTTGATGTGCCTCCAACACTGAGGGTTCCACACAGAGTGGGGCTCACACCTTTCCTCTTAAAGATGTGCAGCAGGCCAAGGGATGCTCAGACAGTGAGATCCCTGCCTGCCAGCCCTCCCAGGTGCTGCTCACCTGGCTGCTCCAGCAGAGCAGGGCAAACCCTGAAGCCGAGGGACATCAGACCTGCTAGAGCACTCCATAAACAACTCGGGACCAGCATGCTTCTCCCTGGCACAGTCAGGGATTGAACTTGGGGACCTAGGGACAGGCACACAGGCCAGATCCCATAACCCCAGGACTCGATTGTGCTGCTCAGGGGCACAGAGGGGAGATGTGTGAACTAATCTCAGGATGCACAGGACTCCATGTGGGCAGAACTGAAAGGAGAGTGCAGTGTCGATCCCAGCCACAGCACACTCCTGGAGCACACATCCCTCCATAAGAAAGCTGTGCTCTAGGCCAGGAGCAAGATCCTGGACAGGGACGCTCCCAGCCTGCAGCAACAGTGCTGGTGAGCTCAATTAGTTCAAACTCCTGCCTGTGGCCAGATGCCAGAAGGAAACTGCAGGGCAGAGGATGGGGGAAGAAGAGGGAATCGCACTCCTGAAAGCCACTTTGTGAATCTCAAATGGCCCCACACCCACAAGCAGTTTCAGGCTTGGCAGGGCTGCTTCAGCCTCTCCCTGATGGCTTTCCCAGTGTCTGGAAGCCAACCCTCAACCTCTGCCATGATGGCTCCCTTGGTGCCTTTTGTGGAGCCTGAAGGCAGACTCACTGGACTCAGTCCCACCCAGCCTAACGCTTCCACCCAGCACTGCTGTGGTGGAGAATAAGGACTCACCTGGAAGCTCCAGGGCTACAAATAAAATAAATATACTTAACCAAGGAGGTGAACGATCTCTACAAGGTGAGCTACAAAATATTGAGGAAAGAATTCACAGATGACACAAATGGAAAAGCATATCATTCTCATGGATCAGTAGAATCAACATTGTTAAAATGTCCATACTACCCAAAGTGATTTACAGATTTAATGCAATCCCTATCAAAATACTGTCATACTTCACAGATCTATGAAAAAAATAATTCTTTGTTTTATTTAGAACCAGAAAAGAGCCCTAATAGTCATAGCAATCCTAAGCAAAAAGAACAAATTTGGAGGCATCACATTACCAGACTTTAAACTTTACTACAAGGCTATAGTAACCAAAACAGTATTGTATTGGTACCAAAATAGAGACATAGACCAATGGAACAGAACAGAGAATCCGAATATAAAACAGTCTACCTATAGCCAACTGATCTTTGACAAAGCAGAAAACAAGATACACTGAGGAAAAGAAACCCTAATCAATAAATGGTGGTGGGAAAATTGGATAGCCACATGCAGAAGAATGAAACAGGATCCCTACTGCTTACCACTCACAAAAATTAATTCAAGATGGATAAAATACTTAAATCTAAGGCATGAAACCATAAGAATTCTAGAGGAAAATGTAAGAAAAACTCTTCTAGATACTGGCCTAGGCAAATAATGCATGACTAAGACCCCGAAGGTAATTATGGCAGAAACAAAAATAAATAAATGGGACTTGATTAAATTAAAACACTCTGTACAGCTGAGGAAATAATCAACAAAGCAATTAGGCAACCTAAAAATGGGAGAAAATATTTGCAAACTATACATGCAATAATGGACTAACATCTACAATCTACAAAGAACTCAAAGAAATCAGAGAGAGAAAAAAAACCATTAAAAAGTGAGCAAAAGACATGAACAGAAGTTTTTCAAAAGAAGATAGACAAGTCGCCACCAAACACATGAAAAAATGCTCAATGTCACTAATCATCAGGGTAATGCAAATTAAAACCATAATGAGGTATCACCTTATTCCTGTTAGAAATGGCTTTTATTTAAAAAGTCCAAAAACAATAGATACTGGTGTGGATGCAGAGAGAAAAGATACCCTTATACACTGTTGGTGGGTCTGCAAACTAGTACAACTTCTATGGAAAACAACATGGAGGTTTCTCAAAGAACTAAAAGTAGTCCTACCATTTGTTCCAACAATTCCACTACTGGGTATCTATCCAAAGGAAAAGAAGTCATTTTATCAAAAAGACCTGCACTTGAATGTTTATTGCAGCATTATTTACAATTGCCTAGATGTGGAATCAGCCCAAGTGCCCATGAATTCATGAGTGGCTAACAAAATGTGGTATATATATACCATGGAGAACTACTCAGGCATTTAAAAGGATGAATTAATAATGCCTTTTGGCTTCATCCCAGGGATGCAGGGATGGTTCAACATACGTAAATCTATAAATGCAATTCACCACATAAACAGAAGCAAAAACAAAGGCCACATGATTCTTGCAATAGATGCAGAAAAAGCTTTTGACAAAATTCAACACCCTTTCATGATACGAACACTTAAGAAAATAGGCATAGAAGGGACATACCTAAAAATGATACAAGTCATATATGACAGACCCATAGCCAACATCATACTGAATGGGGAAAGATTGAAATCATTCCCACTTAGAACTGGAACCAGACAAGGCTGCCCACTATCTCCACTTCTGTTCAACATAGTGCTGGAAGTCTTGGCTACAGCAATCAGACAGGAAAATGGAATCAAAGGTATCCAAATAGGGGCAGAAGAGATCAAACTTTCACTGTTTGCTGATGATATGATATTGTATCTAGAAAACCCCAAGGATTCAACCAAGAAACTCCTGGAACTGATCAATGAATTTAGTAAAGTCTCAGGATACAAAATCAATACACAGAAATCAGAGGCATTCATATACGCCAACAACAATCTAATTGAGAACCAAATCAAAGACTCAATTCCCTTCACAATAGCAACAAAGAAATTAAAGTACCTAGGAATATATTTAACCAAAGAGGTAAAAGACCTCTACAGGGAGAACTATGAAACACTGAGGAAGGAAATAGCAGAGGATGTAAACAGATGGAAATCCATACCATGCTCGTGGATCGGCAGACTCAATATCATCAAAATGTCTATACTACCCAAACTGATCTACAGATTCAATGCAATACCTATTAAAATCCCATCAGCATTCTTCACAGATATAGAAAAAATAATTTTACGCTTCGTATGGAACCAAAGAAGACCCCGAATATCAAGAGCAATTCTAGGCAACAAAAACAAAATGGGAGGCATTAATATGCCAGATATCAAACTATACTACAAAGCTGTAGTAATTAAAACAATATGGTATTGGCACAAAAACAGGAATATTGACCAGTGGAACAGATGTGAGAATCCTGATACAAAACCATCCTCATATAGCCATCTCATCTTTGACAAAGCAGACAAAAACATACGCTGGGGAAAAGAATCTCTCTTCAATAAATGGTGCTGGGAAAACTGGATAGCCACCTGTAGAAGGCTAAAACAGGACCCACACCTTTCACCTCTCACAAAAACCAACTCACGCTGGATAACAGACTTAAACCTAAGATATGAAACTATTAGAACTCTAGAGGAAAAGTTGGAAACACTCTCCTAGACATCGGCCTGGGCAAAGAGTTTATGAAGAAGTCCCCAAAGGCAATCACAGCAGCAACAAAAATAAATAAATGGGACATGATCAAACTACAAAGCTTCTGCACAGCCAAAGAAATAGTCATGAAAGTAAACAGACAACCTACAGAATGGGAGAAAATTTTTGCATCCTATGCATCCGATAAGGGACTGATAACTAGAATATACTTAGAACTCACGAAAATTAGGAAGAAAAAATCAAATAACCCCATTAAAAAGTGGGCAAAGGACTTGAACAGAAATTTTTCTAAAGAAGACAGAAGAATGGCCAACAAACATATGAAGAAATGCTCAACATCTCTAATCATCAGGGAAATGCAAATCAAAACCACAATGAGATATCACTTAACCCCAGTGAGAATGGCCTTTATCAAAAAATCTCCAAACAATAAATGCTGGCGTGGTTGCGGAGAGAGAGGAACACTCCTACACTGCTGGTGGGACTGCAAACTAGTTCAACCTCTGTGGAAAGCAATATGGAGATACCTTAAAGCGATACAAGTGAATCTACCATTTGATCCAGCAATCCCATTGCTGGGCATCTACCCAAATGATCCAGTGACACTCTACAAAAAAGACACCTGCACTCGAATGTTTATAGCAGCACAATTCATAATTGCAAGGCTGTGGAAACAGCCCAAGTGCCCATCAATCCAAGAATGGATTAATAAAATGTGGTATATGTATACCATGGAGTACTATTCAGCTCTAAGAAACAATGGTGATATAGCACACCTTATATTTTCCTGGTTAGAGCTGGAACCCATACTACTAAGTGAAGTATCCCAAGAATGGAAAAACAAGCACCAGATATATTCTCCAGCAAACTGGTATTAACTGAGTAGCACCTAAGTGGACACATAGGTACTACAGTAATAGGGTATTGGGCAGGTGGGAGGGGGGAGGGGGGTGGGTATATACATACATAATGAGTGAGATGTGCACCATCTGGGGGATGGTCATGATGGAGACTCAGACTTTTGGGGGGAGGGGTGAAATGGGCATTTATTGAAACCTTAAAATCTGTACCCCCATAATATGCCAAAATTAAAAAAAAAATTAAAAAAAAATAATAATGCCTTTTGCAGCAATTTATATAGAATTGCAGTCCATTATCCTAAGAGAAATATCTCAAGAATGGAGAAACAAACACCACAAGCACTCTCTAATAAATTGTAATTAACCAAGGGGTACACAGGTGCAAAGAGGGAAGTAAAAGTCATTGGAAATCAAGCAGAGTGATGGGCGGAGAAGCGGAGGGACAGAAACCTACCTAACAGTACAATGAACACTATTCAGGTGATGGGCACACTCATAGCCCTGACTCCAGCATTACAAAACCTATCCATGTAACAAAAACATCTGTAGCCCCTTAAAATTTTGAACTACATAATTAAAAAGAGATAATCCACAAATGCAAATCTTACTTTGACTGCATCCAATCCATGAGATGTTTTATTATCTTCAACAACTGCAGTAAATTTTTGTCTAACTATTAGAGGCACATTGCCAGTCACAACATCACTGAAGTAGATCGACTCATTAATCAAGCCATAATCACAAAAGAAATTTGTCATAGCTCCTTGCACAGTTTTCAACTCGATGTCATCTATGAGACAGGTAAACAAAGGTCACATTAGTTAATCTCAAATGCAAACATTCATTACAAATAAGTCCTACACTGACTATCTGTGTGGGCATATTTATTAACTTCTCTGACCCTGCTTTCACCTGTAAATTGAGGACAATCACAATTTCTGCGTAATAGGGTTATTGTGAATATTAACAGACACATAAATGTCAAGTGGCCAGAACTGTGAGTGTGTTGCACAAGTTAGAGTGTAAATGTTAGCTACTATCATCATATCTAAACATATAGAGAGTTCTTACCTTTCTGCTAATATTATATCCCTTCATTGTCACCAATATAATGAGAAGCAGCTTCTATACATTTTTTCCCTTTTTTTTTTTGGAGAAAGAATATTTCTCTGTTGCCCAGGCTAGAGTGCAGTGGCATAAGCACAGCAATCTCAAACTCCCGGGCTCAAGAGATCCTCTTGCCCTAAACTCCCAAGTAGCTAGGACTACAGGCTAGCACCTCCATGCCTGGACATTTTTTGTTTATATATATATATATATATTAGATACAGGGTCTCACTATGTGTCCTCAGGCTGATCTCGAACTCTTGGGCTTCACCAATCCTCCCGCCTCAGCCTCCCAAAGTCCTAGGAATACAGACGTGAGTCCCCGTGCCTGGCCAGATTCTTAAATATCTCATGAGACAAAGCACTAAAAGAGATATAGAGATTTAAAGCTAGCCTAAAATAGCTTCAACTTTCTTTTCTGCAAAAGCTTATCTGCTAAGTCATATTTTGGGATTTGACCGAGCAGTCTCCCTGCACAACGAGTTCCCTGTCCTCCTATGGGACCAGACATAAGAATCTTCCCCTTGGCTTCAAATACATGCCCATTTGGGATACAAGAACAAATTGTCTCCCAAATTGGGGAGGCTCACGCCCACTGGAAATATATATAAGTAGGCACCTGTTGCACCACCTTGTGGGGAAACGCAGAGGCAGTACATCCCCCAGAGCCTTCTCTGTCAACACCTCCCTGCTCTGGACCTACATGAGAGTTTGGGGCTCAAGTCGCTGCAGGCCTAGCTCTCAGGGACTGGGGACTCGGGATGCTCCCCCATGCACACACACAGATGGAGCCACCCCGCATGCAGCGCTTGCCTGAGAGCCCACAGCCTCAGGTGAGGGGTGAGGAGAGCCCCTAGGGTGAGGCAGCTTGCTTGGGGGACAAGGGAATACACAGAGAGTACCTTGTGGGAGCCCCTGCTGCTGCATGCACTCTTCCTCGGCGTGGTCCGCCCTCTTCCGGAAGAAGGCCAAAACCGGGTTCAGAAGCCTGAACATTGTCCCGTCAGCACCAGCAGTCTGGGCACCTCGTGTGTCAGACGAAGCACCAGGCCTCCTCTGTCGGGTGCTCTAAGGTCACAGTGGCCCCCCAGGAACCCGCCTCCTGCTTCTCTTCCTCAGACCTGTGCGATAGGACCCAGCCGCTAGTGAGCTGCCCTCAGAAGAGCCGGGGATGCTACAGCCACCCTAGGAGCTCCCAGCGCGCCCCTCACTCCCGCCCCTGAGGCCGCGCTTGCCCAGGGCCCGCCCCCACCTCCATCCAGCCAATGAGGGTGCAGTGGGCAGACACGTGGCCCCCTGGGGCTACTCGGGGGCAGGGCCCAGGACATCCTGCTGCTCCCATCAATGCTGAGGTTGCCATTAGGATGGCCTCAGGAGAAGGGCTTGTGGGCTGGGCTTCAGTGTGTGCTCACTGGGTATGGGCTTTTCTGTGGGGGTCCCTAGAAACCCAGGTGTGCAAACAAGAAATCTAGCACTAGCCCTTGCGTTCATGGTGCTTAGCATAAGGACTAGTCACACAGAAGGAGGTCAACAGCTACTCCACCCAGAGGTCAATTTTGTATATGAAGGGGAGGGAGGTTCATGTGGCTATGCAATCTTTTAGTGATGGCAGATGCGTGTCTTTTATATTGACTCCCTTTTTGAGCCCGATATTAATTTATTATAGAATTCTTTGATAATCATTTCTACCACATATTCATTGCTTACCTAATTATTCCAGCCAATTACTCTGCTATACATATTGCATTATTGTATTTATTGAATTATTTAATAAAAATATTTTGGGTACTGACCGTAAATCAGACACCATTCTTGGTGTTTACAATTAATCAGTTAAGAAAAGAAGCAAGAATCTTAGCCCAGTGGAGGTAATTTTCTCACAGCAGGAAGGAAAGGGAGACAATAAACTTAAATAATAAAATAAATGATATGTTGGAAGATAATACTTTCTGTGTAAAATACGGCAGGTCAAGGGGGAACCAGAGTTGGGGATGGTGGAGGCGTGGTCAGGCTGCACTGTAGAATATGGTAATTGGAGTAGGCATCTTTACAAGGCAGAAGGTGAGCTAAGTCTTGAAGAAGGCAAGGGAGTTGGCCATGCTGCTGTTTGGGGGAGAAACTATCCAGGTAGAAGGAGCAGTCTGCGTAAAGATTCTTAAGCAAGTACATGCCTGTGATTTTCAAGAAAAAGCTATATGGTTGGAGAAGAAGTAAGAGCTAAAATAGTAAGCAATGTGGTCAGAGAGGTAATAGAAAGCCAGGTTATATAGGGCTTCGCTGTGTATTTCTTCTCCTAAAGAATCATGTTTTTCCAGAAAAGGAAAGAGAATGGTTAAGGACACAACTTGAGAGTGTACAGCAAATTGCAGAAAGGTTGAGGCAATGAATGTTTTTTGCCATGGCACATTATAGTACCTGCATACCATGAGTCTGAAAAAAAGGAAAGGGATATATAAAAATGTTGTCAAAGTTGGCTCACTTTTGATGGAGTTTATTCATTAAACAAAACGTTTTGTGAATTTTTTACTGTTAAATGTTGTATTTAAGAAAATCTATAATATGACTCTTTCTGTTAAAATGAAAAATGAGTTGGTATATTCAGTATTTATCCCTAAATAACAGATATTCCATATCTTTCTGTGCTTTGTGTTTACTCTGTTATGGCCCTGACTATTAGAAAACAAACAAAAAAACTCACTTCTAAAGGAGCTAAGATAATTGTGTTACCTTCCATAGTTATTTTTAAGTGTTGACCTCGTAATTTTGATTAATAGGCAGTTAAACTACATCATTCATGGTTCTCCAGGTCATATATGCCTCTCTTAATCATGTGATCACTTTGTTAGAGCTCTAAACTTTGCCTTCTGTATAATTTTTTTGTTTTTGTTTTTGTTTTTGTTTTGTTTTGTTTTGTTTTTTTGAGGTAGAGTCTCACTTTGTTGCCCGGGCTAGAGTGCCCTGGTGTCAGCCTAGATCACAGCAACCTCAAACTCCTGGGCTCAAGTAAACCTTCTGCCTCACCCTCCGAAGTAGCTGGGACTACAGGCATGTGCCACCATGCCTGGCTAATTTTTTTGTATTATTATCTTACATTTCTGGAGGTTACCATTCCAGAAGTTCTCACTGGGCTAAAACCACAGTGTTAATGGAGCTATGTTCCTTCTGGAGTACATCTTAGTACATTTCCTTGCATTTTCCACATACTATGGGGTGCTTGAACTGCTTAGGCTGTGGCCCTGCATTGCTCTGAATTCTACCTCCATGATCACATTTCTTTCTCTTTCTTTGGCTTTCCTGTCTTTCTCTTTATGATAATCCTTGTTATTACATTGAACCCACTCAATAATTCCAAATAATTTTCCCAACTCAAGATCTTTAATGTAATCACAATTGCAAAGCTTCTTTTGCCATCTAAGGTAATATTCACATGTGTATTTTATAGGAGGCCAGTGTTCTTCCTAGTACACCATTCCAAAATCATATCAGAAAAATAATATATAAAGATGCCTTTTACATTAGAGCTCTCTTTGAGATTTCCCAGAGGGACCATAGAAATCATATGATGGGAATTGGCTCACTCTATTATGGAGGCCTAGAAGTCCCACAATCTTCCATCTGAAAGTTGGAGAACCAGAAAAGCCAGGAGTGTAATTCAGTCCAAGTCCAAAGGCCTGAGAAGTAGGGGAGCTGATGGTATAAGTCACAGTCCAAAGGCCTGAGAACTGGGGGGCAGGGATCACTGGAATAGACCCTGGAGTCTGGAGAGGCCTAAGAACCAGGAGTTTTTATGTCAGAGGGCAGAAGATGGATAGCCCACCTCAAAAAACAGAGAGAATTTACCATTCCTCAGTAAAAGGGCAGCAGTAACAGACCCAAATGAGGAATATGTTCCCTCCCAAATCCAGAAACCATTAGGCATTACAACTCTTTTTTGGTTGTAGGAGGGGCTAGATGCAACAATTTATCCTTCACCTTAGAAGGAGTAAGTATCTAGACATGCCCTACACCACTGGACACTTAGAAATTTCACTGAGGAGAAGGCCTCTGATTTTTTGTTGCATTTATTTCCCACCCTCTTACATGCAAATATCTTACCAATGTGTCTAGATTAGTTGCTACTTCTTCTTGATCACTAGGTCCTATGAGAATAATGTCACCGGTGTGATGAACCAGTGTGATATCTTGGGAAGGGGAAAGAGATCAAAATCCATATGAACTAAATTATGACATAGGGCTGGAAAATCAATATACCACTGAGGTAAAACAGTGAAAGTCTATTGCTAAGAATTCAAATCCCTGAGCTCATTCTTTTCTTTCATCACTTTGTCTAGTGACATTAGGAACAACCAAGCAATGTCATCATTTTCATGAGTTTTCCAAAAATGTTTGAAATTATTTACAAAGTCATTTAGCTCCTTACTTCTTATAAGTGGTTGATTAAGAGTATCCAATAGAAGTATTTTGTGTATCTCTATCATCAGTTCACTCCATGGATTATCAGTGCTTTCTTTACTACCAAAAATAGAGTCATTAGCATCTTTAAATCTAATCAGATTAGAGAGCCAAATCCAGAAACCCAATTGCAGAAAACTTATCCATAAATTCTGTTCCTCTAAAACCACCCTAGGTACCAAATTCTGTATTAGTCAATGTTCTCTAGAGAAACCAAACGAATAGGCTATGGAGATGTGTGTGTGCGTGTGTGTGTAAGATTTAATATGGGAATTGGCTCACAGAAATATGGAGGGCAATAATTCCCAGAATCTGTTGCCTGCAAGCTAGAGAACTAGGAAATCCTGTGATGTAATTCAGTCTAAGTGCAAAGGCCTGAGAACCAGGGGAGCCAATAGTGTAACTTCTAGTCAAAGTCCAAGGCCTGAGACCAGCTGGGCTGCTGGTATAAGTACCAGAGTAGAAAGGCCTGAGAACCTGGTGCTTTGATGCTTGAAGGCAGAAGATAGATGTCTCAGCTAAAGAAGAGAGAGTGAATTCACTCTTCCTCTCCCTTTTTGTTTTATTTGGGCCCTCAATGAATTGGATAATATCCACCTATACTGGTGAAGATCATTTTCTTTACTCAGTCTACCGATTCAAATGCTAATCTCTTCTGGAATCACCTTCATAGACAAACGCAGAATTAATGTTTAACAGTTCTCAGGCCATTTCTTAGCTCAGTCAAGATGACACATAAAATTAACCATCACACAGTAAAAATAATTGTGTTATTGTCTTTGGTAATTCTAATATTTGAATTCTTAGGCGATTTGTTTCTGTGGCATACTGTTTCTGCTAGTTTGCAATGATGGAGTCTTGTTTACTTCTCTGAATAGATATCATTGTACTTCTTTTTTTAACTTTTTAAATTCAGAATATTACTTCTGCTGTCGATAGTGTTTAAAAATATATATTTAAAAATAATTTGAACCATAGAACCAAAGTACCTTACTCCAGAGAGGATTTTCATTTGCTCATTCCAAATGCCTGGTGTCCAAAATTACTAGACGGGGTCCAAAAAAACCAAGTGCAAAACTTCATGTCTATTACACTACCTGGGATATTTGAAACCAAGCTATAACTTCACCCAATATTAAGTCCATTTCCTGTTCTCATAAATCATTGTGTGTTAATAACGTGGGGGGTAGAGACCCCATGTTGTATGGCTCTGGTTTCTTCTACCTTATCAGATAAAGATATCAAAACTCACCAGGATAATATTTTCCCTCAGAGAAAAAGTTATTTCCATGTTCCTTCACCTGCTTCGATTCTTGTTTTTCTTTCAATTTTTAAAATTCCAACTATATCAAGTAAACTTTTAAATGTGCGGCAAAACTGAAAGAATAGTACGATGAAAACCCAAATATCCACCATCTAGATTCAATGATATCACATATTGTGATGAACATTGTGATGAACCTTTTCAAAGACATATTCAAACTTCCATAACTCTTTAACCAAAGAATTTTCAGCATATATCTTCTAAAAAGCAGAACATGCATCTACATAAAAAAAAACACCAAGTTTCTGTTTCAACATATCAGCAGCTTGGAAGTCGTCACTTTCATTCTCATGACAAGAAAAAAGATGAACAAACTGAAAATCAACAACTTTTTCAGATTCTTTAGAGAATTGATGTCACAGGGCAAACCGCTGCTCCAAATTTGGAGAGAAAGTCAAAGAAAGAATCACAGCTTACATGGAGCACAAGGACAGGAAAAAAGGCTGGCCACTGCATGCCCCCCCGACACACACACTAACTTAACTCTGATCGGTCAACCAACTCCACTCTCTGGGGTGTTTATCTCTTGCTGGGGAGCATTTCTTGAATGAAGGGAGGAAGGAGTATGAGCATGTTTCCTTCATCCAACAGGTAACCAGGCTCAGGTTGCTCAGAGTGACACTGTGCTTATGGGAACCAATAAGCACAGGCTGCTTGGACTCAACACCCATTTTTCCTTGGTTTGGGGCCCTCAGGCAAGTCCTCCCACTGCTTTTTCCCTTAGGTTTCTCATCTAAAAAATGGTAATAATAATGCCTGTCTTGTATAGCTTTGAGGATTGAATCAGTTGCCATACATAATGGACTCAGAACAATGACCAGCACAGAGTATATGCTCTATAAATTTTACCTATTACTAACACCACAAAGATCCCGGCCTTCAGCATCCTTCCTCCATCTCAAGATTTTCATGCTGACACTTGCTGAAAGGACAGGCCACAATCTCTATGCTGCCTTCATGAGCTACTGCTGCCCCAATCTATTCCCAGAATGCCTGATGATTCCCTAAGTCCAGTGAACATGTTCAGCCCACTGCACTGGGAACTCCTGACCCCCTCCTTGTAGATCTCCCCTTGATGCCCCAGCACCACTCCTACCTGGTTCTTGAGGCCCTCCCTGCCCATATCCTCAACCAGATGTTTATCTTTTGTAACTCCCTTGCCTGTTCTGTCTGCAGGAGAGGGAGGACATATAGACATCATCCACAGTCCCCATGGATTACAGCAGTTCCCTCCTAACTGGTCTCCCTGCTTCATGCTTTGGCCCCTACAGCCTGTGCACAGCCAAGCAGCTGGAAGGATTCCATGAAGGCTCCAAACCCTTCAGGGACTTCACACATCATGAACAGTAAAAGCCAAAGAACTTAACAGTGCCCTACAAGACTCCACACATCCTGAATTTGTATTATCTCCCTGACCACATTTCTTACTATTCTAGCTCTCTGTCCCTCTGCTCCAATCACTTAGCTTTTCTTTAAGCACATCAGCTGCAGTCTTGCCTCACAATTTTTGCACAGGCTGTTCTCTGTGTCTGGAGAGCTCCTCCCCAAAGATCTGCCTGGCGAACTGCAACATCTCCCTCAAGACTTTGCTTAACTATTGCTTTCCAATGAGGCCACACTGACCACCCTATTCCAAAATGCAATCCATTCTCTTTCCCTGCTATACTTTTCCATAGCATTTATTACTTTTCAGTATATTATTATATGTGTTTTATTATTTGTTATGTTTATTGTCTCCCTTTTCCTCCTCCTGTGAAAAATTACCTCTACAGGATCAATATGCTTGACTCTTTCATTCACTGACTAATTATGAGTGCCCAGAACAGTGTCCAGCTCATAGTTAGTACTAAAAATAATTATTAAATGAATTAATAAATGTAATATATATAGCAGAGTAACTGGTAAAACTAGGTAAGCAATGAGTAAGTGGTAGCAATGATTATCAAAGAATTATATTGTAAATTACCACTGGGCTCAAAAAGGGAGTCAATACAAAAGACAGGCATCTGCCATCACTAAAACATTACATACCCACAGGAACCTCCATCCTCTTCATATACAAAATTGATCCCTGGGTGGAATAACTACAGACCTTCTGTGTGACTAGTTTTTAGACTAAGCACCACGAATAGAAGGGCTAGTGCTGGATTTTTTGTTTGCACAGCCTGGATTACAGGAACCCAATCTTCCAAGAAAATCCCACAGAAGACCCCCTGTGCCCCAAAGCACACAATGAATCCCAGCCCACAAGCTATTTTCCTAAGGCCATCCTAATGGCAACCTCAGCATTCATGGGAGCAGCAGGATGTCCTGGGCCCTGCCCCCGAGTAGCCACAGGGGGCCACAGGCCAGCCCACTGCACCCTCATTGGCTGGATGGAGGTGGGGGCGGGCCCTGGGCAAGCGCGGCCTCAGGGGCGGGAGTGAGGGGCGCGCTGGGAGCTCCTAGGGTGGCTGTAGCATCCCTGGCTCTCCTGAGGGCAGCTCACTAGCGGCTGGGTCCTATCGCACAGGTCTGAGGAAGAGAAGCAGGAGGCGGGTTCCTGAGGGCCCACTGTGACCTTAGGGCTCCCAGACAGAGGAGGCCTCGTGCTTCGTCTGACACACGAGGTGCCCAGACTGCTGGTGCTGACGGGACAATGTTCAGGCTTCTGAACCCGGTTTTGGCCTTCTTCCGGAAGAGGGCGGACCCCGCCGAGGAAGAGTGCATGCAGCAGGAGGGGCTCCCACAAGGTACTCTCTGTGTATTCCCTTGTCCCCCAAGCAAGCTGCCTCACCCTAGGGGCTCTCCTCACCCCTCACCTGAGGCTGTGGGCTCTCAGGCAAGCGCTGCATGCGGGGTGGCTCCTTCTGTGTGTGTGCATGGGGGAGCATCCCGAGTCCCCAGTCCCTGAGAGCTAGGCCTGCAGCGACTTGAGCCCCAAACTCTCATGTAGGTCCAGAGCAGGGAGGTGTTGACAGAGAAGGCTCTGGGGGATGTACTGCCTCTGCGTTTCCCCACAAGGTGGTGCAACAGGTGCCTATTTATATATATATTTCCAGTAGGCGTGAGCCTCCCCAATTTGAGAGACAATTTGTTCTTGTATCCCAAATGGGCATGTATTTGAAGCCAAGGGGAAGATTCTTATGTCTGGTCCCATAGGCGGGGAGGGATCTCGTTGTGCAGGCAGACTGCCGGGGTCAGATACCAAAATATTACTTACCAGATAGGCTTGTGCAGAACTAAAGGAAAAGGAAAGAAAAAATTGGATGCAGTTTCAGGGTAATTTTAAATCTCCGAATATATTTTCGTGCTTTTTCTAATGAAATGTTAAGAATCTTAGGGGGAGCCATGGCTCACACCTGGAATCCTAGCACTTTGAGAGGCTGAGGCAGGAGGATCGCTGCAGCCCAGGAGTTTGAGATCAGCTTGATCATCACAGGGAGGCTCTGTCTCTACAAAAGAAAAAGAAGAAAATTGTCAGGGCGTGGAGGTGTGAGCCTGTAGTCCCTGCTACTTGGGAGGCTGTGGCAGGAGGGTTGCTTGAGACCAGAAGTTTGAGGATTCAGTGAGGTATGATGACCTCACTGACTTCTAGCCCAGGCAACAGAGCGAGACCTTGTCTCAAAAAAAAAAAATCTATAGAACCTGCCGCTGTTACGTTGGTGTTAATGATGAATGGGTATAATACTAGAGGAAGCTTAAAGACTATATGTAGATACGATGATAGCAGCTAGCATTTACACTCTAACTTGTGCAATGCACTCACGGCTCTGGACACTTGACATTTATGTGTCTGTTAATATTCACAACAACCCTATTAAGCAGAAATTGTAATTGTCTTCGATTGACAGGTGAAGTTAATAGAAGTTCATAAATAGTTAAAAGTTAATAAATAGAGAATAAATATGCCCACACAGATAGTCAGTGTAGGACTTATTTTTAATGAATGTTTGCATTTGAGATTAACTAATGTGACCTTTGTTTACCTGTCTCATAGATGACATCGAGTTGAAAACTGTGCAAGGAGTTGTGACAAGTTTCTTTTGCGATTACGGCTTGATTGATGAGTCGATCTACTTCACTAGTGATGTTGTGACTGGCAATGTGCCTCTAATAGTTGGACAAAAAGTTACTGCAGTTGTTGAAGCTAATAAAACATCTCGTGGATTGAAAGCAATCAGAGTAAGATTTGCATGAGTTTGGGGACTGTATCTTATCCTAGTGGGCTTTCAATCTTTCCTTTCTCTAGCGTAACCGGTATGGTAGATGTAAACTGGAATTTGAAGTCCCACTCCCCTGAAGCTATAGGTTCTTCTGCCCTAATATATGTATTTATTTCTGTTTTAAAACATAAAAATTATCTCTTCTTCTAGTATTTATACAATATGGTTTAAAATGATAATTATTAGACTCCATATAATCCTATACTTCCTTTCTTCAGGTAAAAAGAAGAAACATTTTCTTTAGTATGCATTCACAGCAGTGGAATTGCTATATCAAATGATGTGCATTTTAAACATTTTATTTATTTATATTTTCTTCTTTTTTCCTTTTTAAAAATTTTAATAATTTAGAGGGTACAATTTGAATTCTGTTACATGCATATATTGTATACTGGTGAAGTCTGGACTTTTTACATTTTAAACATTTAAAAAATAGCTTTATTGAGGTATAATTTACATGCCACAAAATTCTCTTAAGAGTATAATTCATTAACTTTTTGTAGATTTACAGAGTCCTGTAAGCATCACTTCAATCCAAATATTTGCCATTTCAATAGCTATTATCAAATTATCCTTTAGCTATATTGTACTACTTGATTTTTTCAACAGTAGGCTGTGAGACTGCTTGTTTGCCCATATTGTCATTCGTAGAAATATTATTGCTCTGAAATCTTTGCAACTATGAATATTGTAAAGCAACCTCATGATTTTATTTGGAACTTCTTTAAGTTTTAATGAGATTACAACAATTTTGTTTACTGTGAGCTATTTATACAATAGGGACATTACAGCTATTATAATGTGAGTAGGTTGTATGTATCCATGAATTCATCCATTTCTTCTAGTTATCCACTTTGTTGGCATATATTTGTTCACCATAGTCTGTTATGATCCTTTTTATTTCTGTGATATCAGTTTTAATGTCTCCTTTATTATCTTCTATTTTATTTATTTGAGTCTTCTCTCTTTTTTCTTAGTATAACTAAAGGTTTGTCTATTTTGTTTGTCTTTCCAAAAAAACAACTATTTTTTCTATCTTATATATCATTTTCTCATCTCTATTTCATTTATTTCTGCTCTAATCTTTATTATTTCCTTCCTTCTCCTAATTTTGAGTTAAATTTTTCTTGTTTTTCTAGGTATTTGAGATATACCATTAAGTTAAGTGATTCTTCTTTTTGATATAAGTGTTCATTGGTATAAACTTCACTTTTAGAACTGCTTTTGAGGTATCTCAAAGGTTTTGGTATGTTGTATTTCCATATTTGTTTGTCTCAATAAATTTTTAAATTTCCCTTTGAATTACTTTATTGATACATTGGTTATTTAGGAAGATGTTATTTAATTTCCATGTATTTGTAAAGTTCCTCCTGGTTTTGACTTCTAGTGTTATACCGTTATAATCAGAAACCATAGTTGGTATGATTTCAATCTTCTTAAATTTGTTAAGACTTATTGTGTAGCCTATTATATGATCTCTCCTGGGGAATGTCTGATATGCACTTGAGAGATATATGTCTTCTGCAGTTGTCATATAGAATGTTCTGTAAATGTCTGTTGTGACATATATTCTTAGTGTTGAAACAGGTTGTTTAAAATATTTTTTTAACATCAGCGATGTAATCACATACATTCCCATTTTAAAATTTGTGTTATTTTTGAAGTAACAGTTTCTTCATCTTACAGGTGGAAGCTATGCCTTATCATGTTAGTGGAGCTGTATCATCAGACCCAAGGCCTAGAGTTGTAGTTGGTTATGTTACTTCTATAAGGAAAAATATTATTTATATTAATAAAAACATTTACTTCCCTGTGGACATTGTTTCTAAAGGTATGATTTACACTCTTAGAAAAATGTAATTCTTAACTTTTTAGAGGATTTTAGTACTACAACTACTTCCATAATACAATGTACTTGGCTCCAGTCAATGGCTCTTCAATATTATAGTCGGAGCCCTGGAATTGAAAATGCTGTGCAATACAGGGACAGATAGGTAATATTTATAAAAATGTCTGCTATCATTTATTGTGAGTTCACTTGTTGAATGTATTCAATAATGTCTGAATGTATATTTCATGCAAAAAGTATTTAATTTCTAATCAGTGAAAAAATCCTCAAGTATACGGGGAAACTATTTTTAATATACTACGAATGCTTCAAAAGTAGGATAGGGGATAACCTTGTACCTTTCTCTATGTGTGAGTATGTGTGTAGGTGTATCTGTTTTTGAATTTCAATTGTAATCAGCAAATATGTTCTAATATGTAGTTTACACCCAAAGATAAACTTTGCTTTTGCTAATTTGGTCCATTGCAGCTGTCATGTACCTTGGGTATAAAATGAATGATTGGCTCAACCCCGCTGGGCAGCTTGCTTTTTTATTTTCTTGAGTGTGAAACCAGGACTCGGACCTGAATTTTGTTTTAGGATGTTCACTCTGTCTTGTGTCATTCTACAATGCTGGGTCCTAGGGTATAGAAATATTTCACTGTGTTGATACTACCTGTAGTCTACAGTGGTTATGCCAATTTACATTCCCACTTGGAGTGTTTCAGATTTCCAGTTGCTCCAGGTCCATTTAGGTAGCTTTGTTACTCAGTGACTCACTTACTGCTTATTGTCTAATTCTGTTTGAAACTCCATGTTTACAACTGTAAAATGTAAGGTGTCTACTTAAGAGTCCATCAGCTGACCACAAGGGGAAGTAATTTATTCCTACAGGAGCAATATTTCCTAGTGCTACTGCTATCACTAATACCAATCAACACTTAAGTGGTGGTTACTATGTGCCAGTCATTATTCTATGAGTTTTACACATATCATATAATTCTCACAGCAACTCTATATATCATGAAAACTCCTATTGTGCTTCTCATTTTATAGATGAAGAAACCAAGTCACAGAGGTTAAACACCTTGACCAAGGTTGCAAACTGAGTAAATGGCAGTGTTAAGATTTAAATGCAGGCAGCCAGGTTCAAACTTGTGCTCTTATGTGTGTACTTGAATGCCTCGCTAAGGAGTTGTGAATATGGCCAATTGTTTAACAAATCCTGTGCTGCTTCCTTAGATTGGCTGTGCTGCACAGTTGACACTTTTCCCCCTTTGACTTTATTAAATCAGTAGAGGACAATCAATACCTAAAGGATTATAAACTTATTTTCTGACAGAAATGTTTATAATGTGTTTGTTTAAACATGTTCAAAATAGCAGGAGGTATTGGAAAGTATTAAAATGTTAAAGTAACTTGTGAAGTTTAACATGACCTAGTTAAGAGATAATTGCACTCAGATTTCTCCATGGGTATTTTAGGTTTTGTGCCTTATGAGGGTGACTGCTTAGAAATTGAGTATTCCATTCAGCCGGATACCTCAAACATCAAGGTACACTCAGTGAAGCCGGTGAATTGTAAGCACGTGGATGAGGTAATTTGTTTGCATGTATTAATAGGATTTGTCAATAGCTTCTGCCAAACATACCTTTAGTGATAGTTTTTGTGCCTAGGATTCTATTGAGTGTGCTAGGAAATCTAGAAAATATGAACAAATATATTCTTTGCCAAAAAGGAGCCTAATTTCTTATTAGAAAACAATGTGGGACAAGCATATAATCAAATTCTAAATTGTGTGGTTGATTTAGTGTTAGAATGTTATTAGAATGTTCTGAGAACAACGGGAAGAAAAACAATTTGTATGCAAGAAAATTTGTGGGAAAAATTGAATAGAATATGTTGTAGGACCTGAACTGCCAGTATAAACTGGATATTATTTGGGTATTCAAGTGTGAAAATAAGTAGGAAATTAAGTGAAATAGAAGGTAATGGACATTTTTGGGTAATATTTAGAGCAAGGTTACTCATCAGGGACCCTGACTTTATCCTCAGAGATTCTGACTTAATTAGTCCGAGTTGGCATCTGGGCATAGGTATTTTTACAAGGCACCCCTGGTGTTGCCAATGTGTCCACCAGGTTGGGATTCATAATTTGGATGTAATGACCAGGTTAGAGCCAGGTGAGGAAGTGCAGAGCTTGTTACATTTTATTATGCTTTCTCATAATCATTTCTTCATTGCATAATCATTATTTATGCTTGTAGGTGTGTATCACCAGTCTACGTGGAAGAAATGGGGTAATAGATGGTGCTATCTTTTTCACGTTGGATTCTCTGAAACTTCCTTTTGGATACATACCTAAAAAATACGACATTGTCAATGTGGTTATAGTGGAGAGCATGCAGCCATTCTGTATTTGGAGAGCAATTTCTATCACCCCAGTGCAAAGGTCATAATAACAAAACATTTTCATTCCCTCTTCATCTGTTTGTCTATGGGCAGTAAAGGGCCTTGTTTAATTGAAAAACTTAGCTTAGTAAGCCTAAGCAATATCTTAAATATGACTTACCTGGTAAATCCAATTAAGATACTGGCTAGGTTACTTGGGACTATGAACACTTTTGAGGGAAGTGTGCTATCAATTACAAAGCATGCTATATAGCAGGCTTGTTATCAAAGGGAATTAGTTATTGGAAATGATACTGCAAATTAATTTAAGTCCCGTGTTTTCCATTACCAGGTGTGAATTGTGTGCTGGCAGAGGCCTGGAGTGGCCCTGAAGTGACCCGCGGAAGCAAAGCATGTAACTGAAGAGGCAGCAGGGCCAGCATGTTAATGGGCATGATTTAAAAGTTACCGTTTGCTTTCAGTTTCAAACCTCCCTTATGCTGTCTGTTTAGTTTTAATTTTTCCGTAGATATTTTTTATCTTCTATCACCTGCACAATTTGTTATGTTTATTGTTTAACTATTTCCTTCTTCCTCATGCTTGAATGCAATCTCCACAATGGCAAGATGTCTTTTGTTTTATTTTTGTCATTAATGCATCACTGAACACTTACAATAGTGCCTAGCATATACTAGGGGCAGAATAAATTTTATTCAGTTCAATAAATGAATGATCAAACTACCACTGATGTTTTGCGGTGGCTCATTCATCACTCATTCCCTACAAGTAAATGTTGGGCAACCCATTATGACCTCAGTTGATTTTCTTAAACAGAAACACCCCAAATCTGCTGTACATAAGCCTCCTTGATCCACTTTGTTGGAGAGGTGCAGCCCATCTGCAGAATGAATAAGAGGGCAATCTCAGAAACCCTCGAAGGAAAGGGAAGCTGCTTACCCACTGGGAAGGATGGTACTAAAACCCCAGGAATACACCCATGAAACTTCTGGCCTTCCCCTAACAGAGCATTTAACCAAGTAACTGTGACCTAGGGGGAGGGATATATTCAGATTTTGGGGCATCACTGGAAAGTGGCTGTGAGCTCACTCCCACTCCTGGGATTCATAATTCCACCATAACTCCCATTCCTGTAATAACTAGAGTTTGGTCCTGAGTTTGCTTTACAGGTGCAGTGGAAGCCCCCAGGCAGCCAGTGATCCAGTCATCCTGTTTCCCTCCTTATAGCAACATAGGAGGATTGACTATCCTGTAGAGTTTAGACTTTCACTCATTGGTTCACTCCACAAATACCCACTGATCCCCTTTTATGTGCCAGGCACTGTTCTAGACGCTGGAGTTACAGCCTTAATTAAAACTTGCATTCTTTTAATATCCCCTGTGGCTTCCTGACCCATGCAGCAGTAGCTCCTATGATGAAAAGGGGCAAGTGGGAGCTGTAGCAGCTCCATGTCCCTGTGAAAGTCATTATTCAAAAACAGCCCCACACCTTGTGGGAATGCAGAAAAGTCCACTGTTGGACTTGAGAGATACATGGGCCATGGATTTTACCACATCTCCATTTAATTCTCCAGTTTGGTTGATGTGGAAGAATGTTCTTAGAGAGTAACAGTGGACTATGGGAAGCTCCATCAGATGGTAACTCAATCACAGCTCTGTTTCAGCAACATCCTCACTGGAGTGAGTGAATCACATAATCACCTGGGATGCTATAGTTGTAGGAGTGAATAAAGTTCCTTCATTCTTTTTTTTTAATAGCAACCCCCAGTATGTGTTTGCTTTCGTAAGGCAGGTCCAGCAGTGGTACACTGTGAATATTTTCCTCAGGGATATGTCAACTCCAGGCTCTTTGCCACAATTTAGAACGAAGGGTTTTTTATCATCTCACCCACATCAGGGCATCATACCTGTCTACTTAAATGGATGACATTGTAGCACAAAGACTCAGGAAGCAATGGGCTCTGTCTGAAATGTGTATTCTGTAGGTTGGAAAGAAATGGCCTGAAAATACAAGGACCTGCCACCATGAGTTTCTGCAGCTCCAGTGTCCTGCTGTAGAGCTTCCAGTAGGCATCCTATGAAAGGGTTACAGGTGTGCTGACATCAGATGATTCTCAGCTCATTTAGAGATGCATGCAATGTTAAAAAAGGAAATGTGACAATGACCTTGAGCAGGGGTTTGGAAACTAGCCCTTGGGCCAATCCTGGTCTACTGCCTGAAATGATTCTTAGAAAATGAAGTTCCATTAAAATACCTGGAACTGAATCAGGGCCCAATCCACTATACCTAGTGTTCTTATCATCATGATTCTGAATGTTGTTCATAATAGAGGCACTTGGAAGTCTCTCATGATTGTGGTTTTATGTAGAACTATTTGTGTCTTTAATAGATTCTAGTTTGTTTTATTTCAGTGCTGTTAATGAGATGCATAAAAGTTTGTACATCTTCCTGTAGGATATATTTTGTGAATGTGAACAATTTCTCTTTGTCATGTTTAACATGTGGTCCCTTGTTATGTTGGAAATTACAAACTCTATTTCATTAGCCGTATATACAAGGATTCTTGTTCCTTTGTGTTGGACAACATAGTGTTTAGAATCCAAGCTCTTATTTTTATGTGTTTCCAAAAACTTGAGTTTACACTCATACTTCCAGTAACAGTTCAAGAACACAGGGTTTATTCTTTGTTTTCCTCTTTCTATCTTTCCATGTTTATTGCTTCCTTTGCAGCTACGGAGAACCCTGCCTTCCACCATCTTTAGTATATTTACTTATTTGTACAACCTGCTGTATGTACTCTTACACTATGGGCAGCTTTCCTGTTATATTATATTCCCTAGTACTTTGGGGATGTCAGACATTTCCACTTGCACACTCAGCAGACCTTCCAACTTCTCTAAATGGGCTCCATGACTCCAAACCCCCCAGGCTCTGCAGCATTAGGAAACACCCTGTCAACGGTGAGCAGCCAGAGTTCATGCTCTTGTGGCGTTTGGGTAGCACGGAGATGGGACAGAGTTAAAGAAGCCACATGAATAAAACCACTCTGAACCAAAAGAAGTGAAAATAGAGCTTGCATTTTAATGGTTCCGTCAGGGGAAGGATTTGTTGATCCACACCATTTTCCTGGATTTCTCATAATCCACAGGGGACAGATGTGGGCAAACTGCATGGTGTTTGGGCAAAGGCCAGCTCCACCGTGGTGCTGCCTGCGTCAGCGTCCACAGCCAGTCCATCAGGTAAGCTTCGTGGCTGTGCCTCCCCAGCTGCCTACTGAGCAGCATGCCCAGCACCATTTGATTGGCCAGGTGGGGCTTGAAGTACTCATCTGCCTTCCTCCTGATGCTCGCCGTGGATGTGCGGGGACCGGACTTAGAGTGTCCTCTCGGCATGACTGCGTGACTCCCGGGTGGCTTCAGAAAGACAGAACAGCAGAGACAGCCTGTGAGACTCGATGGAGTCAGCATCACCTGACCGAGCAACACCAAGCAGCCCAAGAAGCCCCTCCACACTTGTACCGACCAAACACTCACAGTCACACACGTACACACTCACACGCAGTCATGAGAGTCTGCTGTGAGCAATATCTGATTCGAATGTCAGCGTCACCATATCTTTGGTTCCCACACATAAGGGAGTATATTCCTAGAGTGTCTCCTGGTCCGCTGACATGGTGATCCATTCCTGTGTCAGTGGCTGGTCCTGTGCGGTGAGTTTTGGTGTCCTCTGTGGCAAGCTCCCCCTCTCAGGTAAGCTGTCACAGGGGATCCTCAATATAATTCTCTCTGGCCGTCCAGTTCCACACACACTCAAAATTGTGTTCTGATTTATACTGAAATGGTACTGAATTTACAGATTGATTTAGAGGAAAATGGATACCATTTCAAAAACTGATCTTCTGTTCCACAAAGAATTAGTACTTTTAGTATGATTTCAGTTTTCAAACTAGAGGCTAATATAAAGGTGATTGTGCATTTCCTTATATTTGAATTCATCATATATTTGTAAGTTTTTCATAATATTGGTGACCAATGTCAATAAGATATTTATTTCTATAATAGTCCCTGGTCAATAGAAGGATATACAATTTTTATACATTAACTTATTTCAACCAACCTTTCCTGACCTATTTCCTATGTGATCAGCTTGGGTTTCCAGGAAGGCAATCCCTGAAAAGAAAGACAATTTTCCACACTCTTTTGTCAATAAAATACACCAATATGTTCCTGTCCCCAACCCCAATTTGTTTACGACACTGAACACGGCCTCAGTGTCTTAACATGGCTCCATGTGGCGTAGTAGGAAACCTGGATGACTGACCCTCCCCTGTCACTGCAGAAAGGCAGAGTGAGACCTCGGCCCCCGTTACGGGCAGCCGTGCCTCAATTCTGACTGGTGTCACGCGAGACTGAGTGAGGCAGCCAGTGTGGGGAAGCCACATCTCCTCATATAATGGCCCTGTCAGTTCCTCAGGAGAACAGCACTATAAAGAATACAGAGCCGTGTCCCCACCACTATACATCTGACAGCCTGGAAAACTTCATGTCCTACCCCTACACAATGCCAACGTGGGCCACCTTGAATGTTAACAACTTAGTTGTTTAGCTCAGAGACTGGGACCGTAGCATGACTACTCACACCCCAAATCTCTGCAAATGAACACCCCATTTACATGAATCGCAGATTATAAAAGTATTAATTGCAGAGTCATGGCCAAGGCTCCATGCAGGATTAAGAAGTCAGTAGAAAATTCTAGCTGGAACTAAGCTCCTGATTGGAACTTGAGGCCAAAATTGCTGAGCATTGGCCAAGGCACCTGTTGGGATGGGATGGGTACTGTGAGCTCCTCACACAGGGGAAATGTTAATGAAGGGGTTTGGCACAAGTCAGGGAGAAGCTCTGAGGCCAAGATACCTGAGTGTTCTTCCCGGAAGTGGCTGTGGGGTTGGTGCCCATGGGTGGGTAACAGCTGTTGCTCCTCCCAGCAACGCCCACTCACCGTCTTCAGGCAAGTAACCAAGGTGATATGACCAGTATTTGCAACTGGCAAGTGACTGTGTGATCCCAAGGTTCCAAGGGCAATTGTGAGTCACCGTTGTCACCATGACTCCTCTGGCTGCTAACCAATCAGGCCCTGGGACTCGGGGCAAGAGAGCAAGGTGAGGAGAGGAGTTATTCTTCTCACTGCTCACCCTCTGGTCCAGATTTCTCTTTGGTAGAGACCTGAGCGCTCTGAGAGGTACAATATCCTGACATACCAAGGTAATATAGCATGTTTTTCTGCCATTACCTAACTAATCTACCTGATAAACTCCCACCCTTTTAGATAATTGGGGGATATGTGACTGTCAATTGTTCCAACTAATACAGAGATGCTCTTCAGAGAGGTGGGTAACAGCATAGGCCTGCAGGGGGAGGGAGCCTTGAACTGATTCTGATTCCCTCTTCCTGTGTCCGCCTGCAGTTCTGGGGACTCAGGACAGATCTGGCCTTGGCACAGCTTCCTGCACTGTCCTGATGTCTCCATGGCGCCCATGGCTTTGAGCATTGCACCTTCAGACCTTAAACAGATTAGTCAGACCCCTTGTTCCTGATGTCAGATCCCTTCCTTCTTGAAATGCTTGTCATGGTCTCCCCTAACTCAGTTCTAGGCAGACGCAGGGAGCAAGGCACACGAGGTCCTGCCTGTACCAAACTTCTAATGGAGGGGAATACGGCCCAGGGAACAGGCAGTTACTGAACAGTGTGAGGGGTCCATCACTCAGTTTGTTAGTTAGTCAATCAGTCAATAAATTTAGCGAGTATCTACACATTCAGCAATTGAAACAGGAATTGTGCCAGTGAAACAGAATCAAGATTCTAGACCCAGACCCATGTGTATGACTTACTGCTGGTAGCAAGTGTGTTTGTGTGTGTGTTTGTGTGTGTGTGTGTGTGTGTGTGTGTGTGTGTGTGTGTGTGTGTGTGTGTGAAAGTCAGAGGGTGACATGGGCAGTGAGGATTACACCCCTGTGTCCACTTATCATCTGGATTTCATCATCATGTTTTTCAGGATTTTTGGTTGTGCTGTCTTCCTGAGGTTGTGTGGAGTCGACCAGTCATGGAGCAAGAACCTTCTAAAGTCACTCCCAAGGAACCTGCTCTGAGCATCAAGAAGTCAGGCAAATCCTCCACACGCAGCCAGGTCTCCAAAAACGTGCTGTACTTTCTCATCAGTCGACAACTGGGGAGGCCCAGACATGACGTGGACCTGGCACAGTGGGTGTGGATGCTCTCATAAGCGACACCAGGGTGGAGTTGGCATTTACTAAGGGGTCCTGAGACTTTGATGCTTATTCCTGCCCAGGATTTTGATAATAAATTAAATTAGAACAAACCCCTCCTCCCATATTTCAGCCATTAAAATAGAATGTGTAATTGCACTCCTTTCTGTCTGCTGTGTGTTTGTGACATGGCCTTCTTGGGTTACTCTGGCAGGTACTCTGCTCATCCCACCATTCCGTGCAGGGGCTCTCAGACTGGGGCGATGGTGAGATCATGCAGCACATCACATCTCCTCCACCATTAATCTGAAAAACGCCTAAAAGTGATAGTTATGTTGTACTTGGCCTTCCGAGAACCAAAGGCTCTTCTCCCTTCCCATGATGGAGAGTCATGCATTGTGTTTCCTCTAAAAGCTGACCGTTCATCCTAGTGAAAAGTCCTAGTTTAAGAACCGACCCTGAGCTGGGTTGAGGTTTAGGATATCTTTTAACATTGAAGATGTCAGGTACGGGGCTCCTTCCTTTTTAGGTACTTTCTGTCCTCATGGTGTGGGGGTCCAGAACTTGAGCTATATCCTGTAGGACAGCCCTCCAACCTTGCATGCTTCAGTCTCCACATCGTGCTACAACTGAGTTTCCAACAGGCCACCCAAGCACTGTGTGAGGGCAGATGTTCCTGGGTGAAGTTAAGGCTTGGAGGTTACACAGACCCGAGCTCATATTCAAACCTTGGTTGCCATAAAGAGTTCTTGGCCAAAACTGATGTTTTGAGAAAAGCATGGTGTTGGAGAAGTTGTTCATAATTCCAAGAAATGTGGCTCTCGTAGCACAAGTAATAAGGAGGAATATAAATCAGATCTTCAATATATGGCCACTGTTCTGAAAAATTTAAGAAGCCATCCGTGGTGAATTCATGCTTGACACATAATGAGTGCATGGATGGGCTTAATGAGGTATTAAAATAGTGCCTCTCGTTTGCAGAATTCCAGAAATGCTTCTCCAGGTAAATGAGCTGAAGGGACCCAGTGTCCTTCCTTCCTAGTCTCCTGAACCACAAGCGACTTCTGTTAACCTCACTCAAAGCCAGTGACCCTGGACAGAAGAGTGCTGGAAGTATTGATCTCAGCATCCCTGCACAAAGGACAAAGTGGGAGTCACAGCATGTTCTCATCACCTGCCATTCACCCCATTGGTGAAGGAGGGATCCCCCACCCCAAATGACATAAGAGGGCTGAGCACGTATCACCCAGCAGCGGGCAGATGGGATGGGCGGCAGCTCATTACTCACATGGAGTGAGTGGCGGTCTGGGGAAGAGGGCAGGGCAGGACATGCAAGGCCACAGGGGGCTGTGCTCAGGAGCAAAGGGAAGCAGCAAGGGCTGTGGGAGGGAGGCTTTTTACTGACCAGAGGGTGAAGTTCCTGCTCCCTTGTTCCCATGCTGGGATGTGACTGGTGTGCTTGAGTGGGTTGGTGCAGGCAGAGGCCTGAAGCCTCTTTGCTTGAGGACCAGGGATCGTGCAGCTGTTGCAGCCCTGTGGGAACTAGCTGGGTGGGGAGACTTTCCCCATGGGCAGGGCACATGTCTGGTGACAGCAGGGGAGATCATGGCCAGGCCTCTGAGGCCCTGTGAGTCTCAGAGCCATCAAGGCCACACATGGAATTTCAAGCCTTGAGGTACACAGCAGTAGATGAAATCACTGAGGAGAGTGAATGAACTGAGAAGAGGAGGAGCCGGCAAAAGAATTGTGAAGAAAGCTGAGATCTGAAGAGTGCACTCAGCAACTGACAGCAATAAGGCAGCCAGGAAGAGGGAGAGGTGGGTGTACACTACACCAGCACATTAGGAAATAGCTTGATGTTTTAATGAATTAATCTGTTCATTGACAAATAAAATTGTATATTTTTTATCATGTACAACCTGATGTTTTGAAATGCATAGTCCGCGTGAAATGGCCAATTTAAACTAATTAACATATGCATCACCTCACATACTTATAATTTTTTTTTTTTTGGTGAGAACACTTCAAGTATACTGTCCTAGCAGTTGTCAAGACTACAATATATTGTTATTAACTGTAGTCATCGTGCTCAACAATAGATCTCTTGAAGTTTTTCCTCTTGTCTAACTGAAATTTTGTATCCTTTGATCAACATGTCCCCAACACTCTCCCCACACCAACCCCTGGCAACTGACATAATATTCTCTGAGTTCACATTTTTGAGATTTCACATGTAAGTGAGATTGTGTGGTATTTGCCTGTCAGTGCCTCCAGGTTCCCCCAGGATGTAGCTTGATTTTTTTTCTTTTTTTGGTGTATCTACAATGCAAGAAATTTTAGATCATCCTGGCACTAGTGCTATCATCACTCTTGCTCTCACTCTTACCCCTACAGGCATCTGCTTGCCATTTGCCTCTGGGTTCTCAGATGCATGTCCTGCCATATTGGCTGCAGATGAGCTAATGTCTCTGGGATTGCACACAGGTGGAGGCATTTCAGAACAACTTCTGCAGAATTTGTTTTCACACTCAAAATCCACCACTAACCGTATTCATCAACTTTCTTCTTCTAGTTGTAAATATCTCTTCCTTTCTTTACTAAGCCATAAAAACTGGGTTGAGGAGTATTTCTACTTAATGCCTTAAAAATGTTGTTTCTGAAAAACAGTAGGGCAATTTCATTAAGTAAAAAAAAATACCGGTGTATTGTAGTTCGAATATTAAAATTAGATTTAAAAATCCACAAAAAATTATTAAAACTTTAAAAATTAGGAAACCTTTTGAGACCAGCCTGAGCAAGAGCAAGATCCAGTCTCTACGAAAAATGGAAAAAATTAGGCGGGTGTGGTGGTGCATGCCTGTAGTCCCAGCTACTCAGGAGGCTAAGGCAGGATGATCACGTGAGCCCAGGAGTTAGAGGATGCGGTGAGCTTTGATGACGCCACCACACTCTAGCCCAGAGTGATAGAGCAAGACTCTGACTCAAAAAGAAATTATTAAACCTGTTTGCAGCTTTATGTCCATTTATTAATTGGTATAATAAATCTATTCATTAACAAAATTAACATTTATTAACAAATTACTACAAACAAAATTTAATGAAGTAGAACACAGAAAATTCTTCCATTGCAATGTAAAAGCATATTCCAGAGGAATGAAAGAGACTTTAAAATGCTCCTACATTTAGTTTAGGAATGGTATGCCAACAAATCTAGCCTAAGGGTAAAAAAAGGCAAATAAAACTTCAATGTGGAAGGTATTTATTACAGCATGATTTAAAATAGCCAAACTACAAGAAAAAGTAAATATTCTGTAATATATGAGGGAAATATTGGGACATTTTCTCTCACTAAGTGACATCTGTAATGTGGGTTTATATGCAGTCATGAAAAATGACAGTAGCCACTGACTGACTCCTTTTCTCTGATACCTGCCCACTGCACACACATCCTTCTTTCTGTTCGATGTATCACTCAATCCCCAGGCCATGGCTACTTGGTTTGATACTTGTCACCTCAACTTAGTTGAGTATTTCAGGTATTTTTCCTGATAATTTTGGAATTTTGAACTAGACCCCAAAACTCTGTGATTTTCTGCTACTTCTCATTGCTGCCATTTCTTTACAGAGAACATTCATTTACAGCACCTACTCTTGAGCTATCCTCATTTCTGTCCTTGTGAAACATGTTCGTTGCTTTGCTTTTTTGGATTTTGTAAAGTAGTTATGTCCTTATAATTAATTTATTTGCTGTAAAAGTGCCACATTGTATTATATGCAACAGATACAAGTGTTATCAAGGGAGCTTGTGGTTCTGCAACGTGCATTGTCATGTGTAGCAGAGCAGAGCTCTGAAGAATATAATCTGGTGCATTGAGGACAGAGTCTTCGTGGCAGGCATAGAGGTTTCCTGGCCAGGATGTTTTGTTCCCTTTGTAAAGGGAAGAATGTTAGTAGCTACTATAAAAATTCCCTGTAAGAAGTGGTCCTTATGGCCACCACATGAGGTCACAAATACATTTTGGAGGATTGAGGAGGTGTTTCAGAAATCTACTGAAACTTCTAAGGATAAGGCAGATGTGCGAGGACCAACATGGTCCTGCAGACAATCAGTTCAGAAGCCACAAGAACCTGAAATGCAGTAACGGGCACACAGTTAATTCGTGGCCAAGCCTGCAGTAGAACTTTGGTCCCCTAGTCAGAGGTGTTTTCCATTACACCACACAGCCTGGCTTTGAAGAGCAGGAAGAAAAATAAATAATACAGCATGAGAATTTTTGAAATTGTCTCTTCTAAATACTACCGTGTTCTACCCACTGTTTGTTTATTATTCTATAGGTTACCTTTGAAACTTAAAAATAGACATCTGTCATTATTGTCAAATATATGTCAAGTTTGACATATATAATAAAAAATACTATGATTTCAGAACCTTAAAAGAAGATCTTAGAATAAAAAAAAAATTCAATATGTGCCCCTAATACACATTAATTGCCCTTAACAACAGAAAGTCCTCAATTCTTAGGACTTCCATCCATTTTTAAGACACACCATTAATTTAATAATGGAAATTTAAAGTACATATAGCTTATCATTGCCTTCTTAATTTCAGAAATGTTACTGTATTAAAATAAATCAGCATCTTGGCCAAGTGTGGTAGCTCACACCAGTAATCCTAGCACTCTGGGAGGCGGAGGTGGGAGGATTGCTTGAACTCAGGAGTTTGAGACCAGCCTGAGCAAGAACAAGACTCCGTTTCTACTAAAACTAGAAAAATTAGCCAAGTGCAGTGGCCTGGGCCTGTAGTCCCAGCTACTTGGCAGGCTGAGGCAGGAAGATAGCTTGAGTCCAGGAGTTTGAGGTTGCAGTGAGCTATGATGACACCACGGCCCTGCAGCTGGGGTGACAAAGTAAAACTGTCTCAATAAAATAAACAACCAAAAACAGCCTCTTGAAATACAACAAAAACTGCTTATATCCCTTATCTAATTATCTGGTTTCTGTTTTATTAGATACACATGATACTGAAAATTACTTTGTAATATCTTTGATGGTTTGGTAAAGAAATGTTCACCTGTATTATGCTGTAGATTTTTTTGTAAATGATGGATAATGGCTTTCAAATGATTTTTAGTATCCTCAACATCTTCACTTCCTCCTATAAGCTCTTAATATGTAGAAAAATATGAGTCATTTTTCTCATATTGTGCCATTCTTAGTTTATGGGAATGATTCCCATTCGGTTATGATGTGGAATGCACTATGGAATGTGTTTGCACCTTTTATTTGGAATTTTTGCATCTCTGTGAATGGAATTGATCTACAGTTATCTCTCTTTATGCTTGTCTTGTCAGCTTTTGAAGTCACTGCAGCACAAGGAAATGAGACTGAAGGCCAGACAAGGTTAAAGGGAGGTTTGTCTTAGTCTGTTTTGTGCTGCTATAACAGAATACCACAGACTGCGTAATTTATAAAGGACAGAAATTTAGTCAGTTCTGTAGGCTGGCAAGTCTAAGACCAAGATGCTGGCATCTAGTCCAGTGAGGGCCTTCTTGCAGAGTTCTCACATGGGAGAAAGTGGAAGAGCAAGAGAAGATAAATGGTTGTGCCCTCTTATGGTAGAAGAGTGAAAGAGGGCAAACCCACTCCCACAAGCTCTTTTTTTAGCAACATTAATCCATCCTAGGGGCAGAGCCCTCATGACCTAAACAAATGCCTCCCAAAAGGCCATACTTCCCAACACTGTTGTGTCAGGGATTAAGTTTCCAAACCATGAATTTTGGAGGGAACCCATTCAAACCATTGCAATTTTTATTTGTATAATTTTATATTTTATATTTTTTAAAATAGGAAATTCTAGACTATGTTTTAATTTTGATTTATTAGAAAGGGGAAAAATTGTTGGTGTAGGAGGAAGAGAAGCTATTAATGTTGGATGTTGTTATAGGAATGAAGTCCTCATGAAGGCCATGTGCACAGGGAGGGGGATTGGCCTTGGGTAAGGGCTTGGATATCCCTCATGGTTATAGCAGGGTAGACAGAGAAACCTGGAAAAGGTGCCAGGATGGTGACAAAGGAGCTTATGTCTAATGGTCTTTATTTTCTCATAAAGTGAGAAGCAAGGCCTGCTTATCTATATTTTCTAATTTATCATTAATGAACATAAAATAGTTGTAAAATTTAAACATAAAATAGAGGTGTTATAGCTCTGTGGTATGGATAGTCTCAGATTGTGAACAATCAAATTTACCAGGGAATTAGAGTAGGTTTATTGAGTGCCGATCTGAGATGTATGGCCCTCATTGTGACTCTAGATAGCTAAATTCTATGTTTTTCTTTATTTTGTCCAGTCCACTTGCTTGGATAAAAGTGAATAGGTGATTATTTGGGCCTTATTGGTCTTGGGCTTTTGAGAGTTGAGAATTTTGAGAGTTGATGATATTTGCAAAACAGAAGAATGAGAGGTAAGAGTGTGGACTTAGAAATGAAATATGGAGGCTAGTCATTGTGGCTCATGCCTGTAATCCTAGCACTCTGGGAGGCCAAGGCAGGAGGATCGCTCAAGGTCAGGAGTTCGAGACCAGCCTGAGCAAGAGTGAGACCCCGTCTCTACTAAAAATAGAAAGAAATTAGCTGGACAACTAAAAATATATATAAAAAATTAGCCGAGCATAGTGGCGCATGCCTGTAGTCCCAACTACTTGGGAGGGTGAGGCAGGAGGATTGCTTGAGCTCAGTAGTTTGAGGTTGCTGTGAGCTAGGCTGATGGCACGGCACTCTAGCCCAGGCAATAGAGTGAGACTCTCTCTCAAAAAAAAAAAAAAAAAAAAAAGAAATGAAACATGGAAGAATGGAAAACATCACATGTACTCACTATTAAATTGGAACTAAACAGACCGGACGTGGTGGCTCACACCTGTAATCCTAGCACTCTGGGAGGCACAGGTGGGAGGATTGCTAAAGGTCAGGAGTTCGAAACCAGCCTGAGCAAGAGTGAGACACCATTTCTACTAAAAATAGAAGGAAATTAATTGGTCAACTGAAAATATATAGAAAAAATTAGCCAGGCATTGTGGCGCATGCCTGTAGTCCCAGCTACTCAGGAGGCTGAGGCAGAAGGATTGCTTGAACCCAGGAGTTTGAGGTTGCTGTGAGCTAGGCTGACACCATGGCACTCTAGGCTGGGCAACAAAGTGAGACTCTGACTCAAAAAAAGAAAAACAACAACAAAAAAAACAGCACTCATGTGCACAATAGGAAGTAAAACTCAACAGAAATCAAACAGATGGGAGGAGGATGGGGGAAATCATACATAACAGGTACAATGTACACTATCTGGGAGATGGGCACACTTATAACTTTGTCTCAAGCAGTACAAAAGCAATCCATGTAACCAAAACATTTGTACCCCTGTAGCATTCTGAAATCAAAAATATTAAAAACTTAAAATAATAAAGTTTATTTATGAGAAAAAAAAGAAATGAAACATGGGAGAAAGTTAAGTCTGGGTGTGATTGTGAGCTAGTGTGGAGTCAAGGAACAGAGAGGTCAGAGGGTGCTATGGCTCATCCACTTGGATACTGACAGAAGCAGGGGTGGATAGATAGATGGGAGCCTGTTGCTTCATTCCTCAAGGAAAGTGAGTAAGGTGGAAATGATATTGGCATTGGCATTGACGATTCCAAAGACACCAGTTGAGAAAGGGGACTAGGCCACTAATTAGGCTATTAAGAAAGCAATACTAAAAAGAGTTTACTAAAAGAGTTTTTCTAATGGACCAAGTTTCCATTAGAAATTTTTTAACAAGAAGTTCCGCTTATAGACTATTATCCTATAAAAATGAATTAATGAAGTAGCCAATGTATAGGATACAAGCTTAATGTGCAACAACATAAAATTGGGTCAATAAATAATGGTACCTGATGTGACCAAATGCTCTATTGTCCAACTTGGGACATTTTCAGACTAGAAGAAGGTATCAAAATTAATTAAAATTAAATCAATTCTGAAATATTTTTGTAATGACTAATGTGTTGGTTTTGTGTTTAAATCTTTACAATAGGATTATTTATAAATGTTTCAAAAGTAAAATTATTTATAAAGAATAATATGTCTGCATACAATAATATACCTTTTTAAAACTTTTAAATACTTCACTAAATGACATCCAGCTGCATATTCTTAAATCTTGTAAATTTCCTCTCAGACTATTTTAGAATATAAATGCATCCAATTAAAAATAAGACCAATATAAAAGATTCTTAATATATGTTAGATGTTTGCAAGTATAATCATCTGATTTCAGAATTATATATTGCATGCTATCTGAGCTGTCCTGTTCAATTTGTTCAGTTCCTTCATTGCTTTCTAAGGATAAATGTTAATACCATCCTCTCTGCAAACTTCAATCAATAATTGTAATTCTCCAAAAGCTTCAAAACCTGAAGATTTTTAGCTCAGGGTTTGTTGAATTTTTTTATTAAAGACCTTCAACTGATTTTGTACAAACTAAAACCAAAATTTAAAGGATTCATTTACCAAAAAAAAAAAAAAAAATCACTAACACTATAGGACAGTTGGATGATTTACACCTCAGTCCTTCAAAAGCTCAAGCATTCTTAAAATCAGATCCACAGGACAGCAGTAAGAGAAAGCTTTAGTGCAGCCATGTAGAGTCATCATTATTTTTCATGTTCAGCATCAGCTTTGTCACAGAAGTTTTGTAGTTCAGTTACATTACATATATAAATACATGCATATGTATTTTTGTAAATTTTGATTACTACAGTGTCAGTTTCAACTGGTTGAATATGATAGAGTATTTGGAGACAATTATCATTATTACAACCAATTCTAAGTACAATTCTGCTTCACTGGTTTCTAAATTTTTAAGAAGCTTCTGTTTACTCTGATGCTTTATTCCAAGTTTGAATTTGCATTAGCACTGCAACAAATAACTTTATCTCCAATGTAGGACTCTTTAACTGAATTTACCATAGTAGCATACTGATTATACAAGTGTCAGATATTTCTGCTTTGCCAAGAACTTGCACAATTTTGCTCAATTAACTTCAGCCAAAGCCCATCAGAAATACACCTGTAGTTAAACAGGTTGGGTTTATTACTCACTGCAGCAAATGCAAACACAAACCATGGGCAGCCATAGCATGTTATATTAAGAGGGTGTTAGGAACCTGTTACCAAACAAAATTAATAAGTATGCCTTAGGGCCAGGCTCGGTGGCTCATGCCTATAATCCTAGCACTCTGGGAGACCGAGGCGGGCGGATTGCTCGAGGTCAGGAGTTTGAAACCAGCCTGAGCAAGAGCGAGACCCCATCTCTACTATAAATAGAAAGAAATTAATTGGCCAACTAATATGGATAGAAAAAATTAGCCGGGCATGGTGGTGCATGCCTTTAGTCCCAGCTACTCGGGAGGCTGAGGCAGTAGGATTGCTTGAGCCCAGGAGGTTGAGGTTGCTGTGAGCTAGGCTGATGCCATGGCACTCACTCTAGCCTGGGCAACAAAGTGAGACTCTGTCTCAAAAAATAAAAAAATAAAATAATAATAAGTATGCCTTAGGTCATTCTAAAATTTAGTTGTAATAGACATGAAGAGGCACAATACAAGGGTTGTGCAGGAACTAGGGCAGAGGTCCTCAAACTTTTTAAACAGGGGGCCAGTTCACTGTCCCTCAGACCGTTGGAGGGCTGGACTATAGTTTAAAAAAAAAACAATGAACAAATTCCTATGCACACTGCACATATCATATTTTGAAGTAAAAAAACGAATGGGCAAAAACACCTGCATGTGGCCCACAGGACGCCTGAACTAGGGTATCAAGAATCATAGGGCAATCAAGTGTTGAACTTCAGTATATATTATCAGTTTTTAGAAGTGATTGTCCCAATTTACACTCCCACTATCAGTATTTGATATTCTCAATGGCTCAAACTTCTTGCCAGTACCTCTGTGTCCTAGAACTTACTTATTTATTGTGAAAATTTGTGACTATTTATAGTTGCACAAGGTAGAGTTCATCAGCTGACCAAAAAAACCTGGGGAAATTGTTTTATTCTTCACGTAGTAATATTCCCTAGTGCCACTGCTACCACTGATATCAATGAACATTTATTTCATGCTTAGTATGTGCCATATGCTATTCAATGAGTTTTACAAATATTGATTAATTGTCCGAACAATTCTAAGTTTGGAAACTGAGAAAGTGGCAGTGTTAAGATTTGAACACAGGCAGCCAGCTTTAAACTTGCAATCTTACCTATGTACTTCACTGCCTCTCCTGAAGGAGTTGTTGATGGGCGCAGTCATTTAATAAATCCTGTGCTGCTCCAAAAAGGTTTTTTAAAACAGAAGAGAAGAATAAATGGCTAAAGTATTAATCCTTGATAGCTGGAAAACTTACAGGTTACCTGTTCAAACACATTCCAAATGTAGTCTTTTAACTATGTTAAGATGCACTTGTTTATCTTCTTGAATATTCCATGTGAACTTAAGAAGTGTGCACATTCTGCTGTTGTTGAATGAAATATTTTATAAATGTCAACAAAATCTAGTTGATTAATAGGGATCTTCAGTACAACTATTCGTTAATGATATTTTGCCTGACACATTTTTCAATTATTGACAGAAGGGTGTTAAAGTCTCTAAGCATAATGGAGCATTTGTCTATTTCTCCTTGCAGTTCTATCAGTTTTTTTTCACATATGGATAGTTTGTTGTGCATTGCATAAACATTAAGAATTGTTATGTTGTCTTGTAGAATTGGTCCCTTTGATGTTATGTAATGTTCCTCTTTATCCACAACTGTTTTGTTTGTTCTAAAGTCTTCTTTGTCTAAAGTTAATATAACTACCCTCAGTTTATTGTGGCTAGTGTTATCATGGCACATCTCTCTCCATCCTTCTTTTTTAACAGCTTTATTGAAGTTTAATTCACATACACAGAATTCACCCTTTTTAATTATACAATTGAATGGTTTCTGGTATATTCAGAGATATGCACAGCCATTAACAGAAGCATTTCTAGAACATTGTCCTCACCTCAAAAAGCAACTCCATATCCAGAAAGCAGTAACTCACTTCTTAATCTTATTAATGATCACTTGTATAGGAGGAATCACTTGTGTATTGCTGCTTTCAAGATTCTCTCTTTGAGTTTAGATGTTGACAGTTTCATTACTACGTACTCAGAGTCTATTTCTCTGTGTTTATCCTTCTTGGAATTTATTGTATTTCTTCAATGGGTAGATTCATGTCTTTTACCATTTGGGGAAAATTTTCTCTCATTAGTCCTTCAAATATTTTTTCTGCCCCATCTCTCTCTCTTCCGTTCCTGGGAGTCCCATTATGCAGATGTTGGTACACTTGATAGTTTCCTATGAGTCTCTTAAGCTCTATTAATTTTGATGCTTTTCATTGTTGTTGTTTCCTTTCTGATCCTCAGACTGGTAATTTCCATTGACTTAATTTCAAGTTTGTAGATTCTTTTGTTAGGGACCGACCTTCCACAGCCCCACTGGACAGAAAAGCAGAGACATTGAGGATGCAATCACACAAGAGGAGGTTTATTTTCTGGCTAGCCAGGGTCCAAGCCCCAGAGAACCAACGCAGTGGCCACTCTCACAGGCAAGGACCCGGACCGGAACGGCATGCCTTTTATCCCCATGGTGCACAAGCTGCGCACAAGCCGACTACGCATGGATCATGCGTTGACCTTTAAAATGATTGGTTGCCCACTATTGCCTTTTGAAATAATTGGCGGGTTGGTTGCCCCCTATTGCCTGATGGGCCAGTCGCCCGTGCTTCAATGACCTCATCCCATAATTCCCCTTACAGCCGTGTAGCAAGCAAGCAATGACCAGAAGCAAAGGTTTGCGGTTAGCTCATTGCCCCACCCAAGTAAATTCCCGACAATTGGAAGAATTCCTCTGCCCTTCCTCTATCCTACAAATTCCTCTGCCCTACACTTTCTTCTGCATGCTCAAATGTGTTGTTTAGCCCCTATAGTAATTTTTTTTTCCATTTCAGTTATTATACTTTACCTCCCCAAAATGACTATTTGCTTCTTTTTGATAATTTCTATCTCTTTATTGACATTCTCTATTCGATATGGGATTCTTCTACTGATTTCCTTTAGTTTCTTTGTTCACAATCTCCTTTAACATACTTTAACATAACAATTGTCTTTGTCTAGTAATTCCAGCATATGGTCTTCTTGAGGGACAGTTTCTATTCATTTATTTCTTTTCTTTTCTTTTTTCTTTTTTTTTGTTTGAGGAAAAGGAAAGAGAAGTTTCATTAATTTGCTGGCAAATGAAGAGGAGACTCTTGTCTGAAATGCTATCATCCCAATAATAAGCAAAAATATAGAGCTTTAAAGGGAGGCTATTCAGCTTCAGGCAATTGCTGTTCAACTACAGTTGATGATTCTGATGGTCCCATCTCCACCTAAGGCAATCCCTCCCACCTGGGAGGTCTACCTGGACCTCCAGGACTTCTGCCTGCCTGGTCAGGGTGGGACTGAGCCATCTCCTGTAATGCAAAGAACAAAGGACACTACTGGGCCTTTCCTGACCACAGGCCTGAGGCAGGGATGTAGGTTCCAGTTCTGAATAAAGAGTGGGGTATGTTTTAAAGAGACAGAAAATATTTTTGCAGTTTTTTTACCCCCTCAGGCCATTCCTTCTTTTACATATTCCTTACTGTCAGTATTATCTTTCCATATCCATGGGAGGAGAGGTGACTACTCTGTTACATATTCCCCCCTGTCAATTTTATCCTTCCATATCTGTGGGAGAAGGGGTGACATAGTCCTCAAACTACTTCCTGAAGAATTGCAGTGACATTTTAGATGGAAGATTTATACTTATCTATGTCATTGCAAAGCTTTGGCAATATATTTACAACAACAGATTACCAGGTGAAAAAAAGTCATAAGTAATAACTATAGCAGTGAGAATTGACAAAGCAAAATGGACTGTCACCTTGTATACAATGTCTGATATGCGGCTGGGCTAACAGGAAACGTGGGACCTCTTAGGGCAGAGCTATTAGTTGCACTCTATAGGTGATCCAGCAGACAAGCTTCTGCAAATTCAGAAATCATATACAGCACACAACAAGGTTTAAGATGGCAAACCCAACAAGAAGACAGATCAACATAAGAGATAGTAGCCCAGGGAAATCCTCACAAGGAGCTGTTTATCCATCCTATAGACAAAACAAATAATCAAAGAAACATTAGCAAAAATATCAACATTTTCATTTTTCCATTTTTTAAAACAGATACTTTAGATTGCCTAAAGGCTGGCCCCTCCACTGGGGGCTTGGGTCCTCTTCTTCCATAGGGCACCTCTTTACTCTGGTATGATGGACCCAGGGTTTTCATTTCTGACAATTTTAACAAGGTGTGAGCTGTTAGAGGCACTTTATAGGGCCTCTTTCACTTCTTTGTTTCCAACCTAGGTGGATACCACAAAGAGGCAAACTCATGCATAGTGTTTAGCACTTGATGGCAGTGCCCAAGGCAGTGCCCACTGAAGGAATCCTTGCTTTCCACCATCTGCACCTGGATCTGCTGCACAATGTCTGCAATCAGCCAAGGACTTCTTTAAGTAGACCCTCAGTGGGAACCTGGTGAACCATTTCTCTAAGATCGGACTTGGTAGACTCAATGATCCTGTAGGTCCTCAATAGGCTCATAGGCTCCCCTCTTCCATACAGAGTGATAATGGACCCTCCTTTGTAGCATAGGTAACCCCAGCAAGTAAACAAAGCCCTACATTTAGAACAGAAATTCCATGAAACCCATCTAAAGTGAGATAAGCTGATTGCCCTCCTCTGGAAAAGGGTGGCCCTTTAGAAGCAGGCCTAAGTTAAGCTCCAAAAAGTAGTTTATGAGAGACCCTTTCTAGCACCCTGAGTAAACAGGGTAATATAACAATCAGTAAAGAAAACAGAGTGAAATGATATGTCAAATGAGTGTTCATTTCTTTTTTTCCTGTGAATGGGCCATACTTTCTTATTTGGTTGCCTAATCTTTTGTAGAAAATGGGAAATTTTGAATATTATAATATGGCAACTCTGGAAATCAGGTTCTTCCCCTTCCCAGTGATTTTTGTTGCTTGTTGATGTGAATTATATTTGTTTGTATAGTGACTTTCCAAACTATTCTTTGTAAAGACTGTTTTCATTGTTATGTGTGGTTTCCAAAGTCTCTGCTCTTTTAGCTTAATAATCAGCTAGTGATTTGGCAGAGATTTCTTAATGCCTAGAGACAAAAGAAGGGACAGAGGAAGGAAAAAAGAAAATGCAGAGAAAAAAATAGTTCCCTGGTGTTTACAGTTTTACTCTGTGTTGGGGCACTCCTCTAATTCTTAGTCAGACCTTTCACAACTCTCCCTTTAAACAACACTTTCTGCTTGTATTGATCTTAAAAATTAGCCAGAGGTGAAAGTGTAGGAAGCTTAAGTAGCTTTCTAATTTTCTGAGCATACCTACTGCTCAAGGCATGCATGTGGCCAATCCAAATTACTTAATATATGTGAGAACTTTCAAAGTCCTTATTCCCCAACTATATTTCTCCAGATTTTCCACTCTAATTTTCAGGGTTTCTATCATTTTCCCCAACTTTTATTTATCTATTGCCCAAAGAAGTAGCAGTTTTTCTGTCCTTTCGATGTTTTAAAGGAACACCGCCCACATAGCTGCTTTTCTGCTCTGAGAGAGCTATGAGTTAACCAAAACAAGGCAAGCCCCTTGCATCAGTCCTTCAGAAGGCTCCCAGTGAACTCAAAAGAAACTGATTGGTTGAGTACCAAGAGGAGTCATGGTGACTCATAATGGATCTCAGAACCTTGGCACCAGATGGAATGGCGAAGTCTGAACACTGGCAGCCACCTCCTGGATTACTCCTGGTTCAGGACTGAATACAGTGAGTGAGTAGAAGGTGCTGGAAGAAGAAGTAGATGTTACCTATGTTTCGGTACGATGTCCATATCTGTTCCCTATATACTCAGCTATCTTGGACTCAGAGCTATTCCCTGGCTCATTCAAAATCTGTCCATTGAAACTTGTTCTGTGTGGAGAAGTTACCAAAATATTTTAACAGTGTTCATTGCATTTCCACAGGTCCACTGGACAATAATCAGGAACTTTGACCTCAAGATCCAATCGCCTAGTGAAAGCCACAAGAGAAATCAGCCCCAGGTAAGATTCTCTACTCTAACTTGATCTCTGCATCCAGCCTTGGCCATAACTCTGCATCACTCCTTTTATAATATGCACTTCACATAAATGGGGTGTTCATTTGCAGAAATTTCAGGAGTGAGTAATCATATTCTCAAGCCATATTACCATCCAAGTCTCTGAATTAGCACAACTAAATTGTTAACATTCAGGGTGGCCCATGTGGTTGTAGTCTAGAAGTAGGACATGGAGTATTACCAGCTATTGGAGGGATAATAGTGAGGACAGGGCTTTGTAATTTTTTATAGTGCTGTCCTCCCAAGGAAATAAAATGACCATTATGAGGAGACATGGCTTCTCCCACACTGGCTGCCCCACACAGTCTCACATAACAACTGCAGAAATTGAGGCAGAGATGCGTGTATGAGGGACCCAAGTCTCACACTCCCTTTCTTGAGTGATAGGCAAGGCTAAGTCATCCAGCTTTTCCCCCACCCCACATAGAACCACATAAAGACACTGATGCTGTGTTCAGTGTGCAAAACAAATTGAGGAGGGACAAGAATCCTTTGATGGCCTTCCACAGTGTCAAGAGAAGGCTCCTGAAGGAGTGGAGACTGTGGCTCTGAAGCCAGATTCAATGGGTTCACATCCTGCTTCTGCCACATACTAGCTATTGACCTTGGGCCAATTCTGTAACTTTCCTGTGCCTGTTTCCTGTCCTGGATGAGTGGGATTGGCAGTAATACTTACCTGGAGCTGTCAGGAGGTTAAATGAACTACTGCATGGAAAGCCCCTGGAGAAGGCAGCCCCTAGCTGGGGTGGGGGTGCGGCTGATATTGCCAGGGTGTTTTCCTTCTCTCATTACTTTATTGCTGGTAAAATAGGGGAGGCTAAGGGAGTCTAAGGGACTGGAGAATGGTGTCATCTCCTCTTCTTTTCTGCCTCCTAAATGAGAACCCCTTAAAGTCACAGATGCAGTTGAAAATCTTCCCTGGCTCAGTATGCCCTCTTGCCTTGAACTCCACTGACAGCTTCGCCATCTGCCTATGTTTTTGTTGGTTTTTTGGTTTTGGTGACTTCCCTCTGACCAGGCCCCTTCCTTGTGTTCCCATGCCAGTAATCTTTCCCTTAGAGGAGACAGGTAAGAAAGAGACTGAGCATCAACCTGCCATGGTGTGGCCTCTCTGGGGCTCGAATCTGTGCCTCCAAAGAACCTTGTTTCACTGGTACAGCATTGACAGGATTGGCCACACACATTAGCTCATGCTTGTTATGGAAATAAACGTAAGAATGACATACACACAACTAACAGTCCAGTGTTTCTGACAGTCCCACTGTCACTGGGAGGGCCCTTGGGCTCTCTACACAATGGAAATCAACAAGGGGACTCACAGGAGTCACAGACAAGGCTTTATTGGGGCTGATGCCCAAGCACAAGGGAGACAGCACAAAGGAAAGAGTACTCAGGCTGGATCCCCGAGAGGAGCGTTTTAAAGAGGTGTAGGTGGGAACGGGGTAACGTGTAAGCATGTAGAGGTGGAGATTACTTCGTGCCTACACAATGTTATTACATGCTTCTTCCTGCGTCACAACTCTCATTAGCATGTTAAATATCTACCCTGAGTGACTTTTAGCATTAAAATGAGATTATGATGAAGAAAATGGCAGGGTAAGGTCAGTGTGTATGTGTATGTATTGCGGGGGACTATCCTGACTGGAAGCAGTGAGATCTGGATAAGTCTCGTTTCTTTACAGGCAAGTTCCTTATCAGCTTGTGTCAGTGTCTTGCTTCATTGGTCTTGAAAAACATTATTCAAGAGACAGATGGTTGAGTCCTTTTCTTGTATGGACAGGGGCTAAATTCTGGCAGTTAGGAAACTATTTTTAGCCATGTGCAGCTAATGCAGTCCTGTTATGTTGACTCCCATGGTCAGGCGCAAGAGGCCCAAGCCCAGTCCCTATTCTGTGTCACCACCTCCTTTCTTGCGCCCATCCACCTTACATCCCTCCACCAGAAGAGGCTCCATCATCAGCATGCTGTAAATTCTTCCAGACCTTTTCTGTATTTGCTTTTATTCATATACGTGGCTCTGTGAGGAAAAAAAAAATAGGATGGTAGGGTGTATAATGTTTTACGAGTTTCTTTCTTCAATGACCATTTTTGGAGATCATTTCCATGTCAGTACATAGAGAACCACTTCACCTTTCCATGGCTGCATTTCATTTCATATTATTGATAAAACATACTCTATTCGCAAAAGGAATTTCAGAAAAATTGTCTTTCTCTTCTTTTGCCAACCAAGTCAATCACTTAGGTGTTTGACAAAGAAGTAAGGTAGACATGAGTTCAATGAAAGAATCTACTGTAAGTTCCTCTAAGAATAAATTATGAAATAATAACAATAACATATCAAATTTTCACTGGCAACAAAACATATGTGAATGTGGTTTCTAAAAATGGTGGAAAATATAGAGGAAACATTTTGTAAGTTTCCTGTTTCACTCAAATATCATTATTTCTAGACAGGAAAATCAATTACATTATCAATTCTTCCCCCCCAATTAATCTATAAATTCAGTGCAAGCACAGTCATGAATCTCTATAGGATTTTTTCATGAAACAAAATGAGTTGATTATTCTATTAAAAGTATGAGAACGCATGTTGGAATTACCTTGATAGGGGCCTTGGCCTACAAGATAATTAAAACCTACATGATAGACATAGGAATTAAAATTATATCAGTAAAACAGAGCAGATTCTGGACACAGACCCACGCGTATGACAGAATGAAAGAAATGAAAACGTTGGCATTCCAAATCAGATGATGCTCCAAAGCAATCTCTTAGGACTGCTGCTGGCAAAAAGTATGTGTGTTTGTTGGGGGCGGGTGGCACTGGGCAGTGAATAAGAGGCCCCTGGGTTCACTTCATTATCTGGATTTCATCATCTTTATCAGGCTTTCTTGGCTGTGCTGTCTTCCTGAGGCTGTGTGGAGTTGACCAGTGATGGATGAAGGACTTTCTAAAGTCAGGGTGAGCAAGCCCACTGCAAACATCAGGAGAAAGGCCGACGAGTACTTAAAACCCAACCTGGCCTCCAAGAACGTGCTGAGCTTTTTACTCGGCAGACAGCTAGGGATGCATAGAAATGACGTGGATCTGACCAAGTGGCTGTGGATGCTGACACGGGCAATGCCAGGGTGGAGGTGGCCTTTGCCAAAACATCATGTCACTTACATGCTTATGCCTACCCAGAATCCTGGAAAATCCCAAAAAAAGGGTTTAGAATAAAACTCCTCCCTTGTACCAGCAATTGAAAGAGAAGGTGCATTTTCACTGCTTTTGGTTTGATATGGTTTCATGCCCATACAACTTTCCTGAGTTACACTGTACAGGGGATTCTATTCATTTTAAACTTTCTGGGTAGGGGCTCTCAGACACATGGGAGATGGGGAGATCATGCTGCACATCAGATTTCTTCCACCATTACTCTGAAAAGAAAAACAGCAAGGCAATAGTTGTGTAGTAGTAGGTCATTCCAGGACCCAAGTCCTCTCCCTCGCCATTTTGGAGAGACATCCATCGTGCTCTCCTCTAAAACCTAATTTGCACCCAGCTAAAAAGACATCAATGAGAAAAACAGGCTCATGGGCTGTGTGGGAGGTTAGGATACTTTTTATTCTGAAGCTCATGAGAGGATCATTTAGAAGCTACAGTATTATGTATTTGTTGATTCCATTTAACATAAAAAATCAGAGCACAAGACATTTTAATATTGGGAACATCAGACTCTCAGATCCTTCTATACGTAACTGTTTCCCTCTTCATCCCCAGAGAAGGGGATCTGCAGGTGCATGTGAAATACACCTGTTCACCCACAGCCAATTGAAGACAATTGACTTGACTGAAGCGATGCAAGACTTGTGAGAAGGCTCCCATGGAAGGAAGCTCTCTAGAGCAGGAGTCCTCAAACTTTTTAAACAGGGGACCAGTTCACTGTCCCTCAGACCATTGGAGGGCCAGACTATAGTTTTAAAAAACTATGAACAAATTCCTATGCACACTGCACATATCTTATTTTGAAGTAAAAAAACAAACGGGCAAAAACACCCACATGTGACCTGCGGGCCATAGTTTGAGGACGCCTGCTCTAGAGGAATCAGAAATTCAGATCTTTGCTCTGAGAAATCCAAAGTGGGAATTGCTTAGGGAATAGAGCATTGGAAAAAGAGAGGTGAAGCTGAACGAGGGCAGGAAGAGCTGAGAGGTCAGGGCCCTTGGGGACATGGGCAAGCACAAGTACAAGGGAGATGAAATTAACCTACAGTGAACCAATAAAGCAATCACAAATCCCAAGCCTTACTCTTGTCCTGAAAGTGGGATGCCAATGAGACTGCAAGCAGCACTTCTCTCCCCTCCCCTCCTCCCCAATTGTCTGTACCCTCACAGCCTGTCCAGCATGCCCCAGCCTCTTTCTCTCTCTTCTCCTCCTCCTGCATCTAAGGGGCTGCCACACTGTCTCTCCCCTTAGCCCTGACTCTCCAGTTCCACATTAGGTACAAAATTCAGCCAGTCGATGTCCTTTTCCCCCTCCTTTGTCCCTGTCCACTCTGCCATCCATGCTGAGTGGGCATTGCCACAATACAGCCACCAGCCTGTCCTCAGAGGGTGCAGCAGGCTGTGGGATGGGGGGAGGGATGAAAAGGGCTCCAGGTAGGGGCCTCCTGGCAGGACTGTTGTTGGGAGAGGCCTCTGAACACTCCTGTGTCGGTTACTACTCACCTGCCTTACAGGATCCAGCAGCAGTTGGAGGGAGAGAAACAGGGAGGATTGGGGCTAAAGCAGCAGCAGGTAGGGCAAGAGGAAGCCAGACCCAGAGGAGCAGAGACCAGTAATAGCCAACCTGCTACACCCCATGGCCATACATAGAGGGGACAAGATCTAGGATGTAGAGTTACACGTGGATAAATTCACAGTCATAATATTGAGTGACAAAACAAGTAGCCCAAAAGTGCCAAGCATGCTTATTCTCCCCACAAATTGATATGTGGAAATCCTAATCCCAAGGTGATGGTATTAAGAGGTGGGGCCTTTGGGAGGTGATTGGGAGATGAGGGCAAAGCCCTCATGAGTGGGATTGGTGCCTTTATGCAATAGGCCTAAGGGAACTCGTTCTTCCTCCACCCCCCCACCCCGGGAGGACACAGTGAGAAGGCATTCTTGTGTAACCAGGAGGTAGGCCCATCAAATCTGCTAGAGTCTTGATCTTGGATGTCCCAGCCCCAAGAAGTATGAGCAATAAATTTTCTTTTTTTTTTCTGCCATCCAGTTTATGGTATTTTGTTAAAGCAGCCCAGTTGGACTAAGAGAAGTGTTTTATATACGTAAATAGTAAAGGTATTCAAAGCAGTGTAGCAGAACGTTCTGTTAGTACTCTATCTAGTCTCAGACTTGCCTACCTCCCCAGAACAGTTGATACCAAACTCTCATCATCTCCCAGAGAGTTGCCTATCTCCCCATGGAGAACTGGTGATAAGGTGATGACACACAATGGCGTGAACTGTGACCACTCACCATGTGTAGCTGTGCATGTACGCTGGAGAGACAGGGCAGGTTGGAGACCAAAGACATCCTCTTCACAGAGCTTGGAGGGTGTGTCAAGTCCACAAGAGGAAACTATTCACCTCAAACTTACTTGGATGGGTGTGAAGTTTCAAAATGTATACTTGGAGGGCTTGATTGATCTCTATAAAAATCAGAATCACTAGTAGGAAATTTGAAAAGGGGAGTGAATGGCAGAGAGACAGTGAGAGACAGAGAGAGAAATAGAGAAAGAGAGAGAAAACAGAAAGATTTGCCTGGGACTCCAGGAGAGGACTTTTCTCAAAAGATCTTAGATGAGGCCATATGTAACCTTAACAGAGAAATTGTTGATGCAGGTGAACCTCAGTACCTAGAGGCTGACTGGAGAGTGTTTCTAGCTGTGTCCTGGAAATACTCTTTCCTTCCACACTTTAATTTCTGCCTGCTGCTTCTGTAGGCCAAATCCATATACTAGTCAGAGGGCAAAGAAGGCCATGGGATGTAGCCTTGACATGTCAACTTCTTGAGGGACACTGCAGTGTAGACGAGGAAAGAGGATATATCTGGTTGGACAAACTAAGAGTAACCAAAAGAACTCACCACTTTTTCCATAGCCAGCACCCACTGTTGCTTTGATTAGATGAAGGAATGCCTTGCCTAGCACAGGGTAACACACTGAGTCCTGTTAGCCTGTATTGCATCATGGGCGAGTTCACTATTATCATAATCGCACTTGAAACCAAACCTGTAAATTGTAATATTAAGGCTGATGAGAAGTTTTATTACACACTATCATGGAGTGGATGAGGGACAGGTCATCCCACCACCCTTCCTGGGAAACCAGTTCTGCCAAAATGGTAAATTGTTGGTGGATCTTTACCTATTGGGTCAACTGAGGCTTTCATTCCTAAAGGATATTGGTCTTTAGAGGTCATGTAATTATGGAATGCATCAGTTTTCCATTGAGCATTAGAACTGGACACAGGAGTGCTAGGACGTGCCCAGTGAATGCCCTTAGTTCCAGAAATAATCCTCTTTTTATCCTTGTGAAGCAGCAAACCCTAATTCCCTCTTAAAAATGCAGGTCATTCCCTCATTCAGTTGTTCTTCTCGGCTGTCCATCCCACAACCCAAACAGCTGAAAATGGATAGGGGACAAGGCGTCAATGTCAGTTTCCATTTTAATGGAAATCGACGGGGTCTATGGGAGAGGCATATTGCCTTTAGTACTTTAACCTACAAAGTGTCCAATCCCTATTTTCTGGGGAAGGAAGGAAAAAAAAATCTGTGAATGATTTTTTTTGGGTATAATAGCAGGAGGGGTTACTATCTACCCATGCAACCTATGGCACCATTCCCTCAGGCCAGGAGGGGATTGAGGGTGGCCCCTCTCATGCCTGCTCCATGGAACCAGCTGTGTCCACCTGCCTTAGGATGCCTCCTGCCCTGTGGTTTCCTTTGGTTTGTCCAGGGGCTCACGGCCCTCATCTGAAGAGTACCCCTCCCCATGGGACTTGACTAGCGTTCTCTGTCCAGGGCCTAGAGAAACCAGGACAAATGTCCAGGGAGATCCCTGACATTCTCAAAGGCCCCTGAAGAGAGAGACACAATTCCCACCCCTCATTAGCCTTCCTGGAGTGGGGAATGGAACAGGAAGAAGTGGAAATGAAACCAGAAGGGGTGGGCGCCCTCTCCCTCCATCCTTTCTGTTGGCTGCCCTATTCCCCCTTGCTCCACCCCGAGCTATCACAGCTTGAAGGAAAAAGGAGGGAGGGGCTCCCTGATGTGTGTGGAGGGGCCTGTGCTCTGGGTGATGATCAGAGACCCCGCATGGGAACAACAGAGCTTTGTGTCATGCACGTGCACACACTACCCACATGTTATGTGTACTTCTATGTGTGCATGTTCATTAACACCACTGCTTCTTAGAGCCAACATATCTAGTGTCTGAAATACTTTCTCCCGAATCTCATGTTTGCCCCCAAGACCACAGTTATGAGGAAAGTCATGACCCAGAACAGAGCTCTTTATCTTCCCTGTACTCTGCTACTCTTGACTCTCTTGGCAGGGGCAGCACTTTCTGAATTCTCTTCACCCCTAACCTGCGCTGTGTCAACACACCCTCTTACCCCAACTGCTGCAAGGACCTTTGCCTTTTCATTTCCCAGCCTGAGGAAAGAGCATGTTTGAGTAAAGGACACTGAGGTGTTTAAGGAAGGGCAGGGCAGAATGGCTGGAGCAGTGATGGAGGTTGAAATTTGACAGGAGGTGGACTGGTGAGAGGAGGCAGGGCCAAGTTCCCATAGGACTTTGTCACATCTGGGAAGGTTGGGGATCTTCTTCTAAGTTTGACAGGGAACAGTGGCTGTCCTCTCTCCATTCCAATGGACTCTGGGGAGCTGTTGCCAGATGCCACTTCTCCGGGAGGCACTTTTCTCCTGGTTGGTGTAGCGGATGCCTTCCCGAGGTGGCTCTCTGACTCTCCTGCTGCCCCTCTGGCCAGTTTAACCTCCAGGGCACCCTCCCTACTATAGAGTTCTGCTGTCATGTGATAGACCTTCTCAGGCAATTGCAAGGAAATGATAAAGTCGTTTACTCCCCATGGTAAGATGGGTGAGCTGTGTTATTAGTGTTGGGAGAAGAGAAAAGATCAAATCTGACTTTTGCTTTACCTGCCCTGACATGGCACAGAAAGACACCACCTCCATGTCATTCACCATGATCAAGTGGGATTCATCTCAGGGATGTAAGGATGGGTCAACATAAAAAAAAAAATCACATCAAGAGAATTAAGGACAAAAAACATATGATAATTTCAATAGATGCAGCAAAAGCATTCAAATAAAATTCAACATCCCCTCACGATAAAAAGTCTCAACAAAGTGGGTATAGAAGGAAGGTATTTCAAAACGATAAAGGCCATATATGACAAACCCACAGCTAATATACTGAATGGGGAAAAAATTGAAACCTCTTCCACTAAAAGATGGAATAAAACAAGGATATCCACTTTCACCACTCTTATTAAACATAGTTCTGGAAGTGCTGGCCAGAGCAATTAGGAAAGAGAAAGAAACAAAGGGCATACGAATTGGAAAGGAAGAAGTGAAATTATCCTCGTTTACAGACAACATGACCTTATATTTAGAAAAACCTAAAGACCCTACAAAAAAACTCTTAACTAATAAACATACTTAGTAAACTTTCAGGATACAAAATCAGCATACAAAAATCAGTAGCATTTCTATACATTAACAGCAATCAATCTGAAAAAGAAATCAAGAAAGCAATCTCATTTATAATAACCATAAAAAATACCTAGGATAAAATTTAATCAAGAAGGTGAACGATCTCTACAAGGAAAATTATAAAACACTGGTAAAGGAACTAAAATATACCATAGTAACCAAGAAAACATGTAACTGGCACAAAAACAGACACACATAGGCTAATGGAACAGAATATAGAACCCAGAAATAAATGCACACATTTACAGCCAACTCATTTTTCACAAAGGTGCCAAGAACATATATTGGGGAAAAGATAGTGTTTTTAAAAAATGATGCTTGGAAAACTGAATATCCATATGCAGAAAAATGAAACTAGATCCCTATCTTTCATGATGAATTATACAAAAATCAACTCAAAGTAGATTAAAAACTTAAATGTAACACATGAATCTATTATGAGAAAATGTTGGGGAAATACTACAGTATGTTGGTCTGAGCAAAGATTTGTTGGATAAGACCTCAAAAGCACAGTCAACAAAAGCAAAAATAGGCAAATGGGATTATACCAAGTGGAAAAAGCTTCAGCACAGCAAAGGAGACAATCAACAAACTGAAAAGACAACCTAAAGAATGGGAGAAAATATTTGCAAGCTATTCGTCTGACAAGGGATTAAAAACCAGAATATTCAAACAACTCAATGACAAAAAAGTAAATAATCTGATTTAAAAATGGGCAGAAAATCTGAATAGACATTTCTCTAAAGAAGACATACAAAGGGCCAACAGGTATATATTAATAATAAAAAAAACACTCAAAACCACTAATCCTCAGGGAAATGCAAATCAAAAACAACAATAAGATATCATCTCACCCCATTTAAAATGCCTATTATCAAAAAGACAAAAAATAACAGATGCTGGTGAGGATGTGGAAAAAGGGGAATGCTTGTACACTGTTGGTGAGATATAAATATAAATATATATATTTATATATATAAATATTATATATATTTATTAATATATATAATATATAATATATATTAATATATATTTATATATATATATAAATATAAATATAAATTAGTATAGCCACTACGGAAAACAACTTGGAGGTTCCTCAAAACTAAAAATACAACTACCATATGATCCAACAATCTCACTGCTGGGTATATATCCAATTTCCAGCAGATAAGCCTAAACCCACACCTGGCAGAGCTGTCTCCAGTAGCTTGGCACAAGTGGGCCCAGGACGCTGCAGCGCCTGTCGCCCGGATCGTTTCTACCAGGGCCTCCGGAGGCATAAGAGCAGGCAGCTTTCTCCTGTCTTGGACCCACGCAGGACCAGATTCCAGTCACAACGCAGGAAGTCCTAGCACTAAAGTTTGGTGTCCACAAACCAACAATGCCAGTTTAGGACCAACATGAGGACTACATTTCCCAAAAGACACCATTGCACCGGGCGGCCATTGGATCGTTGGATCGAGTCTCGCCACAACTCACCGCTGACCAATCAGAAGAGAAAATTTGCCTTTGGGGCGGGACCATCGAGGGACCAATTAGAAGGCAAGAGGCAAGGCTAGCGGGCAAACCCTAAGACTCGAGCGACCTCTGGTGGCTGTTGAAGGCAGTAAGGAATGGGCAGGGTCGCTAGATTTCAAGCTCAGGTCTAAGAGAGGAAACTAAGAAGCAAATCCAAAGGCATTGTGACCCGCGGGCAGACGACCAGAGTCAGAACTCCCAGGAAAGTTTATTAAAATGCGAATCCCCAAGCTCATGCGAGATTCAATGCGTTACGGTGTTGGGTAAAGCCCAGAAATCTGAATTTTTAACAAGCTCTCCTACGAAATTCTCCCTACACAACTTTGAGAATCACTGACCAGGTCATAACAGATTTAAAGGAGATCCCTACCTGCTCCAATTACTCAAAGGGTGATGAGGAGAAGCCCTCACTTGAACCAAGACCCCGGGTTCGCCCCACCCAACACCCTGGGACCAAGAAACGCTTAGACCGGAAATGGGAGCATCTCCAAAACAGCTTGAGGCTGGTTGGAAGCCAGGAAGAGTCCCAGCCCCTCCCACGTCAGCATCCTTGTGGGCGCACAGCGGGGCGGGCGGCGTGCGGCCTGCCGGGAGTTGTAGTCGGCTGCGCAGCCCCGCGCCTGCGCCATGGGCAGTTGCCGGTGAGCTTGGGAGAGCCGTGGGCGCTGAGGCGGTGAGTCCCGGAGTGGCCAGAGGGCGTGGCTGTCCCTGGGGCGCGGGCGCGGGTGGCGGGGCTCCTTTCGCAAGCCGAGGCCACGCGAACTGGCTGGTTCCAGCTGTGTCCCGGGCGGTGGACACCGGGAGGAGCGATGGGCGGCGGGCCCCTATCCGGCTAGGGTCGTCGCCGCCGCTCCCTGCAACTCGACCGGGCCTTCCTGGGAGTTCTCTAGGGCTGAGAGCGCCCCTCTGGGTGGAGGGGCGTCGTTGCCGAGAAGCGCTCGGGGTCCACTCCCAGGACACCAGCATCAGATTTTAAATCAGCTTTTAGACTTTTCAGGAACGTGTCACTCTTGCTGTTCCCAAGTGCCCTCTTTTTACACATCGCTTTACTCATAGGCCCCGTGGGGGCGGATTCACTACAGGGAGGTTTGGGAAGAAACCACTAGTCCCACAGTGAAGTGAACTTTCACTGGGAAGGGCTGATGCAAGGAAACCCGGAGGGTCAATTCCCTGGTAGACGTGGTGGAAGGTTTTGGGTCAGTCAGGGAAGGACCGGCCAGCTGTGAGGCTGGAACGGATTAATGGGTGGGTCCACAGCCAAAAACAGCACAGCTCCTGGATGCCCTCCAGCAATGGTTAGGTGCCTAGACTCTGGGAAATAGAAGCTTCCTAGGAATGAGTCTTGACAAGCAATAAACTTTAATTGAGTGCTTCTTCTGTGCCAGGCAAGCTACTATTCGCTTTCTATGCAATTGGATCCAAACAGAACATTTTAGGAAGTAGATGCTATGATTATCCTCATATAACAGATAGGAGCACTGGGTGTCAGGGTCACAGAGCTAACAGGTTATCACACCTCCATCAGTCTGCCTCTAAAGTTAGGCTACCATCATGGTAAAGAGTGAAATGGGGGCAGAGTGTCGATTTTGGTTGACTGGGTCGGGAGAGAGTGGACGGGGGCAAGAGCTGGAAGGGGGTGAGAAAGTCATGAGTATTTTTTTCCTTGAATCAGCTCCAGAGAAGAGCATAGATGCAGGAGCTGTCTCAGCAAATGCAGAGAGAGAGAGAACCTATGGCCCAGGGGCAGGTACAGGTCTTGAAACACATGGAGACATGTATGTGACCACTTCAGTGACCTCAGTGATTGCACTAAGAACATTTTGATGTTTTTAGACATTCGAATTACAGGAGAATGTCAATTTTAACCTCATCCCCATTTTCCTCTGACATTTACCATGTAACTTTGGAAAAATTCTTCAGTCCCCCTAAGCCTCAAACCTCAGTTTCCAGATTTGTATACAGGGGATAATACTAGTACCATGCTCGTAACCTTGAGTGAGGGTTAAATGAACTAATATATGTAGGATGCTTAAAAGAGTACCTGGCACATAGTGTGAACTCGAGAAATATCCTTATTTAGGAATGCAGAGCAAATTCCTAATGGTCCCTCTATTGCAGTGTATTTTTCTCATAGGAGAGCCACTGGGAGTGCTATGGCAGGATGAGGGTCTTGGTGATGTTGGCTGAATTACACACACCTTGAATGGAGAAGAATGAAGGATTGATGAGTTGCTGCGCTTGCAAAGCATGGCACTAAGTTCTCTTTAATTGAAGGCTATTCAGGGGTACTAAAAGCTAGATGGACTCTCAGAGTTATTAAAAAATATTGTTAATATTCCTCTTCTGTTTCTTTTCAGACCTATATATATTCAGAAACACAGGACAGTTGGTGTTAAACTGGGAGTGGGGTAAATGCCAACAGATTTATAGAGGTTCATTTAAAGTAAGTGTTCTTAGTCTGGGATCATTCTAGAGCAATTCTAGAGCAGAGCTGTCCAATACAACTTTCTGCAGTGATGTCAATTGAGCACTAGAAATTTAGCAACTATGACTGAGAAACTAATTTTTTATTTTTGGCTGAACTTAAAGTGTCACGTGGCTACCATATTGGACAGCATAGTTCTAGAGGGTCCATGGATGAGCCTTGAGATTTTGTAAGCTTTTGAAACTGGATGTGGAATTGGATGTGTATGTGTATTGTTCTAGGAAATGAGTCTGTAGCTTTCATCAGATTCTCAAATTTACCGGAAAGATTACTAATTGCTGCTTTAGGTCTTTGGTGAAACTTAAGTTAGTTAAGGGTGGTAAATATGCCCTCTTGTAACCACTGTTGTTTCTTCTTTCTCGTTTTTTCCTGTCTTCAGCTGTAGGTACCTCCCCCGACCCCTGACAATTTCAGAGAGAAACAAGTTAGAATATAAGACTTCAGGTCCCAGATAAACTATAAACTGCTGGAAGGGGGCGATGGCTGTGGCCTTGGGTTGTGCAATCCAGGCCTCCTTGAATCAGGGCTCCGTGTTTCAAGAGTATGATACTGATTGTGAAGTCTTCCGTCAGCGCTTCAGGCAATTCCAGTACAGAGAAGCAGCCGGACCACATGAGGCTTTCAACAAACTCTGGGAGCTTTGCTGTCAATGGCTGAAGCCAAAGGTGCGCTCTAAGGAACAAATCCTGGAGCTGCTGGTATTGGAGCAATTCCTAACCATCCTGCCCACGGAGATAGAGACCTGGGTGAGGGAACACTGCCCAGAGAATAGAGAAAGAGTTGTGTCACTGATAGAAGACTTACAGAGAGAACTTGACATACCAGAGCAACAGGTAAGATAAGAGTTCAGGATCTTTGTAATTAGCCCCAAGGAAATAGCCGAGGCAGCTAGGACTAGACCAGACATTTTCTGTCTGTGTGGTTCCCCAGCCCTAGGATTTCCCCACAGTCCCTTTCATTTTTCTCCTCTGCTGGAAATAGCACATGGGTCAGTTGCTTCTATCCCTGTCAGATGCAGTCCGACTTCTATAACAAATAGTGTATAATGTCCCCGGTATTATTCTTAAATGAAATTCAAAGATAATATAACCTACCTGCATGCATCAAACAAAAGCATCACTATATTGTTCTCTGGCCCACAGGCCTAATCTGGCCATAGCCTGTTTTTGTATACCCTGTGAGCTTATAGTGGTTTTTACCTTGTTAAAGGGTTATTTTTTTAAAAAAAGAGGAAGAAGGAGAACTAAAAATGAATGTGGCCCACAAAGCCAAAAATATTTATTATTGGCTCTTCAAAGAAAAAATTTGCCAACTCTGGGTCAAGTAGAGTCTAGGAGAGATATAAAGGAAAAGGAACATAGTTTGTTATAAACTAATATGCATTTCTGCGTATATATGTTTGGACTTGACTAAATATCATGAAGTTGTCAGATGCCTGCATCTTTGCTCAGAATTGCTATGATGTGACAGCCAGAAATTCAGACTGATCAAGTACTGATCACAGACAATTCAAGTACTGTGAGCAGTGTTGCTGCTCATCATGTGATTTTCCAAAATGATATACGAATCTTGTTAAATCTGAACAGTAAGTATTATCATCGTCCTTTGGTTTTTCCAGAAGTGCATTCCTAGGAAATTCAAGTCATGCTAAAATATGCAAAAACATTTTGTATTTATCTCTTGTACCCCCATAATATTCTAAAAGAAAAAAAATCCCGGATTAAAAAAAAAAGTTTTGTATTTATCTGACGAAAAGGGTGGGATTCTTGACAGGTTCATTTTACCTACATAAATACTTGAGGGTGACATTCCACAGTAGGGATCTGGAACAGTTCTGCATTGTGAAGTGTGGCCCACTAAATGCTGATAGCTACCACCTGCCAGCATATCCAAAACTCCAGGTGGGGGTGGTGGCACTGCCCACTGTTCAGAACTATCACGTGAAACCTCTGCTTAGGGAGTGCCATGGCTGAGCAGAAGGCAGTGTTTCAGGCCAGGCGTGGTGGCTCACGCCTGTAATCGTAGCACTCTGGGAGGCCGAGGCAGGCGGATTGCTCGAGGTGAGGAGTTCGAAACCAGCTCTGAGCAAGAGCGAGACCCCGTCTCTACTATAAATAGAAAGAAATTAATTGGCCAAGTAATATATATAGAAAAAATTAGCCAGGCATGGTGGTGCATGCCTGTAGTCCCAGCTACTCGGGAAGCTGAGGCAGCAGGATTGCTTGAGCCCAGGAGTTTGAGGTTGCTGTGAGCTCGGCTTACGCCACAGCACTCACTCTAACCTGGGCAACAAAGTGAGACTCTGTCTCAAAAAAAAAAAAAAAAGAAGGCAGTGTTTCTAGGGGAAAGGAACAGGAGCTTCCAGATGGGCATCAGGGCAGTCCGATCTTATGTGTGGGTTTGCTCTGCAGGAGCTGTTAGCTTCAGGACAGGTAGCTGGCCTGACTGAACAGGAGTCTTCCAAAGTTTCCTCCTTCCTAGAGACCATGGGTTGGTGATTTCTCTTCCTTTCTCTGTCTTCTTGCTTTTCTTTACTATATAAGATCTTATCTTCATATGATCTAGATGTGTCCTGCCTAGTAGCTACTAGCCATGTGCAGCTCTTGAGCACTTAAAATGTGGCCAGTGCAAATTGAGATTTGGGGCCAGGTGTGGTGGCTCACGCTTGTAATCCTAGCACTCTGGGAGGCCGAGGCGGGCGGATTGCTCAAGATCAGGAGTTCGAAACCAGCCTGAGCAAGAGTGAGACCCTGTCTCTACTAAAAATAGAAAGAAATTAATTGGCCAAGTAATATATATAGAAAAAATTAGCCAGGCATGGTGGTGCATGCCTGTAGTCCCAGCTACTCGGGAAGCTGAGGAGGATTGCTTGAGCCCAGGAGTTTGAGGTTGCTGTGAGCTAGGCTGACTCCACGGCACTCAGTCTAGCCTGGGCAACAAAGCGAGACTCTGTCTCAAAAAAAAAAACAAATTGAGATTTGGTGTAAGTGTGAAACACACACCACATGCAGAAGACTTGATGTGAAAAAAGCAGGTGAACTATCTCACTAATAATTGTTTATATTGATTACACATTGAAATCCTGATAGCTTGCATTGGATTAAGTAATACATACTATTAAGATTGACCTTTTAAATTTTATTCATATGGGCACTACAAAATTTAAAATTACATGCCTGACTGTCTTTACAGTTCTATTGGATAGTGCTGGTCTAGACGTTAGAGTGATGAGTTCTGGCATTTCCCCCAGGTCGATATGCATGACATGCTCTTGGAAGAACTGGCACCAGTGGGAACAGCACATATACCACCAAACATGCACCTGGAGTCACCTGCACTCCAGGTAATGGGATCAGCCCAAGAAACCCCAGTGGCAGAGACGTGGATCCCACAGGCAGGGCCGCAGGAGCTGAACTATGGTGCTGCTGCAGAATGTCAGCCCTTTCTGGACCCTGGTAAGGCAGGGGTTTTCTTTCCTTTCTTTTGTTTCTGTTTTGAGAGCCCAAGGGTTGGGGTTGGGTTAGAAGCATGGATTACACAATGGAAATAGACTACTCAGATAAAGAGGAAGGGGAGGAAATCTCTCTGGGAATGGCAGGAAACAAAGCACTTGAGATAGAATAGGAATAGAAACCCCTTAAACTAATGATCCTTCTCAGGAAGCTTTTGACTTAAGAATGTTACATAGGGAAACCGTAGGCATTTATATACTCTGGATTAGGGCTGATTTTTCCTGGTAAAATTTAATCAGTGGGATCTGTGATGTTATGGGTCTAGAGAGCACTTTTGTGTCCTCTTCAGCTGCATATTCAAACTTGATACTTTAGTAATATGTTCTCTTCAGCTCCTTTAAGAGAGTTTATTTTTTCCACAGTATAAAGGAAATATCTACTTCATTAAATCAAAACCTAGTACAGTGTTTCTCAAAGTGTAATAAGTAGACCATCTGCAGCAAGAATGCCTGGGCTGCATATTTAACAAGCTCTCCGGGTGAGTGCTAGACACACTAAAGTTTGAGTATCACTGGCCCAGATGCCACAAGGGTTAGTTCTAGAAGGAGAAAGTCCAAGTAGAGAAAGGTAGCAGGACCACATAGCCCCAGGGCTCCTCTGTTTTATTCCCTCTTAGAGTTTTCATGTATTGTTACCAATGCTCCCTGCCCCAACCCCCACCATTAAATCATTGGCCTAAGAGTATCCAGAAACCTCTCCCCTGACTCCCTCAGGCATAGTTTCAACATGTTGGCACTTTGAAGAGACTATTAATTACTGAGACTATAAAAGAGACACTGGCCGGGGCGCGGTGGCTCACGCCTGTAATCCTAGCTCTCTGGGAGGCTGAGGCAGGGGGGATTGCTCAAGGTCAGGAGTTCGAAACCAGCCTGAGCAAGAGCGAGACCCCGTCTCTACTAAAAATAGAAAGAAATTAATTGGCCAACTAAAAATATATAGAAAAAAAAAATTAGCCGGGCATGGTGGCACATGCCTGTAGTCCCAGCTACTTGGGAGGCTGAGGCAGCAGGATTGCTTGAGCCAGGAGTTTGAGGTTGCTGTGAGCTAGGCTGACGCCATGGCACTCACTCTAGCCAGGCAACAAAGTGAGACTCTGTCTCAAAAATAAATAAATAAATAAATAAATAAATAAATAAATAAATAAATAAATAAATAAATAAAAGAGACACAAGAAATGAAAATAAGTCAAGAACTGTCCAAGTTATAAAAATATAAATGTTTGATCCATCGATAACTAATATAGTGCAAGGGCTTAGCAACTATGTTTCTTTCCACATCTTAGAATTTATTCATTCAGCTGATATATACGAGTATCTATGAAGAGCCAGGCACTGTGCCAGACCCTGGAGATTCAGTAGCACATGAGACAGAAAGGCAGCCCTGGCCATCCTGGAGCTTACAGTCTGGTGGATGATTCAGATTATATCATTGTATAATGTATCTCTGGGGTCCCCAACCCCTGGGCCATGGACCGGTATCAGTCCATGGCCTGTTAGAAAGCAGGCCACGCAGCAGGAGGTGAGAGGTGGGCTAGTGAGCAAAGCTTCATCTGTATTTATAGCCACTCTCCATCATTCGCCATCCCTCTTCCCCCAACCCCCACAGTCCTTAGAAAAATTGTCTTCCATGAAACCAGTCCCTGGTGCCAAAAAAATTGGGGACTGCTGCTGTATGTGATGAAAATGGGATTGTAAAGGGTGTGTTGTAGGGAGTAGGATGCTCGGGGAACATAGAGGAGGGCCACCTAACCAGCCTTTGGCTGAGAGGGAAGACATCAGGAGGAAGGGGGGTCTGAATTAAAACCTACAGGGTGGATTGGAGTGGACCTGTGGAGTGGTGCAGGTAGGGAGAGCAGAGGGCTGGGGGCAGAAGGGACAGCATTTGCAAAGGCCAGGAGGGAGAGAGAAGACCTCCTGCCACAGTACAAGGGGTGGAGAGGAGCAGAGGGGCAGGAGTGGCAATAGAAGAGACTGGAGAGAGAAGGAGGTCTTGGGTCATGAGGAACTTTCAGCCTCATGGAAAAGACACACTTGATTATCAGGGCAGTGGGGAACCATTCAAGGTTCTGGAGTATCAGAATGGTACACACAGATTTGCATTTTAGGAGATCACTGTGGCTATTCTAGGAGTGGGTGTGACTGGAAGCAGGGACACTATTTGGTAGGTTGTTGCCATCATCCAGGTGAGAGAGGTGGATGTTCTAAAGCAGGGGCATGTTGGTGATGATAGAGAGAAAAGAACTGATTCAAAAGATACTTAGCAGGTATGAAATAATAGGGCTTAGTGATTGGGTGTCAGCGTGATGGAGAAGAAAGGGTTAAGGATGGAATCCAGGTTTTTGGCCATTGAACTGGGTAGATGGTAATGTTATTCAGTGACATGGAGAACATAAGACAAGGATCAGATTTGGTGGGTCAAGGTGAGTTTAGATTTGAACATGTGGAGTTTGATGTTTTTATAGGTCTCCAGCATATTTTTTAATGTGACAAAAAGGAAAAACCCACAAATACATGTTTACATATTGTGGTCAACATAGAACTATATGATATTGTCAGTTAGGTTCCAATATCTTTACATTACCTACATTTCATACTTTGTTGAGAAATTCTAAAAAATTCTGTATTTATGTATATGTGCCTAGAACAAATGGTAAAACTTAGCTAGTAATATTTTAATTTTAATATTTCTGCATATGTATTCTGGTTCTCCATGTTAATTTCCTTTTATAACATTGCAGGTACAAATATTACATAGTAGCAATATTAATCTTGGTGTTAATATTTTACTCTCTAAATCACATGGAAATTAAATGCATTTAGCAAAGGATAGATAGAATTAATTAATTAATCAAATAAAAATTACAAATTTAGAAGAGAGGAAATTATCCTGTTCTTATCACTGCTTTAAGTGATATAATATGCTTTGCAAAATGATGCAGGCTTATTGCTCCATTATTTAAAGGTTACTTAAACGTTTACTGTTTTTTTAAAAAGGAAAATATCATTGATGTATTATGTGAAATATACTCTATTATAGACTGAGTGGAGAGCACAAAATGTCAGCTGAGTGGAGAAGAAATTTAAAAGTAATGGAAGAAGTCAATTGATTTTTATATTCAAGTTTGGAATATATTTCCTGTCAGCAAAAAATTAGATTGTTGGGCATCTATGAATTGTGTGCATATATTTTTTTTATTTAACAATATTCATTTAATATAACTGAAAACACACACATTTATTGCAAAATAAAAAAAGAACTTAAGTGAAAAATGCAAAGTGATCTAAGGAAGACATAAGCTTAAAATTTCCCTTTAGTTGAATTCATGCCAGACACTCTAGATGCTAGAGATAGGCAATAATATTAGAATGTCTGGAGTTAAAAAGAAAGAGGCAAGGAGGCACTGGTGCTAAAAATATAAAATATATTGTGCTTATGTTTGAAAATGTGGAGTTCAAAATTAGTATAACAAAATTAGAACATATTTTCAATTGTTAAAGCTTTGGATTTTTCATTTCAGTTGATGAGGTTTCACTCGGAATGTATGTGAAATGTCAAATATCACATCTTTTTGGTGATGAGGCTATGAAAAGGATGAAAATTTAAAGTAAAATATAGGGCAAACGAATGCTACCTAGAAAGCATCAGAAGATTCTTGGAACTTAAATTTCTTCAGATTATCCTATTACACCAAGTAATTTACCATAAACTAATATCTAACCCCCAACTATAATAGTGATATTTCTTGGCGTAGTAGAGCTCTATGGCACAGTCTTTGCTAATGGGGCTTAATAAAGCCTTTCCTGAGTATAGGATGGGGGGAACATTCATCAGTGAAGCACCTTCTTTGTTAACCTCCAGTTGATTTTCTCCTCTTTGTGTTGGATAGCTATTGCTGCATAATAAATTATCCCCAAAACTTAGCTGCTTAAAGGAAAAAGTATTTATCATTTCACAATTTCAGAGAGTCAGTAATTTGGGAGGGGTTTACTAGGTATTTATGGCTCAGAGTATCTCTTGTAGTTGCTGTCAAGAGGTCAGCAGGGGCTGGCAGGAAGCCTCGGTTCCTTGGCAATGGAACTTCTCTATAGGCTACCTGAGTGTCCTCACAAAATCAGGCTTCCACCAGAGCAAAGGATCCACGAGAAAGCAAGGAGCATGACACGATATCTCTGATAACCTAGTCACACACCATCACTTCTACCGTTCATTAAAAGAGTCATTAAGTCCAACGCACACTTAAGGGAAGGAAGATAAAATTCCACCTCTCAAAGAGAAGAATACTAGCCGTCGTGGTGGCTCACGCCTGTAATCCTAGCACTCTGGGAGGCCGAGGCAGGTGGATCGCTCAAGGTCAGGAGTTTGAGACCAGCCTCAGCAAGAGCGAGACGCCATCTCAACTAAAAATAGAACGAAATTATCTGGATATATATACATATATATATATATATATATAAAATTAGTCAGGCATGGTCACGTATCGCGTATCCTGTAGTCCCAGCTACTTGGGAAGCTGAGGCAGGAGGATCACTTGAGCCCAGGAGTTTGAGGTTGCTGTGAGCTAGGCTGATGCCACGGCACTCTAGCCCAGGCAACAGGGTGAGACTCTGTCTCAAAAAAAAGGAAGAATATCAAAGAATTTGGGAGCATATTTTAAAGCAAACATGTACCCATGCTTCTCTGGACCTACTAGCCTTTTACTTTTTACTTCAGTTTTTTAGACGAAAAATGAATCTCTTTTTGTTTATTTTCTTCAGCGAATTTTTCTTAAGTAAATTCTTCACTTAATTTGGTCAAATAGAATATACCCATGATGGATCTCTTGGCTATAGCCAGGAGATGAGTTTAACATCCTGGACAACACAAATTATCACTGGAAAACCAATGTTCTAGACTATAATCTCAAAAACAGAAGACATAAAGAATTTTTGAGGAAGACCCCCAAGGCAATCACCGCAGCATCAAAAATAAACAAATGGGATCTGATCAAATTAAAAAGTTTCTGGCTCACGCCTGTAATCCTAGCACTCTGGGAGGCCGAGGCGGGCGGATTGCTCGAGGTTAGGAGTTCGAAACCATCCTGAGCGAGACCCCGTCTCTACCAAAAATAGAAAGAAATTAATTGACCAACTAAAAAATATATATATACAAAAAATTAGCCGGGCATGGTGGTGCATGCCTGTAGTCCCAGCTACTTGGGAGGCTGAGGCAGGAGGATCGCTTGAGCCCAGGAGTTTGAGGTTGCTGTGAGCTAGGCTGACGCCACGGCACTCACTCTAGCCAGGGCAACAAAAGTGAGACTCTGTCTCAAAAAAAAAAAAAAAATTAAAAAAAAAAATTAAAAAGTTTCTGCACAGCCAAGGAAACCATCAGTAGAGCAAATAGACAACCCACAGAGTGGGAGAAAATATTTGCTCTCTACACCTCTGATAAAGGCCTAATGACAAGAATTTATCTAGAGCTTAAAAAAATTAACAAGAAAAAATCAAACAATCCCATCAAGAAATGGGCGACGGAAATGAAAAGAAAATTCTCCAAAGAAGACAGAATAATGGCATGCAAACATATAAAGAAATGCTCAACCTCTCTAATTATTAGAGAAATGCAAATCAAAACCACAATGAGATACCACCTAACCCCAGTAAGAATGGCCTATATCAAGAAATCCCAAAACAACAAATGCTGTTGAGGATGCGGAGAGACAGGAACACTCCTACACTGCTGGTGGGACTGCAAATTAGTGCAACCTTTGTGGAAAAAAATTTGGAGATACCTCAAACAGCTAGAAATAGAAATACCATTCGACCCTGCAATAGCATTGTTAGGCATCTACCCAGAAGAGCATAAGACATTCTATTATAAAGACATCTGCACACGAATGTTTATAGCAACACAATTCACTATTGCATGATCATGGAAGCAGCCCAGGTGCCCATCAATTCATGAGTGGATAATTAAAATGTGGTATATGCTCACAATGGAATATTACTCAATCCTAAGAAATGACAGTGAGCTAGCACCATTTATGCTATCCTGGATTAAGCTTAAGCCTGTTATCCAAAGTGAGACAACACAAGACTTGGAAAATGGGCTCCACATCTACTCGCCATCAGATTGGTACTGACTGATTTAAACTTTGATTTTCAAATGGTGGCAATACCTACCAGAGATTCGGTGGGGGGGGGACCCAATCTTAGGGATGGGATGAGCATTCTGGAGGGGGAGGGCATAATTCTAACCCTTCTTAGGGAGAGGCAAAGATATACAATGTAACCAAAATGTTAAACAAAACAAACAAACAAAAAAACTTTCTAGCAGGTGGTGGGCAGGCAGGAGTGGGGAGGAGGAAAGGGATGTATGTTTCCATAACGTGTAGGGTGCACACCACCAGGGGATTGGACATTTCGGGAGGAGGGGGGGAAAGGAGCAATATTTGTAACCCTAACAATATTTGTACCTCCATAATATGATGAAATAAAAATCATGTTCTAATAAAAAAAAACAGAAGACATAATTAAATTTAAGGTAACAGGCTTTCTTTTCTATCTTTTAGGGCCCTTCTTTTTTTTCATTTTTAGTTGACATGTAACAATTGTACATATGTATGGGATACAGAGTGATATTTCAATATGTATATATACTGTGTAATGATCAAATCAGGGTAATTAGCATATCTGTCACCTCAAAAATTTATCATTTCTTTGCATTTCTCACTCATGTGGGAGCTAAAAAAAATTGGAGTTCATAGAAGTAGAGTTTAGGTCCTGTCTTTTTTTTACCAATTGACCAACAGTTGATGTTTCTTCTTGTTACTGTACAACCACTGGTGGTAATAGTAGCCTTACAGATAGCTTACATTGCAATCTGGTGGTAATAGTAGCTTTACAGATAACTTACATTGAGGATAAAGAGCCACCTAACAGAAGTAGACATTAGGGTCTGCTTTCTTACTGCCATTTGACATTGACCCAGAAGCCACAGAGGCAAGCTAAAAAACATGCAGTGAGCACATGTATATGCAGGTGTTGATAGGAATAATTTCTGGAAGTAGGATCAGTTAGTTAATGGGCATTTTAAACATTAATAGATATTGTCAAATTGTCCTTCAAAATTATTGTACCAATTTATCCTCCCACCACAACATATGAGTGCCAACTTCTGGTGCCATATGAGTGTCACCTTCACTTATCTTTGCTATGTTAGAGCCGTAGCTGTTCTTACCACGTTGGCAGACGGAAATAGGACTGACATCTATGGAAACCTTTTAAATAGATGTCCATTTCATTCAGCATTAGTAGTGATATTTTATTCAATATATAAGAGTAGAGGATGGCAACCAAGGTCTGAAAGGAGGGAGATGGGTCAAAGGTGAATGGGAAGTATCTTTAGCTGACATTGGTTTTGAGAATAAAGTTGCAAAATACAAATTGGTGGTAGTGTCCAGAAGTATCTGAATGTTACTCAGGACAACAGGATTGGGGTGGGGTGTGGTACAGATATAAGAAGTGCATTAAGTTGACATTCATGAAGAAGCTCAATTTTGAGCACATGTTCTCTGCATCCAGGGTGTGGGGACTGTCATAAGGAAGGCAACTATATTTACTACTCATTAAGTGGAAGTGGATCAGCATAAAGGTCTTCATCTTTCTCATCTTCATATTGAATAGGCTTAGGAGGAGTAGGAAGTGGAGGAGAGGTTGGTCTTGGTGTCTCAGGGGTGGTGGATGGTGAGGGAAGAAAATCCATGTATAAGTCGATCCACACAGTTCAAACCTATGTTGTTCAAGAGTCAACTGTATATTCTAGATAAAAGTCCCCTATTGGATATATGATTTGAAAATATTTTCTCCCATTCTGTAAGCTGACTTTTCATTTTCATAGTGTTCTTTAAAGCACAAAAGACTTTTTAAATTTCAAATGAGTCAAATTTAACCGTTTTGTCTTGTGTTGTTTGTGCTTTTGATGTCATATATAAGAAACCGATTGCCTAATCCAAGGTCATAAAAATTTACTTCTATGTTTTCATCTAAGAGTTTTATAGTTTTAATTCTTACATTTAAGACTTTGATCCATTTTTAATTAATTTTAATAGGGTATGAGGTAGGGGTCCAAATAATAAATTTTTTCCTCATGTGGACATCCAGGTATTCAGCATGATTTGTTGAAAAGGCTATTCTTTTCACATTTAATCTCTTTGAGACCCTTGTCAAAAACTGGTTGACCACAGGTATATGCATTTATTGCTGGACTCTCATTTCTATTCCATTGATCTGTATGTGTGTTCTTATGGAAATACCACACTATCCTGATTATCATTGCTTTGTAGTAAGTTTTGAAATCTGAAATTGTGAGAACCCCAACTTTATTCTTATTTTTCAAGATTGCTATATAAAAGATTCATGGTTGACGGTTTTCATTTCTCTTTGAGCACTTTGAATATGTTATTCCACTGCCTTCTAGCCTGTACTCCATTGTTTCTGATGACAACTCAGTTTTAATCTTGTAAGAACTCACTTATAAGTGATGAGTCATTTTTCTCTTGCTGTTTTTCAAGGCTTTATACTTTTATGCAGCTTTTAGAGTCTTTACTATGATATATCTATCAATTTCTTGTGCTTATTTTACTTGGAATTCATTGAGCTTCCTAAACGTGTAGCTTAATGTTTTTAAAAATATATTTGGAGAGTTTTGATCATTATTTCTTTAAATAGGATTTTCTTCTGCCCTGCAAAACAACTGTCATTCTAGGGTAATGTTGTTAAGCAATGTTAATCTGATATTCCTCCTCCTGGGGTGCACTGCTTAACACTGCTTAACAATGCTTAACTTTGCCTGGTGGAATAGATTTTACTAAAATTATCCAACCATTTACTAAACAACAATGACAAAAAAACAAGGAAATAACAATAAAAAGCCCTTGGGAGGGTGACACAGAGTTGCTACAGTTTATTACCTAAAATGTCGAGTTTCTAACAAAAAATTATGAGACTTACATGTGAACAGGAAAGTGTGATTCATAAACTGAGGGAAAAAACAGCTAACAGTATCTGCTTATGAGAGTGACTAGATATCAGATTTAACAAAGACTTCAAAGTCGCCACTATGAATATGTTCCAAGAAGTAGAGAAGGCCATGATTAAAGAATCAAGGAAGTTATGATGACAATATCACATTAAGTAGAGAATATCAATAAAGAGATGGAAATTACAAAAAAATCTAATGGAAATTGTGGAGTAGAAAGCATAATAATGGAAATGAAGAAGTCACTGGAGTGGTTCAACAGTAGATTCAAGCTGTCAGAAGAAAGAATTAGTGAACTTGAAGACAGATCAATAGAGATTGTGCTATCAGAAGAACAGAAGGAAAAAAAGAATGAAGAAAAATGAATGGAGTGCTCGCTTTGGCAGCACTAAAATTGAAAAATGAATGGAGCCTCAGAGAAAAGTGGGGCACCAATAAGTACACCAACATGCATATAATGAGATTCCCAAAAGATGTCTGAAAGGGAGCTGAGGGGAGAGGATATCCTGGGCTCTTGACCCTATCAGTGTGCAGAAGAAGTGGGAGAGGGGATAAAGGGGACGAATAGTTTGGATTCAACTACTTCAGACTCTCGCTGTTCTTACTGAATTTTAGTAGATTTTCTTATGTAGATGTTTCTTTGTTTGCCATATGCCCTTAGGACTATTTCAAGAGACTTTGCTTGGTTTTTCATTTTTTACAAATTCTTACCAGTTTCACTGAGAAGTGGGTCTGCAGAGATCTTCATGGTATCATGCTGGAAGTATTCCTCCCTTACATCTAGATTTTAAATCACTATTTTACACCTAAGCCTCTGCTACTCTCTGCTCTTCCAAGTTTCAGTTTGCTCCCTCTTTAATTTCACAGCAGCTTCCCTTTGATCCATGACCTCCAGTTTTATTTGACCTGTTCTGTATTGCCCTTTTATTTCACTCTTAGCTTTGAAATCCAAACAAAAACAAAATAGTGAAATTAAACGTTTTATTTGAAATTCATATTTTGTTTCTTAATCTTAAAAAGGAAATATAGTTTTTCATGAAAAAATAAGGTATTTAGTCTACTTCCTATGTCTTGATAGAATGTTCTGAAATTTAAATTTTCCTTCCGACTATTACTAGTCAAACTAAATTCCTAATGTCATTTTCATAATGTTAATATTTAAACATCAGGCCGGGCGCTGTGGCTCACGCCTGTAATCCTAGCTCTTGGGAGGCCAAGGCGGGCGGATTGCTCAAAGTCAGGAGTTCAAAACCAGCCTGAGCAAGAGCGAGACCCCGTCTCTACTATAAATAGAAAGAAATTAATTGGCCAACTGATATATATAGAAAAAAAAAAAATTAGCCGGGCATGGTGGCGCATGCCTGTAGTCCCAGCTACTTGGGAGGCTGAGGCAGAAGGATCACTCGAGCCCAGGAGTTTGAGGTTGCTGTGAGCTAGGCTGACGCCACGGCACTCACTCTAGCCTGGACAACAAAGCGAGACTCTGTCTCAAAAAAAAAAAAAAAAATATTTAAACATCAGCTTATGTTTGGATCTCAAATCAGTAGATTACAACCCACATTTCATTGAAGACCAGTAAACTTGGCCAAAGAGGAGGAAGGAGAGGAAGAGGCATAGAAAAGAAGACACAAGCCACAGTGGCTGTCAGTGAAGACAGGGGTGGTCAGACAGGGGGAGAGTATGTGGTTAGAAACTTCATCTGGTTGTCCTTAGACTGACAGTTAAAAATACTGTTTAATAGTCATTTGGGCTAACTTTAAGAGAATCTACTTCTAGACTTCAACTGAAACAAACATAAAGACTGTTTTTGCTGGTTGCCAGCCCAGTTCAATTTCCTTTTATTTGAAAGTCTTAACTGAAATTATTCCAGTAAACAGTTTCATGACTCCTACTTTTACCTCTCTCTTCATTTGGCACTCAATAACAGTGTTCAAACTTTATGAAGAAATATGCCAAAATGTTATGAAGATTTACTTCATATTTTAGCTCTGACCTAAATAAATCTATTATCAAAATAGATGTAGAAATGATTTAGTGCATTGATTTCAGCACACAGTTGATTCACCCACCTTCCAAAGATTAGAGGAGAATAGCCTTGAATTGAGCAATTTGTCCTTATCTTTTATTTTTAAAAAAGCCCTGAGAGATTCTGGGTGAAATAATAGTAATTGAGAAGAAAGTACATATGAAAAGGTCACGTGTCCAAGAAATCAGCCTAAATTTTGGGAAAACTTTTGATGAGCCAAACTATCATGTTTCCCATCTTTCTTATGGCCAGGATATCCATTACCAAAGCTTGACGTGAATTTCCCATTGGAGCATAGAGAAGAGCCATGGGTGAAGGAATTACAAGAGTCCAAAGAAATGAAACAATTACTTGATTCTAAGATAGGTAAGTAATTTTCATTGGTATACAAGGGAAGAAAGAAAAGAAAATTTTAACTTTAATCAGGGTAAAGAGTTTGGAATTCTATTTAGGAATTCCTATATTCCTACTAGTAGTTTCATATAACTGTTCATTTTCCCTCACTCTCTTTTCTCTATGGAACACAATGACATCTGCAGTTTCTGTCTCCTCTCTCAGGTTTTGAGATCGGGATAGAAAATGAAGAAGATCCTTCAAAACAGAAAAAACTGGAGAATATGTATCCATTTATTGTAACTGTAGAGAGGAATGCTCTCGATGGTCCCATTTTGCAAAAAGACTATGTACAATTAGAAAACCAATGGGAACCTCCCCCAGAGGATTTACAGACAGATTTAACAAAACTTGTAGAGCATCAGAACCCCACTCTAGGAGAGACACCTGAGAGCTCCAACATGGAAGAACCTCTCAACCCTATACCCCATAACAAAAATAGTCCAGGAGAGAAACCTCACCAATGCCCTCAATGTGGAAAATGTTTTGCTCGGAAGTCACAACTTACAGGGCACCAGATAATTCATTCAGGAGAGGAACCTCACAAATGCCCTGAATGTGGGAAAAGATTCCTTCGTAGTTCAGACCTTTATAGACACCAACGACTTCATACAGGGGAGAGACCTTATGAATGCACTGTATGTAAGAAGCGATTTACTCGGCGGTCACATCTCATTGGGCACCAGCGAACACATTCTGAAGAAGAAACATATAAATGCCTTGAGTGTGGGAAAAGTTTTTGTCATGGATCGAGTCTTAAAAGACATCTGAAAACTCATACAGGTGAAAAACCTCATAGATGTCATAATTGTGGGAAGAGTTTTAGTCGACTGACAGCTCTTACTTTGCACCAGCGAACGCATACTGAAGAGAGACCTTTAAAATGTAATTATTGTGGGAAGAGCTTTAGACAGAGACCAAGCCTAGTTATTCATTTAAGAATCCATACAGGGGAGAAGCCATACAAGTGTACTCATTGTACTAAAAGCTTCAGACAGAGAGCAGGCCTTATTATGCACCAAGTCACTCACTTTAAAGGATTGCTTTAAGAATTGCTAAGGGAAGCAGGTCCTACAGAAATTGACACAAACTCAAAAAAATCTTAACCTGTAGCAGCCTGTTTGTCTTCGAAGCTTTTGTTTGAGCTTATGAGAACTTTTTTTTTTTTTCTTTTTTGCTATTTTTAAAACCTGTCTTCCAAGGCATATAAGTTCTATAGTATCTATCTCCTCTTGCACCTTTCCTAGATTTGATTTATTTGGTCTGCACAACTCTTATTTTTTTTATTATAATGAAAAATTTTGTGTTCCAATACAACCATATCATAGGTATAAGCATAAAGCATACAAATAATGACAATCCTTTCAGGAGTAGGGTCAATATAATGAATAATCCTGTTTATATGACATAGCTATTATAGCAGTACCATAATTATTCTGCAGTCATTATTAAAGATGATTATATTCATTCAAAACTTTAGATGTGCCCCACATGGCAAAGAGACAGTAAATTTTGTCAAACAATAAAAATGTGTCAGGGACAAAATGATGAAGGAGATGTCATTTGCCTGGTAAGAACTGGGTTATTTCTATTGAAATTTTTTTATGATTAAAGAAATTAAGATTTTTAACCTTTACTTATGAATTTCGCTAGTCTGCTTAGTTGGCAATCTGTGGTAGTACTACTTAAAGCAGAGTATTAATTTGGTAATTTATTTTGTTCACAGAGTAAGTAAGTTCTATGTCTGGAAGATTCTACTTGACAGTTGAAGTTATACAAGTATTAATAGAATCTAATTTTATTTAGATTGAAAAACCAGCATCCATTGCTTTTCACTCTGCTTTGGTATTCAATCATGTGTCTTTCAATGCTTTTTAAATTTTATCCATTCTTTAATTCAGTGTCTCCCTAAGTATGTGTCATAGAACGCTTAGTGCTACAAGACATTCTGCAAATAAGTTTGGGAATTGCTTCCTGTTTCCCCTTCCTAGATTCATAGTGCACATTAGCACATGAGAATCTCTGAAAGGTCCTCTAGTAAAGAGAGAAAAAGCACCTCTTTTGACTCAGTGTTTTCCAAACTTATTTGATCCCAGAACCTTTTCCATGTATAGCCAATAATAACCCACAGAACTGTACTCTGTAGATATCCCTTGGAACATACTGCCTTAAAGAAATATTTCTATAACTTTCACTATAGTCCTGTTGCTCCCAAGACTACTTATTCCAGTTGTTTTAAGGGTGTTATAAAAAATTGTTTAAATATATATATCTTTTGTATAATATACATACACACACACATATACACATACCATTTGAAGGAGGTGAGGGTCACTAATTCATATAATTTATAAGTTGCCCAGTGATTCTCACCTCTTTAAATTTTACTTATAATCACACATGTGCATATACACACAAGTTGCTACTTATATAAATATTCATATATAATTTTATAGTAACAACTCAAATTTCTGTAGCAAAGGAAAAATTCTCATTGTCAATTAAAGCTGTTAACACATGAAAATATTCATTGAGCCTAGTTCCTTGTTAAAAAAATACAGGAAATAGAACATTCAAGCATTTTTCCTTTATGAATATACCCAGTCATCCTTTCCATGAACTACAATTAGGGAAAGTATATCTCTTCCATTCCATTGAAGTTCTTGAAAGTGATATCCATATAAGTATTTGGGGGCTATCTACTACATGTCTGACTAGTCCTGTTCTAGGCTTAATGAAATCTAGTAAAGAAATATAATTCATGGGTCAGGGTCATAAAGAGTTTATATCTTTAGCTAAACAAGAGTTGGGAAACAAATGTAGAGCAATGCAAGAGAGTTTGTAATTAAGTGCCAAATCATATTAAGTGCTAGACCCAGGATGTGTCTGTAATTCTTGTCATCCAGGTCCCTATATGATGCTGCTATAAGTCTGGGGTTAAAGTTGAGATCCCAGTAGCAATAAACATGTAATATGGGAGGAGTCTGAATGTAGAGATGAAAAATACCGAATGTAATGGCTTCTCTTTTCTCTCTTGTGGAATTGCATTCAAACCAGAACAGTGCCTTAGAATGGATGTGCCCAACTGCTCTGTATTTATGCAATATTTTAATAAAGTGAAAATGTATATGCTCTTCCTGCTTCGCTTGCATTAATTACTTGTTTGAACAACTTAGAGCTGCTTCCCTAAACAGTGGCAACAAGCATGGCAATTGATTCCTGTCACCATCCCAAGTTGGCATCACTTTGCTCTCTGCAACCATGGTGCTGTGATTATGCATTATCTTTAGCATTTACTACAGTCAATTTTAGCAAGTAGTGTTAGTTGAAATCTTAATATGAGTACAATCCTCCCCTCCATCTATATCAAACACACATGACTAGATTTTTACAGGGTAGAGAACATCTAGTATTCATCTCTTTGTTATAGTGCCCTATATATAATAAGCATTGATAAATATTTTTGGCATTGAATCAAGAAACATGTGAAATAGTTCTTGGAAACAGATAAGATAGTTAGAACATTGCATGGATATTCCTAATTATATTTCTGAGCATTTCAAAAAGATAAGAACAAAATGTAGTATCCACCTCCTAACTACTATGAAGGGTAAAAAACAGTACACAATTCATAAGTACTATGAAGATTAAATGAAATATATTTTGTTCAGACCCTACACAGTGTAAGCTTTCAATAAATATCCAGCATATTGTATTTTCATTCTTTATAGTTTAATGATAAAAGTGTTTAACACCATGGATTTTTTTCCTAAGTATGGCTGTGGTCACATTCCATGATTTTTGTATATAATCCTCTTACTGATTATTTCAAAATTGTCATTGTAATTTTCATTACAATTCCTCTTTGACCCAAGAGCTGTACAATTTTGCCATTTTCCTCTTAATTTATGCTTTTGCTACATTGTGATTAGAAAATAAGTCATTCTATTTCTGCTTCTAAAGCTCATTTAGGTTTTTTTAAAGACTTAAATTTGATAGAATTTGGTGAGCATCCTAAAGACCCTAGAAAATAGGGTCCTATCTATAGGGCACAAATTTAGAATACAGTCTTGGCCTTCTCAATTACTTTAATTTTTTAGGTGTATTCTTGGTGTTTGTGAAGGGGCAGTGACAGAGAGATTGAGTTGTTCCCTGTTTTGTGCCCCCTGAACATTTGTACTCCCCCTTCCCTTGGTAAGAGGTTTTCAGGGGGTGGAGCGGTGGTACTGTTAATAGCTGTCTGGGTATTGAGTCAGGCAGTAAAAACAGGAGGCTAGAAGAGACCCAGCCCCTTCCAAGCAGGCTGAGAATGCTCTTCCTAAGGATTCTATAGTTGTCTGTCCTCTTGAAAGCAGAGAGGATCTTCAGGGATCACTTTGAGTTTTATGCAAACTATGAACCTTCTGAATCAGCAGGGATTGTTTTACAGTGTGCCAAGGATGTTGTCTAGGCTAAAACCAAGGAAAATAGGGAATACACAAGGTAACCAGCCCCCAAGTGGCTCACCATCAGGTGGGAGAAGAGAGTTGTTATACTTTATCATCTTGCACCTGCAGTTACCTAGCATCCCCAAGAAAAAATCTTGGGCATCTCCAGGAAACTGTATCATCTTTATACCTGAAACTGTATCATTCTCTCATTTCTACCCTACAGATACAGGTTGCATCTTTTTTTTTTTTTTTTTTTTTTTTTTTTTTTTGAGACAGAGTCTTGCTCTGTATGTTGCCTGGGCTAGAGTGCCGTGGCATCAGCCTAGCACACAGAAACCTCAAACTCCTGGGCTCAAGCAATCCTCCTACCTCAGCCTCCCAAGTAGCTGGGACTACAGGCACACATGACCACGTCCAGCAAATTTTTCTATTTTTAGTAGAGATGGAGTCTCACTCTTGCTCAGGCTGGTCTCGAACTCCTGACCTCAAGTGATCCTCCCGCCTTGGCCTCCCAGATTGCTAGAATTACAGGTGTGAGCCACCTCGTCGAGCCTAATTACTTTCATAAATAACCAAAGCTTACACTTAAGCCTGGACCCAGCCCCCTGCTGCTTCTTTGCTAGTCCTCTGTAACAGATGTGGCATGAGTTGGGAAGAGAGCTCACCTCAGCTTCTCCTTGGCATTAATCAGTTTACTTAGCCCCCAATCCTGCAGCTTGAACCACTGGGATAAGGGTTGGTGATAGATCCCTTTCTCCCTTGAGTGATGTATAGATTTGCTTCTATCTTTGCTTCTACCTTTTCCAACTTGCCTTGTCAGAAAGGACTTCTCAGAGACCTAACAAGACTTCAGTTCACATTTTTTTAAAGGATCCTAAGATAGTAAAATGTTTCAAAAATATTGATATATTTTTAAAAATTATTTACATTTAATGAACACCTTTATCACCTAATATATAATACAAGAATATGAATGTATTAATTACTAGAGATGACTTCAAAACTCTAAAATTTGAGGGTTTCCAGAAGATCGGACCATACCTGTTGATCCTGGAAGAGGTCTGTTTACTCCTACTTTGAAATATATTCTATAGTAATTTTTTAATCATCTCTTCCCAACTAGGTTCCCTTTATATGAAAGTGGGAAGGTAGATGGTGAGCAGTGAAGAACTAGAGGCCCCTCACCTTAGCCTGGAATGGAAGGAAACATTTGCACTGCCTTATCTCCTGAGATAGTACAGTTCATCCTGGGCAGAGTGGAGTCCCTCTTCCTAAGATGTTACTTGTGGGATGCTCCACCCCACACACACACCAAGGGAAGAGGGAAGAGAAAAGGAAGTCTGCAATTCTTAACTCAATTCCTCCACTTTCAAGCTGAGCAATGGATGATCTTGGCAAAGTCTCCAAGTTTTTACTTCACCTGTTGTGGCAGTTTTAAAGGATGCCTCCAAATTATTTGCCTGTCTTCCTATCAAGAGGTGGAGTCTATGTCCCCTGGCCTTGAATCTAGGCAGGACTGGGACTACTACTAAAGGAATACAGCAAAAGTGATGCTGTGTTGCTTCTAAGGTGAGGTCATAAAAGACTTTGCAGCTTCCTTCTTGTTCACTAGAAGCACTTGTTCTTGGATCCCATGTAAAAAGTTTGACTATTTTGAGACTACCAACATGGAGATGCCACATCTAGGCTCTCTGGTAGTTAGTCTTAACTAAGCCTGTCTTCATCCATCCCATTTTATCTTAGAAGTGAATCCTCCAATTCCAGCAGTTCCAGCCCCATATATTTGAGTCATCCCAGTTACAGGCCTACACATAGTAGATAGAGAAGAGCCATGCCCCGTGTTCCCTGTCTGAATTCCTAACCCACATAATTTGAGAGAATAATAACAAAGCTATTGTTTTACACTGTGGAACTTTGGAGTGGTTTGTTACACAGAAATATATAGTGGTGATATCTTTAAAATGGATATAATATCTGGCAAGACTCTGACAAGATGAACAATGGGGAAAGAAACACTAAAGCCTTCAGAAAACAGACAGTGCCTTTGTTTCTTGTATAAAAACAAAATCAGGCTTTAGCTAACCCCTGTGGACCCAGGTTCCAGGCTTTCCCCAGCACTGGGCCAGCCCCCAGAGACCTAAGACCCAGCCCCGCCTCCATGAACTTAGGCTTCAGGGTCTCCTGAGGCCAGGCCAGCCCTCACTGACCTAGGCTCCAGGCTTTCTCCCACATTCCCAGGAAGCAACCTCACTCCTATAAACCCAGCCACCAGGCCTGCCCAGCTGTCCAGCACCAAGCTGACCCCATGGACTCAGGATTAAGCCCATCCCTGTGAACCTAGGTATCAGGCCCACCCCAATGCCAGGCTGGCCCCTGTATACTCATGCTCAAGACCAGCACCACCAGCAGGTTGGCCCTCATGGACCCAGACTTCTGGCCAGCTCCCTGAATTCAGATTTTAGGCTCAAGGCTGCATACCCAGACTATTGGCCTGTACCTGTGGATGATCACCAGGCCCACCCCAGTGGACCAAGGCTTCAGACCTACCCAAGTGGGCCCAGGCTTCAGGCACACCCTTGTAGACCAACGCATCATGCTGGCCCCTGTGTACCTAGGCACGAGACCTCCCTGCCCACTTATAGCATATCAGACCTCCTGAAGACTCTATCAGCAAGCTCACTCATAGACCACACCAGACATGGTAGCTCATGTAGCTCATTACATATAAGGGAATTCCAAGACGATTATTACCAGATTTCTCTGCAGAAACTTTGCAGGCCAGGAGAGAATGGGATGATATATTCAAAATGCTAAGAGAAAAAAACAACTGTCAACCAAAAATATAGACTTAACATACCTGGCAAAGCTGTCCTTCAGAATGAAACAAAAGCTGAGGGAGTTCATCACCACTAGACTTGCCTTACAAGAAATGCTAAAGGAAATTTTTTATGTTGAAATGAAAGGAAGCTAAAAACATAAAAACATATGAAAGTATAAAAATTCACTGTAAAAATAAGAATAGTCAATTTCAGAATATTGTAATGTTATAACAGTGGTGTGCCAATTAGTTTTAACTCTATAATAAAAGTAAAAGGACAAAAATATTAAAAATAACTATAGCTACAATAATTTGTTAATGGATATACAATATAAAAGATTTAAATTGTGACAGGAATAACAGAAAATATGGTGGAAGAAGAAGTTATAGAATTTTGTACATAGTTATCACCTTAAAATGGAGTGTTATAAGATGCTTGATGTAAGCTTCATGGTAACCACAAAGAAAAAACCTATAGTAGGTATACAAAAGATAAAGAAAAATGAACCAAAGCATACTACTACAAAAAATATATATATATCACAAAGGAAGACTGTAAGAGAGGAAGAAAGGAACAAAGAAACTACAAAACAGTCAGAAAACACTTAAGAAAATTACAATAGTAAGCCTTTACCTACCAATAATATAAATGGATTAAATTCTCCAATCAAAGGGCATGGAATGACTAAATGGTTTTAAAAAAGTAGGACCCAAAATGTCAAAAAAAAAAAAAAAAAGTAGGACCCAACTATATGCCTCTTATGAGAGACTCACTTTAGCTTTAAGGACACACATAGGCTGTAAGTGAAAGGATAGAAAAAGATATTCCACACAAATGGTAACCAAAAGAGACTGGGGTGGCTATATTTACATTGTTCAAAATAAACTTTAAGTCAAAAACTGTCAAAAGAGACAAAGGCTATTATATAATGTAATATATGATGATAAAAGAGATCAAGAGGATATAAAAATTGTACATATATATACACATACACACATATATATCCTATCATCAGAGCACTTATACATTTTAAGCAAATATTAACATAAATTAAGGAAGAAATAGACAGCAATACAATAATAGTAGGGGGGCTTCAATACCCAACTTTCAACTGTGGATTGATCATCCAGACAGAAAATTAAGAAGGAAACAGTGTAGTTAAACTATACTTCAGACCAAATGGACCTAACATATACAGAATATTCCATTCAACAGCAGCAAATACACATTCTTTTCAAGCTCACTTGGAACATTCTCCAAGATGGAGTATATATTAGGCCACAAAATAAATCCCACATAATTTGAGAGCATAATAACAGAACTATTGTTTTACACTGTGGAACTTTTGAGTGGCTCGTTACACAGCAATATATAGTGGTAATATCTTTAAAATAGATATAATATCTGGCAAGACTCTGGCAAGATGAACAATGGGAAAAGAACACTAAAGCCTTTAGAAAACAGACAGTGCTTAAGCAAATTTAAGAAAATTGAAGTCATATCAATTTTCTTTTCTGACCACAACAATATGAAACCAGAAATCAATAATAGGAGGATAAGTGGAAAATTCATAAATATGTAGAAATTGAACAACATATTCCTGAAACACTAATGTATCAAAGAAGATCTCAAAAGGAAAATCAAAACATATCTTGTGACTAACAAAAATGGATAGACAGCATAGCAGAACTTATGGGATGCAGCCAAAGCAGTCCTAAAAGGAAAGTTTATAATGATAAACATCTATATTAAGAAAAAATAAATCTCAAATAACCTAATAATACACCTCAAGGAACTACAAAGAGGAGAGCAAACTAAGCCCAAAGTTAGAGGAAAGGAATAATATAAAGACAAGAGCACAAATAGATGAAATGGAGACTAGAAAAAACAATAGGAAAGATCAGTGTAACTAAGAGTTGTTTACTTAGCTAAACAAAATTAAAAAACAAAAGCAAGACAAAATGGAAAAACCTTTAGCTAGACTAAGAAAAAATGAGAAAACTCAAGTAAATAAAATTATAAATGTAAGAGGAGACATTATAACTGATACAACAGAAATACAAAAGATCATAATACATGACTATGAGCAATTATATGTCAACATACATGATAGCCTAGAAGAAATGTATAAATTTCTAGAAACATACAACCTAGGAATATTAAATCATGAAGAAATAGAAAATGTGAACAGATGAATAATATGTTAAGAGATTGAATCAGTAATCAAAAGTTTCAAACAAAGAAAAGCCAAGGACATGATGGGTTCACTGGTGAATTCTATCAAACCTTTAAAGAAATAATGCCAATATTTCTCAAACTGTTTCAAAAAACTAAAGTGGAGGTAATACTTCCAAATTCATTTTATGAGACCAGCATTGCCCTGATAACAAAGCTGAATAAGAGCACTACAAGGAAAGAAAATTATAGGCCAGGATCCCTGATGAACATAAATGCAAACTCCCCAACAAAACACTAGCAAACCAAATTCAACAGCACATTAAAAGGATTGGCCGGGTGCAGTGGCTCACGCCTGTAATCCTAGCACTCTGGGAGGCCGAGGGGGGCAGATTGCTTAAGGTCAGGAGTTTGAAACCAGCCTGAGGAAGGGCGAGACCCCGTCTCTACTATAAATAGAAAGAAATTAATTGGCCAACTAATATATATAGAAAAAATGACCCGGGCATGGTGGCGCATGCCTGTAGTCCCAGCTACTCAGGAGGCTGAGGCAGCAGGATTCCTTGAGCCCAGGAGTTTGAGGTTGCTGTAAGCTAGGCTGATGCCATGGCACTCACTCTAGCCTGGGCAACAAAGCGAGACTCTGTCTCAAAAAAAAAAAAAAAATAGGATCATATACCATGATCAAGCAGGATTTACTCCTGGGATACATAGGGATGGTTCATATATGCTAATCAATAAATGTAATATAGTACATTAACATAACGAGTAATAAAAATCACATGATTATCTCAACAGATGCAGAAAAAGCATTTTACTAGATTTGACAGACTTTCATGATAAAAATTGTCAAAAAGTTAGGTAAATAAGGAATGTGCCTCAACACACTAAAGGCCATATATGATAAGCCCACAGCTAATATCACACTCAGTGATGAAAATCTGAAAGATTTTCCTCTAAGTTCAGGGACAAGACAAGGATGCCTGCACTCACAATTTCTGTTCCATATAGTACTGGAAGTCCTAACCAGAGCAATTAATAAATTGATAAAAGAAACAAAAGGTATCCATATCAGAAAGGAAAACGTCAAATTCTCTATGTTTGCAGATGGCATGATCTTATATATAGAAAACCCTAAAGACTATACAAAAAACCTGTTAGAACTAATCAATTCAATAAAGTTACAAGACACAAAATCAACTTACAAAAATCAGTTGTATTTCTATACACTAACAATGAATTATCTGAAGAAGAAACCAAGCAAACAGTCTCATTTATAATATCATAAAATACTTAGGAATAAACTTAACCAAAGGAGTGAAAAATCTGTACATTAAAAATTATAAAACATTGATGAGGAAAGAAGTTAAGGAAACAAATAAATGGACAAATATCAAGAGTTATTATTGTTAAAATGTCCACATTACCTAAAGAGATCTACACAGTCAATATAATCCCTATCAAAATTCTAAAGACATTGTTTTCACAGAAAGAGAAAAAAATCCTAAAATTTATATGGTATCACAAATGACCCAAAATACCAAAAGGAATCTTGAGCAGAAAGAACAAAGCTAAAGGCTTCACACTAGACGGGCTCAAAATCTACTAAAAAGGTATAGTAATCAAAATGCCCTCAACTGATCATCAACAAAATTGTTAAGAAGACACAATGGGAGAAAAGATAATCTCTTCATTAAACGATGTTGGGAAAACTGGATATTTGTATAAAAATGAAATTAGACCCTTATCACACACCATATAAAAAAATTAACTCAAAATGGATTAAAGACTTGAATTAAGACCTGAAACCATAAAACTTCTAGAAGAAAACATAGGGGGAAAGCTTCTTGACAAAAAATAAAATCCAAAGACTTTTTGGATATGACCCCAAATGCACAGGCAACAAAAATTAAAATTAAAAAATGAGATTGTATCAACCTGAAAAGCTTCTACACAGCAAAGGAAACAATCAACAGAGTGAAGAGACAACCTATGGAAAGGGAGAAAATATTGGTAAACCATACATCTGTTAAAGGGTTAATACCCAAAATATATAAGGAACTTAATGTCAAGAAAATAAACAACCTGATTTTAAAATGAGCAAAGGACCTAAATAGACATTTCTCAAAAAAAAGACATAAAAATGGCCAACAGATATATGAAAAAATGCTCAACATCACTAATCATGAGGGAAATACAAATAAAAATTGCAATGAGATAGCATCTCACCTGTTAGAATGGCTGTTATCAAAAGATAAAAGATAACAAGTGGTGGTGAAAATGTGGAGAAAAGGGAAAATTTGTACACTCTAGGTAGGAATGTAAATTGATACAGCCGTTATAGAAAACAGTAGAGAAGTTCCTCAAAAAATTAAAAATAAAACTTACCTTATGATCTAGAAATACCATTTCTGGGTATATATTCAAAGAACTAAAATCATTATCCCAAAGAGATATCTACACTATGATGTTTATTACAGCATTATTCACAATAGCCAAGATATAGAATCAACCTAAGTGTCCATTGACTGATAGATGAATGGATAAAGAAAATGTGAGCTATATACATATATATATAGGCATCCCTCATTTTATTGTGCTTTGCTTTATTGCACTTTGCAGATATTGTATTGTTTACAAATTAAAAATTTGTGGCAACCCCACATCAAGCAAGTCTATTGCCACCATTTTCTCAATAATATGTTCTCACTTTGCATCTCTGTGTCACATTTGGTAATTCTCATAGTATTTCAAACTTTTTCATTATTATTATATCTGTTAGGTGATCTGTGATCAGTGATCTTGGATGTTACTTTTGTAATTGTTTTGGGGGGCCACAAACTGCACCCATATAAGACAGCAAAATTAATTGATAAACATTGTGTGTGTTCTGACTGCTCCACAAGTTAGCCATTCATATATCCATCTCTGTCTCTTCAGGCCTCCCTATTCCCTGAGACACAACAATATTGAAATTAGGACAATTAATAACCCTACAATGGCCTCTAAGTGTGCAAGTGAAAGGAAGAGTTGCATGTCTCTCACTTTAAATCAAAAGCTAGAAATGATTAAGCTTAGTGAGGAAGACATGTTGAAAGCCAAAGCAGGCCAAAGACTAGGCCTCTTGCACCAAACAGTTAACCAAGCGGTGAGTGCAAAGAAAAGGTTCTTGAAAAAAACTGAAAGTTCTACTCCAGTGAACACATGAATGATAAAAAGTAAAACAGCCTTATTGCTGATATAAAGAAAGTTTGAGTGGTCTGGATAGAAGATCAAACCAGCCTCCATATTCTCTTAAGCCAAAGCCTAATCCAGAGCAAGGTCCTAATTCTCTTCAATTTTATAAAATCTGAGAGAGGTGAGAAAGTCACAGAAGAAAAGTTTAAAATTAGCAGAGGTTGGTTCATTAGCTTTAAGGAAAAAAGCCATCTCCATTTTATAAATGTGCACGGTGAGGCTGCAAGTGCTGATGTAGAAGCTATCAGTTACCCAGAAGATCTAGCTAAGATCTTTGATGAAGGTGGCTACACTAAGCAACAGATTTTCAGTGTAAACAAAACAGCCTTGTATTGGCACAGAAGATGCCAATTAAGAGTTTCATAGCTAAAGAAGAAAAGTCAATGCCTGGCTTCAAAGCTTCAAAGGATAGGCTGCCTCTCTTGTTAGGGGCTAATGTACCTAGAGATTTTAAGTTGAAACCGTTGCCTATTTACCATTCTAAAAATCTTAGTGCCCTTAAGAATTATGCTAAATTGACTCTGCCCGTGCTCTATAAATGGAACACATTAAACAGATGCTACGGCACATCTGTTTACAGCATGGTTTACTGAATCTTTTAAGCCCACTATTGAGACCTACTACTCAGAAAAAAAGATTCCTTTTAAAACATTCCTGCTTATTGACAATGCACCTGGTCACCCAAGAGCTCTGGTGGAGATGTCCAAAGACACTAATGTCGCTTTCATGTCTGCTAACACAATGGCCATTCTGCAGCCCATGGCTCTAGGAGTATTTTCAAATTTCAAGTGTTATTATTTAAGAAATACATTTAATATGGCTATAGTTGCCATAGATATTGATTCCTCTGATGGACCTGGGCAAAGTAAATTGAAAGCCTCTGAAAAGGGTTCACCATCCTAGATGATATTAAGAATATTCATGATTCATGGGAGGAGGTGAAAATATCAACATTACCAGGAGTTTGAAAGAAGTTGATTCTAACCCTTGCAGATGACTTTAAGGGGTTTAAGACTTCAGTGAAGGAAGTAACTGCAAATGTGATGGAAATAGCAAAAGAACTAGAATTAGAAGTGGAGCCTGAAGATGTAATCAAATTGCTGCAATCTCATGATAAATCTTTAATGGATGAAGTTTTTTTATGGATGAGCAAAGAAAGTGGTTTCTTGAGATAGAATCTACTCCTGGTAAAGATACTGTCAACATTGTTGAAATGACAAAAGGATTTAGAATATTATATAAAATTAGCTGATAAAGCAGTGGCAGAGTTTGAGAGGATTGACTTCAATTTTGAAAGAGGTTCTACTGTGGGCAAAATGCTATCAAACAGCATCACATGCTACAGAGAAATGTTTTATGAAAGGAAGAGTCTATTGATGCAATCAATTTCATTTTCTCATTTTAAGAAATTACCACAGCCACCCTAGCTTTCAGCATCCACCACCTTGATCAGTCAGCAGCCACCAACATTAAGGCAAAACCTTCCCCCGACAAAAAGATTATGACTCACTGAAGGCTCAGATGATCGTTAATATCTCCAAGGTATGCCTATATATATATTATATATATACAATGGAATTTTATTCAGCTTTTATAAAGAAGGAAATACTGTTATTTATGACAACATGGATGAATCTGGAGAACACAATGCTAAGTGAAATGTGCCAGACACAGAAAAATAAATACTGCATGATCTCACTAATATATGGAATCTAAAAGTGTTGAACTCATAGAAGCAGAGAGTAGAATGGTGGTTGCTAGGGAATGGGGGGAGAGATAGGGGAAATTGGATTATGTTGCTCAAAAGGTAAAAAGTTTCAGTTATGCAAGATGAATAAATTCTGGAAATCTAATGTACAGCATCATGATTATAATTAATTATACTATATTGTATACTTGCAATTTGCTAAGAGAGTATATCTTAAATATTCTCACCACACAAAAAAATGGTAACAATGTGAGGTTATGAATATGTTAATTAGCTTAATGGTAGTGATCATTTCACAATGTATATCAAAACATCATGCATATATCATATAGATATAATTTCTACTTGTCAATAATACCTTAATAAAGCTGGGATGGGGGAAAGATTGAGGTTGAGACCACAAGCATGATGATGAATGCTGGAATAAGGTAAAGGTTCAGTGTAACAAAAGAAACATGAAGATGACCACTGGAATAATTTTAGGGCTCAGTGTGAGACTGCAAGCAAGGAGATGACTGCTAGAGAAATATAAGCTTCAGTGTGTGACAACAAGCATGAAGATGATGAGTGTAATAAGGTTTTAGTGTGAGATAATAATGACTATGGGAATAAGGTAAAGGTTCAACGTGACCTTACAAGGATGAAGATGACTAATTTTTATAAGGTTAAGGTCATTATGAGACCACGCGTATGAAAATGAAGATGACTACTGGAATAAGGTTAATGTCCAGTATGTGATTACAGGCATGAAAATGAACATTAGAGTAAAGCTAAAGTTAAGTGTGAGACAACAACACACATGAAGATGATATTTGTTTGGTCTGGAGTATCCTAAAGGAAGTTTGTAAGGTAGAAGAGATTTCACAGATAAATTTCAATTTTGTCTAGCAAATGGTCTAGCAAATGAGCAACATTTTGGTCAAGAGCCAAATACAAGTCTGGGTGTTGAGTGGCTGGCACTTTGTCACCATGAAGTCACCTGGTAGAAGAACTTAACTGCCATAGCTCAAATAAGTGGTTAAGCTTTTCCTAAATACATGAGGCCTCAACTTTTCACAGGTAGAAAATAACAATGATCCTTGCCTTCCTGGGCTTTTACATAATTTATTAAATTGTGGTAATAAATAAAAAGGCTTTGAAATATCAATGTGCTCTACAAAAGTGAGATAAGGTGTTTAGCCTTTAATAAAATAAAAATTTAGGGTTTTTGACCTTGATGTGGGGAATACCTGGTTTCATGGGTGTTCAACTTGTGCATTTGAACAAAGCCTTGTGTTTGGTTTAATGCTTTACTGTTGGCATCTTGAAATTCTTAATAATTTTTGAACAAGAGATACTTCATTTTCATTTTGTCCTGGGGTCCTGCAAATTGTGTAGCTTTTGCTAAATAAAACCTATGCATATAGAATAGAATCACCAAAGTTACCTACTGAGAAGAAAGGTCGAAAGTTTCTGGATACATTATTTAATAGTTTATATTTACATTTAGCAATTCCTCCCCACAAATTATCAAAAGTCTTCACCCCATCATTGATGAATTAATCACTTCCCAGGAAAGAAGTGACTTCATATAGGCTGGAAAAGAGCAGAGACGGTTCTGGCACTGCTAGTTAATAGGTGCCCTCTGGCACACACAGCTGGACAGATAGTAGAAGCTAAGTCAGCATCCATGTAAAGTGTCTGAGTTGACCAGAACAGAACGTGGTTCAGAGCAAGGAAAATCCTGGGGTTCTGGGCCACCACTTGCTTGCCAGCAGGATTACAGAGGTGTGGTTTCCAAAGAGGAACCCGTGTAATCTCTGAGGAAACTTTCTGGCTCTGAGAAAGGAAACAAACAATTAAAGGAAATGATGGCAAAAGTCTAACAAGCTTGGGTGGGAAGTTGTGTAGGAAGAAATGCTAAACCATCATGTTCCGCTCCAATATTTGGATTAAGGAAATGGAGTACTAATTATGGATTAAGGAAACAGGGGTACTACCTCCTATGTGCTGGGTGCATTACAAAGATAATCACACTTGATCATTACAATATTCCTGGCAGCAGGGTATGATTCCCATTTTATAGCTGAGGATACTCAAGCTTGAAAATGAGAGTTAGTGAGAATAAGACACAAATCTTTCAGACTCAGATACTGGAGACATTGTGAATGAAACATGGTTTGTGGTCCCAGCAATGTCTGCAAAGCAAGAAAATAGACAACAATGTATGGAAGGTAAAGATTTGGAGGAGTTTCAACCTAAATGTTAGTCTATGCCTCTAGGACCCCCCCACACAAACCCACTCCACCCCTGCAGGGGGAGACTGGCAGACTACCACTCCCCAAACTCCGCTTGGTCCATAGGTCCCACCTCTCCCCTTTTCCATAGATAAAGAGAGCTTCACATAACATTCAGATCCACATTCTCACCCCTGAAACAAAGGCACCTGAGCAGCACTCCCACGTTCCCTGGACTCCAGAAGTTTCTTTTCTACAGTCCCATCCAGGCCATCACCCTGCTGCTTCCTGCTATGGCAAGGCTTTCCAATACAGGATAAAAAGAAAGATTAAAACTTTGGTGTTAAAGTGTCAAAATTAGGTTTCTCTGAAATCAGAATAATTTATGTCAATGTCTCTGCGACAACAGCACCCACAGTGTACAAGAGGAAGACAAATAAGGACTAGAAAAGGATGCCTCTATCTGATTAAAGGAACAGATTGTAGCAACAGGGTCTCTATCCTGGAGTTAGTAGTACCCACGGAATGTCCCTGCCACTGTTTATAGTCCCTGTCTCTAGAGACTCTGGGAAGAAGTTTCAACGTCATCATTAAAAATAGCACAGGGGATGGGAAGGGAGCCTGCCCTCTGCAAACCACCTGTCACCTTACACAACATAAGGATGCCCTGAACTTGTCTAGGTGGTCTTGACAATTGATTCCAGTTCCACCCTCTTCATCTTAGAGTCCCATAGGCTGGCCAGTACTGAACTAGGTCCTAAAGGAGATGGTGACTGTACCAATCAGCCAGGAGATGTGCCTGTGGGTGGACAGCTTAGCACCACTGTGGAAAATTATGTAACTTGGAAACTCATTTATGTGGGTGGCAGGGGCACACTTACTTTTTCCCTTGTACAGAGAAACTTGTAAAAATGTTGTTGACTCCAAAGTACCCAATCATGCAGCCTGTGCAAAGTAGCCCAAAAGAATGAAAAGTATCGTAAGACAGTGAAGTGGGTTGAATCGTGTCCCCCATATTTATGTCCATCTGGAACCTCTGAATGTGACCTTATTAGGAAATAAGGGTCTTTGCCCAAATCATTAAAGATCTCGAAACGGAATCATCCTGGGTTTAGGGTGGGCCATAAATCTAATTACTGGTATTCTTTTAAGAAGAGAAGAGGATACAGAGAGATACACAGACATGGAGGAGAAACACATAGAAAAGGAAAATGTGTGAAGATAGAGGCAGAGATTGGAGTGATGCAACTACAAACTAAGGAACACCAAAAATTGCCAGTAGCCACTGGAAGCTAGGAAAAGGCAAGAAAGGATTTCTCCCTGGAACCTTCACAGGGAGCATGGCTGTGCCCATAACTTGAGTTCAGACTTCTGGCCTCCCAAACTGTAAAAGAATATATTTCTGTTGTTTCTAACCACCCAGCTGATGGCAATCTGTTGCAGCAGCCACAGAAAACGTATACAGATAGAGACTACACAAAGCAAACTGCTAGATCAGACAAGACTGCTGCATCAGAGGCCTGTACGCCTCTTACAAAGTTCAACCTGCTTTAATGGAACATCATAGGGGAATTTTTAAATATTATGCTGAGAGGGAAAGACACTTATTTGTTAGAAGAGAGAAGGTAAAAAGAATTCAGTTTGTTCTTCAGTATCAATGACTCATGTAAAACTACAGGTAACAAATTTTGAAATGGGTTTTGTGTTCTCCTTACTCTGTTACCAATTACTGACACTCATATACCTTGCAAGATTATGGGTGACAAACCTTTGAAATGGATTTTGTGCTCTCCTTCCTATGCTACCATTAATGATGTGACATGCACATGATACAATAGCATTTTATGGTATATTAATGGTATATTAATGTCAGTAATCAGTAACAATAATTTAGAAAATTGCTTACATTAGAAATAAGCTATCCATTCATCTGTTGATAGACAACTTAGGTTGCTTCCATGTCTTGGCTGCTGTGGATAGTGCTGCAATAAACATGGGACTGCAGATATCTCTTCAATATAATGGTTTGCTTTCTTTTGGATAAATACCCCGTAATGAGATTGCTGGATCATATAGTGCTTCTATTTTTAGTTTTTTTGAGGAAGCTCCACACTGTTTTTCATAATGACTGTACGATTTTACATTCCCACCAACAATGTACAGGGTTATCTTTCCCCACATCTTCACCAGCATTAGTTATTGCCTGTCTTTTGGATAAAAGCCATTTTAACTGAGGTGAAATGATATCTCATTGTAGTTTTGATAAAGAAAATGTGGTACATATACACTATGGAATATTATTTGGCCATAAAAAATAATGAAATCCTATTACTTGCCAACAACATGGATGGACCTGGAGGACATTATTTTAAGTGAAATAAGCCAGGCACAGAAAGACACATATCACATGTTCTCACTCATATGTGGGAGCTAAAAAAAAATTTGACCTCATGGAGTTACAGAGTAGAATGATGGTTACCAGATATTGGGATGCGTAGCAGGGGACTGGGGGAATTTGGCATTCAGCACCTTTGGTTTAGTATTCCACCCAGTCAGTGCAGTGTTCAGTAATTTCTCTGTCCTGTCCAATATGATAATGTCTCTGCGACAACAGTAATTTGTCGCAGTCTAATCTTCAGTGTCAAAGCATCTCATTTCCTCCAGTTTAGGCTTGGCAAGGGCGGTAGGAAAGGGTAATGAGGTGAGGTAAGATCTTTCCACTAGCACTCAGACAGCACCTGGCCCCTCCCCTTGCGAAACCCTTTGTCCCCCATGTCTGCTGAACATGGGGAGGGACAAGAGGTCAGGGTCAGGAAACATCTCCCTACCTGGATTGAGTTTAGCAGCTGTTTAATCTTGACTTTCTCTTCCTTGCTGGGGGCTGCCATGGCTATTTTGGGGACCACATCAGTGGCCCTCAAGCCCCTGCAGTTCCCTGACATTTGGCCTCCATGCAGATCTTCTGAGAGAATTCCCTCCCCACTCTCTGCCATCCCAATTTTAAATTTGTGATTCCCACTTCTTTCTACTCTCTCCCCCAGACTTAAGGAGACATGAACCAAGACCTGCCAGTGGCATCCTTGAAGCCTCATCCCCCTAGTAATTTGGGAACTGTCAGACATTTCCACTTGCACACTCAGCCGACCTTCCAACTTCTCCAAACAGGCCCCCATGACTCCAAACCCCCAGGCTCTGCAGTGTTAGGAAGCACCATTTCAGGGGTGAACAGCCAGAGTTCATGTGCTTGTGGCCTTTGTGCAGCATGGAGATGGATCAGAAGTAAAGAGAATACATGAACAAAACCACTTCGAAACAAAAGAAGTGAAAATGCAGCTATTTTGGAGACTCTATCACTGGGCCTCAAGTTCCTGCAGTTCCCTGACATATGGTCTCCATGTAGATCTCTTGAAAGAACTTCCTTTAAGATACTCTAGACCAAACAAATATCCCCAACCCCGACCTTTCTCTCTCCCTCCTTCTCCCTCCTTTCCTTTCTCTCTCTGTCCCTCTCCCCTCTGCTCTCTCACCCTCTCTCTCTTCCTCTCCCTCCCCCTCTTTCTGATAGCCTACTGCCTTTTTAAGTTTCTTCTTTGTGTTTCTAACTCTTGAGAAGATGATTCAAGATTTTTCCAGTGGCCCCTTTGAAGCTCCATCCTTCCAGTAAGCTTGAAATGAAGAATATTTTCCCTTCTAAACTCAGCACACCATCCAGCTTCTGTGAAGAGGGCCTCTCTAGTCTCCAGTTCACCCAGATTCTCCAATTATTATACACCCTCATGTGGGTGAGTGGTCAGAGTTCACATGATTTCTTTACCAGTCCTCCATGGATAGTCAGGCAACTCCTTGCTAGATGTGAAGTAGTTGGTAGCAACTGTTTGGGGGCATTTGCCAAGTCTGAAACTAGAGTTCCATTGTAACATCTTGCTGCACTAGTTTGGATGCCTTTATTATCTGTGTGTGTGTGTGTGTGTGTGTGTGTGTGTGTGTGTGTGTGTGTGTATACTCACACACACATATGCAGAGTTTGGCATGCTTTTGTTAGCATTTGGAATATACTTCTGTGCTGTTTGTTTTTTCCACTCATTATTATAATTATGAAATTTACCCATGTTGGTGTGTATATAGCTCTACATCCTACATCCCATATTTCAGCTCTTCTCTTGTATGACAATGTACTGTAGGAGGTTAGATATACCTGTTTATGCTCCTCTATATCTGTTGCCTGCTCCTGCTACATCATTGGAAAAAAGAAGCTCATGGCAATTTTAGGATTTTAGAGGTACCATATACCACATCTGAGTGTGCGTTGTTATCCTGTCATCCAAGTAATCTACACAAGACTACTACTTTTGATTGGGAACATGTTCCATGCATGACAGTCTAATTTCCCATCTATCCCACTTCTTGGCCAATGATCTCATGTGCAAAGTGCCGGGAGAAGGATGTACATGGGCACAGAAACATGCACCTTTCATAATGGAAGCTGATCTGGATATCATCATTGGTAAGGTGCTAACCTGCCAAACAGCAGAAACCAACATTAACCCCAGATATGGCAACATTACCTGGGCAGACCTGCCAGCAACCTAGTGTAGGATAATTACATTGGACCTCTTCCATTTTGGCTGCTATAATAAAATACCATAAACTGTGTACCTTACATACACACAAAAAAAGTATTTCTCATAGTTCTGGAGGCTGGTAAGTACAAGATAAAGATGCCAGCAGATTCAGTGTCTGTTGAGGGCCTGTTTCCTAGTTCATAGATGGCACCTTACTGCTTAGTCCTCATATGGTAGAAGGAGCAAGGAATCTCTCTTGGGCCTCTTTTATAAGGGCACTATTTTTATTCATTAGGATTATACCCTCATGACCTAATCACTTTCCAAAGGCCCCACCTCCTAATACCATCACCTTGGGGGTTAGGAATTCAACATACGAATTTTGTGGAGACACAAATGTTCAGATCATAGCAAAGGGGTGGAGATTTGTTCTCATCATAATAGACACATTCAGGATATGGATTACCTTCAATACCCATAATGCTTATGCTAGCATCACCATATGTGGGCTGAGCACTCCCAGCATTTAAGTTTATTAATTTTTACCCCAATCCCAACAATCTTTCAGTCCCACTCCAAATTCCCATCCATTGATTCCATCACATTTACTCAATCCCTCAGACCTATGATGTCCTCTCTCCTCTCCTTACAGGGCTGAAATTCCATGTCAGTCATTATAGTCTGGTTGCTGCCCAGCTCAACTACTTGCCCTTCTCTTTCTTGGTCATAATCTATTGACAAAAATACGACTCTAGTCAAATACAAGACTCTGCTTTTCTCGTCAAGTAGATGATGCAAGTACATAGAAAAGAAGAGAGGAACTAAATTTGGAGGCAAACTAATTCCAGAATATGCAGATTCACAACCTGTTCACAAAGATGAATACCTCTACTCCTATCTAAGACCAAATCCTCCATTTGCACACTAGATCTCAAACCTTCTCAGCTTCTCAAGAGCATCATTCCAGCAATTCTTCTTTTTCTGATTCTTTCGTCACCTGTTCTTTCTCCCCTTTACACTAAAACTTCTAGTCTATATTTGGTGTCCCATTTAACTCCTTCTCTTTCCCCAGATCTCAGCTAAAGCTTCAGAATAATGCACCACAACCATGCAGAGTTTATCCTGGGAATATAAAACTGGTTCAATGTTCAAAAATCAAACAATGTAATTCACCATTATTAGTAGTCTAAAGAAGAAAAAACTCACATGATTATATTACAGGGAATCAGATTATGCCACCAGAAAATACACCACTTCAACATAAGAATTAGTTTGACCTGAAGGTAATTAAGAAGCAGTAGATATGGGAGGACCCCTGTGCCCTCCTCCTATCTGCCTAAAAGCAGGGCATAAATTTCCCTCTTTTAAAGGAAATTTTTATTTGTAAAGGTATCTCTCTGTCCTGTACCAGAAAGTAGAGAACCCCTCTTAATCACTGGAGATGGCACCAGGATGAGACTGCATAACAAACCTTACTAAACAAACAGCCTTTATCTACCATACATTTCCTAGTCATCTTCCCGCAATATACCATCCTCTAGGAGTCCAAACTTCATTCCCCTTTGTCTATCCACTTCTCTACAAGTCATCACCCTTTGTCAAAATGGCATAGAAATCCCTGGGTCTAACCAGCACTTTGGGTTTTTTACTTCTTTTCTGTGAAGCTCCCATGCATGTAAAATTTAAAATGTTAACAAACAGTAAAATTTGTAAACCTTTCTTCCTGTTAATCTATATTTTCTCAGTTTAATTCATTGTCCCCAAAACAGAACATAAGAATATACAGAAAAGTTTTTCCTCCTCTATATAAATAGAAGTAGAAAATGCATGTGACAAAACACAGCATTCATTCATGATAAAAACTCTCAGCAAACCATAAATAAAAAGGAACTTCACCAACTGGATAAAGAGCATCTACAGAAAACCTACATATGATATCAGGCTTAGGGAAATGTCAATCAAAACCAATGAAATACCACTTCACTCCAATAGAATTGTTAAAGTGAAAAAGACATTAAAAAGTTTTGGTGAGGACCAGGTGTGGTGGCTCACGCCTGTAATCCTAGCACTCTGGGAGTCCGAGGCAGGCAGATCATTTGAGCTCAGGAGTTCCAGACCAGCCTGAGCAAGAGCAAGACCCCATCGCTACCAAAAATAGAAAAAAATTAGCTGGGCATGGTGGTGCATGCATGTAGTCCCAGCAACTCGGGAGGCCGAGGCAGAAGGATTGCTTGAGCCCAGGAGTTTGAGGTTGCTGTGAGCTAGGCTGACGCCACGGCACTCTAGCCAGGGCAACAGAGTGAGACTTTGTCTCAAAAAAAAAAAAAAAAAGTTTTGGTGAGAATGTGGAGAAATTAGAACCTTCATACACTGCTGGTTGGAATGTAAAATGGAGCAGCCACTTTAAAAAACAGTCTGATAGTTTCCCAAACATTTAAACACAGAGTTACCGCATGACTGCAAAATGCTACTCCTAGATATATACCGAAGACAAAACATACTACACATAAAAACATGTATAATAATCATAACCACATTAATCATAATAGTAAAAGAGTGTAAACAACCTATAGTACATCAAGTGATGGATGGATGAATGAAATGTGATATATCATATTATGATATATCAAATGAAACAAATGAAATAAATGAAAACAAATGAAATAATGATACATGCTGCAACATAGATGAACCTTGAAAACTGTATGCTAAGTGAAAGAAACCAGACACAAGGGCAACATATGGTATGATTCTATTTGCAAGAAAAGTCCAGAATACGCAAATCTATAGAGAAAGGAGTAGATTAATAGTTACCCAGGGCTGGGTTTAACAGAGAGAACCAGGGAAAGAGACAAGTAAGAAGATCACTCCTGGCATCAGGACAAATCTCAAAGACTTTTTCCCCCAAAACTACTTTTGCAAAGGTGCCCAAATGTAACTGGGCCATACTGTGGAGCAATTTATACTCTAGGACATTGTCAAAAACCAACAGAGCAACCAGCAGGCAATTAGTGAGCCTAACAGGTTTGATTACAGAAAAAGATAGACACAGAGAACCCTACTGAAACCACTGTCATCTCAGGGTGACTGTGCACATCTTCAAGTACATGTCATCAAAAGAACAACAGCAGGGGCTTTACGCTGGGCGGAAAACAACTTTAATAAAATAATCCAGGCTGGGTGTGGTGGCTCACGCCTGTAACCCTAGCATTCAGGGAGGCCGAGGCAGGAGGATTGCTTGAGGTCAGGAGTTCAAGAACAGCCTGAGCAAGAGCGAGACCCCGTCTCCACTAAAAATAGAAAAAAGAAAAAAATTAGCCAGTCAACTAAAAATAGAAACAAAAACTTAGCTTGGCATGGTGCCTGTAGTCCCAGCTACTTGAGAGGTTGAGGCAGGAGGACTGCTTGAGCCCAGGAGTTTGAGGTTGCTGTGAGTTAGGCCAACTCCATGGCACTCACTCTAGCCAGGGCAACAGCGTGAGACTCTGTCTCCAAAAAAAAAAAAAAAAAAAATTCTCTTTTCCAGAATACCAACAAGAATAATGGCCAAAATAATCAGAATCAACATTTTCAGAACCATAGAAATAACCCAAATTCTTCTAGCTAGCCAGAAAACATTACTCAAGAAAAAATGGCTTAATCTCAGGAAAAACAGCAAGCTTTACAGGATTTTAACATGCCCTCCTTCCATCCCCCACTTTCTAGCTCTACCATAACCTGAAAAAGTAGCAGCCCACATTCCAGGTGAAAACCAGCAGCCTGGCAGCCACCAAAGTTGCAAAACAGAGCTAATTACCATCACATTGGGGATTAGGTACAAAGAAGAAGAAGGAAAACAACAACAGAGTTGGAGCTCCTACAAAGCTTAATTCCTGCAAAGTCACCATTATTTAAACTGTCTGGTGGCTCCCCAGTAGAACCCACTTGCAAGGCTGCTTGTATTTGGCCTGACTTGAAGCTCACCTAGTGAGTGCAAAAAGGTTTTTCACTAGGGACATTTGTAAAGGACATTTTGTAATGATAAAAGTGTCAATCCATCAGGAAGATCAATATACAAAAGCAATTGTATTTCTATGCACTAACAATATACAATCACAAAATGAAATTAATAAAACAATTTCATTTACAGTAGCATAAAAAAGAATAATATACTTAGGAATAAGTTTAACAGAAGAAGTACAAGAAGAAAGTTAAAAGAATGACACTACCTGATTTCAAGTTGCAGTAATCAAGATAATGCAATATTGCTATAAGGCTAGACACAGTTGTTCAATGGGAAGAAGAAACTCTTTTCAACAAATGGTGTTGGAATAACTAGGTATTTTTGAAAAATGAAATGAACATTTTCTCTTATCTCATGCCATACACAAATATTATTTTGAAATGTGTAACAGACCAAAATCCAAAACTAAAACTGTAAGACTTCTAGAATAATAAATACATAGAAGATTTTGGTTAACATTGGGACAGGCACAGGTTTCTTACACAGGACCAAAAAACATGCACCATAAAGAAAATACTGATAAATTAAACTTCATCAAAATTAAAAACTTCTGCTCTTTCAGGCCAGGTGTGGTGACTCACACCTGTAATCTTAGCACTCTGGGATGACCGAGGAGGGTGGATCACTCGAGGTCAGGAGTTCGAGACCAGAGCAAGAGCGAGACTGTCTCTACTAAAAAAATATATATAGAAAGAAATTAACTGGAAAACTAATTTATATATATATATATGTTTTTTTTAAGCTGGGCATGGTGGCACATGCCTGTAGTCCCAGCCACTCGGGAGGGTGAGGCAGAAGGATTGCTTTAGCCTAGGAGTTGGAGATTGCTGTGAGCTAGGCTGACGCCACTGCACTCTAGCCAGGCAACAGAGTGAGACTCTGTCTCAAAAAAAAAAAAAAAAAAAAAGCTTCTGCTCTGTCAAATACAACATTGCAAAAATTAAAAGGCAAGTCACAGATTGGGAGAAAATATTTGCAAAATATATATCCAACAAGGGCTTTGTGATCAAAATATATAAAGACCTCTTATAACCCAATAATATAGACAAACAACCTAACATTTTTTTTTTTTGGGACAGAGTCTCACTCTGTAATCCAGGCTAGAGTGCAGTGGCGTCAGCCTAACTCACAGCAACCTCAAACTCCTGGGCTCAAGTGATCCTCCTTCCTCAGCTTCCTGAGTAGCTGGTACTACAAGCATGTGCCACCATACCCAGCTAATTTTTCTATTTTTTAGTAAAGACAGGGACTCCCTCTTGCTCAGGCTGGTCTCGAACTCCTAAGCTCAAGTGATTCTCCCACCTCTGCCTCCCAGAGTGCTAGGACTTCAGGAGTGAGCCACCAAGCCAGGCCACAACCTAACTTTTAAAAGAGAATAAAGGATTTGAATGGACAATTTACACAAAAATGCATACTGTCTGGCAAACAAGCATAGGAAAAGATACTCAGCATCATTAGTCATAAAGGAAATGCAAAAGAACACCACAGTGAGTTACCACTACACAATGAGACTCTCGTACTACCAAATGTTGCTATTAAATGTCTTATGTTGTTGGAGGTGAGTCATTAAGTCCAGCCCACATTCAATGCCAACGGAGTATGAGGAGGTGCAGATAACTGTGGGGACAATCTTCAAGGTTGCCTATTACAACAAAGGAATGGATAAACAAAAATGAACTAAATACTCATACATGCAACAATATGGATGGATCTAAAAAAATGTTATGCTTAGCCCAAGAGGCCAGATATAAATGAGTTCATACTGTATGATTCCATTTATGTGAACCCCTAGAAAAACAAATCCAATCTATAATTACAAAAAAAAAAAAAAACAGATCAGAGATAGGCTGAGCCTGGGTGTGAAGGGAAGATGTTGACTAGGAGAAGCACAAAGGATGTTTTTGTTGTGATGGAAATGTTCTATATCTTAATTGTAGTGGTGGATACATAGATGTACAAATTTGACAGAACTCATCAAAATGTCTACTTAATATGGTTGCGTTTTATTATGCTGTTAATTATATTTCAAGCAGAGGAAAACTCTGAAAGGTGTGTTAAACCAAAATAAGCAGGAGGCCATTAGCCTGAGGTTATCTCTGCAACCAGAGTTCTTATGTGAGCAAACCAGAACTTAACTCAGAAACATTTCTTATAACTGGCTTTAAAAAAAAAAAAAAACTAAGCCAATCACAAATAGCTGACCAGCCCATTGGTTATACAACTAAGGACTTTCCATCAGACCAAACTTGAATAAGGCAAATGTCTATAGACGATTGTGATTGTTAGGGTGTGAAGTGGGGGGGGGGTCATTTCTCAGACAGTGATTAGGATATACAAAAGTAAAAGTTTATTTATTTTCCTGAGAAAGAAAGAAAGAGAGATGGAGAGAAAGAGAGAGAGACAGAGAGAGAGAAAAAGAAAGAAAGAGTGGGAAGGAAAGAGAGTGGCCATGACACACAGAGCCAGGAAGGAAATTTCCGGTGGTGAGGAAAGTTGCTTGTTTCTTTTAAAGGGTAGAAATGTCTTTTTTTCTCTGCTTCAGGGGACTGGTAACAAAGGCAGCTGTGAAGCTGCTGTGTTGGCTTTTTTTTTTTCTCACGTAGCGGATTGATAACAGACATTAGTTTCTTCTTTTTTTTTTCCTCCCATCTTTATTGATTTTTTCTTATGAATTTGTAATGGCACCAAGAAATACTTAAGACAAAATATTAAGCGGAGAACAGGTAGAACTCGAGTTGTCCATCCATCATGTCATCTGCCAAGAATGAGGACAGGAGGGGGAGGGGGAAGCTGAGGGTTTATCTCTGGTTACCTCTGGGAGGCCTGATTGCGAGTGGCTTTAATTTTCTTACTAGCAGGAGGCATCTGGCACTGTCTCTTCCTGAGGAAGCAGGGGAAGCTCGCAGTCCTTCTGTCCACTCAGGAACTTTTTCAAGGCTGAGAAAGAACTCAGAGATAATAAGTTAGGCCACACATGCTTTAATTAAACAAAGGGCAGTTTTGTTAACAAAGGATAGTTGTGTTGAGTTTATTTCTCTTACTTTCTGTTTGACAGTTTATTGTCCTCTGTTAGATAGGTTATTAGTAAGACCACCTTTCAGTAATCAGCCTATAAAAGCTCTCTGCTTACATTTCGGGGTGGAGCTCTCTGAACTTTTTCTGGTCCTGATTGCTGATCAATTTATGAATCATTCTTTGCTCAAATAAACTCTAAATGTCATGTCTAAAGTTTTTGTTTTAACAATTGGAAGTAAGGACTGCCCAAGGACTTTGGGACTGAGGATAGATACAGTAGCAGTGAGTTCCCTGGGTTTTCTTTCTGGGTCCCACATATCCCTGAGGGGCACAAGAGAAGCCAGTAACCCAGAACTACTAACAAAAAAAGCTGCAAGGAAATTGGTATTAACGGATCAACACCTACGTGGACATATAGGAGTAACATTTATCCGGTGTTGGGAGGGTGGGAGGGGGGAGGAGGGGATGGGTATATACAACCACAACAAGTAAGATGTGCAACATTTGGGGGATGGACACGCTTGAAGCTCTTACTCGACGGAGGGAGGGGGCATGGGCAATATATATAACCTTAACACTTGTACCCCCATAATATGCTAAAAAAAAAAAAAAGCTGCAAGGAAAGCCTGTTGTCCCCAGCCAAAGGATGAGAGGAAAGGGTGGCCTAACAACAGAACACTTTCTGACAATATCCCCCCTACCCTAGTCAAAGTGCCTCATTTCTCTCTGCAGTTTCAGTGGGGCTGAGTGGGGCGCTCATCTTCAATCCCATATCCCCTGCATGGAAACAGTGGCAATGTTCTGATGGCCCTGATAACTGTACAAGGGATCTGATCTTTTACCCCTGCCACAGCAGAAATAGGTAGAGTTCTGCTGGAATTGTGTCAACAGGGTCTAGGGGGAGCTGGGCCTCCTCCACAAATAAGGAGGGAGATAAGGAATTCCAAGGGAAGGCTAGTTGGCACTCTGCTTTCCCACTCACTTAGGTGTCACTCTCATCTGGCATCAAGGAAACTGAAGGAGGTGGTGTGGTGCAGGGCAGGACTTGTTGGCTCTCCACCCCCCACCCCCACCCTGTCAACCACGAATTCTACATCCAGCAAATACATCATTCATGAATGGAGGAGAAATAAAAACATTCTCAGATAGGCCAGGCATGGTGGCTCAAGCCTGTAATCCTAGCACTCTGGGAGGCCCAGGGGGGAAGATCACTTAAGGTGAGGAGTTCAAGACCAGCCTGAGCAAGAGCGAGACCCCCATCTCTACTATAAATAGAAAGAAATTAATTGGCCAACTAATATATATAGAAAAAATTAGCTGGGCATGGCACTCACTCTAGCCTGGGCAACAAAGCGAGACTCTGTATCAAAAAAAAAAAAAAAAAAGAATAACAACAGACAGAAATTGGCAGAGTGGATTAAAAATATCATCCAACTCTATACTGTCTACAAGAACCTCACTTCAATTTTTTATGTGATTTTAAAGATTTATTCATTTTTAAGCATGGTTTTATGCTTTTTATACAAAAAAAAATGTTTTCCAAGCCTATGATTAATTTTATTTTATACAAATAAGCCAGTGACAAAAAGACAAATACAGCATGATTCCACTTACATAAGGTACATAGAGTAGTCAAATTCATTGAGATACCTAGTAGAATGGTGGTTGCCAGGGGCTAGGGGAAGGGGGGAATGGGGAGTTGCTGAGTGGGTATAGAGTTTTGTTTTTGCAAGGTGAATAACAATATGAATGTTCTTAACACTACCGAACACTTAAAAATGGTTAACGTGGTAAATGTTATGTGTTAGTTTACCACAATTATTTAGTATAATTTTTTAAATAAAAAAGGAAACATAGGTTGGTCCGAGTGCAGTGGTGTTTACAACTAATTGATCACAACCAGTTACAGATTCCTTTGTTCCTTCTCCACTCCCACTGCTCCACTTGACCGGCCTAAAAAAATAATAATAAATTAAAAAAAAAAAAAAGGGCCGGGCGTGGTGGCTCATGCCTGTAATCCTAGCTCTCTGGGAGGCGGAGGCAGGCGGATTGCTCGAGGTCAGGAGTTCGAAAGCAGCCTGAGCAAGAGCGAGACCCCGTCTCTACTATAAATAGAAAGAAATTAATTGGCCAACTAATATATATAAAAAAAAAAGCCGGGCGCTGTGGCTCACGCCTGTAATCCTAGCTCTTGGGAGGCCGAGGCGGGTGGATTGCTCAAGGTCAGGAGTTCAAAACCAGCCTGAGCAAGAGCGAGACCCCGTCTCTACTATAAATAGAAAGAAATTAATTGGCCAACTGATATATATATAAAAAATTAGCCGGGCATGGTGGCGCATGCCTGTAGTCCCAGCTACTCGGGAGGCTGAGGCAGAAGGATCACTCAAGCCCAGGAGTTTGAGGTTGCTGTGAGCTAGGCTGACGCCACGGCACTCACTCTAGCCTGGCCAACAAAGTGAGACTCTGTCGCAAAAAAAAAAAAAAAAAAAAAAAAGGAAACATAAAATGAGACAACTGAGAAACTTTCTCCAAAAACAAAGAAACAAACAAAAAAATCCCTACAGCTAACATCACACCTAATGGGAAAAGACTGAATGCTTTCCCCATAAGATTCAAAACAAGGCAGGGATGTCAGCTTTTCCACCACTCTTATTCAACTTAGTGCTAGAAATTCTATCCATTGCAATAAGGACAGGAAATAAATATTGGAAAGCAAGAAATAAAACTGTCTCAATATGCAGATGACACAATTGTCTCTTTAGAAAATTCCAAGAAATTGAGAAAAAGACTCTAAGAAGTAATACAAGAGTTCAGCTAGATCACCGGATACAAGATGAACACAAAAAATTCCATCATATTTCTACATACTAATAACGAACAAGCATGTGGCAACTGAAATTAAAAACACAAAATCATTTTCAATTGCTTCAAATAAAATGAATGCTTAGGAGTACATTTAATAAACATATGCAGGATATGAATGCTGAAAATTATACCAGTTTTGATGAAGGAAATCAAAGAAGATCTAAATAAAAAAGAGACATATTATGTTCATGGGTTGGAAAAATCAACACAGAAATGATGTCAATTCTTCCCTAAATTGGTCTGTAAATTTAATATAATTTCGAGCATGGCTTTTTGTACCCATAGACAAGTTTATTCTAAAATGTATATGCCCTGACTCCACCACAATGCAATATATCAATGTAGCAAAATTGCACTTGTACTTCATGAATATATACAAATAAAAAATAAACAAGAAAAGAGAAAAAAGCTAGAATTATAACAAAATACCCTAATAAAAAGAACAAGGGATTTAATTTAATTTCATTGATCAAATTTCATTGTGATCTAAGTGATAATATTTCTATTTTTATGGAACTTTCTAATTTTGGAGTTAAGGTCCTAATATATGATCAATTTCTATGATGGTTCTATGTGTATATGTGCTTAATATTCTATTATCAGGGCATAAATATATAAAATATGTCAGAACATAAAAAATGTATATGGACATTTAGGCACAAGCCCTAGAATAGGTAAAGAAATGTGGAAAAAAATAAAGAAGGAAAAATCATTCTATCCTATATTTAACATACACCATTTAGCTAAAGTAATCAAGATAGCGTGGGACTAGAGAAAGAATAGACACATTGGCCAATACAACAGAATAGAGAACACCAAAAGAGACCTAAAGAAATATGCTCAATTGGCTTTAGACAAAGTTGAAAAAGAAATTCAATGAAAAAAGAATAGCCTTTCCAACAAATTGTTCTCTATTATGCATCCATAGGCACAAGTTGAATCTGGACCTAAGCCTCAAACCTTGCACAAAAATTAATTCAAAACGGACCACAAACATAAATGTGAAATATAAAACAATAAAACTTTTAAAAGAAAACACAGAAGAAAAATCTTTGGGACCTAAGGCTTTGATAAAGAGTTCCTACATGGCACCAAAACCATAATCCATACATAAAGGAAGTAAATAAACTGGACCTCATCAAAATGAAAAACTTTTCACTGTGCTGACTGTCAAGTTCTGATAAAAAAAAAAATGAAAAACTTTTGCTCAGAGAAAGCCCCTGATAACACAGTGAAAAAAACAAGCTACAGACCAGGAGGAAAAGATTTGAAAACCACATATCTGACAAAGGACTCATATCTAGAATATAGGAAAAAGACTGAACGGTAAAAAGATAAATAGTCCACTTAAAAAATGGAAAAAAAACATTTTACCAAAAAGGATATACAGATAGTAAATAGGCACCATAAAAAGATGACCACATTCATTAGTCATTAGCGCAGTACAAATTTAAACCACAGTGAAATATCACTTTATACCTATCAGAAAGGCAAAAATAAAAAAAATAGTGATAATACCCAAATACTGGCAAGGACGCAGAGAACCTGGATATACTCATAAGTTGCTGATGGGAATGGAAAATGTTAGAGCCACTCTGGAATCAGTTTGGCACACTCTTTAAAAACTAAACGTGCACTTACCTTAAGACCCAGCAATCAGGCATTTATCCTAGAGAAACGGAAATTTATGTTCACACTATAACCCGTAAGTGAATATTCTTAGCAGCTTTATTTCCTGATAGCCCCAAACTGGAAACACCCTGATGTACTTCATTGGTGAATGGTATCAGGCGTCCTCAAACTACCACCCGCAGGCCACATGCAGGTGCTTTTGCCCGTTTGTTTTTTTACTTCAAAATAAGATATGTGCAGTGTGCATAGGAATTTGTTCATAGTGTTTTTTAAACTATAGTACGGCCCTCCAACGGCCCTCCAACGGCCCTCCCTCACTGTCTGAGGGACAGTGAACTGGCCCCCTGTTTAAAAAGTTTGAGGACCCCCGGGGTTAAATAAACTGTGGTACAACCATCCCAAGGAATACTACTCAGCAACAACAACAAAATTAACTATTGACACGTGACACTCCCAACAACTTGGATGACTGTCCACAGAAATGACACTGAGTGAAAAAAGCCAATCCCCCAAGGTTACATATTGTATGATTCCATTTGTAGACCATTCCTGAAATGAAAAAAATATAGAAATAGGCAACAGATTAGTGGTTGCCAGTCATTATACGGAAGGAGAGCTGGATGAAAGTCAGTTTGTGGGTTTTTTTTTTTTTTTATTTCATGAAGTGAGTTTGGTTACAAAGGGCAACATGAGGGAAATCTGAATAGAACAGATGGACTGAGGCCACTGAGGCTCACATCAGTAATCTGGGAGCACTGTGGGAGGCAGAGGCAGGAGGATCCCTTTAGGTCAGGAGTTCAAGGGTCTGACCCTGAAGTCTTAGCAAGAGCTAGACCTTGTATCTACTAAAAATAGAAAAAATTAGCCAGGTATGGTGGTATGTACCTGTAGTCTCAGCTACTCAACAGGCTGAGACAGGAGGGTCACTTGAGCCGAATTTGAGGCTGCAGTGAGCTATGATGTAGTCTACTGCACTCTAGCCAGCACTAAATGGCAAGACTCTTATCTCAAAGAAAAATGATGGATTGTATCAATACCAGTATCTTGGCTGTGATATGGAACTATAGTTTTGAAAGATGTTACCATTGTAGCAAACGGTTAAAGGATACAGGGGATCTCTCTCTACTTTTTCTCACAAGTGCATGTAAATCTACAATTATCTCAGAATGAAAAGTTTAATTAAAATATTAATTGAAATTCTATATACTAACAGTGAACATGTGGAAACCAAATGTTTAACATGTGTAAAATGTGTCAATGGAAAAGAAGCCAAACTCTATAAAACAATTTAAAGAGGTTTATTCTGAGCCAAATTTGAGGACCATGGCTAGGAGACAAGGCAAAGAAGCCTTGAGCAAGTGGACTCAGCTATGGCTGGATTACAATTTGGTTTTATACATTTAAGGGAAACAAGAATTACAAGTAAAGTAATAAATCAATACTTGGAAGGCATACATTGGTTTGGCCCTAAAAGGTGGGACATCTCAAAGCAGGGGCTTAGAAGTTATAGGTGGGTTTAGGGATTGTTTAGTTGACAATTGGCTGAAAGAGTAAGGCTTTGTCTAAAAGACCAGGAGTCAGTGGAAAGAAATTAAGATAAGGGTCTTCTATGTTTTATGTGATGCTGTACCAGAATCAGGCTGGGAAGTAAACCACATTATATTGGGTTAACAAAACCTGTTTAGTGAGATTTTATCATTTGTAGACATGACTCACCAGGCCTCCTTAGAAAGGAATTTGGGGGCAAAAGAAAAGATCAGAGTTCAGTCCTCACATGTATTAAACTCCCAATACCATTCACAGTCACTCTAAAAAGTACGAAATAGGTGTAAATCTGAGGAAATATGTGCAGGTTGGCTGAGTGTGAATTCAAATAATTACTTTTGGGTGATGGAACATTTCTGTATCTTTATTGTAGTGGTGCTTACACAAATCTTTTCATGATATAAAATTGTTAGATCTGTACATGCACACATACATTAATGCAGTTTTAAAAAATATTGAAAGCAAAATTAGGCCTGTAGTCTAGTTATTAGTTAATAGTAATGTACCAATGTCAATTTCCTGGTTTTGATATTATACTATATCTACAGAAAATGTCACCATTGGGGGAAGCTGGACAAAAGACACAAGGTCTTTTGGTACTATTTTTGCAATTTCCTATGAGTCTATAATTATATTAAATGTTAAAAAAATGAGATGAGGCCAAGGAGATGTTTCAGAAATGACTGGAGGAACCAGGTTCTTCAAATGAATAGGGCTCAATCCAATTTAGACCAAAAAGTTTCTATGTGGCTTAAGTCTATATTTCAGTGGCTCTTTCTTTTTCAGTTATCTTTTCATTGTATTATATAAGTAATACTTATAGATATATATATGGATATACATACATATATATAGGAAGAGTTGGGGCAGAGGGAAAACTTTCTTTGTCCTGGGAAGGTTCACTGAAAGATCACCTCACAATAGAGCAGATTAATTAGAGAAAAGATATACAAATTTTATTGTTACCGTACACTCTGGGAGTATCAAAGAGTGATTGCACAATATCTTAATGAGACCCAAATATTTATATATCCTCATATATTTATATATGAGGATATATAAATATTTATATATCCTCATTTTCAGAGGAAAGGATGGAGATAGGGAATATGAATAATTTGCTTGAGGAGCAAATAAATGGTTACTAGGGAGGATGAATAGATATTTGGGAGAATGAATGGATGGGGGAAAGCAGATTGACTTGCAAATGAGTCACTTTGGAAACTAAATTAACCTGAGAAATAGGCATTATTTTGCAAAAGGTTTGGGCCAAGTCTAGTTGCATTCTTGACCTTCTTTCCTGAAAAAGATAATGAGATAACACCAGGTGGGAAAAGAAAGACAATTGTTCTTGATGGTTCCCTCCGGTCTTTATGGAAATAGAGGGAAAGCCCCTTCCAAAGCCTGTTATCTCTCAGGGTCTTTAATTTAAAATACACTTTACACAAAGGAGTGACATTTTAGGGTGAAATTTCCTGCACTCCTTCAGGAGTAAAAAGTGTAAGTCTTCCTTCTTACAGCCTAAACCAGAACAACGTTGAGCAATTTGATACATCTACCCTGGCATTTTTGGATGCATTTATACCCACGCTTGGATGTGTTGTTGACAAAATCATGATATCACGCAATAACTTAGTGGCTCTGTAACTGGCTACTTTTTATTGGACCTAGAAGATAGGACAATTACCCAATCAGTGTGTGTGTGACTCTGCTAAGTTCCTTAAACAGTTCCACAGGATGCTATAGAGATGTTCAAGTGCGCCAGCAAACAGGCAAGTTGAGAAGGCCTAAATACCCAGGTCAGTCCTTGTGAAAACTGGGATGGGGTCATGGTGAACCTACTTCTTTGCAGACAGTTTTCTTAAAGCCATGACCATAACGAACCGTGAGCATTTCCCTGCTTCAGGAAATAGTCTGGAAAAACATGACTGGGTTTGGGTTGGGTTTGGATTAATTTACCTTTAATAAAGATTAAATGAAACCACGAAAAGGCTTTTAAGCACAGGAGCAACAAAGGCCATAAACAAGTGCAAATGAGAACCTGAGGCAACCTTGTGCAGCAACTAGAGCAAGCAATGGATTAAGAGGAGTGCTCAGAAAGGGAAAGACAACGGGAAAATTCACCAATAAATATATGCGACCAGCACATATACCAGAAAGGGAAACAATACACGCATGTAGGTTTGGTGGCACTCCATAGTGCAGTTACTGCACTGTGCGAATTAAAGAAAGGTACAACGGGTTGGCTGGTAGGGTTTTCTGGGGACACCGTGGGAGAAGGGGGAGTGTTGTGAACGGGCCAGGCCTTCTGGAAGTGCTTTCTGTACAGAATCAGCAAAGCGGTGCAGACGTCCAGCTCTCCACTCCCACTCCACTCTAGGGGATTCCACAAAACCATCCCTGGCAGCTCCGCCTTCCAAACCGCTCTGGCTTCAGGCACAGCTCCCAGGAGAACCTGGACCCGGGAGTAGGCGGGGCCAGAGGGAGGGGCGGGGCCGGGCGCCAGGTCCACGTTGGCGGTGCCCAGGCGGCCTCTGCAGCTCCAGGCAAGGGGCGGGGCTACGCTAGGGGCGGGGCTACGCTGGCGCCGGCCCGCAGTGAGGGGGCGGAGCTGTTGGTGGCCGGCGAGGGCGAGGGCGGGGCGGGCAGGACGCCAAGCTGCTGGCCGGGTTCTCCAGTCCTCGCGTCTGGCCGCCCGCTAGGCTTCTGCTCCTGTCTGTCTGTCTGTCTGTCGGTTGGCAGGGCCTGCGCCGGCCCGGGCCCATGGCGGCGTCTGCGGCTCTGTCTGCGGCGGCGGCAGCGGCAGCCCTGTCGGGCCTGGCGGTGCGGCTGTCGCGCTCGGCCGCGGCCCGCAGCTCCTACGGCGCCTTCTGCAAGGGGCTCACGCGCACGCTGCTCACCTTCTTCGACCTGGCCTGGCGGCTGCGCATGAACTTCCCCTACTTCTACATCGTGGCCTCGGTGATGCTCAACGTCCGCCTGCAGGTGCGGATCGAGTGAGCGCCGCCGCAGCGCCAGTGGCCCGGGGGGAGGGTCGCCCCCCGCCCACCCGCCTGCCCTGGGTCAGGACGCCAGCATGAAGGACAGCGGGGTGGCCGAGAGCCCCAGGGATGCGGCGGGGGGCGGACGCGGGGCGGCCCGGGCCCCTCCACTCGAGACCTTCGCAGCAGGGGGACGGCCACCAAGCCCCGGCCCCAGTCGCAGCCCGACCCGGATCGCGCAGAAACTCGCTAAACGGGCCCTTTCCACCGGGCACGAGAAACTATTTGAGTTCGGCCGACCTGTTGCCTCTCCTTGGCCAAAGTGGGGAACCAGAAGGAAGGAATTCTGCTGCAGCCACTTCATCTGCCAGGCCCAGAGCAGAAAGGTAGGGGGCGACAGGTTGGAATGGGCGTGGGGGAGGCGGTTGCTATGACATCTGGATGTGGAGGCGCCTTAGTGGTTTGCGGGAAATAGGAAAGACACCCAGGCAAACCAACCCGGAAAGCTGTTGAGCCGGGCAGGAGAAAGGAAAGGCAGCCACGGGCTCTCCCCTCCTCCCCTGCCGTGATACCTCCGCTGCCTCAGCATCTCACAGTGACAGCCCAGCGCTACAGACAGGCAGGGGCCTCCCTCTGCTTCCTCCAGCCCAGTGCCCACCCCCTCCAGCCCTGGGCCCCGTGCCCACCCCTATTTCTGCAGAGGCCCCAGTGGTGTCACCTGAATCCCTGGAAATGGGCAAGGGGCGGGGTCAGGGAAGGCCCTAGATTCAGAAGAAAAGATACCTCACCTTCTCTTCCACCCCTCTCCAGCAGGCCATGGAAGGGAGGTTCTCTTCTAAGCCAAACCCCAGGGCTCACCCCTTCTCAGCCCTCAGCCCTGGGGCTCTCTGCACCTGCTTTACACCCGTTGGCAAAACTGCCTCCGCCTTGTCTTTGGGGCCAGAGGACCAGTCTCTGCTTGCTCCTGCTGTCCCTCTGCTCCGCGATCCTCTATCTCAGGACACCCCCACAACTCTGCATTTGGAGACAGGGAGAGTGGGAGAGAACATTCCTCCCCAACCCCTCCCCCACAACCCTGCTCTTCTGCCATGGCAGCCCGTGTTCCCTGCTGCTCCTGCCACAGCCCTCCCAGGGCCACAGGCCCGTCCTCCAGCCATCCATGGCCTCAAGAAGCCCACTGCTTACCGAAGGGATCTGGGAAAATGGGATCTTCTCCAGCAGACAGCAGCTCTCAGGCTGGAGTGGGCACAGCAGGTGGAGAAGGGGGTTGTAGAGGAGGCCACCCTTGGAGGAAACAAGGACCTCTCTGGGTGGCCAGCCAACTCTGAGGTCCATATCTCCTTCTTTCTCTTTCAGGCATTGGCGTTTGTAAGTGGTCACCCGGCTGCTCCTTCTGTGGCCTTGTCAAGAGTCTCATCCCTGCCTACGGGCACCCCTGCCCTGGAGCTGCCTGGGGAGCAGCTGAGTGGACGGCCTGACCAGCAGGAGAGGAAGGGCCTTCCCGGTAGAGGCACAGCATGGGTGGGGTTACCCAGTGATGGGGTCCTGGCATGGGGAGGACGGCCATGTTCCCCGGGCTCCGAGATCTCCTAGGAACACTGTGAGAGAGATGTGTTCTCCCCTCCTGATGATGGTGGAAACAGGCTGGGCAGGGGGAGGGATTTGCCCTTGTCACACAGCTGGGAAGTTGTGGAGCTGAGTCTGCCCCTGGACCTGCAGGCCCCCACAGCCCTTCCCAGTCTTCTGCAAGACCTGGCAAGGTGGGGGTGGGGCACAGGGCTCCCAGGCCACCTAGGGAGAGAGGGGTCCAGGGTGGGGAATCTGGGGACCTAGCTTTCCTTGGAGCAATATGGAAGGTCACAGGGGAGACCAGCAGGACAGTGAGTCAGATGGGGGATGGGAGAGAAGGGTCCAGAAGCCCTGGGAAACCAAGTTTTCACCTCGGAGCCCAGCCTCACCCAAGCCTGACCAAGGACTCCTCAGCAGTTGAGTGGCACAAGCCTCTCAGTTTGGCGGCAGAGTGGGGGTGATGGGGCGGTATGGCTTCTGGGGCATGACATAACAAGGAGGGTGAAGGGATAAACCTGGGGTAGTATGTTACTGGGACCCATGGCATGATCCTATCTCTTTGTCCCCAGGCTCAGTCCCCCATGCCCAGGATCACAGAAGGATATCGTCGAGATGGGCTAGGATTGGTCCTGGGGGCCCAGGGCATGCTGCTAACTGGTGTACCCAAATGGCCAGGAGCAGCCCGAGGCCCCCATCCCCGTTCCCACATCTCTGGCACTGGTAGCTCGAGGCCCATGTTCTCAGTTCCTGGAACTGAGAACTGCACCAGTCTGGCCAGCCCCAAGGCAGAGTGGCCCAGCCTCCTGCCATCTGCCCTCCTCAGCTGCCCGCTGGAGCCAGGACCCGAATGAAGACCTCTGGCTGCCTCACCCCGGGATGAGGCTGGACGGTGGCTGCCATGTGCCCCTGCGGTTGCCCACAGCCAGGGCCCGATGGTGTGCTTCTTTGTGCCAAGTGTCCTGCTGGCCCTTCTCATCCACCCAACCCTGTCCACCCTGGACGCCCTGTCAGCCTGCTGACCCCATGCACAGACCTTGGGGCGCCTCTGAGGGACAAAAGTGACTCGGGGCTGCAGGAGCGCAGAGGGGGTGTGAGGAGCCTCCTTGGGTCTGACACTCAGATGTGACCCTTTCCAGCCCTGATCTCACCCTCTGGGTGACTAGATGCCCAGCCCCAGCCTCTTCCTGGGCCATCCAGGAAGGGAGGAGGAGGGCTCATAACAGAGAGCGCGCGTGCGCACACACACACTGTGTGCGTGAGTTCCTGCGTGCACTGCTCCTGCGTGCGTGCTGCGTGGGCGGGGATGGAGCTGTTGAGCAGGAGGAGCTTCTCTGGGCTCTGAGTCCTCCCTGTGCAAATCGGGGGTGGAGGGTTCCAGCCAGGGCAAGGAGGCTGCTCTCCAACAGGGAGAAATGAGCCTCAGGCGTCCCTGTCCTCAGAGGTCCCCACTGCAGAGAGCTCCAACCCCTGCAAAGGGCCACATCTGCATCTGCTTCAGCTAGAGCTGTGCTGGCCCCAAAGACTGGCCCTCCGCATCTTGTTCCTGCCCCACTTTCTGGCCCATCACACCAGGTGGTGGCCACGCCAGGTGGTGGCGTGTTGCAGCTTTCATGCCTCCCCTCCCACCTCTCTCTGCCCCACCGGCCCTTGCTGCGTGAGGGGGTCTCCCTGCACTTTATTTATTTGCAGTCTGTTTTCCAGGCAGAGCTTCTGCAAATTCCGACACCGACCAGAATGACGTCCTTTCTGCGTGTGATTCACTGTACTGGTCAGCACAGGCTGGTCGGAGAAATGTTCTTGTTTCTGGTGTTGTCACGTCTTATCGTTTGTCTGAGTTTAAAAAAAAATAAGTCCTTGATTCAGTAAACGACAATCCCGACTGGAGGCCTCCTGTTTCTGGTGGGTGTGATGCAATAGCCTGGGAAGAGAGAGGCCCGGTGGTGAGGTCACCAGCTCTGATGGCCAGGAGCTTGGCGGGGACAAGCCTCAAAGGGGCTCAGGGGGCCGGGGCCAGGCCTGGGCGGGGACAGGGGCCTGGGGCTGTGGCAGGGAACTTGTTTCCTCTTCAGAAGCTGTGCCAAGACCTAAAGTGACCCAGAACACTGTCCAGGGAGAAGCAGGCAGCAGCCTAACCTGGCCCAAGAAGGTGGCAGTTTGACCCCTTCACAGCCTTTGTTCAAATGACCTAAAACATAAGCCTTTTTTTTCCATTTTATAGCCTAGTGTTCAAAAGTGCTGCATTCAGTTGAGCCCCAAGGGTGAAGTGAAGTGAAACAGACTGTCTGCTGGTCATTTTATGTATCCCTGACACTCCTCTCCCTGTCAGGGGTCTCTCCCTGCCAGCCATGTGGCTCTGGAGTCTTGGAGTAGATAAACCACAGGGTCCCAGAGCCCATGTCCCTTCCCCCACCTTGGACCCAAACTCTGTCCTGTGAGAGCTCCACTCCCCATGGGTCCCCAAAGAAACCTGGCCAAGGACTCTGGAGCTGCAGCAGCTGCAGGGGTTGGCAGATGGCAGGGGACTGGGGAGTAGGTCTGGCAGGAGGGCAGAGGGCTGGGGAGGAGGGCAGCGGGGCATGTTAGAGGAAGGGGCACAGAGCTAGTGGGGAGGCATCTTGAGGACAGGGTGCTATGCTCATACTGAGGAGCACAGCCTAGGATTAGGGGCCCTGGGTCCACTCCCTACCTGTCGCCAAGGGCTACCCAGGGTTCAGAGCACTCTGACAAGAAGGACCCTTCCAACAGCACTGGTGGTGATGCCTTGTGGCATGTGCCACCCACAGGAAGGGTGGACCTCAGTCCTTGAGCTTCCCTCCCCTTCATCCAGATGGTTCTGTTCAGTCCCTGATGGTCCCATGCCCACTGCTGGGACGTCTTCACTCAGCAAACCAAGAGGGGAGATGATCAGCCCAGAGCTGGGTCCTAGGCCTCGTCGAGAGGGAGGACCACCCCTCCCACCCTTCATCCCGCCCCCTGCTACAGAGGAGGACAGGCAGGCTAGCCCTGCCCTGGTGAAAAGTGGTGCCCAGAAGATCAAAGCCCTGTGACCTGAGCTCACCTCTTCCACCTGTGACTGTGTGGCCCCAGGCAACCCCTGCACACCCACGGGTTTTAGGAAGGATCCTTCGGGGTCCTTGCGGGCATGTAATGTGAAGTCTTAAAATATTTGTCATCACATCTCACCTGGAGCAGCCTTGTTACTTTGAGGAAAGGGAACCAAGTGAAGGGGACTGGCACCTGATGAGAGCCTGCCGTGTTCTGGGCACCGCGCTAGGCGCACCACCTAACCGTTATCCCCATTTCACAGAGAACCCAAGGATGGGAGCCCAGTCTGAAATAGATCCCCAAGCAGAAGCTCTTTTCTGGAGCCCCCAATGCCCCCTGGACCGGCAGGGAATCGGGCTGGAAAGAAGGAGGATTGGCAAAGGTGGAAGATGACCCTGTCCTTTCTGGGTGAGGTCCAGGAGACATAAGAAATCTAGGGCTTGGCCGGGCGCTGTGGCTCACGCCTGTAATCCTAGCTCTTGGGAGGCCGAGGCGGGCGGATTGCTCAAGGTCAGGAGTTCAAAACCAGCCTGAGCAAGAGCGAGACCCCGTCTCTACTATAAATAGAAAGAAATTAATTGGCCAACTGATATATATATAAAAAATTAGCCGGGCATGGTGGCGCATGCCTGTAGTCCCAGCTACTCGGGAGGCTGAGGCAGAAGGATCACTCAAGCCCAGGAGTTTGAGGTTGCTGTGAGCTAGGCTGACGCCACGGCACTCACTCTAGCCTGGACAACAAAGCGAGACTCTGTCTCAAAAAAAAAAAAAAAAAAAAAAAAAGAAATCTAGGGCTTGGGGAACAGGCCTGGGGCCTTGCTGAGATGGGCCCACCTATCTTCCCTCTGTCCCATCTCTGGAGACTGGGACCTAAGCAACTGCATCAGGAGAAAGCAAGACAGCAGCTAAACATGCAGTTCCAGGGGGCACCAGAGCGGATAAGAAAAAGAGAAATATAAAGGGCATGCACACTCCCATCCTACACCTACGCCACCCCACCCCAAGGGAGACTGTTTGGTTTTCCATGAATTTTCACTTTATGTGCATATTTTATATATGTAAAATTAGAAACATACTACTTTGAAACCTGCTTCCACCACTTCATGTTTATCTTATCATGTTCTTAAGTATTTTTCTACATCCAATGCTACCTAGTATCTCTTGTGTGAAGGTTTCATCATATATTCTCACATGCCTCTTTGTTGTTTTCCTTTGTTTGGGAGTGGTGGTTTGCTTTTTGTTGTTATTTTATTTGTGTTTATAAGTGATGCAGTGTCATTGTCATTGTGGATAAATGCTGGAGCACAGTCATGATCAATTCCTTAATATATATTCCTGGAAGTGGGCCAAATAATATGCATACTTATAGGGCTTTTGATACCCTCCAGAATTGTGGTACCAAGTTACTCTACTCAATCCAGTCAGAAATCAGAGTTTTGGGAGATAATGGTGGCAATTCTGGATCACAACAGATTTTTAAAAATTTGTTACTGCCTTTCACTTCCTCAGGCTGGGTGCATTTCTCTCTCTTAATGATCAATGTAATGTTTCATTTAACCTCTCACTTTTCTAAAGTATTTCCTTCTTTTTTTTTTTTTTTCAAGACAGAGTCTCACTTTGTTGCCCTATCTAGGGTGCCGTGGCATCAGCCTAGTTCACAGCAACCTCAAACTTCTGGGCTCAAGTGATCCTCCTGCCTCAGCCTCCCGAGTAGCTGGGACTACAGGCATGCACCACCATGCCCAGCTAATTTTTTCTATATATTTTTAGTTGGCCAATTAATTTCTTTCTATTTTTAGTAGAGACGGGGTCTCCCTCTTACTCAGAGCTGGTTTCAAACTCCTGACCTTGAGCGATCCTCCCGCCTCAGTCTCCCAGACTGCTAGGATTACAGGCGTGAGCCACCTCGCCTGGCCTAAAACATTTCCTTCTTCATCATCTCTAATTTATGGCTAGAGTTAAATCTGTCTCCTAAGGCAGAGAACTTGATCCTTTGCTTCTTCTCCTTCCCTTTACCCGTACCAAAGTCTCACAACAGGTTTGTAAATCTCTCAATATGATAAGTATAAATAGTTTATTTTGATCTATTATTTTGCCTTCCTTTGAATACGTAATCAGGAGTAAATATTTTCATATGCCTATTGGTTATCTGTATAGCTCTTTTCAACTATGGGGAGTAATTTTTTAAAAAAACAAAAAAGTAAATAAGATGTGCCTTTTATCACTGAGTGATGGGTAACAACTTCAGGTCAGGATATCAGCTTGTACTTACCCTGAATGCCACTCTGACCCATTCCATCCCCACCCTCTTTTCCAAACATATTGTTACAATAGACAACATATTTTGAAATTTTTTTTTTTTGAGACAGAGTCTCACTGTGTTGCCCAGGCTAGAGTGCTGTGGCATCAGCCTAGCTCACAGCAACCTCAAACTCATGGGCTCAAGCAATCTTTCTGCCTCAGCCTCCTGAGTAGCTAGGACTACAGGCATGTGCCACCATGCCCGGCTAATTTTTTCTATATATTTTTAGTTATCCAGCTAATTTCTTTCTATTTTTAGTAGAGACAGGGTCTCGCTCTTGCTCAGGCTGGTCTTGAACTCCTGAGTTCAAATGATCCCCCTGCCTTGGCCTCCCAGAGTGCTAGGATTACAGGCATAAGCCACCACACCCAGTCTTGAAAATATTTTTTAAAATATTAGCCATTCCCAAAAGTAAAATGGGAAAGCTCCAGGACCCAGAAGCAGAGAGAATGCTACACAGTGAGTGAGACCTGAAGCTATACAGCCCTTGGAGGATAGGATGGAAAACAGGGCTGAAAAGCCAGGAGACTGAGCAAAGCTGCAGTCAGGTACTACATGTGGTAGGGAGCCAGAACTAGGTGCTCCATATAGATCTAGAAGGCAGAAGTATGCTGTTTACTGTGAATTGGAACCAGAATGTCTTGACATGCCCACCTTCGGTCTCTCCTGAAAGTGAGTTCCCTGCCCAAACCATGGATTTAAACAGAGTCATCATCAAGACTCTCAATTCCTGAGTCTGTACTGTGCTCTATGCAGGGTCTGCATTTGTGCCAAACATAGCAAAACCCCCAAGTGGTGAGTAGAATGAAATATAAATGCACACAAAATATACTCATAGGCCCCTTCAGTTAAACTGAACAACATTCAGGACTAAGGAAACATCCTAAAAGCCACTAGAGAGGAAAGATAAATTATCCCAAATAAAGAATAACAACCAGATTGATGCCAAATATTCTCCACAACAATGGGTGCTAGAAGAAAATGCATCAGTAAGGGTTCAGTTGCAGGAAATAGAAACCACTGTGGCTATTTTAAACAGATGTTAAATTCACCCATGCACCAGGTGCTTACAAAATTATTTCAAGGGCTGAAAGAGTGAGATTTAGGTTGGGCCTCTAAAAAACACTCCTAGGATACCACAATAGCACTGCCCCACCAAGGGGGGTAACACTTATGTTAAATTAAGGTAATAGGAAATGGGGAGACCAGCACTGAAGCTGTTGACTTAAAGAACACACCCTGTAGCTATGAGGTAAGGGTCAGAAAGCTACTTTTACATCACAACCGTTACCTTTTGACACTTACTAAGGTAGACTAGACAAAGGTACACTGCAACAGGAAAACACGAAGTCTGCAAGACTATACTCACCAGCAGAAAGACCCAAAGAAGCAGGAAAATGGCCATTGCTTCTCATCCATCATCTCAATCTCATCCAAGGGCACCTTACTGGTGGAATTTAAATTCATATCCAGAACCTCCTACAGAGAGCAATCTGAGAAATACAGACTTGTACTTTTTTTTTTTTTGAGACAGAGTCTCGCTTTGTTGCCCAGGCTAGATGAGTGCCGTGGCATCAGCCTAGCTCACAGCAACCTCAAACTCCTGGGCTCGAGTGATCCTTCTGCCTCAGCCTCCCGAGTAGCTGGGACTACAGGCATGTGCCACCATGCCTGGCTAATTTTTTCTATATATATTAGTTGGCCAATTAATTTCTATTTATAGTAGAGACTGGGTCTTGCTCTTGCTCAGGCTGGTTTTGAACTCCTGACCTCGAGCAATCTGCCCGCCTTGGCCTCCCAGAGTGCTAGGATTACAGGCGTGAGCCACCGCGCCTGGCCGAATGAACACCTTCTAATACATGAAGACTTAGAAATTTTACTATCAACTCTTGCCGAAAGAATTACTAAAAATATATACATTAGCAATAAGAACAAGAAGCCCAAAAGGAAGACATGGAAGTCAAGAAATAAAAGCAAGTAAATACTCATTAAAAGAGGTTTAAAAATCTGAACATGTATTGAAGATTAAGGGAAAAAAAGAGGAAGAGGGAGAAAAAATAATACTTGACATTTATTGAGAACTTACTTTGTGTTAGGTACTGGTCTAAACACATTATATAGACTAAAAATATAATACTCATCAGAAACTTAAATTATCCCTCTTTATAAAAATGAGGAGACTGGCGAACAGAGAAGTAAAGTCACTTGCTGAACGTCACACACCTGGTAGAGCAACGATTTGGGCTCAGGTAGCTTTACTCCCAAGTCTGCGTTCTCAAACTCTACTCACACTTATTTATTATTATTTTTTTTTGAGACAGAGTCTCACTTTGTTGCCCAGTCTAGAGTGAGTTCCGTGGCATCAACCTAGCTCACAGCAACCTCAAACTCCTGGGCTCAAGCGATTCTCCTGCCTCCCGAGTAGCTGGGACTACAGGCATGTGCCACCATGCCTGGCTAATTTTTTCTATATATATATTAGTTGGCCAATTAATTTCTTTCTATTTTTAGTAGAGACACGGTCTCACTCAGGCTGGTTTCGAACTCCTAACCTCGAGCAATCCGCCCGCCTCGGCCTCCCAGAGTGCTAGGATTACAGGCGTGAGCCGCCACGCCCGGCTTGTACTCACACTTATAAAAAGAAGGATGAGGCCGGGCGCGGTGGCTCACGCCTGTAATCCTAGCACTCTGGGAGGCTGAGGCGGGCGGATTGCTCGAGGTCAGGAGTTCGAAACCAGCCTGAGCAAGAGCAAGACCCCGTCTCTACTATAAATAGAAAGAAATTAATTGGCCAACTAATATATATATATATAAAATTAGCTGGGCATGGTGGCGCATGCCTGTAGTCCCAGCTACTCGGGAGGCTGAGGCAGAAGGATTGCTTGAGCCCAGGAGTTTGAGGTTGCTGTGAGCTAGGCTGACGCCATGGCACTCACTCTAACCTGGACAACAAAGCGAGACTCTGTCTCAAAAAAAAAAAAAAAAAAAAAAAGAAGGATGAGGGGGAGGGATGAGGGAAGAGTAGGAAGAACAGGAGGAGAAAGGTTCTGTATATAGTTTTCATAACATACTGGAACTAAAATTCAAGACAACATGAGAGTTGTGGAGATAGAGCACTAAGGGAAGATAACGTGGTAAGGTTTTTGTTTTGTCACAAAGAAAATAGTTCCACTGAATAACTTTACAATATGTTTGAAAAACTATAATTTTAAGTGTACATGTTTAAAATATAAGGGTAGGAGGATTCTCAGACGTTGGTGGAGTTGGAAGCACCAGGAATCAGTCTCCCCACTTAGACAACAATTTCACTGTCAGACTCTGATATCTGTCTAGATTATATTGAACACTTGCAATTTCCACGGGAAGGCTAGGAGGTAAAGTGTGGTTAATTGTGGTCAATTTAAGCTCTTAGCACAGTAGCAGCTCCCATCTTCCAGCCCCAACCCTGTGGCAGGCAGCTGTATACATGTTAATGCAACAGCTTCCACATAGCTTACAAGAGCCACAGAAGGCAAAAAGGAGCTTGTCCTCCAAATACTGCACATCTGTGCTCTGATAGCTGACTGCCGCTTCTGATTACAAACGTGCAGATAGATAAAGAGGTGGGTGGCCATTGTTCTTGCACTTCTCACCATTGTTGCAAGCCCCTCCCCTCTGCCCAAAGTGACTTCCAGGGCATTAAAAGGTTAGTATCACTCTTCCTTTCCTCCCTTCATTTTTCTCCTTTCCTTTTTGGGAGCCAGACATTAAGGACTACAACATTTAAAAACAACTGCATATACAGGAGAAATTAGAAAGTGACCACACATGCCCAGCGGAAGATGCAGCCTCAGAACAGATCTGAAAAGACCCTAAATTTACATCACAGGCTGATCTTTGGCTCAGAAACAACCTACAACATTAAAAAGAACAGCAATAAATAAAAGCAATAACAACAACAACAACAAAAACCAGCAAATGCTGAGGAAGGGGAAGAATCTGATCTCCAAACTTCTCACATTATTAGATTCAAATGTCTAGTTTTCAACAACAACAACAAAAAACCCATAAGGCATATAAAAAAACAGGAAAGCATGGCACATTCAAAGGAAAAAAAAATCAATAGAAACTGTTCCTAATCTAGTAGATATAGTGACAGATCTATTAGACAAAGACTTTAACTCTCTTAAAAATGTTCAAAGAGAGGGGCGGAGCAAGATGGCGGACGAATAACACCGCCAAACAGAGTCTCTCTGCAGAAAAGACAGATTCTAGCAGAAATTAGAGGAAAGAAGCAACAAGACGAGCATACAGCGGACAAGGGCCGGAAGGAGGGTTACCTGAGACCCCGGGAGACTCCACGGGAGGAGGCTGCGGAGGAGAACTGGAGGCTGAGACCACCGGAGCAGCCCGGAGAACAGCGGCAAGGGTAGGTGAATTTGCTGTTTCCCCTCCCCTGCATTTGGGACTGCTGGTGGGCTCCCCAGCGGGTGGAGAGACCTGCGGACACCAGCCCAGAGACTTCCGCCGCCAGCCAGCCAGCGGTGAGCCTGTAGCAGAGGTGGCACCAGGTTCCCAACTTCCTCCGGGCACCTCCATGTGCACAGACCCGAGCCGCGCGGCAGGCGCCATATTGCCTCCTCCTCCCCTCCGCCGACCCTACCCGCGGCTGCCCAGAGAGACAATACAGCCACCAGCCAGAGGCACCTCCAGGGAACGGGACCTTCCCTCCTGGGACCGTACAGCTGACTCAGGGGAACTCAGACTGTGAACTCCCTAGCCGCCCGCCCTCCCAGGTGCTGCTGGCACTGAGTTCCCAGGAGAACGGTGCCGACTCAGAGGCTGAGAGACATAGACCCAGCTTGGGCTCCCTGTGGGTGAATTGGGACCGGAACTCCTCTCCCTGGTGGGGATACAGTTTGAACTCTGGGACCCAGAGGTCGGACCTGCAGACCAGATCCCCTGCACCGAGGGCTAGCATTGCCCGGGGCACAGAAGGGTTATACGTGAACAGCCTACTGAGGTGTGTGTGCCTCCAGGGGCAGATCGGCGTCCTAGAGGGCAACCCTCCTCCCAGGAGGAGGCCGTGAGCCCAACCCAGGTGGCGTTCCTGTGCAGGGAACCTCCCCGTCGACATCACAGTCCAGGGAGGCCTGGTGGATTGTGGTCTGACCTGCTGGAAGAGACCCAGGAGTAGCTGCAGACTTGGGGAGGGTGGAAAGAAGCCAGGCCCCCTGCAGACTGCGGGTCTCAGACAGCCCCGCCCCCACACCCAGACTTTCTGGCTGAGCAGGACCATTCCAGCCCCGCCCTGACAGCTCTCCCTGGAAGGGGAGAACAGAACTTTGACCCCTGCTAACAGCCTGAGGGCAGGCTTACACAAAATCCACAGCATAGCCTGTTCCTCCAAGCAAACGCCACCTACTGACAGGGACGGCATCTTGCACAGCCTTTCCACGGCACCCACTGACTCAATATACAGGGAGTGGTCCAATTTCACCCACAGACACCACCTAACGCCTCAGAAACTACACAAGGTGTGTGAATACCCAAACAATAACCTAAGGAAAGAAACAACAACTGATAGACATGGGAAGAAATCAGCAAAAGAACTCAGGAAATATGAAGAACCAAACAGAAAACACACCCCCAAAGAGGAGCACCAGCCCCCTAGAAACGGACACCAACCAAAATCAGGAAACCAATATGACAGAAGAGGAATTTCGTATGTGGATCATAAGAACACTCACCGAGCTGAAACAACAACTCAATAACCAACATAAAGAAACCACAAAAAGCCTCCAGGATATGGGAAAAGAAATAGACACAATGAAGAAAAGTGTAACCGAACTCCTGGAAATGAAGAATCAATTCAAGGAACTACAAAATACAGTGGAAAGTCTGAAGAACAGGGTAGATCAAACAGAAGAAAGAATCTCAGAGCTTGAAGATAACACCCTCCAATTAAATAAATCAGTCACAGAAATAGGGCAGAGAAACAAGAGAAAAGAGCAAAGCCTACAAGAGCTGTGGGATTATGTGAAGAAACCTAATGTGAGGGTTATAGGCTTACAAGAAGGGGAAGAAGACAACACTCAAGGGTTGGACAAGCTGTTTGAAGATATAATAGAGGAAAATTTCCCAGGCCTTGCTCAAAATCTTGATATACAAGTTCAAGAAGCTCAGAGGACCCCTGGGAGATTCAATGCAAACAGGAAGACGTCACGACATGCAGTCATCAGATTGACCAAAGTATCCACCAAAGAGGCCCTTCTAAGAGCTGTAAGACAAAAGAAGCAAGTAACATACAAGGGAAAGCCAATTTGAATAACATCAGACTTCTCTAATGAGACCTTACAAGCAAGGAGAGACTGGGGCCCCATTCTCGCTCTTTTGAAACAAAACAATGCCTAGCCTAGAATATTATTCCCTGCAAAATTAAGCTTCGTATATGAAGGAGAAATAAAAACATTCTCAGACAAGCAAGGCTCAGAGAATTCACCAAGACAAGACTAGCCCTACAAGAAGTACTTAAAACAGCGTTACGTACGGAACATCACAATAATAACCCACGAATATAAAAACAACCAAAACCCAAAGATATTAAAGGCCAGATATTACAATGGCTCAAGACAGAACTCATAGCAACAACATCCAACCCAACAGAATGAACAGTAATCTACCTTACCTATCAGTTCTCTCAATAAATGTGAATGGCTTAAACTCTCCACTCAAGAGACATAGGCTGGCTGAATGGATAAGAAAATACAGGCCAAGTATATGCTGTCTTCAGGAAACACATCTAACCTGCAAGGATGCATATAGACAAAAAATAAAAGGGTGGAGATCAATATTCCAAGCAAATAGAAGCCAAAAGAAGGCTGGTGTGGCAGTTCTAATTTCAGACGATTTAGTTTTTAAACTAACAAAAGTAGTGAAAGACAAAGAGGGTCATTATATAATGGTGAAGGGCACAGTTCATCAAGAAGAGATAACAATTTTAAATATATATGCACCCAACTTAGGTGCACCCAGTTTCATAAAGCAAACCTTACTGGAGCTAAGCAAATGGATTAATAGCAGCTCCATAATCACTGGAGATTTCAACACCCCACTGACAGCACGAGATAGATCCTCCAAACAGAAAATTAATAAAGCAATAATGGACTTAAACAAAACCCTAGAACAATTGGGTCTGACTGACATTTACAGAACATTCTACCCAAAATCCACTGAATATACGTTCTTCTCATCAGCTCACGGGACTTTCTCTAAGATTGACCATATCCTAGGACACAAAGAAAATCTCAAGAAATTTAAAAAAATAGAAATCATACCATGTACCTTCTCAGATCACAGTGGAATAAAAGTAGAAATCAACTCTAACAGAAACTCACATTTCTACACAAAAACGTGGAAATTAAACAACCTCCCACTAAATGATTACTTCGAAAATGAAGAAATCAAGACGGAAATAAAAAAATTCTATGAAGAAAACGACAAAGGAGAGACAAGTTATCAACTCCTCTGGGACACAGCTAAAGCAGTTCTGAGAGGAAAGTTTATCTCCATAAATGCCTATAACCAAAAGTCAAGAAGATCACAAATAGACAATCTAATGAAACGACTCAAAGAGCTGGAAAAAGAAGAACAGACCAACCCCAAACCCAGCAGAAGAAGAGAAATCAACAAGATCAAATCAGAACTAAACGAAATTGAAAACAGGGAAGCTATTCAGGAGATTAATAAAACAAAAAGTTGGTTCTTTGAAAAAATAAACAAAATTGACAAGCCATTGGCTAAGCTAATGAAAAGCAGAAAAGAGAAATCTCTAATAAGCTCCATCAGGAACAAAAAAGGAGATATCACAACTGAACCCAAAGAGATACAAGATACAATTTACAAATACTACAAAAATCTTTATGCACACAAACTGGAAAATGTGGAGGAAATGGACAAATTTCTAGAAACACACAGCCTCCCTAGGCTCAACCAGGAAGAAATAGATTCCCTGAACAGACCAATCTCAACAGCTGAAATAGAAACAGCAATTAAAAATCTCCCTAAAAAGAAAAGTCCCGGTCCAGATGGCTTCACACCCGAATTTTACCACACTTACAAAGAAGAACTAGTACCTATCTTGCAGAAACTATTCCACAACATCGAGAAGAACGGAAACCTCCTCGACACCTTTTATGAAGCGAATATTACTCTGATACCCAAACCAGGAAAGGATGCAACAAAAAAGAAAACTACAGACCAATATCCCTAATGAATATAGATGCAAAAATTTTCAACAAAATCTTAGCTAACCGAATCCAGACGCTTATCAAAAAAATAATCCACCACGATCAAGTGGGCTTCATCCAGGGATGCAGGTATGGTTCAACATACGTAAATCTATAAATGCAATTCACCACATAAACAGAAGCAAAAACAAAGACCACATGATTCTTTCAATAGATGCAGAAAAAGCTTTTGACAAAATTCAACACCCTTTCATGATACGAACACTTAAGAAAATAGGCATAGAAGGGACATACCTAAAAATGATACAAGCCATATATGACAGACCCATAGCCAACATCATACTGAATGGGGAAAAATTGAAACCATTCCCACTTAGAACTGGAACCAGACAAGGCTGCCCACTATCTCCACTTCTGTTCAACATAGTGCTGGAAGTCTTGGCTACAGCAATCAGACAGGAAAATGGAATCAAAGGTATCCAAATAGGGGCAGAAGAGATCAAACTTTCACTGTTTGCTGATGATATGATATTGTATCTAGAAAACCCCAAAGATTCAACCAAGAAACTCCTGGAACTGATCAATGAATTTAGTAAAGTCTCAGGATACAAAATCAATACACAGAAATCAGAGGCATTCATATATGCCAACAACAATCTAATTGAGAACCAAATCAAAGACTCAATTCCCTTCACAATAGCAACAAAGAAATTAAAGTACCTAGGAATATACTTAACCAAGGATGTAAAAGACCTCTACAGGGAGAACTATGAAACACTGAGAAAGGAAATAGCAGAGGACGTAAACAGATGGAAATCCATACCATGCTCGTGGATCGGCAGACTCAATATCATCAAAATGTCTATTCTACCCAAACTGATCTACAGATTCAATGCAATACCTATTAAAATCCCATCTGCATTCTTCACAGATATAGAAAAAATAATTTTACGCTTTGTATGGAACCAAAGAAGACCCCGAATATCAAGAGCAATTCTAGGCAACAAAAACAAAATGGGAGGCATTAACATGCCAGATATCAAACTATACTACAAAGCTGTAGTAATTAAAACTATGGTATTCGCACAAAAAGAGGAACATTGACCAGTGGAACAGATGTGAGAATCCTGATATAAAACCATCCTCATATAGCCATCTCATCTTTGACAAAGCAGACAAAAACATACGCTGTGGAAAAGAATCCCTCTTCAATAAATGGTGCTGGGAAAACTGGATAGCCACCTGTAGAAGGCTAAAACAGGACCCACACCTTTCACCTCTCACAAAAACAAACTCACGCTGGATAACAGACTTAAACCTAAGGTATGAAACTATTAGAACTCTAGAGGAAAAAGTTGGAAACACTCTCCTAGACATCGGCCTTGGCAAAGAGTTTATGAAGAAGTCCCCAAAGGCAATAACAGCAGCAACAAAAATAAATAAATGGGACATGATCAAACTACAAAGTTTCTGCACAGCCAAAGAAATAGTCACGAAAGTAAACAGACAACCTACAGAATGGGAGAAAATTTTTGCATCCTATGCATCCGATAAAGGGCTGATAACTAGAATATACTTAGAACTCACGAAAATCAGCAAGAAAAAAACAAATAACCCCATTAAAAAGTGGGCAAAGGACTTGAACAGAAATTTTTCTGAAGAAGACAGAAGCATGGCCAACAAACATATGAAAAAATGCTCAACATCTCTAATCATCAGGGAAATGCAAATCAAAACCACAATGAGATATCACTTAACCCCAGTGAGAATGGCCTTTATCAAAAAATCTCCAAACAATAAATGCTGGCGTGGTTGCGCAGAGAGAGGAACACTCCTACACTGCTGGTGGCACTGAAAACTAGTTCAACCTCTGTGGAAAGCAATATGGAGATACCTTAAAGCGATACAAGTGAATCTACCATTTGATCCAGCAATCCCATTGCTGGGTATCTACCCAAATGATCCAATGACACTCTACAAAAAAGACACCTGCACTCGAATGTTTATAGCAGCACAATTCATAATTGCAAGGCTGTGGAAACAGCCCAAGTGCCCATCAATCAAAGAATGGATTAATAAAATGTGGTATATGTATACCATGGAGTACTATTCAGCTCTAAGAAACAATGGTGATATAGCACATCTTATATTTTCCTGGTTAGAGCTGGAACCCATACTACTAAGTGAAGTATCCCAAGAATGGAAAAACAAGCACCAGATATATTCTCCAGCAAACTGGTATTAACTGAGTAGCACCTAAGTGGACACATAGGTACTACAGTAATAGGGTATTGGGCAGGGGGGAGGGGGGCGGGTATATACATACATAATGAGTGAGATGTGCACCATCTGGGGGATGGTCATGCTGGAGACTCAGACTTGTGGGGGGAGGGGGGAAATGGGCATTTATTGAAACCTTAAAATCTGTACCCCCATAATATGCCAAAATAAATAAAAATGTTCAAAGAATGAAAGGAAGATGTAAAGAAAGTCAAGAAAATAATGTATGAACAAAATGGAAATATCAATAAAGAGAAAGCCTAAGAAAGAAAGAAAAAAATACACTCTGGATCTGAGTACAATAACTGAAATAAAAAATTCACTAGAGGGATTTAAAGGCAGATTTCAGCAGGCAGAAGAAAGAATCAGCATCCTTGAAGATATGACAATGTAAATTATCAAGTCAGAGGAACAGGAAGACAAAAGATTGAAGAAAAGTAAACAGAGCCTAAGGGACCTATGGAATACCATCAAGCAGACCAACATCTGCATTGTGGAAGTCACCCCCCCCCCAAAAAAAAAAAAGAGAGTGAAGGGGGCAAAGACAATATTGGATGAAATAATGGCTGAAAACTTCCCAAATTTTATGGAAGATGTGAATTTAAACATTCAAGAATCTCTCAATGAACATCAAGTAAGATGAATTAAAAGAGACCCACATCAAGACACATCATAATGAAATTTTCAAAAGACAAAGAGAAAATCTTGAAAGCAGCAAGAGAAGAGTGACTTGTCACATATAAGGAATCCTCAAGGAAATTATTAGTAGCTTTCTAATCAGAAACTTTAGAGCAGGAGTCCTCAAACTTTTTAAACACGGGGCCAGTTCACTGTCCCTAAGACTGTTGGAGGGCCGGACTATAGTTTTTAAAAAACTATGAACAAATTCCTAGGCACACTGCACATATCTTATTTTGAAGTAAAAGAACAAATGGGCAAAAACCACCTGCATGTGGTCCGAGGACTGTAGTTTGAGGACGCTTGCTTTAGAGGCCAGAAGGCTGTGAGCTGACATATTCAAAGTGCTAAAAAAAAGCTGACCAAGGATCCTATATCTGGCAAAACTGTTCCTCAAATGTGAGAGAGAAATTAAAACATTTCCAGATTAACAAAAGCTGAGGGAGTTTGTTTTTCTTTTTAACCAGTAGACCTGCCCTGCCAGAACTACTCAAGGGAGTCCTGCAAGATGAAATGAAAGGACACTAGAGAATAACTCAAAGTTCTATGAAGAAATAAAGATCTCAATAAATACATGCACAGTTATAAAAACTAGTATTATTGTAACAATAATTTGTAACTCCACTTTTTGTTTTCTACATGATTTAAGAGACTAATACATTTAAAAAATTATTAGTCTAAAAGTTTGTATTATTGTAAGTTTGGTTTGTAATTCCACACTTTGTTTTTTACATAATTTAAAAGATTAATGCATTTAAAAGAATTATTAGTTCATGTTTCTGAGCACACAATGTATAAGGATGTAAGTTTGTGAGATTAACAACCAACAAGGACGGAGACAGAGCAGTAAAGAAACAGAGTTTTTGTAAGTTACTGAAGTTAAACTGGTATAAATTCAAATTAGAATGTAAGAACTTTAGAATGTTAAATGCAATCCCCATGGTAAGCACAAAGAAAATAATTACAGAATATACACAAAAGGAAATGAGAAAAGAGTATGAACAGTTCACTACAAGAAAAAAATTAACACAAAAGAAGGCACTTATGCAGAAAATAAGGGATAAAAAAAGCTATAAGGAATATAGAAACCAAAAGTAAAATAACAGAAGCTCTTCCTTATCCATAATTACTTGAAATGTAAATTGATTATACTCTCCAATCAAAAGGCAGAGAAATTGGCAGAATGGATAAAAAACAACAACACATGATCCACATATATGCTATCTACAATAGACTCACTCTAGACCCAAATAGGTTGAATGTGAAAGGACAGAAAAAGATATGACATGCAAATAAGTAAGCAAAAGAGAGCAGGACTATCAAACCAAATAGACTAATATCATACAAAATAGACTTTAAACCAAAAAAGGATTCAAAAAATATTTTATGAAAATAAATGGTTCAATAAAGTAAGAACATATAACAATTACAAACATTTATGCGGTCAATAACAGACCATCAAAACAAAACTGAAGGGAGAAATAGATAGCTCTACAATAATAACTAGAGACTTCAGTATCCCACACTCAATAATGAATAGAAAAACCAGACAAAAGATAAATAAGGAAATAGAGTATTTAAAACAATAAACCAACTACATATAACAGACATGCACAGACCATTGTACCCAACAATAACACACACTTTCTTTTCAAGTGCACATAGGGCATTCTCCAGGATAGACTATATATTAGGCCACAAATTTCATCCCAACAGATGTTAAAAGACAGATATATATCATACAAAGTATTCTCCAGCCACAATGGGATGAAGTTAGAAATCAATAACAGAAGTAAAACTGGAAAATTCACAAATTCATGGAAATTAAACAGCACACTTTTAAACAACAAATGGATCAAAGAAGAAAATACAAGGGGAATTAGAAAATACTCAGAGATGAAAGAAAAGATCATTCAATGGGAAAAGGACTTTCTTTTTTTCAACAAATGGTGCTAGAAAAGAAAACTGAATATCCACAGACAAAAAAATGAAGATCAAACCTTACCTAATACCAACAACAAATTAACTCAAAATGCATCAAAGACCTAAATGTAAGATCTAAAACAATAAAACACTTAAAAGAAAATAAGGCAAAAGCTTCACAAAACTGGATTTGGCAATTATTTCTTGGACATGACACCAAAGGCACAGGCAACAATATAAGAAAAAAATATATAAATTGGACTTCATAAAAATTAAAAACTTTGTGCAGAAAAAGACACTATGAACAGAGTACAGATGCAACCTACAGAATGGAAGAAAATATTTGCAGATCATATATCTGATAAGTGATTAATACTCAACAACAAAAAATGAGCAACCTAATTCAAAAATTGGCAAAGGACTAAAATAGACAATTCTCCAAAGAAAATATACAAATGGCCAATGAGCACATGAAAAGATGCTCAATAGGAAGAAAAAATCAAATAACCCCATTAAAAAGTGGGCAAAGGACTTGAACAGAAATTTTTCTAAAGAAGACAGAAGAATGGCCAACAAACATATGAAGAAATGCTCAACATCTCTAATCATCAGGGAAATGCAAATCAAAACCACAATGAGATATCACTTAACCCCAGTGAGAATGGCCTTTATCAAAAAATCTCCAGGCCGGGCGCTGTGGCTCACGCCTGTAATCCTAGCTCTTGGGAGGCCGAGGCGGGCGGATTGCTCAAGGTCAGGAGTTCAAAACCAGCCTGAGCAAGAGCGAGACCCCGTCTCTACTATAAATAGAAAGAAATTAATTGGCCAACTGATATATATATAAAAAATTAGCCGGGCATGGTGGCGCATGCCTGTAGTCCCAGCTACTCGGGAGGCTGAGGCAGAAGGATCACTCAAGCCCAGGAGTTTGAGGTTGCTGTGAGCTAGGCTGACGCCACGGCACTCACTCTAGCCTGGACAACAAAGTGAGACTCTGTCGCAAAAAAAAAAAAAAAAAAAAAAAAAAAAAAAAAAAAAATCTCCAAACAATAAATGCTGGCGTGGTTGCGCAGAGAGAGGAACACTCCTACACTGCTGGTGGCACTGAAAACTAGTTCAACCTCTGTGGAAAGCAATATGGAGATACCTTAAAGCGATACAAGTGAATCTACCATTTGATCCAGCAATCCCATTGCTGGGCATCTACCCAAATGATCCAGTGACACTCTACAAAAAAGACACCTGCACTCGAATGTTTATAGCAGCACAATTCATAATTGCAAGGCTGTGGAAACAGCCCAAGTGCCCATCAATCAAAGAATGGATTAATAAAATGTGGTATATGTACACCATGGAGTACTATTCAGCTCTAAGAAACAATGGTGATATAGCACACCTTATATTTTCCTGGTTAGAGCTGGAACCCATACTACTAAGTGAAGTATCCCAAGAATGGAAAAACAAGCACCAGATATATTCTCCAGCAAACTGGTATTAACTGAGTAGCACCTAAGTGGACACATAGGTGCTACAGTAATAGGGTATTGGGCAGGTGGGAGGGGGGAGGGGGGCGGGTATATACATACATAGTGAGTGAGATGTGCACCATCTGGGGGATGGTCATGATGGAGACTCAGACTTTTGGGGGGAGGGGGGGAAATGGGCATTTATTGAAACCTTAAAATCTGTACCCCCATAATATGCCAAAATAAAAAATAATTAAAAAAAAAAAATGAACATTAAAAAAAAAAAAAAAAAGAAAAGATGCTCAAAATCACTAATCATCAGAAAAATGCAAATCAAAATGCAATTGGATACCACCTCACACCCATTAAGATGGCTACTATCAAAGAAACTGAAAATAACAAGTATTGGTAAAGATGTGGAGAAACTGGAACCCTTGTGCACTGTTGGTAGGAATGTAAAACGGTCCAGCCAATTGTGGAAAACAGTATGGCAGTTTATCAAAAAACAAAAATAGAATAACCATATGATCCAGCAATTCCACTTAAGGATATATCCCCCAAAGAATTGAAAGCATGATCTCAAAAAGATATTTGTGCAACTATGCCATAGCACTATCCACAGTAGCTAAAAAGTAGAAGCAACCCAAGTGTTTATCAATGGAAGAATGGATAAGCAAAATGTGACGTATACATACAATTCAATATTATTCAGCCTTAAAGGAAATTATGACATATGCTACAACATGGATGAGGGCATTACCCTAAGTGAAATAAGCCAGTCACAAAAGGCCACATATTGTATGATACTTAGAGTAATCACAATCATAGAAACAGAAAGTAGAATGGTGGCTGCCAGGGGCTGGGAGCAGAGGGGAATGGGGAGTTGTCATTTAATAGGTATAGAGTTTCAATTTTACAAGATAAAAATAATTCTGGAGATGGATAGTAGTGATGGTTGCCAACATTATGAATATATTTAATACCATTGAACTGTATAGTTAAAATGGTTAAGGTGGTAAATATTATGTTTTGTGCATTTCAGCACAACAACAAAAAATTGATAAAAAAGAAAGACCAGGGATCCTTGGAGAAATGGCTGATAAAATTCTGACAAAAGAAATCAAAGAACCACACATTAAACATGACAGAGGGGTTGTTTATACTCATAACCCATATCCATAAGGAAGATGTACAGTCAAACTTTTATGCATAACAGCAGTGTAATGACAAGGTAGAACTTACTAGAGATGTAAGTAACGATAGATGAAACCACAATCACGATGAAAGACTTCAAGGCACCTCCATTAATAACAATATTCATAATCATAATGGCGAGAAGAGTAGATACAATGTATTGGCCCCTAATTAGCTTCCAGTTCCTTTGATGGAACTTTATGTTTTAAGACTCATTTCAGGCAGCAGGCCAAAATTGGCCCAAGGGCCATAGTTTGCCAAGCCCTGTTCAAGATCATTGTTTGATTTCCTTTACTTCATTGCATGTATCCCTAAATGAGCTGAAGGGCATCTAGTTTGCAACCCATTCATGGAATGCCAGTTGGAAACTATACCACAGAATACTGGAGCTCCAGAAATTCAGGTGGCAGGTCCTTGTATTTTCAGGCCATTTTTTTCTTACCTCCAGAAAACATGGTTTTAACCCATCCTGCTACTTCCTGCTCTCCGAATGTTAGTGCATCATTAAGGGAGAACAGGTGTGACACCTCAATGAAGGTGAGATGATCAAGGACCCTGCATTTGAAATTATGGCAAGGAGCCTCTAAGCTGACATATCCTTGAAGCAAAATGTTCAAAGTGTACCACTGCTGGAACAGCTGTATGAAAGCAAATAGATTCTGGACTTTGCTATTTAAAAGGATGAAGGAAAAGTATTCACCTGTGCAACTGCTGCTTTTGGTGACAAGGAGTTGAAATGATTCAACTTCAATGAGGATGTTGGTGAAATATCGGCTATGATTGAATCACCACCTGATCAGGCTTACCATAATCCACTGTTACTCTCAATGAAGATTCTTCCACACCAGGTGTCCTCTAACTACCACCCACGGGCCATATGCCACCCGCCTAGGACATTTATCCAGCCCGCTGCGTGTTTTTGCCACAGCTGCCTGTCCTGCTTAACAGCCGACTCATCCCGGGCCCACAGTGTGCACTCTCCAACAGTCTGAGGGACAGTGAACTGGCCCCCTGTTTAAAAAGTTTGAGGACCCCTGTTCCACACCAACCAAACTGGAGAATTAAATGGGGAGGTGGCAGAATCCACAGCCCATGCATCTCTCAAGTCCAATGGTGGACTTCTCTGCAAATTCCCATGAGGTGTGGGGCTGCTTTTGAATGCGACTTTTACTGGGACCTGGAGCTCCCATAGCTCCCACTTGCCCCTTTCTATCCTAGGAGCTACTGCTGCATGGGTCAGTCAGAAAGCCATGTGTGTGTGTGTGTGTGGGGGGGGGTTATGAACAAAACACAAGTTCCTTTAAGGCCTAGAATTTTGTCTTTTTGGTTTAAGGCTGTAACTCTGGTGCCTAAAACAGTGTCTGCCACATAAAAAGGAATCTGTAAGTATTTGTGAAGTGAACCAATGAGTAAAAGGCTAAACTCTACAGTATATTCACTCCTACTATGATTATATAAAGTGGGAAACTAACCACTAGATGGTTGAAGAGTTCCACTAGATCTCTAAAGCAAACTCAGAACCAAACTTTATTTATGCACTGATCAGGGGTTTGTGGTAGAATTATGAATCCCAAAACTGGTAGTGAGCACACAACCACTTACCAGTGATGTCTAAAGGTCTGAATATATCCCTTTCCCCAGGTCACAGTTACCTAAATGCTCCGTTAGAGGAAGAAAGAAAAATTTTCATGGGGTGTACTTGTGGGATTTTAGTACCATCATGCCCCATGAATAAGCAACTCCCCCTTCCATCAGTGGGCTCTGGTTTGCCCCCTAATTCATGTATGGAGTTGGGCTTCACCTCTCCAAAAAAGTAGATCATTAACCACTTTAAAGCTTATGCACACTAGGTCTGGAGATGTTTTGGGGAAAAAAAACAGCTGAGGTCTTAATGGGTTGCTCAACAATTTTATTCCTAGAAAATGAGTGATGAATTAACCATAGCTAAGCATTATTGTTGGCCAGATCACTCATTCATTGAATTTAATAACATTTAATCTGTCACAAGTATGTGCTAGGCACTCTTCTAGTGCTTGGTGATGTGTTAATGAAAAACCAGAGCAAAAAACATCCAACCCTTGTGGAGTTTACATTCCAGCATGGTAAAACAGGGCATAGGTGAACAATAAATATAACAATTTAGCTGATTATATAGGTGACAGGAGATGAAAATGTTATGGAAAAATAAAAATATAAGGCTAATTATACTTTAAATCATGTCCATTACCATGTTGGCCCTGCAAACTCTTGAGTTAAATGGTTTCTTTGTGTCTGATGGTGACTTGGAGGCCATCTGCGGCCTCTGCCAGTCCCAAATCCACTCCTGGTAATGAAAAACAAGGAATTTAAATTTAATTACAGTGTTGTCTGCAAGAATTACTTTCTACAGTAACTAGCCAGCCGTAGCATGCTTTGTAATTCTTAAGGCACTTCCCTAAAATGAGTTCATGGTACCAAGTGAACTAGTTAGTATCTTAATTGGATTTACCAGAAAAGTCATATTTAAAATATTGTTTAGACTTATTAAACTAAGTTTTTCAGTTAAACCAGGCCTTTCACTGCCCATAGAAGAAAAGATGAATAGGGAATACAGATGTTTTGTTACTACAACCTTTGCACTGGGGTGATAGAAACTGCTCTCCAGATATAGCATGGCTGCATGCTCTCCACCATAACCACATTGACAACATCATATCTTTGAGGTATGTATCCATCAGGAAGTGTCAAAGAATCCAAAGTGAAAAAGATAGTATCATCTATCATCCCATGTCTTCCATGGAGGTTAGTAATGCAAACCTGTAAGCATAAATTACGGAAATGATTATGTAAAAGCATAACACACTGTAACAGGCTCTGCACCTCCTCACTGTGGCTCTAACCTGCAGGTCACTACATCTCCAACAGTGATTCCCAGCCTGGTTGGCACACTGGCAACACCAGGGGTGCTTTGTAAAAATAATTATGTTCAGACCCCACCTCAGACCAATTAAAACAGAATCTCTGTGGATGTGGCCCAGGTCTCTGATGAGAAACTGTACTCTAAATATTATCCACAATGGCCATTTAACCTCTGTAGTTAAGGTTGAGAGAGTGAACGGGATTGAGTGAGAAAGGAATGTAGTGGTAAGTAGACTATACTTTTCCCCTTACTTCCTCAGTCATATTCCAAGCTCATTATTTCATCTATACCTTTGTTCAAACTGAATTTCCTTCTCATCTTCAGGCTACACTATCCAAATCATACCTAGCCTTTACTGGAAAGCTCAAATTCCATAATGAATTCTATTCATTCTTTCCCAATAATTTTCTGGCATACAAATTGTGTTTCTTCCTATTGTCTTCAGAACATCCTAATAACATTATAATACCAAGTAAACTATACAACTTAGAACTTAATTATGTACGTGTATATATCATTTTCTAATTATTTCCTTTTGGATGTCTTATCATTTCAATTTTAAAAAGTAGGCTTCTTTTTGGTAAAGAATATATTTTCTCATATTTTCTACATTTTCCAGCATACCCAATAGATTTCTGGATATGAAAATTATGACTAAAGGAAAGTTTACAAGAATTTAATGACAAGTGCAACATGGAAACAAATGACCTCATCCACGTGCTTACAGTACATGGGCTTCACTGAGCCCATGATGTTTGAGGTGCCTGGCTGGATGAAATACTCAACTTCTAACCAGTCACCTTCATAAGGCACAAAACCTAAAAGCGCCATGGAGAAATCTGAATGTAATTATCTCTGAACTTAGGTCATGTTAAATTTCACACATTTTGACATCATAATACCCTAAAATAGCTTCTATTAAATCTAAGGTACATTTTGCACATGTTTAAACAGACACCTTGCAAATCTTTCTGTCAGAAAGGAAGTTTATAATCCTTTAGGCATTGATTCTCCTCTACTGATTTAATAATGTCAAATGGGGAAAAGCATGAACTATGAATCTGAGCTAAGGGAGCAGCACAAGATTTATTAAAGAATTGATCACATTCACAACTCCTTCAGGACAGGCAGTCAAGCACACAAATAAGAGCCAAGTTTGTACCTGGCTACCTGGCTACCTACATTCAAATCTTGACACTGCCTTTTACTCAGTTTGCAACCTTAGTCAAGATACTTAACCTCTCTGTGCCCTGCTTTCTTCATCTATAAAATAAGAAGCACAATAATAGTCCTCATGACATTGAGGTATTGTGATGATTAATTGATATATTGGAAACTCATAGAATAATGGCTGGCACATAGTAATCAACCACATGTTGATTGTTATTAGTGGTAGCAGTAACACTAGGAAATATTGCTACTATAAGAAAGAATCAGGCCGGGCGCGGTGGCTCACGCCTGTAATCCCAGCTCTCTGGGAGGCCGAGGCGGGCGGATCGCTCAAGGTCAGGAGTTCGAAACCAGCCTGAGCAAGAGCGAGACCCCGTCTCTACTATAAACAGAAAGAAATTAATTGGCCAACTAATATATATAGAAAAAATTAGCCGGGCATGGTGGTGCATGCCTGTAGTCCCAGCTACTCGGGAGGCTGAGGCAGCAGAATCGCTTGAGCCCAGGAGTTTGAGGTTGCTGTGAGCTAGGCTGACGCCATGGCACTCACTCTAGCCTGGGTAACAAAGTGAGACTCTGTCTCAAAAAAATAAATAAATAAATAAATTAAAAAAAAAAAAAGAAAGAATCAATTTTCCCATTTGCTTTGGTCAATTGGTGAATATATATATATATATATCTTGCATTTTATAGTTATAATCCAGTAGTTTCAAACAGAATTTTATAAGTTAAAAGTGAATCACAGGACACAAGTATACCGGCAAGGAGGTACTAAAAATCTCAAACACTGCAAGTGAGAGTGTAAATTGGCACACCACTTCAGAAAACTGGCAACATCCACAATGTTAAACATTTCTTTACCTAACCAGCCAACATTATAAAATGACACAAATCTTGGACAGTTTCTCTCTTTCTCTCTTGTAATCTGTATATGTTACTTTCGTGTGGCTTTATATAATATCTAAGGAATGATAACTTCAAAATGTATACACCTCCAGTTCTAACCAAACTCAGATTCAATTATCCACACACCTACACAAATTTACCATGTCTAAAGCTGAGTTCTTGCTATTCTTTTCATGCACCCAATTTGGCTCCTCTAAGTCTTTCAGATCTCAAATTGGCAACTCCATCCTTAGCACTCCTCAAATCAAAAACTTTGCAGTTACTGGCAGGAATAGAGTGACATCAGCAGGATAACAGAGTAGGAGATCCCAGCCTTCTTTCCGCCCAGAAAGAACAACTGAACAGCTACCTATGAACAAAAATAGCTCTAGAGGAGCATAACACGTAAGAAGCTATAGCAACACAATGGAAGAAAAACCTGAGAATAACTGCAGAAAAAAGATAGAAAGGCCAGTTTCATTTCGCCTGCATCATACCATCCTCCAGCTCCTGAGTTCTCCTCGCGTCCTCGTGTGGAAAAGGAGAGGGAGGTAAACAACCAATCGGCTTCCCTAGCCTTGCAGGGCACTGCCAGAAACTGACCTGCTTCCGTTTCATCCCACTCAGAATGCTCGGGAAACTACCGGCTGAGATGTCAAGAGATGGTTAGGAACAAAGAAAAAGGGTGGAGGCTATCAGTATCTGCCATGTGGTAGGAGCCACTGTGGTCCTCAGTGGCCTGCTGTGCACAGGACTCTAGCAGCATTCTCTGCTGAAGATCTTAACAACCCTTGAAGCCTTTAACTACTGAGGAAACCAACAGCCAGCATAGTCACACTGGACAACCATTGCCTCTGAGGGCCCAACAGTTTTGTGGGGTTTTTTGCCTTTGCAGTTGCCTGAGCCACCAACCCTTTCCCTCCTCTCACCCTGAAGCACTTCGAGCTGCTGTTACTGTGGCTACTCCAGTCAAGGGACCCCATCCATCCACACTGCATGCCCACAAATAGCATGGGTCTGTGTCACAGGGCCCAACCCCACAACTGTACATCTGTGCCTATGACTGATGCTGCAACCATGTGTGCATGCAAAGCTGGCCCTGGTTCCAGCTGCCAGCCCCTACCACCACATTCACTTTGCAACTGGCCCCTGCAACCACATGTATACACACCAAAAACTCCAGTAGTCCCCCGAGGTGTGCATGCGCACACAGCTGGCCAACCCCCATTGTCAGTTCTCACAGCCTTGCATGTACCCCAAACTAGCTGTTGCAGCTGTGTGTGTACCTGCCACCATCTGCTTGCAACAGCTGTGCGTGCACAAGAAACCAGCCCTGACGCCCATCTCTAGCCCTTTTCACACCCATAGCTGGCCTCTGCAGCAGTGCATACGCATGTCGCCAACTCTGGTCTGCACAGTTGTGCACATGCACACATCAGTCTGACCCCCATCATAGGCACCACCCACCATGTACATGCCCACAGATGGCCCCTGAAGCAGTGCATGTACTCTCCAACAGCCTTGGATTGTACAGCTACATGTGCACCCACAGCTGGCCCCACCACCCAGTGCCTGCCCCCACCACTATACTCAAACATGTAACTGGCCCCTACAATGATACATGAACATGCTGCCAACCCCAACTCCTGTACCTGTGCATGTGCAAGCCACCAGCCCCCCACTGCCACATGTGTACCTATAGTCAGCCCCTGCTGCTATGCATGTGGTTGCAGCTGAGCACGTGCGTACCACTGGTCTCAGTCCCTACCACTGCCTACCCTGGCCCCTTGCCACTGAACCCAAAGCTCCACTGAGAACCCAGACAGCCTTTGCAGCCTTGCATGGACCCCCTCCAGTTACCAAAGTCATGGACCCTAATAGTCCGAGATACTGCACCCCTTAGAACTGAAGTACCCCATGTCTCCACATTTGATGCCCTGTATCCCTAACTCAATGTCACAGAACACTCCAGCAAACACACCCAACCCCTGTAGGTAAAGATCTGTCCTTGAAGCCAGTCCATAAAGTCTGCAAGAGGTAACTGTTTCTTCAAAATTGTAGAAACTGGCTGGGCATGGTGGCTCATGCCTGTAATCCTAGCATTCTGGGAGGCCAAGTCAGGAAGATCAGTTGAGCTTTGTAGTTCCAGACCAGCCTGAGCAAGAGCAAGACCCTGTCTCTACTAAAAATAGAAAAATTAGCCAGGGGCAGTGGCACACACCTATAGTCCCAGCTACTCAGGAGGCTGCAGCAGGAGGATTGCTTGAGCCCAGGAGTTGGAGGATACAGTAAGCTATGATGAACCCACTGCACTGTAGCCTGGGCAATAGAGCAAGACTCTGTCTCAAACAAACAAACAAACAAACTTGCAGACATCGATGCAACTCCGGAAGGATCATAAAGAACCAGGGAAACATAATACCACATGATATCACCAAAGAAACAAAATAAAATTCCAATAACCTATTACAAAAAATTGGAAATCCATGAATCACCTAACAAACACTTCAACATAATTGTTCTAAAGAAGCTCAGCAAGCTACAAGAGAATACTTGAAAACCATTAATGAAATAGTAAAACAATACAAGAAAAAAATATAAAGTTCAACAAAGAGAGAAAAAGCAAAGAACCAAAACAAAAAAAAAAAATTGGAGGGAAGAAGTCAATGACAGAACTAAAACATGCAATAAAGGGCTTCAACAGCAGATAAAACAGAAGAAAGAACAAGTGAACAAAAAACAGATCATTTGAAGTTATTCAGGCAGAGAAGTAAAGAAAGAAGAAAAGAAAAAAAAGAATGAAAAATTTTGAAGAAACCCCATAAGATACACCATCAAGAATGGTAACTTCACGTAACAGGAATTTCAGAAGGAGATAAGAGAAAGAAAGGGACAGACAGTTTATTTAAACAAATGATGGCTGAAATTCTCCCAAATTTAGGGAAAGCTATGAACATCCAGCTACATGAATCTCAAAGATCTCCAATCATATTCGGCCCAAGAAGACTACACCAAGACACATTACAATCAAACTTTCAGAAATCAAAGTCAAAGAGAGAATTTTAAAAGCAGCACGAGGAAAGAAGCATATCTCATACAAGGAAACATCAATAAGGCTACCAGTAGATTTATTTTCCTTTTTCCCCTGAGACAGAGTCTCACTCTGTCACCCAGGCTATAGTGTTGTGGTGTCAGGCTAGCTCACAGCAGCCTCTGGGATCAAGAGGTCCTCCTGCCTCAGCCTCCCGAGTAGCTGGGACTACAGGCAGGCACCACCACACCCAGCTAATTTTTCTATTTTTAGTAGAGACGGGGCCTTGCTAATGCCTCAGCCTCCTAGAGTGATAGGATTACAGGCATTAGCCACCATGCCCTGCCTATCAATGGATTTCTAATCAGAAACCTTGTAGGCCAGGAGACAGTGGATGATATATTGAAACTACAGAGAAAAAAAAATAACTGCCAGCCAGAAATACATTACCCAGAAAAATCTGTCCTCCAAGAAATGAGGGAAAGATAGACATTCCAAGACAAACAAAAGCCAAGAGAGTTCATCACCACTAGACATGCTTTAAAGAAGAGAAGACCCCATATAGCAAAATCAATCCTAGGCAATAAAAACAAAATAGGAGGTATCAATTTACCAGACTTCAAACTATACTACAAGGCTATAGTCATTAAAACAGCTTTTTACTGGCACAAGAACAGGGACATTGACCAGTGGAACAGAACAGAGAACCCAGATATAAAACCATCCTCATATAGCCAACTAACCTTCAACAAAGCAGACAAAAACATACACTGGGGAAAAGAATCCTTATTCAATAAATGGTGCTGGGAAAACTGGATAGCCACATGTAGAAGACTGAAACAGTACCCACACCTTTCACCTCTCACAAAAATGAACTCATGCTGGGTAACAGACTTGAACCTTAGGTGTGAAACTATTAGAATTCCAGAGGAAAATGTTGGAAATACTCTTCTAGAAATTGGCCTATGCAAAGAATTTATGAAGAAGACCGCAAAGCAATCACAGCAGCAACAAAAATAAATAAATGGGACCTGATCAAATTAAAAAGCTTCTGCACAGCCAAAGAAACTGTCAAGAGAGCAAACAGACAATCCACAGAATGGGAGAAAAATATCGCAAGGTACACATCCGATAAAGGGCTGATAACTAGAATTTATTTAGAGCTCAGAAAAATCAGCAAGGAAAAATCAAACAACCCTATCAAAAAGTGGGCAAAGGTCAGGAACAGATATTTTTCAAAAGAAGAAGATATTTTTCAGAATAATGGCCAAAAAACATATGAAAAAATGCTCAACATCTCTAATCATTAGGGGAATGGAAATCAAAACTGCAATGAGATATCACTTATCTCCGGTAAGAATGGCCTTTATCAAAAAGTCCCCAAACAATAAATGTTGGCGTGGATGCGGAGAGATAGGAACACTCCCACATTGCTGGTGGGACTGCAAACTGCTTCAGCCTCTGTGGAAAGCAATACGGAGATACCTTAAAGCGATACAAGTAGATCTACCATTTAATCCAGCAATTCCACTACTGGGCATCTACCCAAAAGATCAAATGACACTCTACAAATGGGACACCTGCACTCGAATGTTTATAGCAGCACAGTTCACAATTGCAACGGTGTGAAAACAACGCAGGTGCCCATCGATACATGAGTGGATTAATAAAATGTGATATATGTATACCATGGAGTACTATTCAGCTTTAAGAAACAATGGTGATATAGCACCTCTTGTATTTTCCTGGATAGAGCTGGAACCCATTCTACTAAATGAAGTATCTCAAGAATGGAAAACAAGCACCACATGTACTCACCAGCAAATTGGTATTAATGGATCAACACCTAAGTGGATATATAGGAATAATATTTATTGGGTGTTGGGCGGGTGGGAGGGGGGAGGAGGGTATGGGTATATACAAACATAATGAGTGAGATGTGCAACGTTTGGGGGATGGTCACGCTTGAAGCTCTAACTCGAGGCGGGAGGGGGGGGCATGGGCAATATATGTAACCTTAACATTTGCACCCCCATAATATGCTGAAATTAAAAAAAAATAGAAATGTTAAAGGGAGTTCTTCAAGCTGAAATGAAAGGCCACTAATTAGTAATATGAAAACATATGAGGGCCAGCCATGGTGGCTCCTGACTTTAATCTCAGCACTTTGGGAGGCTGAGACAGGAGGATCACTTGAGACCAAGACTGAGACCAGCCTTGGCAACATAGTGAGACCCCATCTTTACCAAAAAGTAAGAAAATTGGCCAGACATGGTGGCTTGTGCATATCATCCCAGCTACTTGGGAGGCTGAAGTGGGAGGATCCCTTGAGCCTGGGAGTTCTGGCCTGTGTGACAGAGCAAGATCTTGTCTCTATTTTTAAAAAGTTTTTTTAAAAAAAACCTTTAGCAATTGAAATACTTTGGTGTTGGTTTAGGAATGTTTAAATAGATCAGTTAAGTAAAACAAAAAGCCCAAATACATGCATGCATTTAAGGGATCTTCATCAGCAACAAAGGGGATATTATAAACCAAGGTTGAAAGGACAGAGGAGTTGATAAGTAATGTTGGAACATTTCACTTTCCATGCAGAAATTTTTTTTAAATTTTTAAAAATCCCTAGTTCATACAAAATACAAAAAAGAAAACATTTGAAAGTATAAAACTCACTGATAAAGGAAAATACATTTTAAAATTCAGATTACTCTGATACTGTAATAGAGGCTGGGCACAGTGGCTCACGCCTGTAATCCTAGCACTATGGGAGGCTGAGGCGGGTGGATTGCTCAAGGTCAGGAGTTCGAAACCAGCCTGAGTAAGTGCGAGACCCCATCTCTAATATAAATAGAAAGAAATTAATTGGCCAACTAATATATATAGAAAAAATTAGCTGTGCATGGTGGCACATGCCTATAGTCCCAGCTATTCGGGAGGCTGAGGCAGTAGGATTGCTTGAGCCCAGGAGTTTGAGGTTGCTGTGAGCTAGGCTGATGCCATGGCACTCACTTTAGCCTGGGCAACAAAGCGAGATTCTGTCTCAAAAAAAAAAAAAAATACTCTAATGGTGTGTAAATCACTTATAATTCTAATATAAAGATTAAAAGATAGAAATATTAAAATAACTAAAACCACAATAATTTTTATAGATATACCATATAAAAAGATATAAACATAAATTATGACAGCAAAACATAAAATGTGGGGGAGGAGTAAAAATATAGAGCTTTTGTATGTAATCAAAGTTAAGTTGTTATCAGCTTAAAGTAACCTATTATGAGATGTTTTATATAAGCCTCATGGCAACCATAAATCCAACACCAATAGTAGATACACAAAAGATAAAGGGGAAAGAACAAAAGCATACGACTAAAAAAAAAATCAAATCATAAAGAAAGGAAGAAAGAAACAAAGGATCCACCAAACAACCAGAAAACAACTAACAAAATAACAGTAGTAAGTCTTTACCTATCAATAATTTCTTTAAATGAAAATGGACTAAATTGGCCAAAGACAATGGTGTGTCTGAATGGATAATAAACACAACGCCCAACTATAGGCTGCCTACAAAGGACTCACTTCACTTTTAAGGACATACAAAGATTGAAAGTGAAGGGATTTAAAAAGATATTCCAAGCAAACAGAAACTAAAATAGAGCAGTGGTAGCTATACTTATATTAGATAAAATAGACTTTAAATCAAAATCTGTAAAATGACAAAAGAAAGTTATTTTATAATGATAAAGGGATCAGTTCATCAAGGGGATATAACAACAGTAAACATATATGCACCCAACATCAGAGAATTTAAATATATAAAGCAAATATTAACAAATCTGGAGGGAGGAGTAGAGAGCAATACAATAATATTAATAGTAGAAGACTATATCCCATATTCAGCAATGCATAGATCAGAAAATCAATACAAAACAATGAACTTTAACTACACATTAGACCAAATGGACCTAACAGACATACAGAACATTCCATCCAATGGCAGAATATACATTCTTCTCGAATGCACAGAGGACATTCTTCAGGATAGATGATATGTCAGGCCATAAAATAAGTCTTAACAAACTTAGGAAGACTGAAATCATATTAAGTATTTTTTCTGAACACAATGGTATAAAATCAGTAATAGGAGAAATACTGACAAGTTCACAAATATGTAGAAATTAAGCAACACACTGCTGAACAACCAACAGGTCAAAGCAGAAATCAAAAAGAAACTTAAAAATATCTTCAGACAAACAGAAATGGAAACATGACACACCAAAACATATGCACAAAAGCAGTTCTAAGCAGGAATAGTATGGCAATAAAAATTACATTAAAAAGGAAGAAAGATATCAAACAACCTAATTTATACCTTCAGAACATAAAAATAAAAAAAGAAGAAACTAAACCCAAAGTTATCAGAAGGAAGGAATAATAAAGATCAGAGCATGAATAAGTCAAACAGAAAATAGGAAAACTGTAGAGTGAACTAGAAGAATTAATATGGTTAAAGTGTCCATAGTACCCAAAGTGATATGATTCAATGCAATCCCTATCGAAATTCCAAAGACATTTTTCACAAAATATAAAAATTCAAAAACTCATGTAGAAGAACAAATAACTCCGAATAGACAAAACAATCTTGAGAAGGAAAAATAAAGTTGGAGGCATCACATTTTCTAATCTCAAATTATACTATCAAGTAACAGTAATCCAAACAATATGGCACTGACACAAAAACATTCATAGAGACCAATGGAACAGCATAGAGAGCCTGGAAATAAATCTTTGCACATACAGTAAACTAATTTCTACAAATGCACCAAGAATACACAATGGGAAAAGGATAGACCATTCAAAAAATGGTGTTGGGAAAACTGGATCTCCACATGCAAAATGAAACAGGACTCCTCCCTTAAACTACACATAAAAATCAACTCAAAATGGACTAAAAACTGGCTGGGTATGGTGACTCATGCCTGTAATCTTAGCACTCTGGGAGGCTGAGGCAGGTCGATCGTTTGAGCTCAGGAGTTCGAGACAAGCCTGACCAAGAGCAAGACCCTGTCTCTACTAAAAATAGAAAGAAATTAGCCTGACAACTAAAAATATAGAAAAAACTAGCAGGGCATGGTGGCGCATGACTGTAGTCCCAGCTACTCGGGAGGCTAAGGCAGGAAGATTGGACGAGCCCAGGAGTTTGAGGTTGCTGTGAGCTAGGCTGACTTCACGGTACTCTAGCCCAGGCAACAGAGTGAGACTCTGTTTCAGAAAAAAAAAATGGACTAAAAACTTAAATATAAAGCCTGAAACCATAAAACTACTAGAAAAAAAAAAGAGGGAGATAGCTCCTTAATATTGATCTGGGCAATGATTTTTTTGGAATTCACACCAAAAGCACAAGCAACAAAAGCAGAAATAAACAAATGGGACTACATCAAACTAAAAAGTTCATGCACAGCAAAGAAAACAATCAGCAAAATGAGAAGTCAACTTATAGAATGTGACAAAATATTTGTAAACTATATCCTTGATAAGAGGTTAATATCCAAAATATATAAAGAGCTCAAACAACTCAATAGCAAAAAAAAAAAAGGAAAAGAAAAAGAAAAAACCACTGGTAAAATAGTGGACAAAGGACCGAAATAGACATTCACTCACAAAAAGACATGCAAATGGCCAACAGGTATACAAAAAGATGCTCAACATCACTAATCATCAGAGAAATGCAAATCAAAACCACAATGAGATATCAACTCACACATGTTAGAAACGGTTATTATCTCATATATATATATGTGTGTGTGTGTATGTGTACACACACACACACACACAGTGGATTATTTTTCAGCCTTTAAAAAGATCCTGCCATTTGTGACAACATGGATGAACCTGGAGGACATTATGCTAAGTGAAATAAGCCAAACCCAGAAAGACAAATACTTCATGATTTCATTTGTATGTGCAATCCAAAAAAAAAAAAAAAAGTTGAACTCCAGAAGTAGAGAGTAGAATGGTGGTTACTAGGGACTGGGCAATGGAGAAAAATGAGAGACACTGGCCAAAGGATATAAAACTTCAGTTATAAGTACTGAATAAGTACTGAATAAGTACTGGAGATCTAATGTTCAGCATGGTGATTATAATTAATAATAATGTATTATATACTTTAAATTTGCTGAGAGTATATCGTTTTGTTTTGTTTTGTTTTGTTTGTTTGTTTTTTGTTTTTTTGAGACAGAGTCTTGCTTTGTTGCCCAGGCTAGAATGCCATGGCATCAACCTAGCTCACAGCAACCTCAAACTCCTGGGCTCAAGCAATCCTACTGCCTCAGCCTCCCGAGTAGCTGGGACTACAGGCATGTGTCACTATGCCGGGCTAATTTTTTCTATATATTTTTAGTTGTCCAGATAATTTCTTTCTATTTTTAGTAGAGACGGGATCTTGCTCTTGCTCAGGCTGGTCTTGAACTCCTGACCTTGAGTGATCCTCCGTCTCGGCTTCCCAGAGTGTACCACACCTGGCCTAAGAGAGTATATCTTCAGTGTTCTCATCATACACAAAAAATGGGCCTCAGAGTGGGTGGGTGTGAGTGTGCCATCCTCGCACCTTGGCCCACTTCCTATTGTTAAAGAAAAAAATGGTAACTATGTGAGATGATGGATATATTAATTAATTTGATTGTGGTAATCATTTCACAATGTACACATATATCAAAATATCACATTGTACACTCTAAATACATACAATTTTTATTTTTCAATCATACCTCAATAAAGCTGGGATAAAATACATTTTTAAAACTTTGGGATGACCCTTAATTACTCTTTCCTTCATAACAAAGTTCCAGTCTATGAGCCAATACTGTCTAATTTCAAAATATATCCAGAATCAAATCAATCCTTACAGCCTCTATTTCCACAACCTCATCCAAGTCTCTATCATCTCTCACAAATATTATTACAGTGTTCTAACTGATCTTCCTGACTCCACCCTTGCCCCACACAGTCTTTTCTTGACAAAGCAGATACAGTGAGCAACATAAAACAAAATTCAGGTCAGAATTCTGGTTTTACATCCCTGGAAAGTAAAATAGCAAGCTGCCTGGTTGGGTAAGCTAATCTCTCCTTTTGTACCCAAGCTACGTGACAGATGCTTTAGACTCAAATAGCATAAACAAAGTATAGTTGACCATTAAACAACACAGGTTTGAACCGTGTGGGTCCAGTCATATACAGATATTTTTCAATAAATATATTGGAAAATTTGGAGAAGATCTGAGACAATTTGAAAAAACATACAAACTGTGTAGCTTAGAAATATCCAAAAAATTAAGAAAAAGGTATGTCATGAATCCATAAAATATATGTAGATACTAGTCTATTATCATTTACTACCACTTTAAAACATACATAAATCCATTATAAAAAGTAAAATTTATCAAAACGAATGCACACAAACACTGACTGTATATGGCACCATTCATAGTCAAGAGAAATGTAAAATGTAAAGATGCAGTATTAAATCATAACTTAAGATTAACTGTAGTACATACTGTTATAAGTTCTGTTGTAAGTTTGTAGCCGCCTCCTGTTGCTGTTTTGGGGAGCTCGAATGTTGCAAGTATCTGCTTAAAATGCTGTGTGACCCTAATCATCTCCATGTGACCAGTACACCTCTCCAGTAAATTGTGTATTACAGTAAAAAGTGATTTCTCATGGTTTTGGGTATTTTTCATTGTGTTTAGTGCAATACTGTGAACCCATATGAAGTGCCACTAGGTGCCACTTGTGATGTTGGAAGTGCTCCCAAGAAGTAGAAAAAAGTCAGGACATAACAAGAAAAAATTGAGTTGCTTGATTTGTACCATAGATTGAGATCTGCAGCTGTAGTTGCCCACCATTTTGGACAAATAATTCATCTTGCAAACAATGTAAACTTACTGTGTTGATAAACACAGTGGAGTACTGTAAATGTATTTTCTCTTCCTTATGATTTTCTTAATAACATTTTCTTTTCTCTAGCTTTGTTTATGGTAAGACTGCTGTATATAATACATATAACATGTGAAATTGTGTTCATTGATTTATTCTTATCAGTAAGTCTTCTGGTCAACAGTAGATTATCAATAGTTAAGGTTTTGGGAAGTCAAAGGTTGTATGCAAATGTTTTACTGCATGGGGGTTTAGTTCCCCAAGCCCCATGTTGTTCAAGGGTGAATTGTATAGCTTTGGGTTATATAGCATACATATAAATATACATATATATGTTACAGCTTATAATATATCTGCTAATTATAAACAGAATTCGACAATGGATGGATAGGGACACACACACACACAGAAAGGTAAAAGGATACCTCCAAACCTAATTTTGAGGCATTTGAAGTATTTTAAAATAGTATCCCTGTACGACTGTAGTATTTTTGAGTTTATTAGAAATTAAATACTTATATAATTTTTTTCAATCTAGACATTACTAACTGTATTCAAAAAAAATGAACATATAAAAAATGATAGCATGAGGTTTTAGAAATATTACCTATTTGTGCCTATATAGTATATTATCTTCAATTCCAAAAGTCCATCTCACTGACTGGAGCCAAGTACATTGTAGAAGTAGTTCTAGTACCAAAATCCTCTCAAAAAATTAAGCACTACATGTTTTTAAAAATGTAAATCATACCTCCAGAAACAACTTTCAGAAGGAAGTAAATTTTTCTATTGGTGTAGACAACATCTTTCCTTATACAGGTAACACAGCCCATTAAAACTCTGATTTTAGAGTCTGCTGGTCCAGTGCCACCAAAATTATCAGACATGGCATCCACCTGTAAGATAAGGAAACAATTACTTAAAATATAACAAAAAAAATTTAAATGAGGATTTATATGCTTAAAATATTGTTGTTCAAGAAGTATTTTAAACTATCTTTAATACCAGCGGTCCCCAACCTTTTTTGCACCAGGTACTGGTTTCATGGAAGACAAATTTTCCACGGATGGTCAGGCAAGGGGTGGAGCTCTAAGGCCTGGTCCCTAATAGGCCATGGACTGGTACCAGTTCACAAATCAGACGTTAGGGACTGCAGCTCAACACTACTGAAGGTATTTCACATGATAGATCATAGACATGAGATGATGGTAAAAATAACGCCTGGGCTTCATGTATTCTTAAAATGTATCCTAAAACATTAATTCCACACCCAGGTTTAATGCACTCATAGCATTAGATTTGAAGATAAAAATATACTGCTCTTGCCCTCCAGGAACTCACAATTTAATAGGAGTAAAAGAGAAAAATAGCTAGTTCTGAGAAAGCTGTGGAAAAATATAAAATAAGTTCAAAAATTGGTTTCAGGAATTCCCTGGAGGGCGAAAAAATTTCAGACTGGGAGAAAATAGGGGCATTTCTTGGGGGAAGCCAGATCCAACCTGGGTTGTGAAAGAAGATAAATATTTTACCTGGCAAATGGGGCAGGGGAGGGGGCGGTGGGCAAGGAAAAAGAGAGAAAAAACAATACAAGTTAGGTGAATAGGAAGCAAAACCATAACATTCAAGATCCAGGACTGGGGGACAGAAGCATGAGATAGAGTTGGAAAAAGAGCCTCAATTTAGAGAGGACTCTAAAAAAAACAAGTCAAATTAGGTCTTTAATTTTTCTATGACAGAGAGGCATACAGCCCTTTTTGAAGATAAAAATATACTGCTCTTGCCCTTATTGGAGGTATAATAGTCCTTATTTTATAATTTTTTAATTATAAAAACAATACATGTTCATTACAGAAATAGTAGGAAAAAAACAGATAAGCACAATGCAGAAAGCAATTACCCAAAATCTGTAATCTAGAGACAACCATTGACCACATTTTGGTATTTACCTTGCTCCAGATGTTTTTTCTGTGCAAATATATATATATATATATATCCCATTCTAAAAGCAAAATTTAACATTATATATAGTATTAAAATAATACATAATGCTCACAAACATTTTACTGAACAAAGGATTATTGAAAGGGAAATACAGCATCTCAAAGAATGGGTGTGCCAAATATATTGACCTCATTACACATTCTCAGACATTTAGCTTATATCCTAATACACTGTCTATCTGCCTGATTTATTTGTGTGGGATAAATTCTTATGAGTGGCATTTCTTGTTCAAAGATTTCTGATGGAAATGAGCCATTGAGTTGTATATCCCTTTTCATGATTTTTAAAAATAGCCTACTTCATTACTATTCATTTCTCAATTGGTGCCTTTCCAGCTGTCAAAACAAATCTCATGTTTATTTCCTCTTCATTTCTTATCATAGAGGAATGAATACGAATCTCCCAATCTATGTGTCCACCACCATTTCTGTCAATATCCAAGTAGATGATCCATAGCACCCGCTGACCTCTCTGTTCAGTGACTCCACACTAGCTCACAGCCATACCACAGACTAAACTTTCACCCATTTGACATGTTTCATGCCAAATTCCCACTCTCACAATTGTTTCTTTTTCTTTGCAAATATTATTCAACACAATAGGCAGTGCATACAGATTCAAATGCTTGTGAGAATGTATTGTATGATAGAGGTGGCATTTTAATATAATAGGGGCAAAGTGGATTATTCAATTCATGGCAAAGGACAACTGGGTAGCCATTAGTGAAACAAGATATGGATCCTCTCAGCATGCACACCTAAATCAATTGCAAGCAGACTGAATGTTAAGTTGCAAATAAATAATAACTTTCATAGGAAAACCTAAATGAACACTTGCATGGATTATGAACTGAAATAAGCCTAAGAATACTTACTGAACCCAAAAGCCACATGGAAAAGACATACATATTTATAGTATATAAAAATGGAAGGCCATATAACAAAGTCAAAAGACAGTACTGTGGAAATAACTGCAAAACCTTTAGTGTCAAATGCTTAGAACTGTGAGTGCCTTGCACAGGTTAGAATGTAAAAGTTGTTGTTATCATCATATTTACATATGGAGAGTCTTTAAATGACCACTATTATTATATAACTTCATCATTTTCATCAACATAATGAGCAGCAGCATCTGGAGATTCTTAAACATCTCACCAGACAGAGCACTAAAAAATATTGAAGACTTAAGTCTAGCCTAAAAATGCATCCATGTCACCAGGGAGTTTGTTTTTTCTGAACAACCATAGCTGGGAAGTGATATTAATATTTTGGGATCTGACCCCAGGCAGTTTGTCTGTAGAATCTGAGCTCTGAACCACAATGCCACAGCTGCTTACCCAACAACTTGAGTGATTTTACAGAATAGCTGAGAAAATTCTTGATTATTATATTATGAAAATAGAAACCAAGAAAATTTAACAAATTTTTAAAATAGGTCAAATTTGTAAGTTATATCATATCACAGAAGAAGAAGAGCAATGAAGCCAACTGTCACTCAGTCATGCGAAAACTTATCACTGACTCTTCCATGTGTCCCTATTGGCACAAGTAGAGCTAGTACTGGACACTGCAGTGAGAGATTTCAGCTAAAAGCTGAGAAACAGGCTCCTCTGTCAAACTTCACTAAGACCCAGCCACCCCTGCAGGGGTTCAAGCTGTGTTAACAGAGAAGCTACAGGGAGATTCCAGGACCAGGAAGGCAAGGTTCCTGCTGAGGGAATACTGCTGACCAAAGAGGAGCTGCTTCCACACCACCCTCCTGACTACACTGTGAATTCACTCTTGTGGCACGAAGTGCCTTTAGAGGCTGGGAGCACATCAGGTAAGAAACGGATGCTTGACCCGAGTGCCTAGGTGTCAATGTGAATTCTGGTGGGCCACAGACCAGCTGAGTGCCCCTCTCTTTCCCATGTCTAATTTAATTTATTATTATTATTTTTTAAGGACAAGGTCTCACTATCACCCAGGCCAGAGTGCAGTGGCACAATCACAGCTCACTGCAGCCTCAAACTCCTGGGCTCAAGGATCCCCCTGTCTAAGCCTCCTGAGTATCTGGGACTACAGGCTCGCCACCATATCAGGCTAATTTTGTTTTATTTTTTTGAAGAGAAGGAGTCTCTCTATGCTGCCCATGCTGGTCTCAAACCCCTAGCCTCAAGCGATCCTCCCACCTTGGCCTCCCAAAGCGCTAGAATTACAGGTGTGAGCCAGCCCACCTGGTCTCTCTTTCTTGTTTGTGTCCCCCCCCCTCTACTCAGCTGTAAAATGGACACACCACTAGGACTTTTCTCATTGTATTTTTTGTGAGAATTAAATGAAATGAATGTCCATAAGGCCCTTAGCTCAGGGACTGGCACATACAAACACTCAACATCAAGTAGAATCAGTATAATTCACAACAGGGATGCTATACACCCCAGGAATCTTCACACGTTCTATGGACTCCCACCTACCAAACGCAAACACCTTCACACGTCTCCTGAGCATCCATTCAGTGCCAGGATTTTAAGATACAAAGGAGAGCAAGATAAACGCAGCTCCTGCCCTCCTACGGGACCTGACATATGAATCTTCCCCTTGGCTTCAAATACATGCGCATTTGGGATACAAGGCCAAATTGTCTCTCAAATTGGGGAGGCTCACGCCTACTGGAAATATATATAAGTAGGCACCTGCTGCACCACCTTGTGGGGAAACGCAGAGGCAGTACATCCCCCAGAGCCTTCTCTGTCAACACCTCCCTGCTCTGGACCTACATGAGAGTTTGGGGCTCAGGTCGCTGCAGGCCTAGCTCTCAGGGACTGGGGACTCGGGATGCTCCCCCATGCACACACACAGATGGAGCCACCCCGCATGCAGCGCTTGCTTGAGAGCCCACAGCCTCAGGTGAGGGGTGAGGAGAGCCCCTAGGGTGACGCAGCTTGCTTGGGGGACAAGGGAACACACAGAGAGTACCTTGTGGGAGCCCCTGCTGCTGCATGCACTCTTCCTCGGCGTGGTCCGCCCTCTTCCGGAAGAAGGCCAAAACCGGGTTCAGAAGCCTGAACATCGTCCAGTCAGCACCTGCAGTCTGGGCACCTCGTGTGTCAGACGAAGCACGAGGCCTCCTCTGTCTGGGAGCCCTAAGGTCACAGTGGGCCCTCAGGAACCCGCCTCCTGCTTCTCTTCCTCAGACCTGTGCCATAGGACCCAGCCGCTAGTGAGCTGCCCTCAGGAGAGCCAGGGATGCTACAGCCACCCTAGGAGCTCCCAGCGCGCCCCTCACTCCCGCCCCTGAGGCCGCGCTTGCCCAGGGCCCGCCCCCACCTCCATCCAGCCAATGAGGGTGCAGTGGGCTGGCCTGTGGCCCCCTGGGGCTACTCGGGGGCAGGGCCCAGGACATCCTGCTGCTCCCATCAATGCTGAGGTTGTCAATAGGATGGCCTCAGGAGAAGGGCTTGTGGGCTGGGCTTCAGTGTGTGCTTTGGGGCACAGGGGGTCTTCTGTGGGATTCCCTGGGAGGACTGGGTTACTGAAACCCAGGCTGTGCAAACAAAAAAATCCAACACTAGCCCTTGTTTTGGTGGTGCTTAGCATAACAACTGGCTGCATAGTAGGAGGTTCATAGTTACATAGTTACTCCTCAGCAGGGATCATGTGTGTGTGTTTTCATATGAGTATGTAACATTTTAGGGATGACAAGTCCTTATCTTTTATATTATCACACTCTTTACAGTTCACAATGGCAATTTATCATATAATTCTTTGATAATCATTCCTACCACATATTCATTGCTTACCTAATTATGCCACTCTGCCATACATATTACATTTATTCATTAATTTAATGAATAATTGTGGAGTACTGATTATGAGCCAGACACTGTTCTGGGCACTTGGAATTTATCAGTGAGTAAAAGATGCAAGTATCTTGGCCCTGTGGAAGTAGTTTTCTCACAAGAGGAGGGTAAAGGAGAAAAAAAAATTGACATATATTAATAATAAAATACATGATATGTTGAAAGGCAAGAAATGCTATGGAAAAATATAGCAAGGCAAGAAGATCCACAGTGCTGGGGGGCAGTTATGATTTGTATTTTAAAATAGGATGGTCAGAGCATGCTTCCTTGGAAAGGAATAGTTGAGCAAAGTCTTGAGGGAAATGTTGCAGTTAACCAAGCAGCTCTTTGGGGAGGAGCTGAGGCGGAGGTAGCAGCCTGTGCAAAGATTGTGAGCAAGAGTGTGCCTGGTGTGTTCAAGGAAAAGCTAAGTGGTTGGAGCAAAGGAAGTGAGAGCTGGAATAGTAGGAAATGTGGTCAGAGAGATAACAGGGATTCAGGCCTTGTGGGCCACTGTAAGTTCATTGACTTTTACTGTACATGATGTGTGAAGTCTCTCAAGCATTTGGAATCTTCAAGGGATCCCTGTGGCTGCTTGGCTGTGCACAGGCTGTAGGGGAACAGCATGAAACAGGGAGACAAGTTAGGAGGGGACTGCTGTAATCCATGGGCATTGTGGATGATGCCCATATGTCCTCCTGCAGAGAGAACAGGCAAGATAGCTGCAAAAGACAATCATCTGGTGAGGGAGGAGAGAGCTGAAAAAGATGATCATCTGGTTCAGACGTGAAAGGGGAGGGGCCCAAAACCAGGTGAGAGTGGTGCTAGGGCAACAAGGGGAGATATACAAGGAGGGGGACAAGACCATGGGCAGTGGGCAGGATGTATTCAGTGGACTTAGGGGATCATCAGGCATTGTGGGAATTAATTGGGTCAGCTGTAGGTCATGAAGGGAGCATAGACGGGGTGACCTGTCCTTTCAACAAATGTCAGCATGAAAAACATGAGAGAGTGGAAGGAGGATGAAGGCAGAGTCCTTCTTTGTGGTGTAAGTAATAGCTAAGACTTACAGAGTGAGTACTCTGTGCTAGGCACTATTCTGAGTCAATTATGTGTGACCAGTGATTTAATACTCAAAGCTCTGCAAGACAGGCATCATTATTATGGCTTTTGTAAAGATGAGGAACCCAGTGCCAAAGGAAGTTGAACAACTTGCCTGAGGGCACCAAGCCAGGGAGAAATGGATTTGGGTTCTAGCAGCCTGGCTTTTTCATTGATGCCCATAAGCACAGTGTCACATTCAACAACCTGAGCCTGGTGCTGGGTGCTGAGAGCAGACACCCATCCTTCTACTCCCTTATTCCTCCCTTCATTCAAGAAAAACTCCCCAGGAAAAGGGAAGACCTTAGAGAGAGGAGTTGGTTGACAAATCAGGACAAATCGTGATTGCAGCAAGGCAATTAAATGAATATTCAATAACAAAATAGAGGGCAGATTTCTAATATCAACTCTAGGTAAGAGTAGAAGGTAGTACTTTATACTGGTAAGCCAAGAGCAAGTGGACAGCAATCCTCTCCAGCTCAGGGATAAGAGTAGCAGCAGGACACAGAAGGTTCCAGCCATGTTTCTATCCTTTGAAGGTACTACCATTATGGAGAATAATAGGGCATATGTCAAGCAGAGAGTTATTATTCATCTTTGATCTGATTTTAAGTTCAACAGGGGCAGATGTCAATCTCTGTATCTGGATTTTTCTCAGCACCACTGTCAGACACACCTCTTTTATCCAGCTAGTTTGAATAGATACAGAACTCTCCTGAGGCTACCCTGATGGTAAGTTTTGGCTTTGGGTCAACACTTTTCTTTCTTTAAAATATTTGCAGGTTTACATTGTTGTTTCACTTTCAGCCACATCCATAGAAGAACTTCTCTCCCGGCCTTTCATTCAATCCCCTACAGCCCTTGCTCTGCCCCTGTGATATTGAAAGTTCACAAAAGTTGCCCCTTCTCATTAGTTCCTGAACAATCCTAGCCCTCGGTTCTTTCTCCATTAGAGGGTCTCAGAAAGAGAGCAGAGATCTCTAGTGAATGATCATGTCCTCAGGACTGACCTGGCCACATTGCCCAACTGCCTGCCCAGTGGAGAGCAGCACAGACTTCTTGACACTTCTTCCTGGCCTTGCACTTTACAGAAAGAGCAGAGTGACCCTCTCCCACCCAGCAGGCTTGCCCACATTGCCCTTAGGCTGGGCTCCCAGTTTTGGGCCTGGGGCCTTGTCCTTGCACATAGATGTCCTGGTCTTATAGGTACATTGGATGCTGGCCCCACATGAATGTGTGCTCCCTCTGGGCCCAACCTTACATCATTTCACATTCCCAGTTCCTCCCAGGAAGAGAATCTGAGGGGCAAGCAGGACTCCAGACAGTGGAGAGCAGCTACATCTCCATGACACTCCAAACATCACCCTGATGAAGGGCAGAGATTGAGACCCTCAAGCAGGGTGACCCGGCCCTCAGAGATTCAGGGGACCCAACCAGCTGGAACCTCCAAGGGCTATGGCTTGCTCCCTGGGCCCTGAGACTAGGAGACAGTCTCACTGCAGCCTGTACCCAACTGGTTCTCCTCCTGCTGCCATGGTGACAGTGGCACATACACTAGTCACTGTTGCCGTCTGTTCCAACTCAGCCACCTGGAACCAGGCTGTACCTCGGGCTCTCTCCCAGTTCTGCAGAGCAGTCCCCGAGGCCGCTGAGTCGGATTGACCCACGCCCCGGAACCAGCCTTTTCTCAGAAGGCTCCCTCTGTGGCCACCATGACAGCGCTTCCTCTCCCTGGCCACCAGAGTCCATTTGTGCACCCGAGGCTGCTCTTCCACTCACAACACCCCCTCCCACAGAAATCAGGAATCAGGGGTGCCCGCATTAACTGAGCCTCCCTTCCCCACACACACGCCAATTCAGGCCACCCCCCCCCCCAGCACTGGTAAGAGTCAGAAGGGCTTCGTGCTGCAGGAACGGCCTTCAGGACACTCTGAAAATGGATTCATGACCTATTTCCCAGCCCCTCTCACATCTGACCCTGCGGTAGGCCCTGGGCACAGATTCCCCAGTGGGCAGTCAGAGGAGGAGCTCACAGGGAGCACGTGAGTGCACAGTGGGTGCCAGAGTGTGTGAGAGGGCTCAGCCAGTGGGAATTCACCCCCTCCCTTACCAAGGAAGTAGTCTGGGGTATGGGCGCTATCACTACCTCCAGGGCAAAGGTTAAATCAGAAAAGCTGGACCAGACCAGCAGAGCTGCAAGATGGCCTTCCCGGTTCCCAGAGACCAGTACCCAAAGATCTCTTTTTTCACATCAGGCATGTTAAAAAGAAATGTCAGGGCAGCCGCAACAAGAATCCTGGTGGATGCAGCAGACACAGCTGGAAGGCAATTCCTCCAGCTGATATTCTGAAATTGCACTTGTGCAATTTTTCTGGAAGGTCTTTTCTAAAGGCCTTTCCAGGCGAAACCATGGCAAATCTGAGCACTGGTTAAAGCAGTTTTTATTCAGATGTGAGGCAAAGCCTTGCCTTAGACCCTCCATAGTGTTTCCCATGCGTCTTTCCCTACTTCCCTCTTTTACAGGCTTTTGCCCGTGGGAGTGCAGAGGGCAGAGGCCGGCCTGGGAGCTCAAAGGCGGGCTTGGAGGTTCAGCTCCCTGGCTCACCAGCTCCGGGAATGCAGGAATGTCACTGTGCCCCTCTGCACCTGTCTCCCTGTCTGTCCAGTGCATTAGGAGGAAGCAACGTCCACAGTGCCTGCCAATGTTTGAATCCCGCAGGTTCACGTCTCTTTCATTTCCTAGTTTCTCACTTTGGGACTTTGCAAGGTGATGGCAACTCGCCACATAACAGGACAACACGTCACCTGGAAATGACTGCAGTTCCAGGTTGCACCGCTGGGGTCGGTTTTTCCTGATGTCAAATTTAATATAATGTCAGACTGCATCCCCCTGGGAGTCAGAGCGAAATGGTTAAAGCTGAGGCTCTGCAGTCTCACACTGACACCCGCTTATCTCGCGCCCTTCCTGTGCCCCACGACCACGTGGACTTTCTTCTCTTCCCCTTATCAAAGCCTGCATTGCAGCAGTGACTGTCTCTTGCTGAAGGCCTCAGCAACGCCCTCCCCGAGGGCTTTGGGATGTAGTTCAAGGGAGTTGCCAGGAGACGGCGCTCTTCTCATTGGCGCAAGCCAGACGAGCTGGAGAAAGGAGTATTTCACCACACAACTGTGGCAAAATCGGCTTTCTGTAATTGAATAAACCATAAAGACGAGATAAATAGGTTTCAATAGTTATACGAGGTGAAAGAGCGTAAGCAAATAAGAACCTACGCCCCGGTTATGTGCTTTTGATTCCTCCACACGGTACAACAGTGATTTGCAAACAGGGCTGGAGAGCCCAACGCCCAGGGAGTCACAGGGAGCTTTCAGAACACCAGCAAATACTGGGAGAGGGTCAACCCCATGTTTTAAACTAGACGCAGTGTGGTTCGAGCAGGCTTTGGAGCGGGGAACCAGCTGGGTTTGAATCCTGGCTGTTCAGGTTATGAGCTGGGTGACTTTGGCCAGGTCCCCACAGTCTCTGGGCTTCACTTTATTTGCAAAATGATTAGTAATTCATTAAATCATCAGTGAAATAATGCACATGAAGAAATAAACATTTAGCAGGGAAGAGATCAGTAAATAAGTACAAGTCTTTATTAGCTTTATTTGTGGCTATTCATGCTTAGTCTCAGGGATGTCAAAAAGGTAGCACTGTGTCAGTGATCAAGAGCACAAGCTTTATCATTTAATATAGCAGCTCTGCCACTCAACAAGAGATTGTGGGAGTATCAGTCAACCTCTCTGAGCCTCAAATTCATGACTGGTGAAATCAGAATGTTTAACACCCATCCTGCAGGCTGCTGTGGAGATTAAACATGGCCATGCCTGTATAGGTGCCTTGCCCATACATGGAAACTGCTGTGGTAATATGAGAACAAAAGCAGCACTGCAAGTGCTCTTGTCTGTGGAAACAACTGACATTCATGCTGTCTTGTCTGTGCCTTGTTTATCTATTTCTCACCTGCCAGGCCTCAGCTGCAGATAAGAGTAGCAGACACTGAAGGTTTAAGAAAAAGAAAGAGAGAGAAAAAAGAAAACAATATAGGGGGCATTCTACCCATCACCATTTTTTCTGGTTTTGGAAAACACAGCTATTCTCTGACTTTGGTTTTACTACAACTTAAATCAACAGTGAGCCTCCCTGAAGCTCACAGTCTTTCTCTGCTGGTCCCTGCTGTGCTGGAAACCTCCAAAGTCCTTGTATCCTTGAACCTTGGGTTTCCTGCAGCTACTGGAGCAAGCCTCTTGGTACTGTCTCTCTCACAATTTCCTCTGGGAGAAAAATCAGCCACATTCCTGTCCCCACTTGTTTCCTTCCTGTAACTTTGCCTTTACCCCTGCCAGGGAGAAGGAGGCCTTGTGATGCTTTGTACTGTTTCCTGTCCCTGCTTCCTGATAACTTCCCAAACCCAGCCCACTTATTCCCCACTGGTACATTCAGCCCAGCTAGTGAGGCTATAGAGCCAGGCTTGTTTGTAGTGAGAAGAATTTTGAATCTCAGCACTTCAGAGCCCAAAGATAATTTTTATGCTTCATTTTTTTTGTTTTTAAGTTCTTATCAGTAGGATTTGAAATAAGATTTACAAAATGGTGGTACTTGTTGAAACTGGGTAATGGGTACATGGGAGTTTATTATACTTTTCTTTTAAATTTGATGTATGTTTGAAATTTTCCATATCTAGAAAGTTTAAAATATTTCCCCAGTAAAGAGCTGTAATCTAATGGTTTTTCAAGTCCCTTTTTATTTAAACAAAAGAATTCTTTTTATTTTTCAAATAAAATCTTAGGTGCAACCTAATATGTAAAACAAATTTAGGGCAAGCTGTTTCTGCTGAAGCTGTGGAAAGGGTGGTGACTTCTGGCCTTAGGTCCCCACCAGTAGAGAGAGCCCCTGAGCCACTTCTGTGGTCCCGTATGTTTGCTTGCTACTCAAAGTGTGGTCCAGGGACCGGCAGCACATTGTCACCCACAAGCTTGTGAGAAATGTAGACTCTAAGGGCCCCACCATGGACCTACTATAATAAACCAGGACTTGTGTTTTAACAAGAGTCCCCCCCCCGCCAGTGATTCAAGTGCACAGTGGAGTGTGAAAGGCATGGCTCTGTGGTAGATTTGGGCTCCAGAGGCTGAAATCCACTGACATAAGGAAACTTGTTTATTCCACCAATGAACTAAGTAAGGCTCACAATGATGTGCACAAAGCCATACAACTATTGAGTAGGACAGCCAAGGTTAATAGCCAGATTGCCTGACTCTTAGTCCATGCATTTCTGCTCTGTTCTTGTCAATTGCACCCTGTGACAGATCTCCCTCTGGTATCAGAGGCCAAGCTCATGCTTTATTTCTGGGACTAAGCCTCTGGCTTATGCCTAATGCCCATAACAGGGCCCCTGTATCAAGTTCCTGTACCTAAATCAATGACTTGCTTTCTTACTGTCTTAGTCAGCTCAGGCTACTATAACAAATTGCCACAGGCTGGGTGGCTCTTTCCTTCTTTTCTTTCCTTTCTTGTCTTTCTTATCTTACTCTGCCACCCTGGCTGGAGTGCAGTGCCATGTCCGCTCACTGTAACCTTGAACTCTTGAGCTCAAGTGATCTTCCTGCCTCAACCTTCAGAGTAGCTAGGACTATAGGTATGTGCCACCATGACTGGCTAATTTTTAATAGTTTTTTGAGACAGAGTCTCACTCTGTTGCCCAGGCTAGAGTGCCATGGCGTCAGCCTAGTTCAGAGCAACTTCAAACTTCTGGACTCAAGCAATCCTACTGACTCAGCTTCCCAAGTAGCTGGGACTACAGGCATGCGCCACCATGCCCAGCTAATTTTTTTTTTTTTTTTTTGAGACACAGTCTCACTCTGTTGCCTGGGCTACAGTGCCATGGCATCAGCCTAGCTCACAGCAACCTCAGTCTCCTGAGCTCAAGCGGTCCTACTGCCTCAGTCTCCTGAGTAGCTGGGACTACAGGCATGCGCCACCATGCCCGGCTAATATATATATATATATATATATATATATATATATATATATATATATATTTGTCCAATTAATTTCTTTCTATTTTTAGTAGAAACGGGGTCTCACTCTTGCTCAGGCTGGTTTCAAACTCCTGACCTTGAGCGATCCACCCGCCTTGGCCTCCCAGACTGCTAGTATTACAGACGTGAGCCACCACGCCCAGCCTTAATTTTTCTTTTTTTATGAGATGGAGTCTGGCTATGTTGCCCAAGCTGGTCTCGAACTTCTGGCCTCAAGTGATCCTTCCACCTCAGCCTCAAAATTGCTGAAATTACAGGTGTGAGCCACCACACCTGGCCCTATGTCTCTTCTATATGGGCGCTAATCCCATTCATGAGGGCTCTTATGAGCCTCGTGACCAAATCACCTCCCAAAGGCCTCATCTAATATCATCACATTAGGGGTTAGGATTTCATCCTATGAATTTTGGGGGGCACAAACATTCAGACCATAGCATTTACCTAACCCCAAGTTCCTACAGAACTGGGGTTAAATCTTGTCCCCACAACTTATTCTCTGACTCCCTGACATGATTTGCTATAGATGAATGATTTATGATAAAGAACTGCTATGAACATTTCTTAAGTTCAAGTCCATGCATATCTCCAATTGTGGAAATAAAAAAGAAGGCTGGCAAGATTTGAATGTTCCTGGGCCTTTAATATATAGATATATGCCTTTAATGGCCAGAATGATACAGAATTCATGAATGCAGAATGCATTATTCTGCTGGGAAAGAAGGCAGCGGTTCTTGTGCTCATGAGATTAGCTGGGAAAGGTTATTACTACCTACCTATTGCTGTTGATCAGCAGAAGAAAAAGCCTTCACCTGTCTTGTGAGGTTTTAAGAATTAGAGATAAATCTCAAGCAATCTTAGCTGTTCCTTCTAGATTTCAGCACACAAAGCAGAGTGTGATTTGGGACAGGAACTGCTTAAGTTATTTGTGTCCCTTGATGTCTGTGTCAGGTTATTAGAATAACATGGAAGTGGCTGCTGAAATTGCTATAGCCCCAGAGTAAAAATGAGGAACAATGATTCCTTAACAAGAATAATTTATCCAGGCTTCTACAAATTATGTAGGGCCACTAGTTTCCAAGGGGTGTGGTGGGGGACTAAATGCTACTCCAGGAAAAAACTTATTTCCTTATCACTTGACCACTTCCCAAAAACTGGCAGAAGTGAAAGACTTCTGGTTTCTATGGGTCCTAGAAGAGATTTGTGAAAACTGATTCATTATTGCAAAGCCCTTTAAACGTCTTACATTAAGGGTATCATTTCTCAGCTGGGGTCTTGGTAAGAAAAGGGGCATGCCAAGGATAAGAAGACCAAGGGTCAGGAGTCTGGGAACAGGTTAGCTGGGTGCTGTGCTCTGGACCTAACCCTGGATGAAGTCAAGTTGTTGACCAAGGCTCCAGTTTTCATATGTGGCTCAGAATCTTCTTCCAAGCTTACTGGTTGTTGAAAAAATTCATTTCCTTGTGGTTGCAGGACTGAGATCCCTGTATTTTGCTGGCTTGTCATCCAGGGGTCACTCTCAACTCCTAGATGCCACCCACAGTTCCTTACCACATGGCCCCATAGGCATTCACAGTAGGGCTGTCTGCTTTTTTCTAGGTCATCAGGAACAACTTTCTCTGACATTCACGTTTTATTTTATCTTTGTCTTTTTTGTTTTTTGGGGTTTTTTGTTTGTTTGTTTGTTTGTTTGTTTGTTTGTTTGTTTGTTTGTTTGTTTTGAGACAGAGTCTCGTTTTGTTGCTCAAGCTAGAGTGAGTGCTGTGGCGTCAGCCTAGCTCACAGCAATCTCAAACTCCTGGGCTCCAGCGATCCTCCTGCCTCAGCCTCCCGAGTAGTTGGGACTACAGGCATGCACCACCATGCCCGGCTAATTTTTTGTATATATATATATTAGTTGGCCAATTAATTTCTTTCTATTTATGGTAGAGACGGGGTCTCGCTCTTGGCTCAGGCTGGTTTCGAACTCCTGACCTCGAGCAATCTGCCTGCCTCAGCCTCCCAGAGTGCTAGGATTACAGGCATGAGCCACAGGCCCGGCCTTCTTTGTCTTTTGTATCATTTGTTTATTTTTTATTTAAAAATATTAAGGGGCTACAAATGTTTTTGTTACATGTATACCTTGTATAATGCTTAAGTCGGGGCATTTAGTGTGCTCATCACCAGAATAATGTTCATTGTATCTGATAGGTAAGTTAAAAACCCTTCACCACCCCCGTCTTGGATTCCAATGACCTTTACATCTCTTTGTGCTTGTGTGCAGCCATCATTTAGTTCCCAGTTATTACAGAGTACATGTGGTGTCTGGTTTTCCATTCCTGAGATACTTCGCTTAGGATAATGGTCTCCAATTTCATCCAAGTTTCTACAAACAACATTATTTGATTCCTTTTTATGCCTGAGTAAGTACACCATGGTGTGTGTTTGTGTATATATATATATATATATATCTCCCATCTTCTTAATCTTCTCATGAATTGTTGGGCACTTTGGTTGTTCCCACATCTTTGCAATTATGAATTGTGCTGAAATAAACATTCAAGTGCAGGTGTCTTTTTCATAAAATGTCTTCTTTTCCTTTCAGTATATACCTAGTAGCGGCATGGCTAAATCAAATGGTAACTCTATTTCTTTGACGAATGAATCTTCATACTGTTTTCCATAGAGGTTGTACTAGTTTACATTCCCACCAATAACATATAAGCATTCCTTTCTTTTTGCATCCATGCCAGCATCTGTTGTGTTTTGACTTTTTAGTAATGGCCATTCTGACAGGAATAAGGTGATATCTCATTGCTGTTTTAATTTTCATTTTACTGATGATTAGCAAAGTTGAACATTTTTTCATGTTTGTTGGCCATTTGTCTATCTTCTTTTGAAAGCTTCTGTTCATGTCTTTTGCCAACTTATTTTTTTTTGAGACAGAGTCTCACTTTGTTGCTGGGACTAGAGTGCCATGGTGTCAGCCTAGCTCACAGCAACCTCAAACTCCTGGGCTCAAGCAATCCTTCTGCTTTAGCCTCCCAAGTATCTGGGACTACAGGCATGTGGCACCATGCCCGGCTAATTTTTTCTATATGTTTTTAGTTGGCCAATTAATTTCTTTCTATTTTTTTTAGTAGAGACGGGATCTCACTCTTGCTCAGGCTGGTCTCATACTCCTGACCTCAAGCGATCCTCCTGCCTCAGCCTCCCAGAGTGCTAGGATTACAGGCGTGAGCCACCACGCCTGGCCTTTTGCCAACTTTTTAATGGGGCTGTTTTTTTCTTGCTGATTTGTTTGAATTTTTATAGATTCTCGATATTAACCCTTTATTGGATGTATAGCTTGTGAATATTTTCTCCTATTCTGTATGTTATTTATTTACTCTGTTGATTATTTCCTTTACTGTGCAGAAGCCTTTAAATTTAGATAGTTCTGGTTATCTTGTCACTGGACAAAAACCAAGCACTTAAGGGCTTTAGCTCCAATCTTTTATTCATTTATTATTGCTGGAATTTCATATTCATTTCTTGTTGTTGGATGATTGAATCAAATGACAGTAGAGATGGTAAGCTGGCGTTTACACAGGCCCACCCTGCTCAGCCTTTGGAAAGGAGGAATTCTGAGCTGGTTGATAGTAGCTTTTGTCTTTTTGCCACCTTGTGGTTTAGGGTTTTCTGGGCATCTGCTTGGGTTATTCAAGTTGCGGGGGTACCAACATTTGTTCTCTTCATTGCCGTACTCTCTAGGCTGACTTTGGCAAGGAGGGCCCCTGCAAAATCGTGGTCTATGCCCCAACACATATTCTATCTTATAGGTTATCTTTTTCTCCTGTGCCCTGGTTGTCAGCACCCACTATCACTTCTCCCTGCACAGGAGGGTTGGAATACTGTGGTCCGCGCCCATAGGGTCGCCCATGCAGTATGGTGGGAAACTTCGCCTGCAGTAGGGTGGGTGGGTATTGTTGGGCCTGGTCTTCAGAGCGCTCTCTGATCCCTCCTTCTCTTCCCCACTCTCACTATTCTGGCAATTCTGCTGGCAATTGCATGGAGGACCCCTGCAACATGGGTAGCATCTATAATGGTTATAGTCTACTGCATATTCACTGCTTTGAAATGGAACACCACCAGGGCCTGTGACATCTGCTGCCTCTGCACCCTTTTCTCCTTCAACAACATCAAACTCCACAGTCTCTCCTTCTCCTACACTGTGAAGGTGCTTTGTGGGGTTACTCTTCTTCATGGCAGTCAGGTGTACAAATACATCTTCCTTGGTGTCATTCCTGTTGATGAAACCATATCCATTTCTTACATTGAACCATTTTACTGTTCCCAAAACCTTCATTGCCATGGCTTTCTTGTCCCTACCAGCAGGTGATGCCAATGTGAGACCACTGGCGTGAGTGGTTGGAGACACAATGCAGGACCCCAACACAGACACTGAGTGGAATGACATCTTATGCAAAAAGGGCATCTTTCCCTCAAAGGAAAGTTTGGAAGATTTGGAAAAGGAGGCAGAAGAGGAGGAGCAGAGAGTCCTCCACCAGTCAGTGGTGAAAATATATAAGATATGACTTTGAAAGAGCTGGAAGATAATGAAGTTGAATTTAATGAGGAGGATGAACGTGCTATTGAAATGTACAGGCAGCAAAGACTGGCTGAGTGGAAAGCAACTAAATTGAAGAATAAATTTGGAGAAGTTTTGGAGATCTCAGGAAAGGATTATGTTCAAGAAGTTAACAAAGCCGGTGAGGGCTTGTGGGTAGTCTTTCACCTTTATAAACAAGGGATTCCCCTTTGTGCCCTGATAAATCAGCACCTCAGGGACTTGCCAGGAAGTTTCCTGATGTCAAATTTATCAAAGCCATTTCAACAACCTGGATACCCAATTATCCTGATAGGAATCTGCCCACGATATTTGTTTACCTCAAAGGTGATATCAAGGCTCAGTTTATTGGTCCTCTGGTGTTTGGAGGCATGAACCTGACCAGAGATGAGCTGGAGTGGAAACTGTCTGAGTCTGGAGCAGTCAAGACAGACCTGAAGGAGAACCCTAAGAAACCGATTGAAGACACATTGCTGTCCTCAGTGCGGTGCTCTGTCCCCCTGAGGAAGGATAGTGATTCTGAGGAGACTAAGGCTGCAGCTGCCACAGCTTGCTGAACTTTCTTGATGTGACAAATTGTCTGGATTTTTGTCAACAAGAAAAAGTAAGAATGAATCATTTGGGTTTTTAAAGCCTTTTATAATTATGTTTCAAATCTCATACATTTTAGAAATGATTATTGCTGGGAACTCTATCAAATTTCTTGGAACTCTTTTTAAATTATAACATTTCTTTAAAAAAAATTAAAAACAGCCATTGGTATGGCAAATGTCTATGTTTTTCTCACTTATATTTTAAGTAAGCCATAAAACCTAATCACTATTTTTTGACATACAACTATATAAAAAGGAATATGGAGTTTTAAGTAAATGTGAATAGATTATACAGTGGAAAATGGCAAAAAAAAAAAAACACAAAAACCAAAAAACATTTATCAGGTGTCGGGAATGTGGGAGGCAGAAGGTGGGGTTGGGTACATACACACATAATGAGTATGATGCACATCATCTAGGGGATGGACATGCTTGAAGCTCTGACTCGGGGAGGGGGGCAAGGGCAACATATGTAACCTAAACATTTGTACCCCCATAATATGCTGAAATAAAAAAAATAACCATCTTCTATATTTGTACTTAAGAGTACAGTACTCACATTTGTACTGTGAGATCGATGACAGAATTGGATATTGGTATTTATTTCTTCAGCTGTGGGGCAGTGTGCTAAATGACCACTGCAGTCATGGGAGATTGTGCCCCTGACACAGTCTTTGGTATAGCAGCAGTAGTTGTTGGCATCAAGAGACATGGATAACCACAGTGAGTGGGAACTGGAACTGAAAAGAACTGTTCTTCCAAGGACATGTGAGAAACCCCTGAGGTATATCCAGAAGTCCTCAGGGGCCACTGTGGAGGGGATCTGAGGCATCATCAAAGCTGATGGAGGTTCAGTCAGAGAAGTACTGATTCGAGTTTATTACTATGACCCTATTTTTACCTCTATGCCGGTGTCCTGGGAAACACGGGTTACATTTTAGAAGCCTAATTGGGTTGAAATATTTTAAGAAAATCATTTTTCTTCTCATACCTGCTCAGCTGCTAAACTACTAGAATGGTCCCTTGGAAAACAGACTTGTGTCTCACAGGCTGTGAAGGTCTTTCAGGCACCACTAAGAAGAATGTTTTTGAGATTACTTTGCTATTGATACTTGGCACTTGGAGAGGTGCCATGTTTGGGTACCCGATGTATATGAGAAGGAAATCAAGGGTTGCTGCTCTCAAGAGAGCATATCAAAGGAAAAAAAAGAAAGAAAGGAAAAAAAGAGAACATACCAAATGCTCTGGGTGAGCTGTTATATGGGAAAAACACACTCCAAAATGGTGCGGTAGGCAGAATAATGCCTCCCTCAAAGATGTCCATGTCCTAATCCCTGAAACCTGTGAATAAGTTATGTTACATGGAAAAGGGGAATTAAGGTTGCAGATGGAATTATGGTTGCTAATCAGCTGATTTTAAAATAGACCATCCTGGATAATCTGGAAAGGCCCGATACAATCACAAGATTTCTTGAAAATGGAAGAGGGAAGCAGAAGAGTCAATGTCAGAGTCATGTGATGTGAGAAAGACTCAATTGGCCGTTGCTGGCTTTGCCAGTGAAAGTGGGCCATGAGCCAAGGAACGCAGACCGCTTCTAAAAGCTGGAAAAGGCAAGAAAATGGATTCTTCTCTATAGCCTCCAGAAAGGAACACAGCCCAGTCAACACATTGGTTTTAGCCCAGTGAGACATGTATCAGATTGAACTACAGAACTTAAAGATAATACATCTGTGTTGTTTTGAGCCACTAAGTTTGTGGTAATTTGTTATAGAATAAGTAAAAGACTAATACAAATTGCAATTCCTTTGATTTGGGTTGGTTAGTTGCTTTATTTTTCCTGATATTTGATTTATTTTGAAATTTCAAAGAACACTAAAGAAGTACATAGGGTATTTTGTTTATAAAAAATTTACATCTGGGTAGATGTATAGATTTCTTTATAGATATAGTTGAAGACCACTACCCAACTTTGTGTGATTTGTCTAAGGTGTAACTGCATCATCTCTTGAAAAGCATCAGGAGAGGGAGTAGACGTCTTTGAAGCTGATCCATAAGTTAGGTCATAGAAACAGTGAAATTTTTAAAAAATCAGGGCCTTCCCTTCAGCTGGAAGGGAAGTCCATAGCAGACTGTGTGGGTAAATTAAGAATTTTAGCTTGGGTTCAGCTACTTGGACACAATTCTCTGGGAATTGGGCTCATGTTATTTGTAATGGGTTTTTGTTTGATGTGTCAACTCGGCTAGGTTACAGTTTCTAGTTATTTAATCAAACATTAATCTAGTTGTTACTGTAAAGGGAGTTTATATAATAAATATGATTAGAACCTATAATGAGTTGACTCTAGGAAAGAGAGATTATCCTGATTAATCTGAGTTGGTCTAATTCAATCTGTTGGAATGTCTGCCTTAAAAACAGGTCTGAGGGGGTTGTGGAGCAAGATGGCAGACGAATAACACCGCCAGACAGAGTGTCTCTGCAGAAAAGACAGATTCTAGCAGAAATTAGAGGAAAGAAGCAAGAAGACGAGCATACAGCAGACGAGGGCCGGAAGGAGGGGTACCTGAGACCCCGGGAGACTCCACGGGAGGAGGCTGCGGAGGAGAACTGGAGGCTGAGACCACCGGAGCAGCCCAGAGACCAGCGGCAAGGGTAGGTGGATTGGCTGTTTCCCCTCCCCTGCATTTGGGACTGCTGGTGGGCTGCCCAGCGGGTGGAGAGACCTGCGGACACCAGCCCAGAGACTGCCGCCGCCTGCCAACGGTGAGCCTGTAGCAGACTTGGCACCAGGTTCCCAACTTCCTCCGGGCACCTCCGTGTGCACGGACCCGAGCCGCGCGGCAGGCGCCATATTGCCTCCTCCTCCCCTCCGCCGACCCTACCCGCGGCTGCCCAGGGAGACAATACAGCCACCAGTCAGAGGCACCTCCAGGACACAGGACCTTCCCTTTTGGGACCGTACAGCTGACTCAGGGGAACTCAGACTGTGAGCCCCTACCCGCCCGCCCTCCCAGGTGCTGCTGGCACATTGTTCCCAGGAGAACAGTGCCGACTCAGAGGCTGAGAGACATAGACTCAGCTTGGGCTCCCTGTGGGTGAATTGGGACCGGAACTCCTCTCCCTGGTGGGGATACAGTTTGAACTCTGGGATCCAGAGGTCGGACCTGCAGACCAGATCCCCTGCACCGAGGGCTAGCATTGCCCGGGGCACAGAAGGGTTATACGTGAACAGCCTACTGAGGTGTGTGTGCCTCCAGGGGCGGATCGGCGTCATAGAGGGCAACCCTCCTCCCAGGAGGAGGCCATGGGCCCAACCCAGGTGGCGTTCCTGTGCAGGGAACCTCCTCGCCGGCATCACAGTCCAGGGAGGCCTGGTGGCTTGTGGTCTGGCCTCCTGGCAGAGGCCCAGGAGTAGCTGTGGAGTTGGGGAGGGTGGAAAGAAGCGAGGCCTGCTCCAGACTGCGGGTCTCAGACAGCCCCACCCCCACATCCTGACTTTCTGGCTGAGCGGGACCACTCCAGCCCTGCCCTGACAGCTTTCCCTGGAAGCAGAGAATGGAACTTTGACCCCTGCTAACTGCCTGAGGGCAGGCTTACCCAACCCAGCTCCGCCCAGAACAAGAGCTGATAACAAGACACAAAATCAACAGCTGGTCCTTGCCTGTGAGAGTGGCCACTGCGTTGGTGCTCTAGGGCTTGGACCCTGGCTAGCCAGAAAAATAAAAAAACAAACAAACAAACAAACAAACAAAACACAAAATCAACAGCATATCCTGTTCCTCCAAGCAAAGGCCACCTACTGACAGGGACGGCATCTTGCACAGCCTTTCCACGGCACCCACTGACTCAATATACAGGGAGTGGTCCAATTTCACCCACAGACACCACCTAACGCCTCAGAAACTAAACAAGGTGTGTGAATACCCAAACAATAACTTAAGGAAAGAAACAACAACTGATTGACATGGGAAGAAATCAGCGAAAGAACTCAGGAAATATGAAGAACCAAACAGAAAATACACCCCCAAAGAGGATCACCAGCCCCCTAGAAATGGACACCAACCAAAATCAGGCAACCAATATGACAGAAGAGGAATTTCGTATGTGGATCATAAGAACACTCACCGACCTGCAACAACAACTCAATAACCAACACAAAGAAACCACAAAAAGCCTCCAGGATATGGGAAAAGAAATAGACACAATGAAGAAAAGTGTAACCGAACTCCTGGAAATGAAGAATCAATTCAAGGAACTACAAAATACAGTGGAAAGTCTCCAGAACAGGGTAGATGAAACAGAAGAAAGAATCTCAGAGCTTGAAGATAACACCCTCCAATTAAATAAATCAGTCACAGAAATAGAGCAGAGAAACAAGAGAAAAGAGCAAAGCCTACAAGAGCTGTGGGATTATGTGAAGAAACCTAATGTGAGGGTCATAGGGTTACCAGAAGGGGAAGAAGACAACACTCAAGGGTTGGACAAGCTGTTTGAAGATATAATAGAGGAAAATCTCCCAGGCCTTGCTCAAAATCTTGATATACAAGTTCAAGAAGCTCAGAGGACCCCTGGGAGATTCAATGCAAACAGGAAGATGTCACGACATGCAGTCATCAGACTGACCAAAGTATCAACTAAAGAGGCCCTTCTAAGAGCTGTAAGACAAAAGAAGCAAGTAACATACAAGGGAAAGCCAATTTGAATAACATCAGACTTCTCTAATGAGACTTTACAAGCAAGGAGAGACTGGGGCCCCATTCTCACTCTTTTGAAACAAAACAATGCCCAGCCTAGAATATTATTCCTTGCAAAACTAAGCTTCATATATGAAGGAGAAATAAAAACATTCTCAGACAAGCAAAGGCTCAGAGAATTCACCAAGACAAGACTAGCTCTACAAGAAGTACTTAAAACAGCGTTATACTTAGAACTCACGAAAATCAGGAAGAAAAAATCAAATAACCCCATTAAAAAGTGGGCAAAGGACTTGAACAGAAACTTTTCTAAAGAAGACAGAAGAATGGCCAACAAACATATGAAAAAATGCTCAACATCTCTAATCATCAGGGAAATGCAAATCAAAACCACAATGAGATATCACTTAACCCCAGTGAGAATGGCCTTTATCAAAAAATCTCTAAACAATAAATGCTGGCGTGGTTGCGGAGAGAGATGAACACTCCTACACTGCTGGTGGGACTGAAAACTAGTTCAACCTCTGTTGAAAGCAATATGGAGATACCTTAAAGCGATACAAGTGAATCTACCATTTGATCCAGCAATCCCATTGCTGGGCATCTACCCAAATGATCCAATGACACTCTACAAAAAAGACACCTGCACTCGAATGTTTATAGCAGCACAATTCATAATTGCAAGGCTGTGGAAACAGCCCAAGTGCCCATCAATCCAAGAATGGATTAATAAAATGTGGTATATGTATACCATGGAGTACTATTCAGCTCTAAGAAACAATGGTGATATAGCACATCTTATATTTTCCTGGTTAGAGCTGGAACCCATACTACTAAGTGAAGTAACCCAAGAATGGAAAAACAAGCACCAGATATATTCTCCAGCAAACTGGTATTAACTGAGTAGCACCTAAGTGGACACATAGGTACTACAGTAATAGGGTATTGGGCAGGTGGGAGGGGGGAGGGGGTCAGGTATATACATACATAATGAGTGAGATGTGCACCATCTGGGGGATGGTCATGCTGGAGACTCAGACTTTTGGGGGGAGGAGGGGAAATGGGCATTTATTGAAACCTTAAAATCTGTACCCCCATAATATGCCGAAAAAAAAAAAACAGGTCTGAGGCTTCCCCATGAAAGAGAAGAAATTCTACCTGTGGACTTCAGCTGCTACTGAGGTAGGGAAGGTGGATACAAGTAGGTCAGCTGTAGGCACTGGGAAAACCAGCACTTAAAAGATACTCTGAATATAGGTGTATCAGAAAAAGGCCATAAAAGCTTCTGTGGTGAGGAACCTTGGCGCTGAGAATGATAGCTCAACAAAGGACAGTGTGACTTTATGTCCCACCGTGGCAACATGGAAGCTCAGATAGAATAAAGGCTGTGTTCTGTGATGTTGGACAGTGGATGATAGTAACTATAATTGTCCCATACTTTCTGTGAATAGACCTTGACCATCTCCCACGGCCACTTGGAAGCTGAGGGAGTTACTTTAACTCCTTCAGCCTTGTTTCCTCATCAGTAAAATGGGGATAATGATAGTACCTGTTTCCTAGGAATGTTGTGATGGTTCCATGAGAGGAGGCATGTAAAGTGCTTCAGCCAACTTCTTAGATTTGCTGAAGCATATAAGATGTTTCAGACTTTGGTGTCTTTACTTTTTGTTCCTTCTGCATGGTAGGAGGAACTTCCTACATCTGGCTCCAACCTTCTCAGACCCAGCTAGAAAATTCTTTGTCATGTGTCAAGATGGAACTCAAGGGTCCTCTCTCTGTGAGCCTTTTCTTGATGGCCCTATTAGGCAAAGCTGATCACTCTTATTCCGTGAACAGTTGAACAAGCTTCTTTCAGTGTCTTGGCAGGATTCAGTGAAGAACATAAAAAGTTTGCACCAATCCAGGCTCTGGATTCTTCGCCTCCCGTCCTGGTACTCTAATTCCCAATTGCTGCTGTTCTTCAAGTGAACTATACTGGAACAGCAACTAGACTAAGTTAAAAGGCTTATCTAAGGACACATCCAGTTGCAAATAGACTAAATGTATCATTTAACTGTAGGTAAGAAAACCCCACAATGGGCCCCTGGGGGATCAGCTCAGAGGCGTGTCTCTGTTTTGCCTGCCTTGGGACCTTTTTAGGGCTACAGCAGCCCCCTGAGCAGCATTAACTGAAAGAACTTAAAGGCAAATATACTAGCCATAGCTGTCAAAGGCAAGGGATAACAGACAGGGCAAGCAATAGACAGACCAGAAAGCCTCGGAGGTATTAATAGGAGGCTGGGGAAGGCTGTAGATGGGAGAATATGGGCTTTGTAAAGCTTCTGAGTATATTGAGGGCTCTAGAAGGCCACGCACATGCCCAGGGTTGGATGGATGCTCAAAGAAGACCTGAGAAGACTCTGAGCTTTCGCCTAGGGCTGACGTTTAAGCTCTCCACAAGCACATAGTGAAGGCTGAGTCCAAGCTGTAAAGTGCCTGGCTAAGTGTTGAGGAAGGGCCTAACACAGAGCCAATCTACAAAGACCAGGAGTGTGTTCTTATTTTTCTCTCCAGGCATGTAAGGAAATCTCTGTCCTATTATTAGTGAACCAAAAAGCTAACAAAGACTTCAGTGAATGCACACAACAAAGTCATAAGGCATCTCTGAGTCTGCTGTGTCCCCTCCCTCATATATCCAGTTAAGACAGACTCCACTTCCTGTGGCTTCAGAAATCCATCCTCTTTTGTCCCCATCAGCTTTGCCATGGTTTAGATACACATTATTTTCCCCTGAAGTCACTGCAAGATTTTTATTACTGTTCTGTTGCCAGGTTTTCACCTCCATCCACACCAATGCTAAATTCATCTTCCTCATCTCAGGTAAGGTGGTCCATGGAAAACATAAATATGACCACACCACTGCCTTCTCCAACACCCTTCAACAAAGGTTCATTTTCTTTATGTTAAAGTTTGGACTCAGGGCTGTGCGCAGTGGCTCACGCTTGTAATCCTAGCACTCTGGAAGGCCGAGGTGGAGGATCGCTTGAAGTCAGGAGTTTGAAACCAGCATAAGCAAGAGTGAGACCCCATCTCTATTAAAAATAGAAAGAAATTAATTGACCAACTAAACATACATATAGAAAAATTAGCTGGGCATGGTGGCGCATGCCTGTAGTCCCAGCTACTCAGGAGGCTGAGGCAGAAGGATTGCTTGAACCCAGAAGATTGCTGTGAGCTAGGCTGACGCGACGGCACTCACTCTAGCCTGGGGCGACAAAGTGAGACTCTGTCTCAAAAAAAAAAATTAAATAAATAAAAAAAATAAAGTTTGGATTCTGAGCCTCTTTGAAAATTAGTTGGTGCCCTTAAACCACTTAATCTCCCTCTCTTCCACCCAAGGATCTCACCAACCTGATCAATCCTCCACTACTGACAGAGTGATATCCTCCACACAATCTAACCTTATCTTTCCCCATTCAATCCTTTTTCCCACCATGAACATATCTTCATCTCACCTGCCGTCTTCAAACTCCTGGGCCAGATGAGGTGGCTCACACCTGCAATTGTAACTTTGGGAGGCCAAGGCAGGAGGATCACTTGAGGTTGGGAATTCAAGACCAGCCTGAGCAACATAGTGAGACCCCATCTCTACAAAAATAGAAACATTAGCCGGACATGGTGCGTGCACCTGTAGTCCCAGCTACTCAGGAATCTGAGGCAGGAGGATCACTTGAGCCCAGGAGTGTGAGGTTGCTGTGAGCTATGATCATGCCACTGCCTTCATGTCCTAGTAACAAAGTGAGACCTTGTCTCCACAATGACAAAAAAAGTTAAAACTTCTTTATCCCTCTCATATTAATGTTTACTATGCTTCAAACTTGGCTAGGTTGTAGATATGATCACAAAGGCAAATTATAGAAGGACTTGCTAAGCAAACTCAGGAAATGAGCTAGTCATCAGTGTGAGGCAGACACTGGCAGTGGGGAAAGGAAAGAATGTGAAATTGAACTGAAATCCACATACTTCCTGGCACAACTGGAGGTAAAATAAGAAAGCAAATTCATGGCAGATGGAAGCTGACAGGTGATAAGGTAAGAAAGCAGAAAAACGGCCAGTGGCTCACGCCTGTATTCTTAGTACTCTGGGAGGCCAAGGCAGGCGGATCGCTCAAGGTCAGGAGTTTGAGACCTTGTCTCTACCAAAAATAGAAAGAAATTAATTAGCCAACTAATATATATAGAAAAAATTAGCCGGGCATGGTGGCGCATGCTTATAGTCCCAGCTACTCGGGAGGCTGAGGCAGTAGGGTTGCTTGAGCCCAGGAGTTTGAGGTTGCTGTGAGCTAGGCTGACACCACGGCACTCTAGTCTAGGCTACAGAGTGAGACTCTGTCTCAAAAAAAAAAGAAAGTAGAAACAGTATCAATACATGGGCTGGGAACATATAGTGAAAGGATGTGGCCATCACTGTGGCCATCACATCAGCAACTGTAAAAATAATATGTTGAAATTAATGACAGAATAAATAATTAATAAAAATTAATATTATATTGCATTAGTATACATTAATAATAGTATTAGCATAAATACTTAATATTTATAAGGGTGATCTTCAGTCATCAAGAAAAGAGTACATTATTTTCAAGGCACTTAGTTGAAGAAGCAGAGGTCACATGTAATTATCTAAATTCCTGTTAAAGAAGTATTAAAAGTTTGGGTGCTCAAAGCTGACACTGACATGTAGAGTGTATTTATATACTACAACTCAATCCCCAAAGATACTGGAAACTGCAACTAAGAGACTTTAACTATTTGCTAACACTTGCTGTCTGCCAGGCCCTGTACCAAAAGCTTTCTGTTCATGATAACCTTCAATCTTCACAAAGACAAGGTGTGGCGAGTATAGTTACTATCATTTACAAATGAGAAGCTGGAAGCTCGGGAAGATGGCCTCTCTGCCCATGGTCACAATTCCAGAGAGTGGTAAAGATAGGATTCATGTCTGGGTCAGTCTGACTCCAAAGCTATGACTCCCTTATATCTCAGTGTCACAATATCTCCCCTCCTTTATGTGGCAGAGGGGCCAGAAATTGGCAGAAAATGACAGCAGATTTTTTTTTAAAGAAAGAGAGAAATATGAAAGGCTTGGATAGTGTTGGGAAGTTCAGAATGGCAGGGTGAGACCCTCCTTATACTTGTTCCTCCTTCAAAGCAACAAAAACACCAGAAGAAATTATCAAAATCAACTTTTTCAGAACTCTGGAAATTAACCACAGACTTGCAACAATCTGAGGAGCTTTTATTTCAAAAGAAAAAGCCCAGGAACAGAAAAATACATGCCACATGTTCTCACTTATAAATGGGAACTAAACTATGGCTACACAAGGACACAAAGAGTGGTATAATGGCCACTGGGGACTCACAAGGGGGGAGGGCAGGAGGAGATAAAGGATGAAAAATTACCTATGTGTACAATGTACACTATGTGAGTGATGGGTACACCAAAAGCTCAAACTCCACTACCATTCAGTATATACATGTAATGGAATCCAATTTGTACCCTCAAACCTACTAAAATATATATATAAAATTACAAAAACAAAAATGCCTTTCTGACATTAAACTTTATGAAACAGATTTTATATGCTATTTACATGGAAAATAAGGAAATAATAAGTCATCGTACTAATGACAAAATTCATAATACAAATATTTTAGTTTAACAGTTTTTAATACAAATATACAGAGTTTATTTTAAAAGTTTTACCTTCAGCATTCCTGTGAGGTTAAAACTTGAATCTGAATCGTGTAACTTTTGTCATCATGATGTTATTTGTGAGGAGAGTAGGGGAGTCATTCTCCAGCAGTTTACTGTTTTAGGTGTGTTGAATCTTATCATAGTTCATCTTTGTAATCATGCTCTGAATTACACGATTCCCATTTTGCATAACAGAAAATGGGTAAAACACATTCAACATGACGTATTCAGGAAGAGGTAAACCTGAATTTGAAGCCCAGTATTACTGAATCAGAGACATTTTTGTTTCATTACATCATCACCCTTCTGTATATATTTTCTTAATAATCAGGTGAGAAATTGAAGGGGAGACAGGCTAATTTGGATAATATCAGACATATAATTTAACAAATATAAGATTAGCATTATTTTAGCCCATGTTTATAAAACTAATAAATTGAGAGAAAAATCAACAAGATTGGTAGTCTCATTTCAACATAACCTTTCAGATAATTTTCTAACATTTGATCAAATGAAGCATGATTACCCTTAATTTAAATGTAGATATCTTTTTTATATGAAAAAGATTCCTTACTGATTATTAAATTCATAAGAAAAGCACAATGTAAAATTTCTGCCATAGCAATTTTTTTTGAGAAATTGAAAATGATCTTATTGAAATTATTATCTATTTCAGTCAAAATTCAAATTTTTAATTGATTGATGAAAGGATGATGTTTGAACAGAGCTGAATTTTTCAAACATCAGTTTATTACAAATTATCATTATCTGTACATGTAAGATCATACTCTTGTTTGAGTTTATTGTATTTTATTTTTTCTCTTTAATCCACATTCCCAGTCACATCTAATGCTCCATAAACATCATTATAGTAGCTATCCTAATATATGTGATATATGTCCTTAGATAATGATGTCCTTTGCAAAATTTTATCTTTTCTTATTTATCTCAAGTTTAAAATTACAATAATATTATGCAATGTATAAAAACAAACAAATTAAAAACAAAAACTGCTGAATCTCAGTAAGAATAATAGGGTTTATGGCTTTTTAACTTGGACTATTCTCATTCCCTTCTCCCCAGCTTTACAGAAGTCTTAAAATCCAGCAGCCTCAAAATCACAGTAGCTGTGAAAACCATCAGCCTGAAAAATAATCCCCCTGCAAAAAAGCCAAAATATAAAAACTCCAAATGTCCTTCCATTAAGAGTGGTTATCTCTGAGTGGGGAATGACATTTGAGACTATTGCTTTTTACTTTATAACACCTCTATACAATTTAATTATTATAAGAGTGTTACTTTTAAAATAAATAACACCAATAAAAATAAAACAGGAACAGAGATGCTGAAAATGCTCTAATGATTAAGGGATGGTACACGGAAATTGTACACAACTGTTTGTGACTATTTCTAATTTTAAAAGTATATAAAATACTGACATTCTTTTTATTTGGTGTGTGTCTTTAACATTTCATTTTAATAAAAGCCAAAAAAGTTTCTAAGAACCTTTACAGATTCATAATTTGGCCTTTGATTCCAGATTCCACTTTACCTATAATGTTCTAAGTTCATCAACTATAAATTCAGTTACCATGATGGTTTTCAGGGACTTAACCATGGTAAGTAGAGAGACACTACAGTGTAGGACTTTGGTGGCAAGCTTGTTCTGCTACTCTTGGCAAAAATAACTGTGTTAACTCAGCTGTCATCTTAAAGGCTAACTAGAAGCCATCATAAGCAACTTTTTGTTTCCAATGTTATAACCCAACCTGGAGCCTGAAACTATTTTTGACAGTACAAAAGAATGCATCCTGTGCCTGAAAGATACATTAGCAGGAAGACTTTAGGCAGCTGCCTATTGTGATAACATCCCCACTATTATTCAGGAAGTCTAGGAAATGTGAATGGCCTAGGAAGACACTTGCTATGAAAAAATTCCTCATACCTTCCACTCTAGACATAATTACCGGTATTGTATTTGAGACAAGGAAGTAACCTGCAGTGTTCAAATTCTCCCCATAATTATTGGAAAGTATCTCTCCTTAAGACTAGGAAGTAACCACTCTGATCAAATCCCCCACAATTTTCTGTTGACCATGGATGGTCTTTGAAGGCCATGAAATTGTAGGTCTCATTTTGTGCAAATGTGAATTTGGGAGGGAGTCCATCACTTTCATCAGTTTCCTAATGTGGCCCGTGGCCAAAAGAAATGTAAGATCTACTGATCCAAGGATTTCCAGGATTAGAGTAGGAAGTAACAGACTGGTAAAAGACATTCTTTCATGCTCACCTCCCCCAAGATTCTTCCAAGACAGCTCTGAGTCTGCAGTCGTTTCTGGATTGATCTGCAGTTTCTCTGACATTGCATCTAGACAGAGGCTGGAAGTGCTGAGGGGTGAGCTGGAGGCAGGAAAACCAGACAAAAAGGAAAGGTCCTTTCCAGCCCCTGACCTGAAAGGGTCTTCAGGGAGAAGAAGGATCTGCTCCAGCTTTGAGAGTAACTGTAGTTTTAACCAGGCTGTGGAACCTGTAGGAGCAGGAAGCTGGATGTTTTAGATATGAAAACCAGGCAATGAGCCACTGCCATGTTAGGAGCCACCGTTGATCCAGGTTGTGGTTGGATTCAGGGGAATAGTCCCTGAAGCCCAGCCAAGACAGGATCAAGAGCCAGGGCTGAAGGAGTTCATCTGCCCAGCCTACAGTAAAGCATGCTGAAACAAGGCAGTAGCATAATATGTAGGGAGAACTGAGTGGCATGATGAGTCCAGAAACCTCGGTTTTAGTCTCAGCTCCTTGGCAAGGTATGTGAACTTGGGCAAGACTCTTATCCTTTTGGGAGCTCATTTCTTTCTCTGCAAACTGTGAGTTCTAGACTAATGACACTTATACAAGCATGTATTATTTAGCATTTCAGATCTAAAACCTTTGTTTATGTTTCCAAAATTTATAAAATTCTGATTTAGGAGTTAATTTGAGCCAAGTAAGATGTTATTTATTTATTTATTTAAATGGACAAATACTTATGATATACAACATGATGTTCTGAAGTATGTTTACATTGTAGAATGGCTAAATAAAGCCAATTAACATGTATTACCTCACATAACTTATCATTTTTTTTTGTGGTGAGAACACTCAAAATCTAGTCTCTTAGCAATTCTCAAGTCTACTGTAAAATGTTACTATTGGGACCCTGAGATACCTCACACAGTAGTACAGTAGACTTTGATGTCTTAACTGCTATCTAAGGGTGTTCAGATTTGAATGAAATGCCAAGGGAGAAAGGCCTGGGAAGTGGAATGACGCTCAGGACTGCAGCCAGAAAATTGGTGTCCTAGGAGGAGAAATAAATGCATTAATCCCTTTAACGGAGGCAGCAGAATTGATTAGAAAGAAACTTGGGGTGGATCTTGTTTGGGGGTGCAGTTTTATCTTGTGGACAAAAAAACCTTGGAAGGGCCAGCTGCAGTGGCTCACGCCTATAATCCCAGCATTCTGTCTGGGAGGCCTAGGGAGGGTAGTGAGGATGGCGTGAACCCAGGAGTTTGAGGTTGCACTGAGCTATGATGATGCCACTGCACTCTAGCCCAGACAACAGAGTAAGACCCTATCTCAGAAAAGAAAAAAACCAAAAACCTTTGGTGGAAGATTCTTAGTCAATCAGTCAATCTAAGTAGAGGATCACCATAGAGACTCACCTATACCATCAAAGTTGAAAGATTTATTTGTGGAGCATTAAATTTCAGAAGTATAAAATAATAGTTGATGAAATGCATAGGAATAGTCTCCTATATCACTGGTGGGACTATCAATTGGTCTAGCCCTTTTGAAAAGCAATTTTCAAATATTTATTAAGAGCCATGAAATAGGGAGATCCCCAGAGGTGCGGGTTTGTAGTGCAGCCCTAACGGTGCCACGGACGCTAGTGCCTTTCCTCTCTCGTTCACGTCCTTCCCTGAACCGGGCTGGCATTCTTGCCCTTGCCTCCTTCATGGAGCTGCTCAGACGCCCGACGGTAAGTCGGTAAGTGTGCCCGGCGGCTCCCTTACACGGTGGGGTCTTGAGCCCCACAACCCTTCTCTCGTTTCTCTTTTCTGCTCCGGGCTTCTTCAGTCCAACCGGGACTGCTTTTCCTTTCTCCAGGGCTTCCTGCTTCCCCTGCGTCCTGGGTCCTGCGGCTGGTCGTCTTTGGCCATCCTCTTCCCGCCTCGGTTCCACCCTACGGCTCCTCCTACCTACCCCAGGGTGGGGGAAAAAAAAAAGAAAGAGCCATGAAATAGTTTTTACCTTATGATCTAGCAGTTCTCATTTGAGGACTCTATTCTAATGAAATCCAAGTGATTGAAAATTCATTGAGCACAGATTGTCATCACAGTTCCATCTATCTTACCAGAACATGGGAAAATGAAACACAAGGTATCTATAACAACTGATGTTCACTATAGTCCAACTGCTCCCCGCTTCCCTAGCCCCCTCAAATGCCCAGCATTCACATCCACCCTTCTTTCCATTCATTTACTTGTAAAAATGTTCCCTAACATAATGTCACCATCTTGCATACATTATGCTAAAGACACTCACTCCCTTTCTGAAGAAGACAACACAAAGTCTAGTCTTTGTCTTTCATCAAGTTTCCAGTGCAATATCTCTAGGTAACAGGGCCTTCTTTTTGTTCATTTCTGGATGTAGCACCTCATAGTTCAAGGACCTACAGATAAAGGATGTCATTAACAATCCTAAATAGTCCATATATCTTACAAAATAAGAGTAAGATAATAAAATACTTGTGGTAACATTTCCATTTGGAAAGAAGAGAGGGAAAAACCACCTTGGTGATCCCCAAGTTGTTGAAGGTCTCACTTTCTGCCAGAAAGGATGAGCAGGGGCTCCCCACCCTGAGAGGGGAGGGGGTTTCTTGGATGACCTCCCTGCTACCTCTGGTTTCTGCTTTCTGGGAAGATCTATCTTGTCCATTTTTTTCATGGCCACATCTGAGGAGGGAACTAGGAAGGAGGCCCCTTCTGGGGCTGTAGCAGCCCACTTCCTGGTATCAGGCTAGGTGTGGGGTAGGATAAGCACTCACAGGTCCTTGCTGGTGAGATTGGTGGTTTCTTCAGCAAGACAACCCCTTTATCAACTTAGGAATTGGAGATCTTGTTACTTCTGGTCAGTTCTATAGACTGATGACTAAAGCAGAGAGTTACCAAAAACTAGATTCCAGAGTGGGTGATTATATCTTTTAGCATTAATCCTTGATGGTAAGCCTATTCCCCTGGCCCTGGAAGTAGTGGCTTCCTTGGTTTCTGCTTCAAGGTAATTGAAAACAATAGTCTGAGTTGGAGACATTCCATGAGGATCATCAGTATCTTCCCCAGGTGCTTGGGAGAAGCCCGGAGGATCAGGCTCTGGCTCCTCCTGGGTCTACACCTTCACTAGCCCTGCTTTCACCTTGAGGAAGATAATTGGGCTTTGTCCACCTTTCACAATTGACTGACTGAGCCATCTTGGAGTGTAGGCTGCCCGGTCTCTGTTAGGAAAAGTTGTATTTTCCTCACTGCTTTCAGATGGGTCAGCTCCACCAACCTAAACTTGTCTCTTACAGAATCTTTCTGAATGGCACAAGAGCAACCAAAGCAATATCTATACCTCCATTCCCTACAAAGTTGAGTAAGGCCCTAGCCTTAGTAGGCATGCAGTTAAAAAAAAAATTACCACCTGCTTTGAAGCCATATAACCAAGCTTGTCTATGTCTCAACTCAAGATAGAAGGCTTATCACAGCCATCCACCCAACTTGGCTCAGCCAGTTCCACATTGTGAAGCCTTCCCTTGTCAGGCTCCACTCTTAGGGATGAATTTCTACATAGGACACCTTCAGTTACCTATGACAGAAAAATCTAATCACAGTGTTCTTGTAATAAGCTCAACTGAGTGGGTGCCAAGTAATGCCGGCTTGTGGCGGGGGCGTAGTGGAAGGTGAAAATTTTCCACAGTTTATGTTTAGTCTTTCTTAGGCCTGCCAGTGCTTCTTATGCCCCAATATTTGTGTAGTTTGAAAGTGCCAGTGCCCTTCAGGAGCATACCTGTAGTGGAATAAGTTGGGCTTATTTCTCATTGCAGTGAGGAATAATGAACACCATGGGGAACGATGAAGCTTTTCAGTAAGAGAAATGTGATGAAGTTTTTCCAAGTAGGGAAGAATGAAGGGTAAAAGGGGGCAGAAAATGATGATATTAGCAAGAGAGCAATTAAAAGGTTGGACCTTAGGGTCCAGGCTGGATAAGAAGTCATGTAATAGAGAGTTTTGAGGGTAGGGATAGAGAAAGGACAGTGGTCAACAGTGTCTGATAGTATGAGGATGACTGGACAGAAAAAGACTGAATTTTGCCAAGACTGATATCAATCGAGTGATGAGAGTAGAAGCCAGATTGCAGTAGTTAAAGAGTGGATGGGAGAGCAAGATATGGAGGCAGCAAATGTAAACAATTATTTTGAGAAACATGATTTTGAAGAAAGAAGAAAGAGTAATAGCTACAGAGGGACACAGAGTTAAGGATGTTGTCCAAAAGCACAGGCAACAAAAGCAAAAATAAACAAGTGGGACTCTATCAAATTAAAGAGAGTTTCTACACAGCAAAAGAAAGAATCAACAAAATGTACAGGCAACACACAGAATGGGAGAAAATATTTGCAAACCATATATCCAATAAGAGGTTACTATACAAAATATTAATGTATAACAATCTCCTATAACTCAATAGCAAAAAAAATAATAATAATAACTTGGTTAGAAAATGGACAAACAACCTGAATAGACATTTTCCCAAAGAAGACATACAAATGGCCACCAGGCACATGAAAAAATGTTCAACATCAGTAATTATCAGGGAAATGTAAATCAAAACCACAATGATATATCATTTCACACCTGTTACAATAGCTATTATCAAAAAGTCAAAACATAACAAGTGTTGGCAAGGATGTGAGAAAAGGGAACCCTTATACACTGTTGGTTAGAATATACAGTCATTTGGGAAAACAGTGTAGAAGTTCCTTAAAAAATTAAAAATAGAACTACCTTATTGCAGGACAGTTTTCCAGGGGAACTTGGACTCACCCTGTTCTCCCCTCTTTGTTTCTTGTGGGTCTCAAAAATATATGTAGAATGTGCTGGGAATGCAATATCCTGAGATAGGGAGGAACTGCCTGAAATAGCCCAGGTCTTGTTCCTGTCCCTCCTAGGGAATGTAACATATTGAGTTATGGAAGAACCACCCTGGACAGCCCAAGCTTTGTTCCTCTCTCCCCTAGAAGCAGGATGTCCTTCAAAGTTTTATCCGGTGAGTCACAAGGTCCCTGAAGTAACCCAGGGTAAGACGTCTTTCTTGATCCATCTGCTGTGGTACAAAGTGAGTCTTGACTGCCCTGGGCAGCTTTCTTGAGCCTTGGGGGACTGGCTCACAATGGATTCAAGACTTCTTCTGTCCCTTGTTGCCTCTCTGTAAGTAATAAACCCACTTCACCTAACTTGTTATTTGTGTTTTCTGTCTCACTGGACTCAGACAAACAGGTAACCAGTGCATGGTGAACATAAACAGTAGCCCAGGATTCAGTGAGCATGAAGTACTTGGACTCCTGTTTCTGGTACTTGGCCTAGTGATGACCTTTGCTATTCTTCACACAGTGACAGTTCTCTCTTGAGACTGGTAATTAGTGAAACTGCTTCACACGTTATGATCAAGGAATCCAACTTCTGAGTGTATATCCAAAGAAAATGAAGTCACTATCTCAAAGAAATAGCTGTAGATCTATGTTTATTGCAGCATTATTCACAATAGCCAGGATATGGAATCAACCTAAGTGTCTGTTGATGGATGAATGGATAAAGAAAATGTGGTACACATACACAGCAAAATATTATTCAGCCTTAAAACAGGGGGAAATCCTGCCATTTGAAACAACATGGATGTACCTGAGGAACATTATGCTAAATGAAATAGGTCAGATACAGAAAGGCAAATACTGCATGATTTCACTTATATGTGGAATCTAAAAAAGTCAAACTCATAAAAATAGAGAGTAGAATAGTGGTTACCAGGGCTGGGTGTGGGGAAAATGGAAAGATGTCAACAAAAGGGTACAAAGTTATTAGATGAATAAGTTATGGGGATCTGATATAACAGCACAGTGACTATAGTTATTAATAATGTATTAGTGTTGGCTGGGAAGAGTGGTACATGCCTGAAGGATCAGTCAAATCCAGGAGTTTGAGTCTAGCCTGGACAACATAGTGAGAGCTCATCTCTAAAAAAACTTTTTTTTTGAGACAGTCTTAGTCTGTTACCCTGGCTAGGGTGCAGTGTCATCATCATAGCTCACTGCAACCTCAAACTCATGGGCTCAAGTGCCTCCTGCCTCAACCTCCCCAGTAGCCAGGACTACCGGTGTGTGCCATGACATCTGGTTAATTTTTGTATTTTTAGTAGAGACAGGGTCTTGCTCTTGCTTAGGATGGTCTCGAACTCGTAAGCCGAAGTGATCCTCCCGCTTTGGCCTCCCAAAGTGCTAGGATTACAGGCATAAACCAGCCTCTAAAAAATTTTTTTTAAGTATTTTATACTTGAAATTTGCTAAGAGCTTAGATCTTAAGTGTTCTCACCATGCATGAAAGGAGGGTAACTATGTAAAGTGATGAGTATGTTAATTAGCTGGATTGTGGTAATCATTTCAAAATGTATACATATATCAGATCATTCCTTTGTACACCTTAAATATACACAATTTTTATTTTTCAGAAAAAGAAAAACAAAAAAGAACATAGTCAAGGGTGCTAATTATGTTGTAGTTTTAATGGGAAAGACTTGAGTTTGCTTAAATGCTGATGAGAAACATTAAAGAATGAAAGAGAGGTTGAAAATAGAGGGAAAGGGATCAGGAAGGGATTCAATCAGTCAGTCAACAAATATTTAAGGAGAGGTCACCATATTTTTTACACTATGTATGTCCTAAAAATGGAACTGTAATCAAAACCCAGAGTACAGGTGGGGAGACTGGACTCAGAAAGAGCAACCCCTCTTCCTCTGTCACAAGAAAGGAGGAGGCAAAAATGGCTACTGAGGTGGGTGGGTTTTTAGTGGCATGAAGGCAGAAAGCTGAGGGACTTCCTGACTGAAAATGTCCATTTTCCCTAGAGAGTAGGAAGCAAAGTCCTTTTACTACAACTGAGGGTTAAGAAGAGTGAAGATGGTTTCCAGTAATTCTTTTGGAGCATGAGAGTATGATAATTAGTTTTACATGTCAACTTGTCTTAACTCTTCTCTGGGTCTTCAGCCTGCCGACCTGCCCTGCAAAATTCAGACTTGCCAGCCCCCACAATTTAAAGCCAATCCTTTAAAATATATCTCCCTCCCTCCCTCCCTCCCTCCCTCCCTCCCTCCCTCCCTCCCTCTCTCTTTGCACACACATACACACACAAACACAAACACACACACAGCATATTGGTTCCCTCTCTCTGGAGGATACTGGACAATGTCAATGACTGAGTTGGGGTTGGAGACCATGAGTTTGTAGTGGTTGGCACCCATCCACATGGTGGCAGGATTTCCTCTTGCAGCACTCAGCAGCCCTAGAGTAAGAAGGCAGGTGTAGTTGCATTGTTCTGGGGTTGGAGTTTCCCTGGGAAGTGGATTGGAAGTATAAGGGGGATACGCAGTCCTTGAATAATGTACCACACGTCTAGTATAGAACAGAAAGGAATTAAAGACCAATTAATTAATTGACCAGGGCAACACAAAAGGGCCAGGGAACAGAAGTCTGCTGAAATTAAAATAAAAAGAAAAAAACAGGTACATTATGGGTTGAATTGTGTCTCCCTCCTCCCAAGAAAATGTATGTTAAAGTCCTAATTCCCAGTCACTTTCTCAGAACGTGTTCTTATTTGGAAATAGGGTCTTTACAGAGGTAATCCAGTCAAAACAAGGTCATTAGTGTGGGCTCTAATCCAATATGACTTGTCCTTAGAAAAAAGGGAAATTGGGACACAGACACACACAGAGGGAATGTGATGTGAAGACACATAGGGAGCGCACCATATGAAGACAAAGGGTTGGAATGATGCATCTACAAGCCAAGAAATGCCAAAATTGCTGGCAAACCACCAGAAGCTGAAAGAGAGGCAAGGAAGGATTTCCCCTAGAAGTTTCAGAGGGAGCGTTACTCTGCTGACATTTTAATTTCAAACTTCTAGCCTTCAGAATTGTGAGACAATAAATTTCTGTTATTTTAAGCCATCAAGTTTGTGATGCCTTTTAAAATGGTAGTCCTAGAAAACTAATCCAAGGTGTATGGAGAGAGTAAGGGAGTCAGAGCTTAAAGGATAAGAGCTGAGTAGAGAGTAGTCTCTAATTGAGTCCAGACCTCTGAAGCAGTTAGGAAATATACAGGGAATATACAGAATATTAAGGGAATATACAGAATAGTCAGTTCCCTTGGAGTCTCTGAAAAAGCCAAATTTGTAGAAGGTGATGCCAAGTAACTAGGGGACTTTATTGGAGCCACTAGACTCTTTCTTATCACAACCCAAATCTCACCAGCGGTCCTAGGGCACCCCAGAGCAAACCCGGGGTCCAGAATATAGGACCTCCTCAAGGTAACCATTTTGAGAGCAAATGAGCACTGTATTGCTTTTGCTGAACATTGCTACAAGGTCATTTTGTGTGAAACCATAATGGCAAACAGACTTACAGTTCACCATAGGGTGACTTCCTCTGGCTGTCACTAGGCAATAAATCAGTATGGATCTGTCTGTAGCCAATTACATGCTTTCTAGAAAAAGATACTTTCTTTAGGAAGCAAACCCAAAAGTCACGTACAATGCCATACCCACAGCAGAAATCCTAAAATCACTTTTGCCTTTTGGGATCTCTTCAAAACAAAAGTCAAAACTTTATGCCACATATTGGGTTATAAGTGTGAATTAAGACATTATAGTATGAGAAGTGTCTGGTTTTTTTTTTATAAAGCTAGAGTGTCAGGTGACCCATTTCATTGACCTACTTTCAGTCTACACAGAAAATGTCAACTAAAATCACCTTGTGTTAGTCTTTTGAAATCTATGTGTTAAGGAAAAATATTACTCTAAGTTTTCTCATAATCAACAACATATGTCTATGGGACATTGATACCAAAGATGAATAGGGCATAATTCCTGCCCCAGTGGTATGTGCTACAATCTAGTCAGGAAGACAGTACACATACATAAAAACAATAATACAAGGTAGCATAGGAATTATCTCATTCAATCCTCAACAACAATCAATCCTATGAGGGAGGTACTATTTTTGTAGTTATTTTTCAGATGTGGAAACCAAGTCACAGAGAAGTTAGGTAAATTGACTGAAGCAACATGGCTATCAAGTAGTACAGTCAGTATTTGAGTCCAGATAGTCTGGTTCCAGAGGCTACACTCTTAAGACTACAACAGAGTAAAAATGAATGACTCTTTGAACTGCAGCCTCCCAGGTGTCCTAAATCTTAAATTATGATGAGAAAAGAAACAGTTGAGAGAGAAAAGCCTTTTGAACACATTCAGGTTCATAGTGCCTATATAATATGGTTAGCTTTTTCAAAGTATACCAGGTTATTATAGTACCTGGTACCAATCAATTATTACAAAAATCCCCAGACACAGGTTAGTATGATGAAGGTGCTAATTCATCTGTATCTCATTAGAGACTCTCCTCCTCTCTGGCTTCTTGCCTTAATTGTCTCCATCATCATCCTTTGACTCCACTGTGGTGGTCTTCCATCTGGACAGTTGAAAAAACATTACAGCTAATAAGGGACATACAACCTCACATTTGCACTTAAGGAACAATCACTAGGATAGTGTAGTGAGCACTATCGTATATCAACCTCTTTATATACATTTTCTCTATCTTCATAAAAAACTTACAGAATTAGTATCATTCTTACCTCCATTTCACATTTGAGGAAATTGAGTTGCAGAGAGGTTGAAGTATCCAAAACCATATAGGTAGCAAGTGGTGGCTGGGACTTGAGTCAGATCTGACTGACTTCAGAGTCTGTTCTCTTAAACACTACACTCTAATGAGTTATATAATACCAAATGAGAAAATTAAATCTACGTGTTTATTGACTATGCTGTTTTTATATTCTTAATAAGGTTTATATGTCCATTCTGGATACATCTTTTTAGCTTATTTTGACTGGTGTTGCTCTGGGACTTACTGTTGTAAATTTATACAGAGAAACTGGAGTTTCTCTGTTTCTATATTGTATTAATATAACAAATTTTTCTCATTTGGGCTGATTCATTCAATTCATCCACTCTTTCTATTTAGAGGTGTGTATGTGCATGCTTATGTTTGCATGTGAGTGTGTACATGTGCATGTGTATGTGTGTGTGTTAATCAACCATTCAGCTCAGGATATCTATGAAATAAAGCAGCAGTCCCCAACAGTTTTGGCGCCAGGGACCGGTTTCATGGAACACAATTTTTCCACAGACAGGGAGTAGGTGGAGCTCAGGATGCAAGTGATGGGGAGCAGCTGTAAATACAGATGAAGCTTTGATCGCTGGCCTGCCACTCACCTCCTGCTGTGCACCCCTCTCCCTGTTCCTAAGTTTCATGAAGACAATTTTTCCACAGATGTGATGGGGTGACAGGGGAGCCAGAGGTGGAGGAACACTGTGGGGCCCGGTCCATGGCCTGGGGATTGGGGACCACAGAAACAAAAGGTCCTACCTGTAACAGCTTTGTGTTTCTACATGCCATTGCTGTGAGAGAACCGTCAGATACACACACTACACACATACACACACACAACTTGTATCAAGTAAGTACAATAATCCCTATCTTAAGACCAATTGGTGAGGTGGCTTTGGGAGTCTCTCTCACCATGTTGGAACTCATGGAAAGAGGGTGTAGAGGCTGGGAGAGGGACAAAGTCCTTGGCACTCAAAAATAGAAATTACCTAAGGCTTGTAAAGTGAGACTGTAAAGTGATGAGACTGGCTCCTCTGGTAGCACATGCAATCACCCTGATCTGTGACTGTTTTCCTTTTAAGATGATATTGATGTGCATTTTAACTTGATTTTATCTGGACTTGAAAAGTTGACTGCAATAATCAAAGAAGGCATTCTGGGGTGATTTTCCCAAGCTCCTGTTGGTGATGTTGAAAAATTTCAATCACCATTTACTTTTCTAAATCTCCACCACCTCCAACCTAGCTCAGGCCCTCATTTTCTCCTGCCTGAATTATCACTAGCTGGCCTGGATAACCACAGGGATGTCCACCCTAAATCTATCCCACATACTAATACCAGAGTAATGGTCCCTTAACATCATACACATCACTCACTTCCTTGTGCTAGACTTTTCAGTGATTCTGCAGATTTCCAATAGCAGAAAGTCTAAACTCATTTGTTAGCCTGTCAAGACCCTCCCCATCAGGCCTTATTCTGGCACCCATCCACTTTTATTTCCCATAACTATTAACATGCTTCTATACCTTCTACTCTGGTTGAGTCTATTCTATCACTGTCCCAGGAATCTAGAAAGCTCGTTCATTTACAAATTGTCATATTACAATGAGATGTCGTATTCATTTCACTCAAAAACATGTTGTAGGCACAAGATCCTACCCTATGCCAGGATCTTGGTGAGATGCTAGATCAGAAAGGCAAACAAGGCAGTCTCTAGCCATCTGGTGGAGGTGACAGACAGCTGAACAGGCAATCATTCTGCAGCATGATAAGTGGTGTGATGAAGGAGGTTTGGGGAGCTGTGGGAACCCAGAATAGAGGTACCTAACCCAGACTTGGGAGATCAGGGAAGGAGTCAAGAGGTGATGTTGTAATCTTAAGACATAAAGGATGAGTCAGAGCTAGTCAAACAAAGAGCTGGAGAAAAGTGACATTCCCAGCAGAAAGAGAAGCATTGACAAAAGCCTGGAAGAGATAATGACCTGTTCATGGAACTGTCGATAGCTCAGCCTGGCTGAAGTGTTGAGCAGGAGATGAGAAGCAAAGTGTTATGAGAGCACACAAGAGGAAGCATTTAGTTCTGCTCATTGGAAAAGGGGGAACCAAAAACAAAAAAACAAAAAACAAACAATAGAGACAGTGAGAGTTTGAATGTGTTTCAGACATCTTTGCATTGTGCATACACCTAGCACTCTCCTGGGCACATGGAAGCACTCAGGAATTGATTCTTAGTTCACCATTCTGCCTCTGCACCAGCTAGGCCACTTAAACAGATTCATTTGGCCAAGGAATGCTGTGTTCATTATGCTGTGATAGCCACACCAAAAATATCAGTGTCTGACTATGACAAATTTAATTCTTGCACTCACAAAATCCATTGCCAGTCCAGGTGACACTCTGGGGCAGCTTTCCTCCATGTGCTGACACAGCAATATCTGCTGCTTTGATTTTGTGGCACCTGAATCTCTATATATGCTTCCACAACCACTGTGGGAGGAGGAAGAGAGAGTGGAGGGTCTCACTCAGGCAATTAAATACTCTAGTCATAAAATATGTCACTTCCTTTTTGGCCAGAACAAGTCACATGCCCCATCCCAATAGCAGAGGAGAATGGGGAAGCAAAATCCTCCAATGTGCATGAAAGAGAACCAGCTAGATTAATGCTAGCTAGGTAAGTGCTAGATTTCACTTAGATTTATTTGTGCTATGGACTCAATGTTCAAGTCTGCCCCCACCCCAAATTCATATTTTTAAACCTAATCACCAAGGTGATGGTATTAGAAGGTCTTTGGGAGATGATTAGGTCATGAAAACTCTGCTCTCATGAATGACATTAGTAACAGCATAAAAGAGGCCTCAGAGAGCTGCCTTGCCCCTCGTACCATATGAAGACATATAGAAGGTGCCATGTATAAGGAACAGGCCTTTACCAAACACCAAATCTGCTGGTACTTTGATCTTGGACCTCCCAGTCTCCAGAACTGTGAACAATAAATTTCTATTTTTTATAAATTACCCAAAATACTTTAGTATTTTGTTATAGCAGCCCAAACAAATTAAGACAATTCACGATTATGGTGTGCTAAGTTGGTCTGTTGGCTATTGTATTCAAAGAGGCAACTACTCAAATGTTTGGCCTTAGATGGTTTTGTTACAGTTGTTGGTTTTACTGACTGGAAACTATGCCATCATCTGTTCTTGAGTTTGAGCCAACAATACTAAGACATCTGGCAAAATGATTGCATTACTTGAGCCACTGTATTAGTGATGCTGTTGTCACCATTTGGAAAATGTTGTTCGTACATGGTATGAATGAAACAAGACAAAGAGCCAGTGACATACCCCGGACAGATCTACTACACTCCATAGTTCTTTGTTATCTGATGAAGATTTTCTTCATTTGTGTCCTTTGATGAGTGATTCAGCTATTTCCTTGAATCAGGCTAGTGTGCAACCTAAGTCACACCTATTGTCCATTTCTATCTATATTTCCTATATACAAGGTCTACTAAATTATGTACCTGGTATACTCATATGTCTTATTATGTGTTCCTAGAGTGGCCATCTAACATGCCTGGCCCTGAGAAACGCCCCTACAAACTTTTTGAGGATATTTGTAGGTTATATGGAAGAATGACAGGCTGTTTAACCTTAGCTTCTTAATTCACCCAAATATGGATGCTTTATATATATTGATTATTGGAATAATGAGACATCCTTTTTTTGTCCATCACAGTAGGAAAGGCTTAAAAGTTTAATAGTATTAAAGAGTATGTAGATGAGCCAGAATACCCTGGCTGAAAGTGCAAATTGGTTTAACATTTTCAAAGGGTAATTTGATAGTATCTATTAAAAGGCCACTCTTCAGATCCAATGATCCAATATTTATAGTGCTAGAAATTGTTCCTGTAGAAACATCCCCACAAATGTGCAAAGATTTATGCATAAGTATATTTATTGCAGCATTGTTTGTAATAGAAAAAAATGGAAAGAATCCAAATATCTATTAATAGAGAAACAGAAAATATAGGAAGGTGTATTTTTTTTAAGTAGGTGGATCTACATGTACTAAGTCTGAAAGACAAATGGTACTGTAGAAAGACAAATGGTATTGTATAGGTCCTTGAATTAAGCAAATTTTAAAATAGCATAGTTTGTTTCAAATTTGTTTTGTCTTAATAAATACTATCATACATACAAGAAAAAATGTTTGAAAGAATAGATACCAATTTAACAGCAGTTATCTCTGGAGCTGGGAGACTTTCAGTTTTTATAATACTTGCATAGTTCTGTAATGTTAGAAAATTTTGGAATCAGGAAATGACATTAATTAGATAAAAATGTAAAACCTTCCTCCAAGAAAATATATAGTAACATTCTTTGAATAAAAGCTGACTTCTGAGAAAATGCTGGTCTACTCTCTAGTATGGGGAATAGATTTGACAGCTCTTAACTTGACCAGCCAAGTGTAACGGAGTGGAGCTTAGCAAAGGGATTTGAGCAATTAAACTGCAGAATAATTATGACCTGTGTGAGCTTCTGATGTAACCCAGGACCTTGCACTGTCATCTTTGATCTGTTCTCTGGCTCCAATCTAAATGCTCAGCGCTTTGAGGATGAGAGTACCATTCTGATCAGAACACTCTCTTTAAAACCATCTGTGGCTACCAGTTGTCTACAGAACAAATGCAAATCATTTGGCATGGCATTCAAGGGCCTATGCTATTTCCCAATGCTAAATCTCAACCCAGTTAAAGGGCTTATACAGCACAATGTTTAAGTGTTCAGGCTTTAGATATTTGGCCAGATTTAGGATTGAATTCTCTGCCTCATCCCCATTTCAATAAGTCCTAAGCTATTTGTCCTTCAAAGCCAAACTCACCTGTCCTTTCTCCACATCCCCATCCTCTCAGATCCCTGTCAGAAAGCAGTAAACTGTCCTTCCCTTCAACTCCCACATGGCTATGTCAATACTGCTCTCATGTCACTTACACTTTCTTACTAAGTAGTTTGGGTTATTTAATGACCTCCTTTCTAAAATGTCAGTGCCATGAAGGTAGGAAACCCCCCCAACGCAGCCAATATATTGTTTGCACATGCCAGGTTGATAGTAAATATTTGTGGAATTAAATGAATAAATAAATGAATTTCACTTTTAACAACAGTCCCACCAATTTACGTATACTGCCAGCAAGTGGCAGTAGTCTCCTTTAGCTCTTTTACCATTCAGCACACTGCTGCTCGTTAGAGCCTAAAATCATACTACAAGTAGAACAATTCTCAGGTTAAGATAGTTTGGCAAAGTTGAAAGGACTAAAGTCAGAATCAGGTAACCTGGGCTTTTAGCCCCAGATCTGCCACTAACTAGATATGTGACTTTCAAACCAGTTCTTCACTTTCTGGATCTTTTTCTGTCTGCAAAGTGAAGAAGGATGGGATGATTTCCAGAGTCTGACATTCTGTGATTTTCATACTTTCCAAACTCAAGATAACCAGAGCTATGAGATCCTTGGCTAGTTGCCACCATCATTTTTTATCTATTCTAGAATGTACTTGTGATAACAACATAAACAGAGGTATTTTCTTAGAAATTTTCTCCAAATTCTCTTTCCTTGTTTGGATATAATGGAAGACACCAGGGCCCAGCCACCCAACTCTCTCTGACTAGTGTTAACTGTCATGAGGAAGCTGAGTAGTGATCCTCAGAAGTGAAGGAAAGAGGATGAGGGGAGAAAATTCAGTTCAAGAATCATGGGATCAGCCAAAGTGGGAGGGCTAGAAATCAGCTCATTGTGAGAAGGAACCCTTTTGTATGTATTTTGAAACCTCTGCTTTTCTTTCTGCATGGATGTGTTTAAAATTATATTCTAAGGGCTGGGCGCGGTGGCTCATTCCTGTAATCCTAGCACTCTGGGAGGCGGAGGTGGGCAGATCGTTTGAGTTAAGGAGTTTGAGACCAGCCTGAGCAAGAGCAAGACCCCACCTCTATGAAAAATAGAAAGAAATTAGTTGGACAACTAAAAATATATATAGAAAAATTAGCCGGGCATGGTGGCGCATGCCTGTAGTCCCAGCTACTCAGGAGGCTGAGGCAGGAGGATCACTTGAGACCAGGAGTTTGAGGTTGTTGTGAGCTAGGCTGACACCACGGCACTCTAGCCCAGGCAATAGAGTGAGACTCTGTCTCAAAAAAAAGTTATATTCTAGGGAAAAATAGTTACTTTTTATAGTTACTATGATAAGTCAGCTATTAAGTTTTTTAAAGCCACAATTCTATATTCATAAATAAAACACTATCTCTAAACACTTTTCAGAAGTAGACAGATGAGGAGAGATGGCTCCCTGGACAACAGGAAGCCAGAAACTGGAGCAAAATGGCACAGCCAAAGCTTAGAGGCCAGGATAAGTTCAGGTAGGCATCAGGAGAAGAGAAATTCTTACCGTCTAGGTCAAGTTTTAAAGGCAAAAAGGGAAAAAAGGTTGCCAAGTTACTTAGAAAAAGATATATATGTATATATATATATGTATATATATATACATATATATAATTAAGGTTTTATGTTTGTTAACAGGTATAATAGGTATCATATTTAAAGTTTTGGTACTTAGAAAGATGTAATAATGGGATATATTCTTTTGATAAAGAACTGGACTTGGTGTAGAAGTCTGATTTTAGCTTCAAAGAAACATCTTCACTCTTTCCCTATTATCTAGTGGCAGTGGGTGCAAATTGCAAGAACAATGAGGACATTTGTAAAAAAAAATTCTCCCCTGAGAGGGAAACTAACAGGGGGTGAAAATGTTTCCTGGTTACAAGGAATAACTGATTTAACTTTAGCTTAACCAAAGATATTAATGCATCTACAGGGTTTGAGAAGAGAGAGAGAGAGAGAGAGAACTTGTCTGTGCATGTGCAGCACTCTCTAGGGGAAAGAAACAGAATGCCAAGCGAATAAAACCAGATTAAACCTCTATAGACAATATGATCCATTGTCTTTAATTGCAATGTATACACATAGAAAAACAAATGGAAGAAAACACACAAAATATGTTCACAGTGTTCATGATGAAATTACTATACATAATAAGCAATTTTTATTTTCTTGGGTATCTTCTGAATTCTCTGTGGAACTTACAGAGCTTTTACTATGGAAAAAGTCAAATTAATGTCAAGGCTTATTATATTAATAGTGAAAAAGTCAGGTATAGTTAAGTTTCTCTGGACCCTTGAAGCCCATTTTGCTACCCATCCCTCCCTAAAGATTCACAAGGGTAGGATACAGTCACAAAGATGCCCCAGAGAAGAGCTTGCCTATTACTGAAGAGCTAAGTAGTTACTTATCCTGGTAAACTAGCCTGCACTGTGTGAGGTGAAAGGACCCTTTTTGTCCTTTGAGTTTTATTTATTTATTTATTTATATTTATTTATTTATTTATTTTTGGAGACAGAGTCTCACTCTGTCACCAGGGCTAGAGTGCCGTGGCATCAGCCTAGCTCACAGCAACCTCAAACTCCTGGGCTCAAGCAATCCTCCACCTCAGCCTCCCGGGTAGCTGGGACTACATGCATGTGCCGCCATGCCTGGCTAATTTTTTCTATATATATTTTTAATTGGCCAATTAATTTCTTTCTATTTTTAGTAGAAACGGGGTCTCACTCTTGCTCAGGCTGGTCTCAAACTCCTGAGCTCAAACGATCCACCTGTCTCAGCCTCCTAGAGTGCTAGGATTACAGGCATGAGCCACTGCGCCCGGTCTGTCCCTTGAGCTTTAAAGAAACTTCGATTAGAGGTAGGCCTAAGCAGGCATAAGGCCCTGGTTTCCTGTTTGGGAAAGTTCAAGAAGGAGGCCACCCTAGGTTGTCGTATCATACCAGCGACATGAGATGGAGGGGGTAAGAGAAAACACAGAAAGATCTTGCACTACGCTAAAGAGATCAGCCCCAGTCCTGTTCTAACTAAAATCACTTTACTCTTCCCAGAGAAAGATCCAAGCCCTATGAGGGGAAGGAAAGGGAAGAAGCCTGGCCTTCCCCTAGAGCAGGGACTCAAACTTTGACAACGACCCCAGTATACATCTACCACACACTCAAGAACACACTTAAAGTAAAAATTTCACAAACAATACCTTATCATCCAGGCCGGTTTCCTAAGCATGTGACCTGTTACAGCAGCCCTGTGCTTAATGTTCTGCTGTCGCTGTCTAGAAATCCTTACTAATTTTATTTTTGAACTCGTGTTTTGTAAGTGAAGACAGATGCAACAATGGAGCGTGCACGTGAGCAAAGGAGACGCGGACAATGTGTGTGTGTGCTGCTGTTTCTTGCTGCTCCATTTGCATATGATATTTGTGATGCCCCAGGAGAATAGAACTCCACTGGGCCCACAGTGCTTGGAAGTTCGGCTAGATGCAAATGGGAACAAGGAAAGTGGGTTCCATCTGTGACTAAGGTGGATGTGGGGTGAGGTGTTGGTGGTGGTGACAGACTGAAGAGGTCAGACTTACCTTTTGAACAAGAACTTGTTTCCAACACAGAAAGAATGCAATGGAGTTCTGAGAAACATGAAAACCAAGGAACTCTATCATATCCTATTGTGGTACTTTCTTGTATTAGCCAACCAGTTACTGAAAATGATGACACAGAAGGAAAGGAAAGATAAATCAACTCTTTTCCCTTTTATCTTTCCATACACATTAATAAGCCACAGGCAGAGAAAATTGGTAGAAGCACGTATATCAAGAAGTGAAATAAAAACAGTTGAATTAGTTTTGTGCAGTGTTTCTACTGTTCTGATATGAAGGACAAACTATGAGTTACAAAATACAAATTGTGTAATTTTGGTGATTCTGCATGTAAGTTAAATGCTCTTATATTTGCATTTTAAACTGTCCTTGCCAAACAAAGATGAATGATAAAATTCACATTAATAATTAAAATGTTGGCCAGGCGCGGTGGCTCACGCCTGTAATCCTAGCACTCTGGGAGGCCGAGGCGGGCGGATTGCTCGAGGTCAGGAGTTCAAAACCAGCCTGAGCAAGAGCGAGACCCCGTCTCTACTATAACTAGAAAGAAATTAATTGGCCAACTAATACATATAGAAAAAATTAGCCGGGCATGGTGGCACATGCCTGTAGTCCCAGCTACTCGGGAGGCTGAGGCAGGAGGATGGCTTGAATCCAGGAGTTTGAGGTTGCTGTGAGCTAGGCTTACGCCACGGCACTCACTCTAGCCTGGGCAACAAAGCAAGACTCTGTCTCAAAAAAAAAATAATAATAATTAAAATGTTTAATTTTTTTTACTTAGTGTGAGAATAAATAGCAAATTAAACACTATGACCAGTTGTGAGAGAGACTACAGAAGAAAGGAAAGAGTTTTACATTTGAGCCCCTCTAATAACACTTCATTCTGCTTTTTGATCAAGGAGCCCCACATTTCCATTTTGCACTACAACCAGCAAATTATGTAGCTGATCCTGCTTAGAATGTGTGAAATTCCCTGATACTTTCTACTCTGGTCTTCTGTCTGTTTTAAATGTTGCTAATGATCACCTAAATTGATTTCATGACCCGAATGGGTTGTGACAGGAAGTTGGCAAAACACTGTCCCAGAGGTGAGAGTGTGTGGGTAACACTCCCCCAAACATTTTCTCTTCAACTAAACCAAAGGGCTTAGCAGCCAGGCCTGGGGTCAATCAAAGGTGATGTTGTTCCCCCTTGAGAGAGATAATCAGAGGTATCAGACAAGTCCTGCCAGCACCTTTGCAAGGCTGCTTGACTAATTACTGCCATGGCTTCCAGAACCAATGAGATGGGTAATTTGGTCCCTTAAGGCCTTATACAAATGTCTCTTTGATCTTACCTCAGAAGTCTCTGTAATCCATCAAAGTGATACTTCAATTAACTTTCTCACAAGGCTATCCCAGGTACTAGGTCAAGAAGTCATCCTCTATTCTGATTCCAATCTAAATTATGCTCAACTCGGTTATCCCAATAGAGTCACCAGACAGGATTATATGATGCATAGCAAACATTAACATCCCACAGAAGAAACTACATTTCTAACAAAATTATTAAACAATACTATGCTGGTTCTGAGCATGGCCTTATCAATTAGATCAGATACTAACCCTAGCTTTGCCTGTCTCTTGGGCGTGGAACTTAATCCTTCTGCATATTGTTTTCCTCATCTGTAAAATGGGAATATTAATAACTACCTTATAGTGTTGCTATGAAGATTAATGTTTGCAAAGTGCCTAACAGCACTTAGTAAATGATGGTTGTTATTGTTGCTGTTGGCACTTCCAACAAAGATATTTAGTAAATTATCTACAAAAACATCTTTCTTATACATCTCTGTTCCTATAATATTCAGTTTATTCAGAAGGGTCTTTCTTGAGTCCCTGGTTCACTGATTCTCAACTGAAGAAACTTTGCCCACTTGGTGATATTTGACAATGTCTGGAGACATTTTTGGTTGTCACAATGCAAGGGCTGCAGGAGAGTAGTGGTGGTTGGGGTTGATGCTACTAGCATCTAGTGGGTAGAAGCCAGAGATGCTGCTAAACATCCTACAATGTACAATACCCCCCCACCACCAAACACATACACGAAAAAAGAATTATACAGTCTGAAATGCCAATAGAGCCAAGATTGAGAAACACTGCCCTGGTTGAAGACTGGACTAGCATCTATTGGAAAGGACATAGCTCCTATCTTCTAAAGTTCCCAGAGCTATCAGAATATATGGCATAGCCAAAGTAAATTTTGATTCATTCACACTACAGAACATAATGTAGCCATGAAAGGAATGAGACAGAATAGCTAACATTTATTTGACATTCATGTGCTTCATATTCAAGATCTCACTTAGTTCTTATGGCATTATGAGTTAGGTCCTATTATGGTCATCTCCCATTTTACGGATAAGGAAACTAAAAGTCAAAGAGGTAAGTAAGGCCATATGCAAGTAGTTGAGGTTAATTTCTTGAAATTTGAGAGTATGTCTTTGTTAATCAAACAGAAATAATTGTGGTTTGGTATAGTTCAATTAGGAGATACAGAGCCAACTGACTAAACATAATTTTAAAGGCCTATATTTATTTCTCCAGTTATGATTTACTTCCTTTAAGATCTTATTTTGGATAGAGAGAAAATCTTCTTATTGAATTCTCATTTTTAAATTTTTTATATATTACTGAGGAGCCATGAGTGCAGGTATCATGGAATGTAATTGGGGTATTAAATTTAAGCTAAATATTTAAATGCTTGTCCTCATACTATAATGCAGTGGTTTTCAAAGTGTGGTCTGTGGACCCCTAAGATTCCTTGAGATCATCAGGAGTCCAGAAGGTCAAAACTAATATAATAATATCAAAGTATTATTTGTCTTTTTCACTATGTTTAAGTTTGCACCTATGATGCAAAAGCAATGGTGGGTGAACCTGCCAGTCCCTTAGAATAGGTCAAGGTAGTGGAAATAAACAACTATTAATCATTTTATTCTTCAATGCCACACACTTAGAATAAAACAAAAAAAGCAGTTTCATGATTTTGGTGAAAGGGCGAAAATTATTAACTTTATTAAATCTCAATCCTTTTATATTCTATAGTGATGAGATGGGAAGTATGCATAAGATATTGAAGTATGATGGTTGTTTCAGTGGATACAGTTTTCTAATTGTTTGAGTTAAAAGCTGAATGTAAAAAGTTTATTGATATGATTTCACATTCCACATTGCAACTAACCTTTAAGAAACTACCAAGCCAAATGACTTCACTGGTGAATTCTACCATTTATTTAAATATAAATAATACTGATCAACGCAATGTCTCACATCTGTAATCCCAGCACTTTGACAGGCCAAGCCAGGAGGATCTCTCTTTACCACTGCCCCCCCACCTTTCCTAGCCTCTGGTAACCATCATTCTACTCTCTACCTCCATAAAATCAATTATTTTAGCTTCCACATAATAAGTGAGAACATGCAGCATTTGTCCTTCTATGCCTGGCTTATTTCACTTGACATAATGACCTCCAGTTCCATCCATGTTGTTGCAAATAATAGGATTTCATCCTTGTTTACAGCCAAATAGTATTCAATTGTGTATATAAACCACATTTTCCTTACTCATTCATCTGTTGATGGACATGTAAGTTGATTCCATATCACAGCTATTGTGAATAGTGTTACAATAAATGTGAGGTGGAGGTATCTTTTGATATACTGATTTCTTTTCCTTTGTATAAATACCCAGTAGTGGGATTGCTGGATAGTATGGAAATTACATTTTTAGTTTTTGAGAAACCTCCATACTGTTTTCCATAATGGCTGCACTAATTTACATTCCCACCAACAGTATATGAGAGTTCCCTTTTCTCCTCATCCTCATCTGTGTTTCCTTTATGGTTTCTTCTAATAAATTTATAGTTTTGAGGTCTTATATTTATGTTTTAATACATTTTAAGTTGGTTTCTTCTATGGTGAGAGATAAGGGTTTGGTTTCATCCTTCTGCATATGGGTATCTAGTTTTCCCAGCACCATTTATTAAAGAGGGTGACCTTTCCCAAATGTATGTTCTTGGAACCTGCAGCAAAGATCAGTTGGCTGTAAATATATGAATTTATTTCTTGGTTCTCTATTCTGTTCCATTGGTCTATATGTCTGTTTTTGTACCAATACCATGCTGTTTGTGTTACTATAGCTTTGTAGAATAGCTTGAAGTCAGATAGTGTGATACCTCCAGATTCATTCATTTTGCTTAGGATTGCTTTGACTGTTCAGCGTCTCTTGTGGTTCCATATTATTTTTCAGATTGTTTTTTCTATTTCTGTGAAAAATGTCATTGGTATTTTGATAGGGATTGCATTGAATCTATAGATTGGGGGGGCAGTATGGCCATTTTAACAGTATTAATTCTTCCAATTTATGAGCATGGGATGTCTTTGCATTTGTATCCTTCAATTTCTTTCATCAATGTTTTGGAGTTTTTGTTGTAGAGGTATTTCTCCACCTTTGTTAAATTTATTCCTAGGTATTCTATTTTTTGTAGATATTGTAAAAGATATTGCTTTCTTGATTTCTTCTTCAGACAATTATTGATGTATAGAAATGCTACTGATTTTCGCATGTTGATTTTTGTATATTGCAAGTTTACTGAATTCATTTATCATTTATAAAAGTTTTTTGGTAGAATCTTTAGGTTTTTCTATATATAAGATCATGTCATTTGCAAAGAGGGATGCTTTGACTTCTTCTTTTTTCAATTTGGATGTCTTTTATTTATTTCTCTTGCCTGATTGCTCTGACTAGGAATTTTAGTACTATGTTAAATAATAGTGGTATAAGTGGGCATACTTGTCTTGTTCCAGCTTTTAGAGGAAAGGCTTTTAGCTTTTCCATATTTAATATGAGGTTAGCTGTGGGTTTCTCATATATGACCATGTTGAGATATATTCCTTCTATGCCTAATTTGTTGAGAGTTTTTATCATGAAGGGATGTTGAATGTTATCAAATGCTTTTTCTGCATCTCTTGTGATGATTTTATGGTTTTTATCCTTCATTCTATTGATGTGATGTATCACATTTATTGGTTCATGTATGTTAAATTATCCTTGCATCTCTGGGATAAATACCATTTGATCATGATGTACTATCTTTTTGATGTGTTATTGTATTCTGTTTGCTAATATTTTGTTGAGATTTGTATCTATGTATATCAGGGATATTGTCCTGTATTTTCCTTTCTTCCTTGTATCCTTTTCTGATTTGGGTATAAAGATAATCCTGGTCTTGTACAATGAGTTTAGAAGTATTTGTCCTCTTCCATTTTTTGGAATAGTTTCAGAATTCAGCAGTAGAATTCAGCAGTACAGCCACCTAGTCCTGGGGTTTTCTTTGTTTAGGAGAATTTTTATTACTGATTCAATCTCATTACCTGTTATTGGTCTGTTTAGGTCTATTTCTTCCTGGCTCAATCTTGGTAGGTTGTATGCATCCAGGTATTTATCCATTCCTCTAGGTTTTCCAATTTGTTAGTGTATACTTATTCCTAGTGATCTCTAATGATCCTTTGTATTTCTGTGGTATCAGTTGTAATGCCTCCTTTTTCATTTCTGATTTTATTTACTTGGGTCTTCTCTCTTTTTTTCTTAGTCAGTGTGCCTAGCAGTTTATCAATTTTGTTTATCTTTTCTAAAAAGCAACTTTTCATTTTATTGACCCTTTGCATTTTTTTAGTCTCTATTTCTTTTAGTTCTGCTCTGGTCATTACTATTTCTTTCCTTCTACTAACTTTGGGTTGGGTTTATTCTTGCTTTTCTAGTTCCTTGGGATGCATTGTTAGGTTGTTTCTAGTCAGCTTTTCTACTCTTTTGATGTAGTGCTTATTACTATAAATTTCGCTCTTAGCACTACCTTTGTTGTAGCCCCCGGGTTTTGGTATATTGTGTTTTTAATTACTTTTGTTTCAAGAACTTTTTAAATTTTCTTCTTAATTTCTTCCTTAACCCAGTGGTTGTTCAAGAACATGTTGCTTAATTTCCATGTATTTGCACAGTTTCCAAAGTTACTCTTGTTATTGATTTCTAGTTTTATTCCATTGTGGTCTATGAAGATCCTTGATATGATTTCAATCTTAAAAAATGTGTTGGGACTTATTTTGTGGCCTAATAGATGGTCTATCCTGGAGAATATCCCATGTACTGAGGAGAATAATGTGAATTTTGAAGCTGTTGTATGAAATTTTTGTAAATGTCTGTTAGGTCCATTGGGTTGATAAGTACAGATTAAGTCTGATGTTTCTTTGTTAATTTTCTATCTAGATAATCTTTCCAGTGCTGAAAGCAAAGTGTTGAAGTTCCCAACTATTATTGGATTGGGGTCTATCTTTGTCTCTAGCTCTGGTAATATTTGCTCTACATATCTGGGTGTCCAGGTGTTAGATACCTATATATTTACAATTGTTATGTCTTCTTCCTGAATTGATCCCTTTATCATTAAATTAATATAATGACTTTGGCTCTTTTTATGTTTTTTGACTTAAAGTCTATTTTGTCTGATATAAGTATAGCCACTCCTGCATGGTTTTGGTTTTTGTTCGCATGAAATGTGTTTTTCATCCCTTAACATTCAGTCTATGTGTGTCTTTACAGGTGAAATGAATTTCTTGTAGGCAGCACAGTTGGGCCTTTTTTATTTTATTTTTATCCATTTGATCAGTCTATATCTTCTAATAGGAGTACTTAAACCATTTATATTTGACTTGTTATTAATAGATGAGGACTTACTCCTGCCATTTTGTTAAGTGATTTCTGATTGTTTTGTATATGTTTTGTTCCTTTCTTTCTCTTTTATTGTTTACCTTTATGATCTGTAGTGATAAGGTTTGATTCCTCCCTCTTTCTCCTTTGTGTATCTGCTCTACTAGTGAGTTTCATATTCTCATGTGTTTTCATGAAGGTACATATCATTCCTTCACCTCCAGATATAGGACTCCCTTAAGCATTTCTTATAGGACTGGTCTAGTGATGATGAATTTCCTTAGTTTTCCTTTGTCTGGGAAAGATTTTATTTCTCCTTCATTTATGAAAGATACCTTTGTTCAATATAGTATTCTTGGCTTTTTTTAAAATCTCAAGTCTGTTTGACTATATCATCCCATTCTTTCCTGGCATTTAAAGTTTCTGCTTAAAAATCCACTGTGAGGCTAATAAAATTCCTTTATATGTGACTTGATGCTTTTCTCTTGCTTTTTGTTTAGAATTCTCTGTGTTTGACTTATGACACTTTGACTATAATGTACATTGGAGAGGACTTTTTTGGGTTGAATTTATTAACACTTGGAGATATTCAAGCTTCCTGTATCTGGATGTCTATAACTCTTTAAATACTTGGGAATTTTTGAGCTATTACTTTATTAAATAGTTTTTCTATACTTTGCCCATCTATTCTCCTTCTGGAACTCCCAAAACTTAAACATTTGGTCACTTTATGATGTACCATATATCACATAGGCTTTTTCATTCATTTTTATTCCTTTTCTTTTTTGTCTGACTGTGCTATTTCAAAAGACCTGTCTTCAAGTTCTGAAATTTTTTCTTCTGCTTGATCTGCTCTATTATTGAAACTCTTGACTGTATTTTTTATTTCATTTGTTGCATTCTTCAGTTACAGGATATCTGTTTGATTCTTTTTGATATCTATCTCTTTACTGAATTTCTCAATCAGATAATGAGTTGTTTTCCTGATTTGTTTGTATTGTTTATCGGTGTTCTCTTGTATCTCACTGAGTTACTTTAATATTATTATTTTGGATTCTTTTTCAGGCATGTCATAGATTTACTTTTCTTTCGGCCCTGTTACTGTAGAATTATTGTATTCCTTTGGATGTGTTGTGTTTCCTTCTTCTTCATGTTTCTTGTGTCCTTTCATTGATATCTGCATAACTGGTGGAACAATTGCTTCTTCTAATTTTATTCCTTGGCTTTGGCAGAGAAAAGCTTTTTTCTATAGATGTATTTAGAGTGTTGGTTGAGTAGGGTGCTTTGGCTTTGATTCTGAGTGGACACAGTAGTGTAATCTCCATATGATCTCTTCAAATGTAATTAGTGTCAATAGTGTCTGTGAGCTCCTCAGTGGCTTAAGATGTGGTTGTTAGTGGAAGCTGTGAAAAGACTTTGATGGAGGTGGGGATGCCAGGCAGGCCAGTCTTTGGGCACCAATGGTGGCAGTGGCTGGCAGGGCGAGCCCTTACTTAGGCTTCAGGAAAGCATGCATAGGTTCTGGCAATGGAAGGGGGATTGGTGGTAGGGTCCCCATACCCTTGGGTAACATAAACAGGTGCTGGCAGCAAAGGTGAATGGTGCAGGCTTGACCTCAGGCACACCAATCATGCATGCAGGTGCTGGCTCTGGTGGTGGGTAGGGTGGGTCAATCCCCAGGTCCCCAAATGATATGCACAGGCACTGGCAGTGGTAGCAGGTAGGGCAGGCCTGTGCTTGGGCCATAGGGTGGCACTGCAGGGCTAGTCTCCAGACCCCTTGAAAGTGCATGCAGGTGCACTGCAGCACTGCTCCTGGAGGAGGCAGGGTTTCTGTCAGTAGCAATAGCCCCAGGCAGATGGCTCTCAGGATCTCAAGAGTACAGGCTACAGCTCCCTTTGTGTGCTGTGCTACCTGTTCTACTGGGGTGTAGGACACTGTATGGATTAGAGTGCTGGGGACCCAGCCACACTGCTGGGTCCAAGCAGAGTCACAATACTGCAGCCTTCTAGGTGGATGTGGGGGATAACAGCAGGCTTCAGGGATATGAAGATGCAGGGGCTGTTGAGTCCAGAGCAGGTTACAGTCTGGTGGGGGCTGGACTCTCAAAGTAGCATTGTGCTGGAGCTGTTTGGGTCTTGGGAAGTGTGAAGGACCCAGCGTGAACTCCCTCTCTGGAACAGGGCTGTTGTGTGGACTCCAGCCAGCTCTCTATACTAGGTTCAGGCTCACATAAGCTGAGAAGCTCTCCCATAGCTAGGATTGCAGGAGCGATGGGAATGTGGACTGCTGGGGATCTCTTACTTACCTTTTCCCTGCAATGGGGAATTCCTCCTGGCTCCAAGCCAATCTTGGCCAGGCCAGCTGCTTTGCTTCCCTCTCCTTCCATACCTCAAAATTTCCCTTCCCTTCCCTGCTTAATTCCAGTGTTCTCTCTTAGAAGCTCTGTTCATCATGTGGTGATCTACTTTCTGTTTTGGTCCTTCTTTGTGGGGGAGATGAGTGTCAGGCACCATCTTAAAACCACCAATACAATTTTTTTAGAGGGCAAAATATTTTAACGTGTACATTTTACCAGAGAATGTATATGGATAATAATTAATACATGAAAGGATTCTCAACATCATTAGTCATTAACTAAAATCATCATTAACTTAAAATTAAAACAATGAATACTACAGCATACTCACTAGAATGGCTAAAATTATAAAAATTGATCATTCTAAGTGTTGGTGTGAAAGCAGGGCAACTGGAATTCTCATAAACTGCTGGTGGAAATTTAAAATGGTATCACTTCTTTGGAAAACAGCTTTACAGTTTCTTAAAAACCTAAACATACACCTACCATAAGACCTAATTATTCTACTCTTAGGTATTTGTCCAAGAGAAATGAAAGCATATGTTCATACAAGGACTTGTACATGAAATCTTTTTTTGCAACTTTATTTGTAATATCTTCAAACTGGAAGCTATCCAAATGTCCATCAAAAGGTGACTGGATAAACCAATTGTTTATGTTCTTACAATTAAACACTACTTGGCAACAAAAAATAATTAACTATTAATAAATGCAACAGCATAGATGAATCTCAAAATAATTATGCTGAGTGAAAGATTACAAACAATAAAGAGTTAATATATTATGATTCAATTTATACAAAATTCTAGGAAATGTGAATAAATCTATGGTGACAGAAAGCATATCAGTGGTGCCTGGAACAAGTGGTGAGCTGGGAGGGGCAGGAGGGAGTGATTGCAAAGGGACATAAGGAAACTTTAGTGAGTGATGGATATATTCATTATCTTGATTGTAGCAATGATTTCATGGATATAATAGTTTTAAAAATATGTCCACAGATTCTTTGATACACTTCCCTTTAATAGATGTAGCTTACTTCTCCTCCTGTTGAGTACAAGTAGGTATTAGTGACTCACTTCTGATGAATAGAATGTGGCAGCAGTGACTGGGCATCATTTCCAAGATTAAGTCCTAAACAGCATAGCAGGTTACTTTGTGCATTTTCTATTGGATCACTCACTCTAGGGGAATCCAGATGCTATAGCATGTGAATACTCAAACAGCCCTATGGAAAGGCCCATGTGACAAGGAACTGAGGCCTAATTTGTTACACAGCAACTATATATATTTATATATATATATATATATATTTACACTTATATATTGGATACATGTGTATCTCATCAAATTGTACTCTTTAAATATGTGTAATTCATTATATGTCAATTATATTTCTATAAAGTTGTAATAAAAAAAAAGAAACTACCACTTGTTGAGTTTTGATGTAGTATCAAAGAAGAATATTTACAATTATCTTCAAAAGTTATAAAATACTCCTCTTTTTTCCAACTATGTATCTATGAGAATCCTGATTCTCTTTCAGATACTGCAACAAAAACAACATATGGCAACTGATTAAACACAGAAGCAGATTTGAGAATCCAGCTCTCTTTTATTATAACAGACATCAAAAAGATTTGCAAAAAATATAAAACAATGCCACTCTTCTCACTAATTTTTTTCTTTTGAAAAATGCAGAGTTCTTAAAATTTATTTTATCAGTTTTGAGAATATCTAAATTCAGTATGAAATTAAAATTACAAATAAGATACCACCCTCATCACCTACCTGGATTACTGGCACATTTATGAATCATCATTCTGAAAGAAAATGTATTATAAATAAGAATCTAGCTGACTTTTATCATCTGTTTCTAAAGATAGACACAACTAGAGTAAGAATATGAGAACTTCTGGAAAGTGTGTTAACTAGAATTGTTTTGCATGAAAACAAAAGGGTTCCCACAGGAGAGGTTTAAAAATTTTAAGAAAAGAAAATGATGAATGAAGGGGAAATATGTAAGAAAGAGTGGAAGTTTGAAGTATAAAATGATGGTATTAATATATAGCTAAAAAGTAAATTGAAGCTATATCTTAGTCTACTAATGAAACAAGTCAGACTGGAAGTTAACCAATGGGAAACCATTCAAAAGTCCATTAACAGGAAGATAAAGAAATTGTGATGTATTCATACAACGGAATGCTATTCAATAATATAAAGGAATGGACTCTTGTTATACACAACATTGGGTGAATCTCAACAATGTTATGGTGAGCCAAAAAATCCAGAGGAAAAATAATATATACAATATATAAGATTCAAGAACAGGCAAAAATAACCAGTGGTGATATAATTCAGAATGGGGGTGTCTATGAGCGGTAGATAAGAAGACACAAGGAAACTTCCTGGGGTTATTTGGGTAATGGTAACACTGATGTGCACATGTTTCAAAGACCATAAAACTGTACACTTAGGTCTGTGCCTTTAACTGATTTAAATTGTAACTTATAAAATAAGTTAATAAACCAATGGGTACATTATGCTTTGAAAGAACCTGTGTGTCACTGGTTTAACCTAAGATGCGTGTTTCTTTCCAACTGAAATGATTGATGTGAGGCTGTTACCACCTGTGGTGAAAAAGACTCATTTCTTCAACAAAAACATCCTGAATCCATCCACTCTTCCCCACCTTCTACCCATCTTCCCCTCACTCTACCCAAATACATTAGGAGCTTTCCATGGGGGCTCCTTGCTTCCAATCCTTCCCTGTTACAATCCTTTCTCTACACAGCAGTTTCATCAGTCAGATCATATCATTCCCCTGTTTAAACCTTCCAACAGCTTCCTACCACATTTAGGAAGAGATGCAAGCTCCTTCCTACATCCTACAAAGCCCTGCATGAACTGGTCCTGCCCTCATCACCAGCCATTCTGCAACATATTATTGTGGTCTAGCTACTCTGGCCTTATTTCAATACAAAAGTACCAAGCTCTTTCCTGACTGTGGACATTCACACAGGCTGTTTCTTTTGCCCAGAAAGTTCTTCCCTGCTCCTCTTCAACTGATTAACTCTCCCACATTCTGCAAATCTTGGGAATGCTATTTCCTCAGAGAAACCTTCCCAGATTCTCCAGTCTGTTAGGGTCTACTGGTCATTATTATAGCACATTGTATTCTTTTCATTCATGGAATCATCATTAATAGTTATATATTTATTATTATAGTTATGTGTATTATATATAATATACTATACTATATATTATATATAATATACTATAATATATATTATATATAGTTATATGTTTATTAATGTGTTCACTTTTTTATTGTATGTGTTCCCTATTAGAATACTGTTTCTCCAGGGTCTAGCACTCACTCATCAGTAAATGTTTGGTAAATGAATGAGTGAATACACTCATCCTGCTAACTATTATAGCTTCAAAGGGTTTTATGATGGAATATTTTGGAGGATATTATGAAGACTGGCCTAATGAGAAAGAAAAGGAACATTAGTAGAACTGTTCTGGACAGAGTAGAAAGAAGAGCAATAGTGCAATAGTAAAGGACATTTGTTTTAATGAATGCCCCAGACAATTCTGAGGTACATAGCCCCAAAATTGTACATATTCTTTGGTTCATGCCATAAATATTTGATTAGCACTAGGTGTTGGGGAGACAGCAAGGAAAAAGATAGATCTTTCCTGCCCTCATTGAATTCACATTCTAGTGGAGTGCGAGACAAAATAAAATAAGCAAAGTACTATATAATATAATGTCAGGACTGTAGTGATAATCCAGGGCTCAATCTGTAGCAGTGGCTCTACCTAGTGTATCTCCACACCACACTTAAAAACCTAGCAAGTACCAAGAAATACCACCCTGGCCTGATCACTGTGCTTCTCCCTGCCCTCTATTTTATTTTATTTTTTTATTTTTTTTTATTTCAGCATATTATGGGGGTACAGATTTTAAGGTTTCAATAAATGCCCATTACCTCCCCTACCCCACAAGTCTGAGTCTCCAGCATGACCATCCCCCAGATGGTGCACATCTCACTCATTATATATGTATATACCCGCCCCTCTCCCCCCTGCCCAATACCTTATTACTGCAGTACCTATGTGACCACTTAGGTGCTGTTCAATTAATACCAATTTGCTGGTGAGTATATGTGGTGCTTGTTTTTCCATTCTTGGGAAACTTCACTTAATAGTACGGGTTCCAGCTCTAACCAGGAAAATATAAGATGTGCTATATCACCATTGTTTCTTAGAGCTGAATAGTACTCCATGGTATACATATACCACATTTTATTAATCCATTCTTGGATTGATGGGCACTTGGGCTGTTTCCACAGCCTTGCAATTATGAATTGTGCTGCTATAAACATTCGAGTGCAGGTGTCTTTTTTGTAGAGTGTCATTGGATCTTTTGGGTAGATGCCCAGCAATGGGATTGCTGGATCAAATGGTAGATTCACTTGTATCGCTTTAAGGTATCTCCATATTGCTTTCCACAGAGGTTGAAAAAATTTGCAGTCCCACCAGCAGTGTAGGAGTATAGAATTTTTTTATTTCCACCTTGATTTCTTCATTTATGAAGTAATCATTTAGTAGGAGGTTGTTTAATTTCCACATTTTTGTGTAGAAATGTGTGTTTCTGTTAGGGTTGATTTCCACTTTTATTCCACTGTGATCTGAGAAGGTACATGGTATGATTTCTATTTTTTAAATTTCTTGAGATTTACTTTGTGTCCTAGGATATGGTCAATCTTAGAGAATGTCCCGTGAGCTGATGACAAGAACGTATATTCAGTGGATTGTGGGTAGAATGTCCTGTAGATGTCAGTCAGACCCACTTGTTCCAAGGTTTTGTTTAAGTCCATTATTTCTTTATTAATTTTCTGTTTGGAGGATCTATCTTGTGCCATCAGTGGGGTGTTGAAATCTCCGGTGATTATGGAGTTGCTATTAATCCATTTGCTTAGATCCAGTAAGGTTTGCTTTATGAATCTGGGTGCACCTAAGTTGGGTGCATATATATTTAAAATTGTTATCTCTTCTTGTTGAAGTGTGCCCTTCACCATTATATAATGACCCTCTTTGTCTTTCACTACTTTTGTTGCTATAAAAACTAAATCGTCTGAAATTAGAACTGCCACGCCAGGCTTCTTTTGCCTTCCACTTGCCTGGAATACTGATCTCCACCCTTTTACTTTTAGTCTATATGCATCCTTGCAGGTTAGATGTGTTTCCTGAAGACAGCATATACTTGGCCTGTATTTTCTTATCCATTCAGCCAGCCTATGTCTCTTGAGTGGAGAGTTTAAGCCATTCACATTTATTGAGAGAACTGATAGGTAAGGTAGATTACTGTTCATTCTGTTGGGTTAGATGTTGTTGCTTTGTTTCCTCTCTTGAGCCATTGTATTATCTGGCCTTTAATCTTTGGGTTTTGGTTGTTTTTATATTCGTGAGATTTTATTATGGTGTTCCATGCGTAACGCTGTTTTAAGTACTTCTTGTAGGGCTGGTCTTGTCTTGGTGAATTCTCTGAGACTTTGCTTGTCTGAGAATGACTTAATTTCTCCTTCATATATGAAGCTTAGTTTTGCAGGGAATAGGATTCTAGGGTGGGCATTGTTTTGTTTCAGAAGAGTGAGAATGGGGCCCCAGTCTCTCCTTGCTTGTAAAGTCTCATTAGAGAAGTCTCATGTTATTCGAATTGGCTTTCCCTTGTATGTCACTTGCTTCTTTTGTCTTACAGCTCTTAGAAGGGCCTCTTTAGTTGATATTTTGGTCAGTCTGATGGCTGCATGTCGTGACGTCTTCCTGTTTGCATTGAATCTCCCAGGGGTCCTCTGAGCTTCTTGAACTTGTATATCAAGATTTTCAGCAAGGCCTGGGAAATTTTCCTCTATTATATCTTCAAATAGCTTGTCCAACACTTGGGTGTTGTACTCTTCCCCTTCTGGTAACCCTATGACTCTCACATTAGGTTTCTTCACATAATCCCACATCTCTTGTAGGCTTTGCTCTTTTCTCTTGTTTCTCTGCTCTATCTCTGTGATGGTTTTATTTAGTTGGAGGGTGTTATCTTCAAGCTCTGAGATTCTTTCTTCTGTTTGATCTACCCTGTTCTTGAGACTTTCCACTGTATTTTGTAGTTCCCTGAATTGATTCTTCATTTCCAGGAGTTTGGTTAAACTTTTCTTCATTGTGTCTATTTCTTTTTCCAGATCCTGGAGGTTTTTTGTGGTTTCTTTGTGTTGGTTATTGAGTTGTTGTTGCAGGTCGGTGAGTGTTCTTATGATCCACATGTGAAATTCCTCTTCTGTCATTTTGGTTGCCTGATTTTGGTTGGTGTCCATTTCTAGGGGGCTGGTGCTCCTCTTTGAGGGTGTGTTTTCCGTTTGGTTCTTCATATTTCCTGAGTTCCTTCACTGATTTCTTCCCATGTTGATCAGTTGTTGTTTCTTTCCTTTAGGTTTTTGTTTGGGTATTCACATGCCTTGTTTAGTTTCTGAGCTGTTAGGTGGTGTCTGTGGGTGAGATTCGACTACTCCCTGTATAATGAGTCAGTGGGTGCCGTGAAAAGGCTGTGCAAGATGCCGTCCCTGTCAGTAGGTGGCGCTTGCTTGGAGGAACAGGCTATGCTGTTGATTTTGTGTCCTGTTATCAGCTCTTGTTCTGGGTGGAGCTGGATTGGGTAAACCTGCCCTGAGGCACCACCAATGTCGTTAGCAGGGATCAAAGTTCTGTTCTCTGCTTCCAGGGAAAGCTGTCAGGGCGGGGCTGGAATGGTCCCGCTCAGCCAGAAAGTCTGCTTGTGGGGGTGGGGCTGTCTGAGACCCGCAGTCTGGAGCGAGCCTCGCTTCTTTCCACCCTCCCCAACTCGGCAGCTACTCCTGGGCCTCTGCCAGCAGGCCAGACCACGCGCCACCAGGCCTCCCCGGACTGTGATGCCGGCGGGGAGGTTCCCTGCACAGGAATGCCACCTGGGCTGGGCGCACGGCCTCCCTTTGGGGGGAGGGTTGCCTTCTAGGATGCTGATCTGCCCCTGGAGGCACACACACATCAGTAGGCTGTTCACAAATATCCCTTCTGTGCCCCGGGCAATGCTAGACCTCGGTGCATGGGATCTGGTCTGCAGGTCCGACCTCTGGGTCCCAGAGTTCAAACTGTATCCCCACCAGGGAGAGGAGTTCCGGTCCCAATTCACACACAGGGAGCCCAAGCTGGGTCTATGTCTCTCAGCCTCTGAGTCTGCACCATTCTCCTGGGAACACCGTGCCAGCAGCACCTGGGAGGGCGGGCGGGTAGGGAGCTCACAGTCTGAGTTCCCCTTAGTCAGCTGTAGGGTCCCAAAAGGGAAGGTCCCATTCCCTGGAGGTGCCTCTGGCTGGTGGCTGTATTGTCTCTCTGGGCAGCCGCGGGTAGGGTCGGCGGAGGGGAGGAGGAGGCAATATGGCGGCTGCCACAAGGCTCAGGTCTGTGCACACGGAGGTGCCCCGAGGGATTTGGGAGTCTCGTGCCATGTCTGCTACAGGTCACCGCTAGCTGGCGGCGGCCGTCTCTGGGCTGGTGTCCGCAGGTCTCTGCACCTGCTGGGGAGCCCACCAGCAGTCCCAAATGCAGGGGAGGGGAAAGGTGATTTATCCACCTACCCTTCCCGCTGGTCTCCGGGCTGCTCCGATGGTCTCAGCTTCCAGGTCTCCTCCGTAGCCTCCTCCCGTGGAGTCCCCCGGGGTCTCAGGTAACCCTCCTTCCGGCCCTTGTCTGCTGTATGCTCGCCTTCTTGCTTCTTTTTTCTAATTTCTGCTAGAATCTGTCTTTTCTGCAGAGACACTCTTTCTGGCGGTGTTTCTCATCCGCCATCTTGATTCTCTCCCCCCTGCCCTCTATTTTAGACTGAATCTTGATCAGGTCATTGCCCTTTCTATTTTCACTGTGGTTTCCAACTATGGCTGCACAATAGAATTGTTTGGGGAGCTTTTAAAAATACTGATATCCTGGACTGCCTTCCTCCAGAGATTCTGATTTAGTTGCTCTGGTATGTGGTCTGGGCACGTGGATTTTTAAAGTTCCCAAGGTGATTGTCATGTGTAGCCAAGATTGAGATGCTGCATAGGAAAGAATACTGCAAGACGCAGTAAGACCTGAATATCTGTGATTTTTAATAAGACCTTACTCTCAGCTGAACACTTCAGCCATAGCCAGAGGTTCTAAATGCATAATCCTCTGAGGGCCTGAATTTGCTAGGAAGCTTGTCAAACGTAGACTTCTGCATTCTACACCCAAAGATTTTGATTCTCCAAGTCTGAGAGGAGGCCTAAGAATCTTCATTGAAAGAAGCATCCAGCATGGCTCTGAGGTACACTACAGTCTGAGAACCTTGGGTTCTAGGGATTGGCCACTCCCACCAATTGGGGGTTCAAAGTCCTGTTTTAGGTGATGTGGTAGGTTACATAAAGAAAAAATCAAGGACCTTACAGTCTACTAGGAGAAAGGAAAGCTGTACATGAATAACTGTACATGAATAACTGAAAATCATGGTACAGTAAGGAAGGTGCCATAGCAGAGGTTTTTAAATAGCAAAATATGAAATTGTTGATATTCAAACATTTTTGAGGATGGGCAAACTTTAATAGATAGAAATAGGGATAGAAAGAGGCACCCCCACAACAGCATCCCCCCTTCCTGAATGCACTGGTCTGGTGCACTGGTTATCAATAGAGCCAGGCTGTAGTGTGTAGGTCAGTTTTCATTTCTCTGGGATAAATGCCAAGGAGTGACATTTATCATGGAACATATGATAAGTACATGTTTAGTTCTAAAGAAAATTTCAAACTATTTTCCAATAGCTACACCATTTTACATTCCCACCAGCAATGTATGAATGATCTAGTTTCTTCACATTCTCACCAGCATTTGGTGGTGTTACTATGTTTTTCTATTTTAGCCATTCTGATAGGTCATATTGGTAGTGATATTTCATCATCGTTTTGATTTGTATTTCACTAATGGCTAATGATATTGAACAGCTTAATCCCCATTGCAACAGTGTTGAGAGGTGAGACCTTTAAGAGGTGAATAGGCAATGAGGGCTCTGCCCTCACAAATGGACTAATGTCATTATTGCAAGAGTGGGTTAGTTATAGCAGGAGTGAGATCCTGATAAAAGGATGAGTTTGGCTGCCTTCCCTCCTTTCTCTCTCTCTCTCCTTTCTTGCCCTTCCACCTTTCATTCTCAGATGATACAGAAAGAAGGCCGTTGCCAGATGCAGGCTGCTCGACCTTAGACTTTCCAGCCTGGGTAGAATGCATCATCATAGCTCACTGCAACCTTAAACTCCTGGGCTCCTATTGCTCGGGCTGGTCTCGAACACCTGACCTCAAGTAATCCTCCCACCTTTGCCTCCCAGAGTGCTAGGATTACAGGTGTGAGCTACCATGCCTGGACAGGTTCTTTCACATTAAGCATAATGTTAAGATGAAGGTTTTTGGTAAGTGCTCTTTATCAAGTTAAGGAAGTTGCCCTTCTTATTTTTGAGAGCTTTAAAAAACTCATGAATAGGCCGGGCGCGGTGGCTCACGCCTGTAATCCTAGCACTCTGGGAGGCCGAGGCGGGCGGATTGCTCGAGGTCAGGAGTTCAAAACCAGCCTGAGCAAGACCCCGTCTCTACCAAAATATAGAAAGAAATTAATTGACTAACTAAAAATATATATACAAAAAAAATTAGCCGGGCATGGTGGCGCATGCTTGTAGTCCCAGCTACTAGGGAGGCTGAGGCAGTAGGATCGCTGAGCCCAGGAGATTGAGGTTGCTGTGAGCCAGGCTGACGCCACGGCACTCACTCTAGCCTGGGCAAGAAAGTGAGACTCTGTCTCAAAAAAAAAAACAAAAAAAAAAACTCATGAATAGGTCTTAGATTTTGTCAAATGCTTTTTTTGCATCAAATGATATGATCATGTGATTTTTCTTCCTTAATCAATTAATATGGTGGATTACATTCATTGATGTGTGTGTGTGTGTGTGTGTGACAGAGTCTCACTGTGTTGCCCAGGCTAGAGTGCCGTGGCGTCAGCCTAGCTCACAGCAACCTCAAATTCCTAGGCTCAAGCAATCCTTCTGCCTCAGCCTCCCAAGTAGCTGGGACTACAGGCATGTGCCACTATGCCCAGCTAATTTTTTCTATATATTTTTAGCTGTCCAAATAATTTCTTTCTATTTTTAGTAGAGATGGGGTCTCACTCTTGCTCAGGCTGGTTTTGAACTCCTGACCTTGAGCGATCCGCCCACCTCGGCCTCCCAGAGTGTTAGGATTACAGGTGTGAGCCACCACGCCCGGCCTCATTGATATTTTAAATACTGAACTAGCCTTGCCTTGCTGGGATAAACCCCATTTGGTTATAGTATAGAACTGTCATATAAAATTGCAAATACAATTTCTTTCATAGGAAGTTATCTATTTCATATTGGGTGAGTTTTGGTAGTTAGTTTGTGCTTTTCAAAGAATTAATCCATTTTATCTAAGTTCTCAAATTTATGTGTGAAGAGTTGTTTACAGTATTCTTTTACATCCTTTTAATGGCTACAGAGTCTACAGTGATATACCTTGTTTAATTCCTGAAATGAATAAAGGTAACTTGTGTTACCTCTTTTTTTCCTTTTTCAGTCTTACTAGAGGTTTGTTAATTTTATATATTTTTTCAAAGAACTAGTGTTGTTTTTCCATTGATTTTCTGTATTTTTTTCTACTTTCAATTTCATTGATTTCTGTTCTTTATGATTGCCATCCTTCTTGTTCCTTTGGCTTTATTTTGCTCTTCTTTTTCCAGCTCCTTAATGTGGAAGCTTTAATTATTGATTTGATACTTTATGTAATGTAAGCATTTAGTGCTATATATTTTCTCTTTAACTCTACTATAGCTGGGTCTCACCAATTATAATATGTTGTATTTTAATTTTGATTCAGTTCAATATATTTTTGTTTTGTTTTTAGTTTAATGTATTTTTTTTATTTCCCTTGAGGTTTCCTCTTTGATCAATAGGTTATTTAGAATTGTGTCTTTAGAAAACTTCCTGTTATCTTTCTCCTATTAATTTCTAGTTATATCTCATTGTGGTGAGAGAATAAACTCTGAATGATTTCAATTCCTTTAAACTTGTTGAGCTTTGCTTTATAGCTCAGAGTATAGTTTATATTGGTAATATGTTCCATGGGTACTTGAAAAGAATGTGCCTTCTGCTGTTGCTGGTTGGAGCACTCTATAAATGTTGATTACATCCTTTTGGTTTATGGTGTTACCGAGTTCTTCCATATCTTTGCTGATGTTCTGCCTGATTCTATCAATTGCTGAAAGAGGGCTGTTGAAGTCTCAATTACAATTGTGTACCTGTCTATTTTTCCTTTCAGTTCTATCAGTTTTGAATTGTCTATAACTGCTCCTTGAAGTATTTTTATAATGACTCTTTTAATATTTTCCAGTAGATTCTAACATATCTGTCATCATCGGTAGTTTGCATCTGCTGATTGCCTTTCCTTCTTCATTGCTAGATATTTTCCTGGTTCTTTGGATAACAAGTGATATTTTATTGAAACCTGGCATTTTTATATTATGTCCAAGACTCTTGCTCTTATTTAAACCTTTGGTTTTAGCTGGTTTTCTCTGGCACTGTTTTAACAGAGGGAGAGGCGACACTGCCTTCTTATTGACAGATGGAAGTAGAAGTCCAGGCTCTCCACTTGGTCTCCACTGAAATCTGGTCGGGGGGCTCCTCATTACTGCTGTGAAGGGTTGGTAGTTCTGGATCCTCACATGGTCTCCCTGATACTTGCCTGGGGAGGGGAGTTTGGAGTGCCTTGTTATGGCTCCTCCCATGGCTTCACTGACACAGAGGGAGTATGGGAGTATGCAGTGGACTATTTTCCATTTGGCGGTGGTAAAGTCCTGACTCTCCACTAGGCCTCCTCTACCACCACCCTAGCAGGTGCATTGGAGCACCTTGTTACAGCCTGTTGAGGGTGGAAGTCTAAGATCCCCACTAGGACTTTACTGGCAAGGGTGGGTTTTCTGTGAGGTTTGGATGGAGTAAAGCAGCTATTATCTAAAAGTTTTCTCTATTGCTAGGCTTCTCCTGATATTCTGATTGTCCTCTAGCTGGGGAGAAAAGGCTTTCCTTGGGGCTCTTCTGTCTGCACCTTTTGGCACTTTGTGTTGCCAGCACCCAGTCTGGCATATATGAGGCAAAAAGAAAGCTGAGGGAACTCACCACCCTGTGGCACCTTGGGTCCCAAAGTCTCTACCTCATTTGCCACCTTCTCCCCACCTTTCAGTGTCTTATTTTTTATTTTTATTTTTATCTTATTTATTTATTTATTTTTGAGACAGAGTCTCACTCTGTTGCCTTGACTAGAGTGCCATGGTGTCAGCCTAGCTCACAGCAACCTCAAACTCCTGGGCTCAAGCAATCCTGCCTCAGCCTCTCGAGTAGCTGGGACTACAGGCATGCACCACCGTGCCCGGCTAATTTTTTCTATTTTTAGTTGTTTGGCTAATTTCTTTCTATTTATAGTAGAGGCGGGGTCTTGCCCTTGCTCAGGCTGGTCTCAAACTCCTGAGCTCGAGCAATCCGCCTGCCTCGACCTCCCAGAGTGCTAGGATTACAGGCATGAGCCACCGCGCCCGGCCTTATTTTTTATTATTATGTTTAAAGTCCATAGTTTATAGCTATACTTAATGGGAAGAAGAGTGAGGAGGAAACATATCTACTCCATGTTTTTGGAAATGGAAGTCCCCAAATGTATTCTGAAATTCAGAAGTTGGGAGATTTTAAGATGATAATGTGATGCACAGTGGTTCTCAAACAAGTGTGTATCAGAATTGCCTGGAGGGCTCATTAAAACACAGATTTCTGGGCTCATCTCCCAGACATTCTGATTGAGTAAATGTCGGTGGAGTTTGGGAATTTGCATTTCTAACAAGTCCTAGCCAATGCTGCTAGTTCAGGGATCACATTTTAAGACCACTGTCTTAAGACACCTAACCCAATGATTCTCAATTCTGGCTACTTATTAGAATCACTTGAGAGATTAATTAAAAAAAAAAAAAAGAATGTCAAGGCACTAATCTATCCCCTACCACCGATACTTTGATTCCATTGATGTGGAATGAGACCTAGAAATGTGGTAGTTTTAAAAGTTTCCCAGACATGAATGTTCATAGCATAGTTATTTATAATAGCTAAAAGTGAAAATAACATAAATATCAACTGATGAATTGATAACAAAAATGTGTTATATCTATATAGTGGAATTATATTCAGTCATAAAAAGGAATGAAATACAGATACATGTTACAACATGGATGACCCTTGGAAACATTATGTAAGGTGAAAGAAGCCAATCACAAAAAGCCAAATATTGTATGCTTCCATTTATATGAAATGTATAGAATGGCCAAACCCATAGAACTAGAACTTAGATTAGTGGTTGTTATGGATGGGTGGTGCTATAGTTTGAATATCCCCTCTAAACTCATGGTGAAACTTAACCCCAATGTGGCAGTATTGAGAGGTGGAACCTTTAAGAGGTGATTGGGTCATGATTAATCCATTCATGGATTAAATGATTAATTCAATAATGGGTTATCATGGGGGTGGGAATCTGGATTGTAATCAGATTTAGGTCAAGGGTGGTGCCTATAATCTGTTCTTTTAAAAATACCTGGAGTGATTTTTATGTTCAAGCTAGGTTGAGAAATAGCCTTAGGTGATGGGGAGCCACTGAAGGCTTTTTCATAAGAAGAAAACAGATCTGAGCTCAGCTCCCTTGCCATGCGATATCCTGTGCCACCTCAGGACTCTTCAGAGAGTCCCCACCGACAATAAAGCTCTCACCAGGTACAGCCCCTCAACCTTGGACTTTTCAGCTTCCATAACTGCAATAAATAAATTCCTTTTTTAAATAAATTACCCAGTTTCAAGTGTTCTGTTATAAGCAACAGAAAATGGGCTAAGATGGGGGAATTAGGGAGTGACTGCTAATGGCTATGGGGTTTCCTTTGGGGGGTGAAAAACTGTTCTAGAATTAGAGAGCTGTGATGGCTATATAAACCTTGTGAACATACTAAACACCACTGATTTGTTCTCTTTAAAAAAGATTAATTTTATGGTATGTGAATGCTATCACAATAAATATTCCTCCCGGGTGATATCTAATAAATATATTCCAGTAACTGAAACAATGCAGCATTACACCTTACAAGGAGCTGCAAATGCCAACAGGAGTCACCAAGATTTTTAAATGTCCAGGTAAAGGGTTTCTATTTATTTCTGTTGGTCACTGTTTTCTAAACTTGTTTGATTAGAAGAATCACCTGAGAACTTGTTAAAACTATGGAGTTGCGGACCTGTCCTGTGAGAATTTAGAATCTGGATTGTAATCAAATTTAGGTCAAGGGTGGTGCCTATAATCTGTTCTCTTAAAAATACCTGCAGTTATTTTTATGTTCAAGCTAGTTTGAGAAATAGCCTTAGGTGATGGGGAGCCACTGAAAGGATTTTCTCTTTCAATTAAAAATTGTTATTTTCTCAAACGTCTCATTGTTTTGGTAGTTTATTAGAATAGAGTTAATTTAATCACAATTTTAATTTACCACACATGTTTGTCAAAGAGCAATTACATGTTCTTATATCTGAGCTGTGTTAAACGCTGGGAAATGGTCTGTGTATTTACAAAGTCCATTTGATGTTAAGTCTAATTATGTCTCTGTAGTCAGTTCCCACAGTTAACAGATGTGAATTTGTGTCAACTGTAAATTACTAACTGCTTTCTCATTGTTTCCAAGATCTTGTTCCTTTTTCCTTTTATCCATATGTTGCACATTTTCAACATTTACCTCATTTATGCAATATTTTTCAAATGGAGAATCTTTCTGACAGTATTTTTTAAAAATTCAAACAATTTGTGCCATATATACTTCCAGACATTTTACACATATATACGGAAGTGGAATCGTATTATACCTTCTGTCTTTTTTACTTAATATGTTGAACATCTTTTATGTCAATGCATTAAAGATCTACTTTATCATTGTATGTATGGTCATTGTGTGTATGGTCATCCCTCAGTGTTTGCAGTGGATTGGTTCCAGGACCCCTGATGCTCAAGTCTCTTATGTAAAATGGCAGTATTTGCATATAACCCACACACATTCTCCTGTATAATTTATTTTTTTATTTTATTTTTTTATCTTATCAACATATCCATTTATTTTATTTTATTTTTATTTCAGCATATTATGGGGGTACAGATGTTAAGGTTTCAATAAATGCCCATTTCCCCCTGCCCCCACAAGTCTGAGTCTCCAGCATGACCATCCCCCAGATGGTGCACATCTCACTCATTATGTACCTATATACCCGCCCCACTCCCCCCTCCCACCTGCCCAATACCCTATTACTGTAGTACCTATGTGACCACTTAGGTGCTGCTCAGTTAATACCAGTTTGCTGGTGAGTATATGTGGTGCTTGTTTTTCCATTCTTGGGAAACTTCACTTAATAGTATACGTTCCAGCTCTAACCAGGAAAATATAAGATGTGCTATATCACCGTTGTTTCTTAGAGCTGAATAGTACTCCATGATATACATGTACCACATTTTATTAATCCATTCTTGGATTGATGGGCACTTGGCCTGTTTCCACAGCCTTGCAATTATGAATTGTTCTGCTATAAACATTCGAGTGCAGGTGTCTTTTTTGTAGAGTGTCATTGGATCATTTGGGTAGATGCCCAGCAATGGGATTGCTGGATCAAATGGTAGATAAACTTGTATCGCTTTAAGGTATCTCCATATTGCTTTCCACAAAGGTTGAACTAGATTGCAGTCCCACCAGCAGTGTAGGAGTGTTCCTCTCTCTCCGCAACCACGCCAGCATTTGTTGTTTGGAGATTTTTTGATAAAGGCCATTCTCACTGGGGTTAAGTGATATCTCATTGTGGTTTTGATTTGCATTTCCCTGATGATTAGAGAAGTTAAGCATTTTTCATATGTTTGTTGGCCATTCTTCTGTCTTCTTTAGAAAAATTTCTGTTCAAGTCCTTTGCCCACTTTTTAATGGGGTTATTTGATTTTTTCTTCCTAATTTTCATGAGTTCTAAGTATATTCTAGTTATCAGTCCCTTTTTGGATGCATAGGATGCAAAGATTTTCTCCCATTCTGTAGGTTGTCTGTTTACTTTCATGACTATTTCTTTGGCTGTGCAGAAGCTTTGTAGTTTGATCATGTCCCATTTATTTAATTTTGTTGCTGCTGTGATTGCCTTTGGGGACTTCTTCATAAACTCTTTGCCCAGGCCGATGTCTAGGAGAGTGTTTCCAACATTTTCCTCTAGAGTTCTAATAGTTTCATACCTTAGGTTTAAGTCTGTTATCCAGCATGAGTTGGTTTTTGTGAGAGGTGAAAGGTGTGGGTTCTGTTTTAGCCTTCTACAGGTGGCTATCCAGTTTTCCCAGCACCATTTATTGAAAAGGGATTCTTTTCCCCAGCGTATGTTTTGTCTGCTTTGTCAAAGATTAGATGTGAGGATGGTTTTATATCAGGATTCTCACATCTGTTCCACTGGTCAATATTCCTATTTTTGTGCCAATACCATATTGATTTAATTACTACAGCTTTGTAGTATAGTTTGATATCTGGCATATTAATGCCTCCCATTTTGTTTTTGTTGCCTAGAATTGCTCTTGATATTCGGGGTCTTCTTTGGTTCCATACGAAGCGTAAAATTATTTTTTCTATATCTGTGAAGAATGCTGATGAGATTTTATTGGTATTGCATTGAATCTGTAGATCAGTTTGGGTAGTATAGACATTTTGATGATATTGAGTCTGCCGATCCATGAGCATGGTATGGATTTCCATCTGTTTACATCCTCTGCTATTTCCTTCCTCAGTGTTTCATAGTTCTCCCTGTAGAGGTCTTTTACGTCCTTTGTTAAGTATATTCCTAGGTACTTTAATTTCTTTGTTGCTATTGTGAAGGGAATTGAGTCTTTGATTTGGTTCTCAATTAGATTGTTGTTGGCGTATATGAATGCCTCTGATTTCTGTGTATTGATTTTGTATCCTGAGACTTTACTAAATTCATTGATCAGTTCCAGGAGTTTCTTGGTTGAATCCTTGGGGTTTTCTAGATACAATATCATATCATCAGCAAACAGTGAAAGTTTGATCTCTTCTGCCCCTATTTGGATACCTTTGATTCCATTTTTCTGTCTGATTGCTGTAGCCAAGACTTCCAGCACTATGTTGAACAGAAGTGGAGATAGTGGGCATCCTTGTCTGGTTCCAGTTCTAAGTGGGAATGATTTCAATTTTTCCCCATTCAGTATGATGTTGGCTATGGGTCTGTCATATATGGCTTGTATCATTTTTAGGTATGTCCCTTCTATGCCTATTTTCTTAAGTGTTCGTATCATGAAAGGGTGTTGAATTTTGTCAAAAGCTTTTTCTGCATCTATTGAAAGAATCATGTGGTCTTTGTTTTTGCTTCTGTTTATGTGGTGAATTGCATTTATAGATTTACGTATGTTGAACCATCCCTGCATCCCTGGGATGAAGCCCACTTGGTCGTGGTGGATTATTTTTTTGATAAGTGTCTGGATTCGGTTAGCTAAGATTTTGTTGAAAATTTTTGCATCTGTATTCATTAGGGATATTGGTCTGTAGCTTTCTTTTTTTGTTGCATCCTTTCCTGGTTTTGGTATCAGAGTAATATTCGCTTCATAAAAGGTGTCGGGGAGGTTTCCGTTCTTCTCGATGTTGTGGAATAGTTTCTGCAAGATAGGTACTAGTTCTTCTTTGTAAGTGTGGTAAAATTCGGGTGTGAAGCCATCTGGACCGGGACTTTTATTTTTAGGGAGATTTTTAATTGCTGTTTCTATTTCAGCTGTTGAGATTGGTCTGTTCAGGGAATCTATTTCTTCCTGGTTGAGCTTAGGGAGGCTGTATGTTTCTAGAAATTTGTCCATTTCCTCCACATTTTCCAGTTTGTGTGCATAAAGATTTTTGTAGTATTCATAAATTGTATCTTGTATCTCTTTGGGATCAGTTGTGATATCTCCTTTTTTATTCCTGATGGAGCTTATTAGAGATTTCTCTTTTCTGCTTTTCGTTAGCTTAGCCAATGGTGTGTCAATTTTGTTTATTTTTTCAAAGAACCAACTTTTTGTTTTATTAATCTCCTGAATAGCTTTCCTGTTTTCAATTTCGTTTAGTTCTGATTTGATCTTGTTGATTTCACTTCTTCTGCTGGGTTTGGGGTTGGTCTGTTCTTCTTTTTCCAGCTCTTTGAGTCGTTTCATTAGATTGTCTATTTGTGATCTTCTTGTCTTTTGGTTATAGGCATTTATGGAGATAAACTTTCCTCTCAGAACTGCTTTATCTGTGTCCCAGAGGAGTTGATAACTTGTCTCTCCATTGTGGTTTTCTTCATAGAATTTTTTTATTTCTGTCTTGATTTCTTCATTTATGAAGTAATCATTTAGTAGGAGGTTGTTTAATTTCCACGTTTTTGTGTAGAAATGTGAGTTTCTGTTAGGGTTGATTTCTAGTTTTATTCCACTGTGATCTGAGAAGGTACATGGTATGATTTCTATTTTTTTAAATTTCTTGAGATTTTCTTTGTGTCCTAGGATATGGTCAATCTTAGAGAATGTCCCGTGAGCTGAGGAGAAGAACGTATATTCAGTGGATTTTGGGTAGAATGTTCTGTAAATGTCAGTCAGACCCAATTGTTCTAGAGTTTTGTTTAAGTCCATTATGTCTTTATTAATTTTCTGTTTGGAGGATCTGTCTCGTGCCATCAGTGGGGTGTTGAAATCTCCGGCGATTATGGAGTTGGTATTAATCCATTTGCTTAGATCCAGTAAGGTTTGCTTTATGAATCTGGGTGCACCTAAGTTGGGTGCATATATATTTAAAATTATTATCTCTTCTTGTTGAAGTGTGCCCTTCACCATTATATAATGACCCTCTTTGTCTTTCACTACTTTTGTTGGTTTAAAAACTAAATCGTCTGAAATTAGAACTGCCACAGCAGCCTTCTTTTGGCTTCTATTTGCTTGGAATATTGATCTCCACCCTTTTATTTTTTGTCTATATGCATCCTTGCAGGTTAGATGTGTTTCCTGAAGACAGCATATACTTGGCCTGTATTTTCTTATCCATTCAGCCAGCCTATGTCTCTTGAGTGGAGAGTTTAAGCCATTCACATTTATTGAGAGAACTGATAGGTAAGGTAGATTACTGATCATTCTGTTGGGTTGGATGTTATTGCTATGATTTCTGTTCTGAGCCATCGTAATATCTGGCCTTTAATATCTTTGGGTTTTGGTTGTTTTTATATTCGTGGGTTATTATTATGATGTTCCGTGCATAACACTGTTTTAAGTACTTCTTGTAGGGCTAGTCTTGTCTTGGTGAATTCTCTGAGCCTTTGCTTGTCTGAGAATGTTTTTATTTCTCCTTCATATACGAAGCTTAGTTTTGCAGGGAACAATATTCTAGGCTGAGCATTGTTTTGTTTCAAAACAGTAAGAATGGGGCCCCAGTCTCTCCTTGCTTGTAAAGTCTCATTAGAGAAGTCTGATGTTATTCGAATTGGCTTTCCCTTGTATGTTACTTGCTTCTTTTGTCTTACAGCTCTTAGAAGGGCCTCTTTGGTTGATACTTTGTTCAGTCTAATGACTGCATGTGGTGACGTCTTTCTGTTTGCATTGAATCTCCCAGGGGTCCTCTGAACTTCTTGAACTTGTATATCAAGATTTTCAGCAAGGCCTGGGAAATTTTCCTCTATTATATCTTCAAATAGCTTGTCCAGCCCTTGAGTGTTGTCTTCTTCCCCTTCTGGTAACCCTATGACCCTCACATTAGGTTTCTTCACATAATCCCACAGCTCTTGTAGGCTTTGCTCTTTTCTCTTGTTTCTCTGCTCTATTTCTGCGACTGATTTATTTAATTGGAGGGTGTTATCTTCAAGCTCTGAGATTCTTTCTTCTGTTTGATCTACCCTGTTCTTGAGACTTTCCACTGTATTTTGTAGTTCCTTGAATTGATTCTTCATTTCCAGGAGTTCGGTTACACTTTTCTTCATTGTGTCTATTCGTTTTTCCATATCCTGGAGGCTTTTTGTGGTTTCTTTGTGTTGGTTATTGAGTTGTTGTTGCAGCTGGGTGAGTGTTCTTATGATCCACATACGAAATTCCTCTTCTGTCATATTGGTTGCCTGATTTTGGTTGGTGTCCGTTTCTAGGGGGCTGGTGCTCCTCTTTGGGGGTGTGTTTTCCGTTTGGTTCTTCATATTTCCTGAGTTCTTTTGCTGATTTCTTCCCATGTCGATCAGTTGTTGTTTCTTTCCTTTAGGTTATTGTTTGGGTATTCACACACCTTGTTTAGTTTCTGAGGCGTTAGATCGTGTCTGTGGGTGAGGTTGGACCACTCCCTGTATACTGAGTGCCGTGGAAAGGCTGTGCAAGATGCTGTCCCTGTCAGTAGGTGGCATTTGCTTGGAGGAACAGGCTATGCTGTTGATTTTGTGTCCTGTTGTCAGCTCTTGTTCTGGGCGGAGCTGAGTTGGGTAAGCCTGCCCTCAGGCAGTTAGCAGGGGTCAAAGTTCTGTTCTCTGCTTCCAGGAAAAACTGTCAGGGCGGGGCTGGAATGGTCCTGCTCAGCCAGAAAGTCCGGGTGTGGGGGTGGGGCTGTCTGAGACCCGCAGTCTGGAGTAGGCCTCACTTCTTTCCACCCTCCCCAACTCCGCAGCTACTCCTGGGCCTCTGGCAGCAGGCCAGACCACACGCCACCAGGCCTTCCTGGACTGTGATGCGGCGGGTGGTTCCCTGCACAGGAATGCCACCTGGGCTGGGCGCACAGCCTCCTCCTGGGAGGAGGGTTGCCCTCTAGGATGCTGATCCTCCCCTAGAGGCACACACACCTCAGTAGGCTGTTCACATATAACCCTTCTGTGCCCCGGGCAATGCTAGCCCTCGGTGCAGGGGATCTGGTCGGCAGGTCCGACCTCTGGGTCCCAGAGTTCAAACTGTATCCCCACCAGGGAGTGGAGTTCCGGTCCCAATTCACCCACAGGGAGCCCAAGCTGTGTCTATGTCTCTAAGCCTCTGAGTCAGCACCGTTCTCCTGGGAACACCGTGCCAGCAGCACCTGGGAGAGCTGGCGGATAGGGAGCTCACAGTCTGTGTTCCCCTTAGTCAGCTGTAGGGTCCCAAAAGGGAAGGTCCCATTCCCTGGAGGTGCCTCTGGCTGGTGGCTGTATTGTCTTTCTGGGCAGCCGCGGGTAGGGTCGGCGCAGGGGAGGAGGAGGCAATATGGCGCCTGCCGCGTGGCTCTGGTCTATGCACATGTAGTTGCCCGGAGGAAGTTGGCAACCTGGTGCCACGTCTGCTAATGGCTCACTGCTGGCTGGCGGCGGCCTTGTCTGGACTGGTGTCTGCAGGTCTCTCCACCCGCTGGGGAGCCCACCAGCAGTCCCAAATGCAGGGGAGTGGAAACAGCAAATCCACCTACCCTTGTCGCTGGTCTCCGGGCTGCTCCGGTGGTCTCAGCCTCCAGTTCTCCTCCGCAGCCTCCTCCCGTGGAGTCTCCCAGGGTCTCAGGTACCCCTCCTTCCGGCCCTTGTCAGCTGTATGCTCGTCTTCTTGCTTCTTTTTTCTAATTTCTGCTAGAATCTGTCTTTTCTGCAGAGACACTCTGTCTGACGGTGTTATTCATCCGCCATCTTGCTCCCTCCTCCTGTATACTTTAAATAATCTCTAGATTACTTATAATAGCTAATACAATGTAAATGTGATGTAAATAGTTGTTATACTCGACTCAAAGAGCTGGAAAAAGAAGAACAGACCAACCCCAAACCCAGCAGAAGAAGTGAAATCAACAAGATCAAATCAGAACTAAACGAAATTGAAAACAGGAAAGCTATTCAGGAGATTAATAAAACAAAAAGTTGGTTCTTTGAAAAAATAAACAAAATTGACACACCATTGGCTAAGCTAACGAAAAGCAGAAAAGAGAAATCTCTAATAAGCTCCATCAGGAATAAAAAAGGAGATATCACAACTGATCCCAAAGAGATACAAGATACAATTTATGAATACTACAAAAATCTTTATGCACACAAACTGGAAAATGTGGAGGAAATGGACAAATTTCTAGAAACATACAGCCTCCCTAAGCTCAACCAGGAAGAAATAGATTCCCTGAACAGACCAATCTCAACAGCTGAAATAGAAACAGCAATTAAAAATCTCCCTAAAAATAAAAGTCCCGGTCCAGATGGCTTCACACCCGAATTTTACCACACTTACAAAGAAGAACTAGTACCTATCTTGCAGAAACTATTCCACAACATCGAGAAGAACGGAAACCTCCCCGACACCTTTTATGAAGCGAATATTACTCTGATACCAAAACCAGGAAAGGATGCAACAAAAAAAGAAAGCTACAGACCAATATCCCTAATGAATACAGATGCAAAAATTTTCAACAAAATCTTAGCTAACCGAATCCAGACACTTATCAAAAAAATAATCCACCACGACCAAGTGGGCTTCATCCCAGGGATGCAGGGATGGTTCAACATACGTAAATCTATAAATGCAATTCACCACATAAACAGAAGCAAAAACAAAGACCACATGATTCTTTCAATAGATGCAGAAAAAGCTTTTGACAAAATTCAACACCCTTTCATGATACGAACACTTAAGAAAATAGGCATAGAAGGGACATACCTAAAAATGATACAAGCCATATATGACAGACCCATAGCCAACATCATACTGAATGGGGAAAAATTGAAATCATTCCCACTTAGAACTGGAACCAGACAAGGATGCCCACTATCTCCACTTCTGTTCAACATAGTGCTGGAAGTCTTGGCTACAGCAATCAGACAGAAAAATGGAATCAAAGGTATCCAAATAGGGGCAGAAGAGATCAAACTTTCACTGTTTGCTGATGATATGATATTGTATCTAGAAAACCCCAAGGATTCAACCAAGAAACTCCTGGAACTGATCAATGAATTTAGTAAAGTCTCAGGATACAAAATCAATACACAGAAATCAGAGGCATTCATATACGCCAACAACAATCTAATTGAGAACCAAATCAAAGACTCAATTCCCTTCACAATAGCAACAAAGAAATTAAAGTACCTAGGAATATACTTAACAAAGGACGTAAAAGACCTCTACAGGGAGAACTATGAAACACTGAGGAAGGAAATAGCAGAGGATGTAAACAGATGGAAATCCATACCATGCTCATGGATCGGCAGACTCAATATCATCAAAATGTCTATACTACCCAAACTGATCTACAGATTCAATGCAATACCAATAAAATCTCATCAGCATTCTTCACAGATATAGAAAAAATAATTTTACGCTTCGTATGGAACCAAAGAAGACCCCGAATATCAAGAGCAATTCTAGGCAACAAAAACAAAATGGGAGGCATTAATATGCCAGATATCAAACTATACTACAAAGCTGTAGTAATTAAAACAATATGGTATTGGCACAAAAACAGGAATATTGACCAGTGGAACAGATGTGAGAATCCTGATATAAAACCATCCTCATATAGCCATCTAATCTTTGACAAAGCAGACAAAAACATACGATGGGGAAAAGAATCCCTGTTCAATAAATGGTGCTGGGAAAACTGGATAGCCACCTGTAGAAGGCTAAAACAGGACCCACACCTTTCACCTCTCACAAAAACCAACTCACGCTGGATAACAGACTTAAACCTAAGATATGAAACTATTAGAACTCTAGAGGAAAAAGTTGGAAACACTCTCCTAGACATCGGCCTGGGCAAAGAGTTTATGAAGAAGTCCCCAAAGGCAATCACAGCAGCAACAAAATTAAATAAATGGGACATGATCAAACTACAAAGCTTCTGCACAGCCAAAGAAATAGTCATGAAAGTAAACAGACAACCTACAGAATGGGAGAAAATCTTTGCATCCTATGCATCCAAAAAGGGACTGATAACTAGAATATACTTAGAACTCATGAAAATTAGGAAGAAAAAATCAAATAACACCATTAAAAAGTGGGCAAAGGACTTGAACAGAAATTTTTCTAAAGAAGACAGAAGAATGGCCAACAAACATATGAAGAAAAGCTCAACATCTCTAATCATCAGGGAAATGCAAATCAAAACCACAATGAGATATCACTTAACCCCAGTGAGAATGGCCTTTATCAAAAAATCTCCAAACAACAAATGCTGGCGTGGTTGCGGAGAGAGAGGAACACTCCTACACTGCTGGTGGGACTGCAATCTAGTTCAACCTCTTTGGAAAGCAATATGGAGATACCTTAAAGCGATACAAGTTTATCTACCATTTGATCCAGCAATCCCATTGCTGGGCATCTACCCAAATGATCCAGTGACACTCTACAAAAAAGACACCTGCACTCGAATGTTTATAGCAGCACAATTCATAATAGCAAGGCTGTGAAAACAGCCCAAGTGCCCATCAATCCAAGAATGGATTAATAAAATGTGGTATATGTATACCATGGAGTACTATTCAGCTCTAAGAAACAATGGTGATATAGCACATCTTATATTTTCCTGGTTAGAGCTGGAACCCATACTACTAAGTGAAGTATCCCAAGAATGGAAAAACAAGCACCAGATATATTCTCCAGCAAATTGGTATTAACTGAGTAGCACCTAAGTGGACACATAGGTACTACAGTAATAGGGTATTGGGCAGGTGGGAGGGGGGAGGGGGGCGGGTATATACATACATAATGAGTGAGATGTGCACCATCTGGGGGATGGTCATGCTGGAGACTCAGACTTGTGGGGGGAGGGGGGAAATGGGCATTTATTGAAACCTTAAAATCTGTACCCCCATAATATGCCAAAAAAAAAAGTTTAAAAAAAAATAGTTGTTATACTGCATTATTACAAAATTAATATTACTTTTATTGTTGCATTGTTATTATTACAAAATATTTTTCATCCGTAGTTGGTTGAATCTGCAGATTCACAACCTGCAGATACAAAGGGCCAACTGTGTACTATAATTTATGTAATTAGTACCCTGTTGAAAGACTTACATTGTGGTCCATTTTGTTACTACTGTGCTTTTTGCCTCTGGAATGAAGATTTAAACATTTAAAAAATAAAACCATGAATGCACTAGGAGAAAATATAGAACACATGAATAACCATGGATTAAGGAGAGCTTCTTAAACCACAACAAGAAACCCAGAAATGGTAAATAATATACCAATCAAACTTGATAGCAGAAATGTTAAAACTTTTAACTGACACCATTAACAAAGTTAAAACATGTATTAACTGATTGAATTAAATAGCTACAACACACGATAGAGATAAGTGTCTTATGATATATAAAGCTTACAGAAAGTATTAAGAAAAATTCAAATTCAATAGGAGAATAGATAAAGGATATGAGCCAATTCATAGGAAGTGAAATAGATGTGGTCCATAAACTTATGAAAAGCTTTTCAATTGCACTAATTAAATAAACAAAACAACAATGCAATAGCATTTTTCCGCTAGCATTGTAAAAATTAAAAATGATTCATTGTACCCTCTTTTGGCTGGAGTGTGGGAAAGTAGGCATTTACACACTGTTATGAGGGTAAAAATACACTGTATCTATTGTATATGTGTATATAATATGTAGCTATATGTGTATATAATATGTAGTTATATGTGCATGTGATGCACACATACATACCTAGAATACACACACTCACACCTAGAAAAACATAACAATTAAATGTCCATGCCCTATGATCCAGTGATTGCATTTCTAGGACTTTAACCTAGGGAAATGGTATGAGTATATAAAGACATATGCATAACAATATTTATTGCAGTGCTATTTGATAGCAAAATGTAGAAACAACCAAATGTCTTTCAATAAGGAAATGCTTAAATCATGGTGCAACAATATACAACTTTTAAAATGAACGGAGTAGATCTGCATGTGCTATCCTGAAAAGACATCCAGGAAATAATGTTAGGTAAAAAATAAAATAAAATAAAATAAATTGCAGAATAACGTGTGTGCTCTGATCCTAGTTTTGTAAAAATGTTTCTTAATTGTATCTATTTTATATGTGTATATAATATGTACCTGTGTGTTTGTGACATACACACACACATACACATACATACCTAGAATTCACACACACACCTAGAAAAGTGTCTGCAATGCAACATACCAAATGTTAACAGTAATTACCTCTGATGAGTGAGACATTTGCTTTTTCTTGTACACAACTATATTACAAAAAATATGAATTTGTTACAATGAACAAGCAAAGCATTATTTCTAGAAATATGCATATTTACGATTTTATATATTTAGAATATATATATAATTCCATCTGGAAGCTCTGTTTTTGTAAAAGTTCACAGTTTCAGACTAAGCAGGAGTATCAAAATGATTAGAGTTGGCCTTTAGTTTAATCTGGAAAGAGGCAAGTACCAGGGGAAAGGATAGATGACAGAGACGCTGTAGAAAGAAAAATCCATAGGACCTGACAACTAAGTCTATGTAAGTGGAGAGATAAGAGTAAGTTAAAAAAAAAAAAAAGCTCAGTCACTGAAAGAACTTTGGAGATAACATTAACCTGGTTAGGGAAGCTCAAGAAGCTGATTTTGAGGGAGAAATCATGACTTCAGAGCCTAGAAAGATGTAGTGTTGCCTTTTGCTACAAATAAATTACCCCAAAACTTAGTGGCTTAAAACAACATAATCATCTATTATTTGTACAGTTTCTGTGGGTCAGGAATTCAGAGATAATTTGTTTCTGTTCCATTTTGCCTGTGCCCTCAGCTAGATGAACCAAAGGCTGAGAGCTAGAATTGTCTGATGGCTCTTTCACTCACATGTCTAACAACTGATGTCAGACTGGTGACTGGGTGTCGGCTGGGGGCCTAGCTAGGACTGTCAACCAGAATACTAACATGTGGCCTCTTCATGTGTCCTGGCTTCCTCATGACATGGTGGCTTGGTTCCAAAAGAGAGCATACACACACACACACACACACACACACACACACACACTCACACACACATCCAGGTGGAAGCCATATTGCCTTTTAGGAGCTTGCCTTAGACATCATGCAGCTTAGCCTACCACTGTATGCCATTGGACAGGGCAGTTACAAGCCCCCTTTTCCACAGCCAAGGGTGGGAAACACAGGTCCCACTTACCAATGGGAAGAGTGTTAGTCACATTGTAAAGGTATGTGGGGCAGCATATATGCATAGGTGTGGCCACTTTTTAAAAATAAATCTGTCACACTGCATCATACCCTAAGGTGAATTGGACTATTCATGGCTCAATGGATTCTTGCTTTCGAGAGATTTGCTAAGCGGGATAAGAGGGAGCTAAGGACTCCAGTAACCCCCAATACTTTAACCTAAATGAATAAGTCACTAAAGGTGGGGAAGCTACATCATTAAAGATGGGGACTATGATTTGAGGAAGGGTATTTTAGTCTTCAAAAGTCTCAATATAAAAAAAATGTAAAGCACTCAGAAGTCCTTTATATGACATGCAGAGTTCTCTGCGATCTGGCTCTTGCCTAATTATTGGGTTTAATCTTCCATCTATTCCTTAACTCACACCTAAAATGCAAGGTATACCAGATATCTAGAAGTTCATTGAACATACTAACTTAGGTCATGTTCTCTAGAAGCAGAGCCTGAGGAGAGGATTCAATTCCTTGTAATTTACTGGGGGAGAGCTTTCAGGAAGAAAGAGTGAGAGAAGCAGGATAGGAGACAGAGCTAAGCAAGGATGTGGGTTCATTTGGAGTCAAACTTTGGCTGGATCCCTAAAGTTAAGAAACATGAATGACACCACACACAAAGGTGACCCCATTGTGAAGCAAGGGTGCTATGTCAGGCAGTCATTGGATACAGGTTGGGAGAAGAGAGGTGGCAAGTTTGCCAAGGTGGCAATATGGCATGGTGCCAAGGTGGTTCCCACTTCTGAGGACAATTTTTAAGAGAAGGGGCAGGCAGCCCACATTCATTGCAGCTGTAGGATGAGTGGATAGGCCAGTAAAGGGGACCTGGACAGGCCACCAGTGGGGGCCAACACACACATTAATCTGTTTCAAAGCCTCAGATCCTGCTTCCTATTAGTCCTTTATCCTGGGAGACAACTCTATTTTTCACCACTAACTCTTCTTCATCTCAAGTCAAGTTCAGATACCACTCCTCCAGTAAGTTTTCCGTGATAACTGGTCAGCTAAGTCCTATCCTTCTGTGCTCACGTAGAACCTTCTCTCTCTCTCTCTCTCTCTCTCTCTCTCTCTCTCTCTCTCTCCCTCTCTTTACCACACTGTATTGGAGGTATCTGTTTCTATACTGGCCTTCCCCAGTGGAGCAGAAGCTCACCAAGGCAAGAACCATGTCCTGTTTGTCTTTTTATTCCAGATATTTAGCAAAGTGCCAAGACGAGCAGACCTAAGTAAATATCTGATGATCTGAATACCAAGTAAGTGACTTCTGTGGCCATGCAAGGCCAGCCAGCTCTGCTGTTAAGAGTTTTTGCACCTCCATGTAGTAGGAGGGAAAATGGAAAAACTAGCAATATATCTGGGACAGATTAAGTGATTTATGACAAAATAGCTATAGGGGTTCTTGTTATACCTAAGTAAAAATACAATTCCACTATTGTTACACTTTAAAGGCCATGTTCTAACATGGTTTAAAGGTTGTCAATTTTTTAAAAAATAGCCTTAAGGAGAAGAGGTAAGAATGATGAGATCTATGCTTCGGCAGGATCAAAATGTTTCCTTTTTTATTTTTAAATGGGTTTGGATTCTATTAACTCCAAGCCCTTTCTTACTTTTTTTATACATATTTTTGAGACAGGGTCTCAGTCTGTTGCCTGGGCTAGAGTGCTGTAGCATCAGCCTAAATCAGAGCAACCTCAAACTCCTGGGGCTCAAGTGATCTTCTGCCTCAGCCTTCCAAGTAACTGGAACTACAGGCATGTGCCACCATGCCTTGCTAGTTTTATATATATACATATATTTAGTCATCACGCTAATTTCTTTCTATTTTTTTTTTTTTTTTTTAGTAGAGATGGGGTCTTGATCTTGCTCAGGCTGGTCTCAAACTCCTGAGCTCAAATGATCCATCGGCCCGCCTCGGCCTCCCAGATTGCTAGGACTTCAGGTGTGAGCCACCATGCCTGGCCAATATTTCCTTTTGTATTAGTGAAAATGTCTTGGTGTACAAGCTATTTAAGAATTTTTCACAATACTAATCCTCCCCAGAAGTTAACAGGGAACTAAAGGTATGTCAGTACTATGGGCGAGGGAAGAGCAGTGAGGAGACAAATTAGAGTGATATCTAAAAGATAAAAATTCCACAGTACTTGATGGCCTGGTGGATGTGGAGAAGGAGAGGGGCAGAAACCTCTAGGTTCCTGGGGGCAGGAGAGGCTGAGGGGGGTCCTAGGGGCAGTGGCTGTGCTTAAAATCCCTCTCTGTGTGTCCTGTGCCTCCCTGTGCCTCCATGCACAGAACAGTGATGATTTTGCCTGTGAGGTCCTGACAGTTCTGTACCACAGGGGGAACGGAGTAGTGGCCTCAGGGTGGTAAGGCACTGAAGGAGGAGGACAGCACAGAAAATGTGAAGGGGAAAGACCAAGATTCCAGGGCCTCAGCCCAGTAGCTCCTATACCCTGACTTGGGATAGGAAGTTACCCAAGTGGCCAAACCCACTGGGGAGGCTGTGTGGGGACTTCCCTCGACCAAGTTTCATCATTAGCTATTTTTATATTTAGCCTACGCCACTTCTCAGAGTAACCAGGTCTATAAATGTCCATACAACTTGCCGTTCCTGGGCCCCAGGCAGAAGGCAGCAGCTAAGAAGGATTGTGCTAGGCCTTGTGCTGGGCACTTGGCTGCCCTTGATCAACATATGCCTGGAGTCCACCTCAATTCTCTGGGCATCCCACCGTTGCAACCAGCCCTCAACAGCCCTTCTCCCCTCAGGTTTCAGAAAGAGGGTTTCCTGAGCACAGGTAGAACAGTAGGTGTCAGTAGGCAGATCACAGCAAACCAGGTCCCATACAGTTGCACAAGATGGGTTATGCAAGGCAGGTCTTTTGGGGAATGAGGGAGGGCAGTCTCCAGGCCCAGTTGACTCACTCATACCCTCCCCTCCCCAACCCCTCTGCACCCTGCTGCCCTCCCTGCAGGGGCAGTTCCCTGGCTCCCTGTGCCTCTCTGCTGGAGAGCAGGTTCCATGCTGGGCTTCTTCTAATATGTGTCCCAGCTTTTGGGCACGGAGCACATCCCCTCTCATTCTGATATTGTTCTTACAGAGTGGGGAAGGAGAGCTTGGGCTCATGGCTCTCCCCAGCAGCTGACTGGAGTTCCAGTTTCCTCACCTTCACCTGGATCAATAGAAGTAATAGAAGAGTAATAGGCCAGGTGCTCTGTGATAAAGTGTACAAAGTGCCAAGCCCATTGCATTGTATATAGTTAGTGCTTAAAAAATAAAGCATCCACAACTTTAGCATATTCCAAAAAAAATCTGCATGGGCAGCTTCTCCCCACTCTGAGGCTTATTTTATACTTAGCCAGCTTGCTTCCTCGCTATTTCTACTTGGATGGCCCACAAACAAGTCAAACCCACCTCGTTCCTCTGCAGGCAGACTGACCCTTTACCCTAATTTATTTTTTTCTACAGCATTTACCACCATCTGACATACTAGATATTTGCTTGTTTATTTATCATCTGTCCCAAGGGCATTTTGGCCTGTCTTGTTTGCTGATGTATAACTACTTCCTGGAACAATGCCCAGCACATAGTAGATACTTAATAAATATTTGCTGAACAGCCTTTCTCCCCAGTAAGCATCTCCCTTTGTCCCCTGCGTCAGTGAATGGCCCCACAATTTCCCTCTTGCCCAGGCCAGAATACTGGTCACCTTTGTTTTGTTTTGTTTTGTTTTGTTCTGTTGAGACAGAGTCTTACTTTGTTGCCCAAGCTAGAGTGCCGTGGCTTCAGCCTAGCTCACAGCAACCTCAAACTCCTGGGCTCAAGCCAACCTTCTGCCTCAGCCTCCCGAGTAGCTGGGACTACAGGCATGAGCCACCATGCCCGGCTAATTTTTTGTGTATATTTTTAGTTGGCAAATTAATTTCTTTCTATTTTTAGTAGAGAGGGGGTCTTGCTCTTGCTCAGGCTGGTTTCGAACTCATGACCTTGAGCAGTCCTCCCACCTTGGCCTCCCAGAGTCCTTGGATTACAGGCGTGAGCCACCGTGCCCGGCCTACTGGTCACCTTTGACTCCTCCCTTTTCCCCACGCTCTGTGTTCGGTCAATGGCTAGGGCCTGCTATTCTCTTGCCCAAGTGCACCTGGTACCCATACGCTTCTCTCCACCCACTTGTCACCACTACAATTCAGCCCACCTTGAGTACAAAAATAATGCATTCTCCGTGCTGAAGATGTAATGATATTACCAAAAACAGTCTGCTGAGAATCCTTCAATGGTTCCTTGTCGCCCTCAGGATAAAATTCAACTCCTTACAGGGCCCACTAAGCCCTGCATGGCCTGGCTCCTGCTGACCTCTCCAAGCTCCTCTCTACTCCCTCACCCCAGATCCCCTGCACTCCAGCCATACAGAACTTCCCTTTTTTGCAAGGGGCCTTTTTCACTCTCTCTCACCATCTCACGATTCACCCACTCACCACCCACCTCACGATTCCCTACTTGGGACACTCCCCTTCCTTCCCTGCACCATTCCTCACCCTTCTCACTCTCCTTCACTGAGCTAATTCTATGTTCCCACAAGTGACGGCTTCAAAGTCAGATCCTTCAGGAAACCTTCTCTGTATGCCCCTGCCGATCTCTCTACCCCTCTAGAACATATTCTCCTTCTCAGTGCTTTTATATCACCCTGTGTTTCCTCTCTGATAGCATTTAATGTAGTAGCACATCTGCTCTTTCGATTATTTTCCCCACTATTAATAGAATGCAAGCTCTAAGAGGGCATGGGCTACAGCTATTCTTGCTTTTATTTAATACTTATACAGAGCTTATTCTGTGCTAAGCACCTCTATAAGCTCTTTATTAATTTCTTTAATCTTCATTACAATCCTATGAGGTACTATTATTATTACAGCTATACCAATGATAAAGCTGAGGCAGAGAGAGGTTAAGTAACTTGCCCAAGGTTGCACAGCTGGTAAACGGCAGAGCTGGAATTTGAACCTCCAAATCCAAACTCTTAACCACTACAATATGCTGTTCCCCTTGTTCCTCATATACTTGAGTGGAAAGCCCACCCAAGAAGTATCTGCATAAAAGAAAGAATGACTAAATGAATAACAACTGTGGAACTAGCACAATCCTTTGGGCGATGAGAGGAAAAGAAGTAGCCACAGAGCGAGACAGAAATTAAGTTTAAGAGTTAGTGGAAGTGAAAAGAAATGGTCTAAGGGGTAGGAAGACACCTGAAGAAATGGTACGTGATGAAAAGCAAGGTAGGTAGGGGTGGGAGCTCAGGAAGGCAAGTGACAAATAGCTCAATGGTCAACAAAGGAAAATATAAAATGACAAAGGAAAATATAAAATAAACCATTGGACTTGGCCAAGAGCAGGCCACTGGAGACCTCCAAGCCGTTTCCATGGCGTGCTAGGGAGAAAAGCCAGATTGCATGGGCTTTAGGAGGGAGAAGGTGGTGGGAAAGCCAAACAGGGAGATTTTACTGCCCCCTGAACCATGAAAGGAGGGATTTAGAAGCAGGTAGTCATCAAGTGAAGCAAAGTCTTTTTGCCAAGATGTAGTGATTAGGGCCTGCTAAAAGGCAAGAGGTGACAGATTTTTGGAGAGCAAGAAGTCAGACTGTCCTACACCAAACAAACCACATGCTGTATGGTGGGGACCATGCCAGGGCCAGCTTCATGGCATGTAAACCTGGGGCTCTCTGCTGACATTCGTGTGAAGGGAACAAAGGCCAGGGGAACAGTACTTGGTAGCAATTCCCTCCTAAGAGATATCTGGAAACCCCAGACACGAGGCAGAAAGGTCTGGAATGGGGGAGTATGGGGAGGTATTAAAATGAATTGATTTAGGGGCTACTGGTGAAAGAAAGCAGATGAAGAGCACAGAAAGGGAAAGAGGAAACTTTTCAAGAGCTCACGAGTTCAAAAAACCTGCGAAAACTACAAAGAAGACAAGATGGTTAGTGCAGGTCATAGAGCTGCAATGAAAAAGCAAACTTTTACACTAACTGGCCACAGGCCTGGTAGTGAAAAAGTGCTGATAATTTGGGAGCAGTTGGGAAGAAGATTTGACTGAGGGAGACAAACAGTGGGCAGCAACTCGGTGTCAGTTCAAGGGCCTGGCCTAAAGGGGCCAACTAGGGCCCAAATCCAAAAGGCCTTGGATCCACAGGACAAGGAGCTGGGCCTACAACCCTGCTCGGGTGGGGGATAGTGGGCAGGGGACAACAAGGTAACCCTAGGAAACGAGCTACAGGATAATACCCAAGCACGTGGAAAGACAATGAAAGACGGAAAAGCACAACACATTTGACAATTTCTTTCTTTCTTTCTTTCTTTCTTTCTTTCTTTCTTTCTTTCTTTCTTTCTTTCTTTCTTTCTTTCTTCCTTCCTTCCTTCCTTCTTTCTTTCTTTCTTTTTTTTTTTTTTTTTTTTTTTTTTTTGAGACAGAGTCTTGCTTTGTTGTCCAGGCTAGAGTGAGTGCCGTGGCGTCAGCCTAGCTCACAGCAACCTCAAACTCCTGGGCTCGAGCGATCCTTCTGCCTCAGCCTCCCGAGTAGCTGGGACTACAGGCATGTGCCACCATGCCCGGCTAATTTTATATATATATATCAGTTGGCCAATTAATTTCTTTCTATTTATAGTAGAGACGGGGTCTCGCTCTTGCTCAGGCTGGTTTTGAACTCCTGACCTTGAGCAATCCGCCCGCCTCGGCCTCCCAAGAGCTAGGATTACAGGCGTGAGCCACCGCGCCCGGCCTCTTTCTTTCTTTTTTGAGACAGAGTGCTGCCTGAGCTAGAGTGCCATGGCATCAGCCTACCTCACAGCAACCTCCAACTCCTGGGCTCAAGCGATCCTCCTGCCGCAGCCTCCCAAGTATCTGGGACTACAGGTATGTGCCACCATGCCTGGCTAATTTTTTTCTACATATTTTTAGTTGGCCAATTAATTTGTTTCTATTTTTAGTAGAGACGGGTCTCGCTCTTGCTCAGGCTGGTTTCGAACTCCTGACCTTGAGCGATACTCTTGCCTCGGCCTCCCAGAGTGCTAGGATTACAGGCGTGAGCCACTGCGCCTGGTCGACAGTTGCTTTCAACAATCATTTATTGAGCAAGTACTTTGCACCAGGCATTGGATATAGGCTCTGCCTACTCTCAAGGAGTTTACATTCTAGCATGAGAGACAAATCCAAGGCACAAATAACCTGTCACACAAGGAGGCTGATGTTCTATAACAGAGAAAGATATAGAAAGGGCTTTGGGGATTTCAGTGTTGATGTGTGCTAAAGATACAGAGTAAAGAAGTCTACACACATTCCAGCATAATACAGAGTTCACTTTCCTCCAGGAAGTGAAGAAGAGAGGCTTCATGGTGACAGCTTGGGGTTTGGTTTAATCTGAGTGAACCCTTAAATCCACTAAAGGTGATTTTTTGGTATATTGTCATTTTTGTAGTTTATGAGACATGGATATTTTTCAGATTCTATGTTTACATCATTTCAATTCCACTTGAGCTTATGCCAATAAGAACCAATAACATGCCTCATTAGAAAAAATAAATAAATACATTAAAAGTCATTCACTTCCGGCCGAGCATGGTGGCTCATTGCCTGTAATCCTAGCACTCTAGGAGACCGAGGTGGACAGATGGCTCAAGATCAGGAGTTTGAAACCAGCCTGAGCAAGAGCGAGACCCCGTCTCTAATAGAAATTAGCTGGACAACTAAATATATATATACAAAAAATTAGCCGGGCATGGTGGCGCATGCCTGTAGTCCCAGCTACTTGGGAGGCTGAGGCAGGAGGATCACTTGAGCCCAGGAGTTGGAGGTTGCTGTGAGCCAGGCTGACGCTACGGCACTCTAGTCTGGGCAACAGAGTGAGACTCTGACTAAAAAAAGAAAGTCATTCACTTCCACAGGGAGAACGTCTTTTCCTCAGAGGGTCACCCTGTGAGAACTGCATGTCCCCAACCACTGGAATATTGTGTGACAGAAACTATTTGTGCTTCGATAATGCTTCGATTATTTTTGAAAACTGTTTCAGTAATAGTCACCTTGGAGGGACTTTTAAAAATACTTTTTATGTAATTTTTAACATAGCCTATTTTCTGATTATAAAAGTGAGGCACACTCATAGAAAAGTTGGGAGGAAAGTATAAAGGAATTACTTTATGTCATCTTAAAATACCATTTGTGAACCGGGGCATATCATGGCTCAGCAGTCCTTATTCATATATATAAATAAAATATAAACTCCTAATAGGAAATCTTGTAATTCTTCAGCCAAAGGATAGCCCAAACAACCAATCAATCCAATTTGCTTATTTGGTAGGCTGAAAGTGGTATATTATTATTATTATTATTATTTTGAGACAGAGTCTCAATCTGTTGCCCAGGCTAGAGTGCCGTGGCGTCAGCCTAACTCACAGCAACCTCAAACTCCTGGGCTCAAGTAATCCTTCTGCCTCAGCCTCCCAAGTAGCTGGGACTACAGGTATGTGCCACCATGCCTGGCTAATTTGTTCTATTTTTAGTTGCCTGGCTAATTTATTTCTATTTTTAGTAGAGATGAGGGTCTTGCTCTTGCTCAGGCTGGTCTCAAACCCCTGACCTCTAGCGATCCTCCCACCTCAGCCTCCCAGAGTGCTAGGATTACAGGCATGAGCCACCATGCCTAGTACTAAAGTGGGATATTATTAATATTACTTGGAATCGACTGTAATAAAATCTGTGAACTAGGCAAAGTCTGTTTCCAGGTAATAATCCCATCACCACCTAATGTTAGGCAGAATTCTTAGGTGGCCCCCATGACCTCCACCGTTTGGTGTTACATCCTGTATAATCTCTTTTCCTAGAGTGTGGGTGGGACCTGTCACTTCCTTCTAGTCAATAGAACATGGCAAAAGTAATGGGTGTCACTCTCACAATTATGATATATTATATAAGGCTCCATTTTGGAGTGAGAGATTTCCCTGCTGGCCCTAAACAAGCAGCCATGTTGTGAACAGCTGATGGAGAGGGCCTTTGGGCAGGGAACTGAAACAGGAGGTGGACCTGAGAGGGGCCTCCAGCCTCCAGCTAGCATACAGCCACAAGGAAATGAATTCTGCCAAGAACCTGAGTGAGCTTGGAAGCCGATTCTTTTCCAGTTGATCCTCCAGAGGAAGACCCAGCCGGGCCAATACCTTGATTCCACCTGATGAGACTGAGAATCCAGCTAAACCCAGACTCCTGACTCATAGAAACTGTGAGATAATAAATGTGTGTGTTACTTTAAGCTGCAGAATTTGTGATAACTTGTTACACTGCAGTAGAAAACTGACATACCAGCCCCCATGAGTCCTATATTTTGTACACCCTCTTTCATTGCCCTTCCCCAATGTTTGTATCAGAATGGAAATGGGGGCTTCTAGTGTCTTTTTAATACTTATTTTCTCGTTAATTTCCTACATTCCACCAGACTGCCTGAAATGCACCATACATAATACTATCTCTGGCTGAATTTTTGTTCATGGCATTCCTTCCAATCCAGATTCCCTCCTTCCCTCTTTGTACTTCGTGCATGAAATCTTCTGAATTTCTAGACTACTGTATCATTGTTTCCATAGCACTTTTCATTTGTCCTTGATCTATATACTGTCATGTGACCTCTTTGGAAATCTTATTTTTCTGAAAATGTTATTGAATGTGTACCTATATTATATAGAGAATATATGTAATACATTGAACATATAAATGTATATATAGAATATATAAAAGATTATATATATATATATATATCTTCAATGAAATTGTAAACTCATTGAAGCCCAGGATTCCACATTGTGCATAGTATACTGCTAGAAATACACACTTCTATATTTAAAAATGGTGTCATATGAAATTGTCAACCAAGTATGACTGGCCACTTAATGAACCTCTCCACAGAGCCAGGCTTGAGAGCCTGTCTCCTTGTTACCCTAACCTCGCAGAGCTGCAGTTGCCTTTACTGAGAATTTAATATAATGCCATCTGCCATACTTAAATCAAAGATTAAACAAGGCTACCGTTGGTGCCTGACATTTAATAGGTGCTTAATAAATGTGAGTTGAATCAGAATTTACATTGGCAAAGGTCTCGCTGTGCAGACACAACAGCGATGGAATTATCACAGGCAGACCAATGCATCAAAGAACTCCGTGAAACTGAAGAAGCCTGTGCATACAAAAGGCCAATTTAGGCAACTGTGTTTAAGCTTTAGTTTCCTTTCTAAGTAGATGATATATGTGGAATGCAAGGCCAGCAACCGACTCACAAATACTGATCAAGACGGGGGAGGGATCTAAAGGAATGCGAGTAGGTCTTGCCAGGAAAGACGTTTGCTGTTTCTGAAATATTTTGGTCTTAGCCTCTGGCAGAATTGATCGATTGCAGTTAGCAAAGCGTTTTCTGTGCAGCCTGTTCAAGCATCTGCTTCTGTACTTCTGTACAACTGTTGCTCAAATTCACTCTTCCTTTCGAATCACCATCTTTGAAGAGCAAGAGAAAATCCATCCAAACCAGCCGAACAACCCTAACGTGGGTCCTTAACATTTCCCCTTACCCCCTTGCCTGGGCTCAAACTTCAACTCCCAGGTTCGTCCAAGTCCCTCCCCTTGCCCTGCCATCTAATGAATATGCAAATACAACACAATTGGCAGCCAATGGCGTGGGTTCTGGTCACGTGGTGCTGATGGTAGGTGAGCAGACAGAAGTTGTGTGTCGGTGAACAGAGAAGGCGCTCAGTCTGGGGCTAGCGCTCTGGTGAGCGCAGGCGGATGCTTAGGCAGTAGTCCTGGCGGCAGTGGCGGCAGCAGTAGTGGTGGCAGCAGAAGAGAGGAAGGGGGAGGGCCCCGAGGGCTACACACGCATACACTTTCAAGTTCCCTTGGAGGGAGAAGAGGTGGGGCTGCAGAAAGAGGAGGCCAGGAGCAGTCCCATCCGTCCCGTCCCGTCTCCCCGTCTTCCTCTTGCTCCCTGCCCCCTGGCTCTGTGAGAGTTGAGGGTTCGGGTGGCCTTACGTGGCAGTGAGGGCAAGAGGGCGAGGAGAGTGGGGAGTGGAGCCAGGGGTGCGGGGAAAGATGCCCATCCTGCTGTTCCTCATAGACACGTCCGCCTCTATGAACCAGCGCACTGACCTGGGCACCTCCTATTTGGACATTGCCAAAGGCGCTGTGGAGTTATTCTTGAAGGTAAAGGGAGGGGAGGGGAGAGATGGGGAGATCTCCCGAGGGATTGTAGGGGGTGGATTTAGGTGCTTCTGTAACGTTTGTCTCGCCCTCTCCCCCTCTTTTCCTCTGCGACCCCCTCCGTCATCCCTCATTCTGCAGCTGCGCGCCCGGGACCCAGCCAGCCGCGGAGACAGGTACATGCTGGTCACCTACGACGAACCCCCGTATTGCATCAAGGTAAGGGGGCAGAAAGCTGGAGCAAGTCGGCGGGGGCTGCATGCCCCCTGCCCCCGCCCAAGGTAGCCCTGCGTTGCTTGGCAGGGCGTGCGGGCGAAGAGGGGGGGGCAGAGGGCGGGCGGAGTGGAGCTGTCTGCGGCTTCCGAGTAGCTGCCGCGCCTGGGGTCTGGGAGAGGGGACGGGGGAGGGGCGGCCCGGGGAGAAACCGCAGGAGGGCCGAGCTCGTGGCGCGACGACCGCAGCGGCCTCGGAAGATGGCGGACATTTTGCTTTTGTATGAGCCAGCGAGAGGGAGACTGAGGGCGCTGCTGAGATGGAAAGGAGGGAGGGGAGGGTGGAGAAGGGAAGGAGGGCCCAAAACCCGGAGGGAGGCTGCGAAGCGAACCCGCCCCTTCGAGGCGCACCACGCGCGGCTGGGACCCAAGGGACGGGCGGGGCCTGCGACTCCGCCCAGAGTTGCTGTGGGCTTGGCGCGCGGGCTTTCCTGGAGCCCAGGCTCCTCCTCTGGCCCCTCCTTCCGCCACCTCCTCTCGCTCCTCCCTGTCTTCCTCCCCATCCTCTGGCTTTTCTCTCCCTCTCCCTTCCTCTCTCCTCCCCTTCCTGCGGAGAGCGTGGCAGAGCCTGCCACGGGTCTTCAAAGAGCAGACAACTGCTTTTGCACTCTCTGGCCTCTAACCCGCCCCCGCCCAATCGGAAATCTGTCCGCGGAGCAAGCCTCCCAACCCCCAGGCCCGGAGAAAGTCATTTTTTTTCTGCTCTGAGTTGGTCAGGTTCAACCCGGTTCTTAGTTACCTTAGCTACTGTTACTGTTTCATTCGAGATCCCAGTGAAGCAAAGACGGGGCGGGAAGCCAAGTTCGAACCCAAAAGGGGAGAGCTTTTTAGGGACCTGGCCTACCTATTAGGTTTGTGTTAGCCACATAGAGTGATTTGTCCAGGCCCAAGAAAGAAAGGAAAGAGAGGGCTCAACTGTGATCATTTATAGTAGTCAAGTTGGATGATTTGATTCTGACGTACAGGAGAAAAGTAGGAAGGAATTAGCTTCTGTAGGATACTTAATGTATGTTCCCATGATGAGGAGATAAGAAACTGTTTTGCCTGCAGTAGTCAGATAAAATAGAACTTAAACTGTTAAATCAACCTGCTTAAGAGCCTGCTTGCATATTGAAATTTTAAAAATATTACCATATTCCTAGACATCTTTCGCTTGACTTTTTTTTTTTTCACCTCTCAGAATTACCTTAATAGTGTCGGGGGAGGCACAGTCTGAATGTGTTGTGATCTGTTTCGGTAGAGTGAGGTGTTTTAATGAATGAAACCTATCAAAGTGAATAGATGACCAAAGAGAGTGTTCCTTCAGACAAGGAAACCAAAGGGAGACTTTAATTTTGTAACTGGTAGCTTCCGTTAACAGTTTGATTAGTGGGTTCCCCTTAAAACTATTCTGGTTTCAATGTTTTGCTTTTAGTTTTTCATTTATCCATTTAGAAAAATTAAGTAAGTAGACATCTTTCAAAATGCCATAGCTTTTTAAAAAATGTCAGTTTCCCAAAAAGGATGTGATTATTTATTTCCACATAGAAAAGCAGATGTTTATACATCCTATGTCTGAATATCCATACCCTTTGACTACTAATACAGATAAGAAACCACCATCTGTACTGTGGCCATTTGAAGATATGCTCCTTAATTTGAAGTAGTAAAAAGGATAAACTACAAAGCAGTGTGCCCTTTTTTTTCCTTTGAAGGAACAGCTTATTTACCATTTTTCCAAATGCCAGGAAGGATAGTTTAAAAATAGTTTTTGATCTAAAAAACTTACATAGCCATATTACAGAATCTTTGCAAAGGAAAAACTTTTCGTCCCATCCTTTCATTAAAATTTTTTTAAAGCCGGGCGTGGTGGCTCACGCCTGTAATCCTAGCACTTTGGGAGGCGAGGCGGGCGGATTGCTCAAGGTCAGGAGTTCGAAACCAGCCTGAGCGAGACCCCGTCTCTACTATAAACAGAAAGAAATTAATTGGCCAACTAAAAATATATATACAAAAAATTAGCCGGGCATGGTGGCGCATGCCTGTAGTCCCAGCTACTCAGGAGGCTGAGGCAGTAGGATCGCTTAGCCCCGGAGATTGAGGTTGCTGTGAGCCAGGCTGACGCCACGGCACTCACTCTAGCCTGGGCAACAAAGTGAGACTCTGTCTCAAAAAAAAAAAATTTTTTAAAAAACGATTATGGGCACATAATAGGTATATATATTTGTGGGGTACAGTGATGTTTTGATACAGGCATACTATATGTAATGATCAAATCAGAGTAAATGGGGCATCCATCATCTCAAGCATTTATCATTTGTTTGTGTTAGGAACATTCCAATTCCATTCTTTTAGTTGTTTTAAAATACATCATAAATTATTTTTGGCTGTTCATCCCACACTTAACAATCTTTTTTACATCTTTTCACCTAGCATTGTAATCACAGTGCACATATTACTTTGTATTCTGCCTTTTCCACCTATTTTATCTCATGAATTATTCTGGGTCACCTCATACTCTTCATACTTAAAATTTTTAGTGGCTGTGTAACTTATCCTTGACATTTTAAAGGCTCCAGATAGTTCCGGAACAGAGGGAAAAAGTTGGATTTTGTTTTTAGTGGAAATTTACCCTTTTAGCTTTTTTAATCCTGCTATTTTATATACTATATTTTTTCCTAAAGCAAAAAAGATTCATTCAAGTGAAGTTTGATTTTTTCTTATGTAGGTTAGATACAAAGAAGATATTTTGTGTAATATGTTTAGTTACTAATCATTGCTTATTTTCTTAGTCTGTGCTTTTCCAAGTTTATTTAGGTTTTTTATGTTACTCTTAGGTGATAAGTACATGTTTTAGGAAAAGGTTAATGATCTTCATGATGTTTTGTCATTTTGCTTTCTATACCAGAATTACTGTTAATATGCCATATTTTGGTAGCTTTTTCTTTTTCCGAGTCTCTTTTTCAGTTACCCCCTCTTGCCTGGCCCAGCCCTCCTCTCAGAATGTAGTAACTATTTGTTCTTTTCCTTTTAGAATCTAGCTAGCTTAGAAGGTCTGAAATTTTAGAACATCTGGTGATTTTTTTTCTTAAAATTTAGTCTAGCCTTTCACTTGCTAATAGCTGGGAGCCATAAATGTCTGTTTTCTGTCATGCTGATTATCAAATAGGTCTTTCTTTGATTGTCAGCAGGCATCTTAGTTCCTACTTTAAAAACTTCATTCTCATTAGGAAGCCCTTTCAGCAAAGTAATGTTGGATAGGATTTTATTGGTAGCTTATTCTGCCGAATAATGTTAAGGTATTTTTTTCAATTTCTCTAAGGTCAGAGGACCATCATTTACCTCTTCTCAGAATAACTGTTTACTTCTCTGGTTTTGGTTATACCCAAGTCTAAACACTGTCGAATGAATTTTATTTTCTACTAGAAGATTTGTTTCTGTTGGTATTGTAGCAGGCATGAGTTGTGCATTTGGTTGGAAGGTTTTTTTCTTAATAGGCGTGCAACTATTCCCAGTATATCCACTTACAAGCTCTGACAATAAATCTTGTGAAAAATTACTGTGACTGGATTTTTCACTAATGTATACTGTTGATTATGTGAATATAGTATTTCACCAAAGACTTGGGAACTTTTTACTGCATACCCCTTAGTATATAGCTGTGTGCTCTCTTGTAATTGGTCATTCCTATTACTTACAAGCAAACTTTGCATGTGTGGAATTAAGTTTTATTTGGATACCATACAAAAAGCATGTGAAATGCCAACATCATGTGCTACATCTGTTTTAAGTGTTGCTTTGTAGACAAGTTTTATACTATGTGCTAAATGCAAACTTCATGTGTTACATCTGTTTTGAGTGTTGCTTTGTAAACAAGTTTTATACATAGTGTTACAAGTGTTAACACTATGTTTATACATTGGTATCTTTAGTATACACAGCTAGGATTAAACCCCTATGTAATATTTTAAAATTTCTAATGTATCCTTATAAGACTAGCACATGGTTTTAAAAAGTGTGTTGTGTGTGTGTGTGTGTGTGTGTGTGTGTGTGTTTGATAGTTCTTATTAGTCTTGGCTGAGGCTCTGCTTCTTGTATGTTTTGTTTTGCTATGAATCATAATTTCCCTTTATGTAGTGAATAGGAGAGGTAGGTTTGTCACTACTATTAACTCGAAAGTAAGCCATTAGATTGGGATATATACGAACATAAGTATTCAAAATAGTTTTATGCTTGAAGCTACTTTCTTAAAATTATTTATTTCTTATTTAAGGAAATTATTTTTTTTAACATAAGATGGAGTCACTTTTTCTAGAAATAGTTGAACCACATGTATAAATACTGGTCAGAAGTTTTTTTTGTAAATGAGAAGAGATAATGTTTCAAAGGAATATCCTAAGCCTATAATTTGAAAACATGTATTTGAAAAAGTAAAATTTTCCCTTGAATGTTGCTTTTTCACATCTTGTAGCTAGCTTTGCTTACTGGTGTCTGCATGCCTTTGTCAACATATATTAGATAAAGGCACAATTTTGGCTTACAGATTTAGAAAATAAATTTAAGCTTTTTAAATGATATGTATTAGACATTTATTGGAATTTCAACTAAGGCATAACTTTTTCATGTGCCCATGAATATATTTTATAGGCCTTATTTGGAAAGGAGAGACTTTTAGGGGAGACTTTCATTGTAGTTAGGAAGCTATGGAAGTGTTTTTGGGTGAAATAGTAGCAACATGGCCAGTGAGAGCAATCTTAGACAGTGGAAGATGCTTTTAAAATGCAAAATGCCACAAAGGCAGTGCACTACCTTTTATGATGAATTGTTTCTCCCATGATCTTGATTTCTTTTTCACCTTCTTTAACTCACTGGTGATAGTTATTTTGAAATCAGAAAAGGGGAGAGTTAATGATGGAAGACTAGATCCCTGACTGAGGGAGTAAATGTAATCTTCATTCTAGGGACCTGCTGGCAGATGACTAGGGAATACAGACAAAATTGTGGAATTCTGTCTATTTTGTATCATCAGCCTCTCTTGTATCCATTCATCTTATTTGCTTCTCGTTTCACCCTTCATCATTTCTTGCTTGGTCCATTGTTGTAACAGTCACTCTATTGGTCTCCCTACTTCCAGTCTTGCTTTCCACTGATTCTTCCCCCTAATTGCCACCAGATTGACCATTCTTTAAATAAAATAAAATGTCCCCTAGGAAAAATCATTCAGTGACTCCCCATTACACTCAGAATAAAAGCGCACTACTTGAGCTAGCCTCTAAGGCCCTTCGTGACCTGGCCCTATCTTACCTTTCCAACCATGTCTTTCCACCCCTTTCTCTTCTCACGAACCTCAGGCTCCAACTACAATGAGAAATTACATCCTCTTCTCCAAACACACTGTGCCTCTTGCTTCTCTGCCATTGCATATGTATTTCCCTCTGCACAGGGCACACAGTTGACCTGACATACCTCAACTCTTCTTTCTACATTTTCAAAAGTCATATTATCCCTCTGCCTCACCCCTGCTCTAATCAGTGTAACAACTCCCTCGGTTATCCCTTAATTCTTTGTCCACACCTTAACTATATAGCATTTAGCATGTTATATGGTGAGTATTAGGGTTCATATTGGCCTCCCTAATGTGAGTTCTAAAGGATACATATTTGAACTTCTTTATGTTTATACCCCTAGTACCTAAGGGATTGCCCTAGGTTTTAGTGGGCACTCAATAAATTGCTTGAAAAAAGATTTCAAGCAATATGTTAGTGTGAAAGCTACTCAGCCTCCCCCATTTCCATTGCTCTTCCCCAAAGGGTAATTACTACTAACAATTTAATATATCTAACATTTATTATAGCTAGCTCTTTCATATAGGTTCAGGTTTATAACATGATGGAATTGTATTTTTTGTAAGATAAATGTATATACCTCCCTTTTCTTCTTTTTGTTTAATGAAGTATAACTTACATATAGTAGAATACATGAATCCTAATGACCTGATACATTATTATATTTATACATTCATGTAACTACCACCCCAGGCCAAGATATAGAACATTCCCATCAACCTGGGAAAATGCCTCTTGCATCTTCCTAAAATCTCTCCCTCCCCTGCTGGTCACTCCTGGTCTGACTTTTATCACCATTGTAGTGATATGATCAAAATGGTATTTCCAAAAGATAAGTCTGACCATGGATTGCCACTACTGCAGTCTAGGCAGTCATTTACCTTGTTTATTGAGTACCTCCTCTGCACCAGGCTGTCATAGGGGCCTAAAGTGACACTAGAAAAGACCTGGCCTAAGGGGGGACCAGAATAGTAAAAGACAACATCCTAGTCCTCAAAAGTCTTGGGGATAGTTGCTGGAAAAGGTACCTGGAGAAGGTGGGTTAAGGGATGGGAAGTCTCCAGAATAGTGCACTCTTAAACTAAGAATTGGAAGTGGGAGAGGGAGGATGCACAGGACTCTGAGAATTTGGTTTATCTGGTGAAAATTGTAACTAGTTGAGACTGGCCCACAAAAGGGCTTTGAGACCTATAGGCTAGAGGGTACATTTCTTCTGGGATGAAGTGCTGTTAGGTGGATTTGGAAAGAAATTGGGCAAGGCTTGTTTTCTGTGTGCTTGTTTGGTTATTACAGTTGAGGTGGGCTGTGGGGAGAAGAGAACGAAAGGCTAGGGAGACCCAGAAGGTATAGTTTAAATTGCCTAGTTCTGCATTAGTACTTACTACTTGAGAGCTTTTGGCCATGGGGTTGGGATTGGGTTGGGGTGGAGGAGTGGTAGAGGGCAGGACACAGGTAAGGAAAAAGGCAAATATTTTCCTTTGCTTCAGGAAGAGAATTAGAACTGCTCAGAACACAGGGTTCTCAGTTTCACAGAGTGACCAAACATGGCAGCAGTTCCACATCTCAGGGAGAAATATGCTTTCTAGAGAAGGGCAGGATTAAAGGACCCCCTGTATGGGGCTGGGGGTGTGAAGAAAGGAACCTACTAGTTTAAGTCCTTAAATGAAAAACTCGTCATAACCATGGGCTCCTTCCTGTTCCCTTTTACCAAGAGAGTGCAAATGAGAGCTCCAGGCAGGCCCTTTATATGTGTATTGGGAGCTTGGAACTCATTACCCCCTGGATACAATGTTGGAAGTGGTGATTAACTTCCCAGACCTTCCTCCCCAGGAAAGCCTTTTTAACCCTTAATGTCACACTGCCATTGAACTATTTTGTTTATTATTGTTTCTACTGGGAAATGGGTTTGGGTTTCCAACTTGATTTGTTAAAAACACATCCTTCCCCACTTCTTCCTCACAACTCCCTGTGGACTGGTGGTTCCAGTGGGGAGTAGTGACACCAGAAGGGCTCCAGCAGAGAGGGTTAAGGGCTCAGGTGGCAGTGGAGGTAGGCATGGCCCTTCACATATGCCAGTTATTCGTGTTTGTAGATCGGCTACATTTACAGTGCTCAGCACAGCATCTACTAGCCACATGTGGAATCAAGCACTTGCAAGGTGGCTAGTCCTTAAGTGGATACTGAACAGTGTGAAATATAATGTTTTGGATATATTGGGTTAAATAAATTATATTATTAATCTCACTTGTTTCCTTTTACCTTTTTAATGTGACTACTTGAAAATTTAAAATTTCATATGTGGCTTATACCATATTTCTATTAGCAGTGTTGGTCTGTATTTTTTCTTCAGATATTTTATGAGATTAATATTCTAGAAATTGTTTCTGAAGGAGGATCCTTTCTCTAGAAGTTCTGTTTAAAATGAATGTCACCATAAAGGACTCATTTATGCGTGAAAGGTTATCATATAGTTCAAAGTTGATGGCTTGATATCCCTTGGCCCTGGGGCAAAATATGAAAGCATCTCATTCTTGTTTGCATTGGAAGCCAGTTTGGTTTTGGACGCAGTTGGTGATCCAACTGGTTGGGTTAGAAGTTTTTTCCTGGACTAAGTACAATTGAATATATATGTGAACTAGTGTAACTACAGTAGTTCAGAATTTTATTTATAACATGTGCTCACCAGTGGCACTAAATGTTTCATGTTTTCAGTATATTCGAAATATGTAACATGCCCTTTATTAGATTTAAATAGCTACTTTGCCCAAGAATTCCCAAGAACATCATTCTTTGGGGAATGCAGGACACAGAATAAATTCTCTAAGTTGGCATAGTGTAAAACCTAGGAAACAAAGGGGAGTTTGTATCACTGCTCTTAATGTTCCCTAGCAGAGCCCTTGTCTTATCATGGTCAGTCATCAGTAGCATTAAAAGGAGGGGAAGGGAAAGGTCCACCTGACCAGAGGGCTTCCAGGATTCTTACTTCTGGAAGTAGTAAGCTCAGTACTCCTAGGAGGGGTTAGGAATGACTGGTTATGTTATTTTTACTATCATGGCTCCCATTTAAGGAATAAATAGCAATTTCTAATTCTGAGGCCAGGTGGAAATACAGTTGTGCTGATTAATAGCATATATAAGAGGTAGGCCCGTTTTATAGGCCTAGTTTGGGATACTCTTAAATCCTGTCTTATAGTCAAAGGTGTTATCTCGCTCTTATAGCATATCCCTACATTTCAGTTAATTTGACTTATACCTGCTTCTTTGTAATAATGACCAATCATATAATAGCTTTCTAATAATGGCAGCTGACATTTATTAAGTAACACTATGTACAGGGCAGTGTGCCAACGAATATAAAGTATTTATTTAATCTTCCTAGTCAGCCTGCGTACTATTCCTAGGTACTGTTATCATCTGCATTTAATAGATAAGGAAACCAGGGCCCAGAGAGGTTAAATAACAGCTGATAGTAACCCAGGTCTGCCTCTACTCCAGAGTCTTAAGTAATTAACCACTTTACTTTCCTATCAATTGTGATAGAACATTCCTTTTGATAACTTCTCAATGGTATTTTCTCATTATGATATATATCCCAGAGTCATTGTTTTTTAGACAGAATTATAATGCTATTATTTCTAGCTGCTTTCAATATGATAGTGATTGGTATTGTACCAAACTCCCAATGAATGAAAATTATTGCTGCTAGGATTATTATTTTTATTATTTCTCTTACTACTTCTGTGTATTATGGTGCATTTGTTTGTAAAACACTTCACTCAGGACAGATGGGGAGTTGTTGAGACTCTCAGTTGATGACAGTATGTATATTTTGGAGAGTGGAGGGTGTGGACTGGTGGCCTAGGCTGAGCAGGCCCTGTAGGAAGAGGGATAGGCTTGTAAATGCCATAGGGTATCTAACGGGCACCAGAAACTGATATGCCTTCTTCACTTTACCAATCTCCTGATAAGTGTCTTTCCTGTGGGGAAAAGGAAGACTTTCAATGTATTCTGCAGTAGCCATTTAGTTTCTTCTAATCCACAAACTGTGGAGGAGGCAGAAGTGTTTTTTTTTTTTCTTTTTTTTTGAGAAGTCTCACTCTGTTGCCCGTACTAGAGCACCTTGGCATCAGCCTAGCTCACAGCAACCTCGAACTCCTGGGCTCAAGCGAGCCTCCTGCCTCAGCCTCCTGAGTAGCTGGGACTACAGGCATGCGCCACCATGCCCAGCTAATTTTTTCTATATATTTTTAGTTGTCCAGCTAATTCTTTCTATTTTTAGTAGATACTGGATCTTGCTCTTGCTCAGGCCGGTCTTGAACTCCTGAGCTCAAACGATCCTCCCGTCTCTGCCTCCCAGAGTGCTAGGTTTACAGGTGTGAGCCACTGTGCCCAGCTGAGAAGTGGGTTTTTTAAAAGGCCTGGATGCACCATAATGCCTTTGCAGAGTTTTGTATACCAGCCTGAGCCTTACCTGCTGGTGTGGTCCTCATTTAATCCAGCTCTCCTAATTCTCCTCAAGCCACACCCCTGTCGTAGCCAGCCAGCTTTTATCTGTCCAGTTAGGTGGCCTGGGATGGAGGGGTGGATTTCAGAGAAGAAATGGAGATGCTGGCAACTCAGCCACTGGGGTCTTAACCAGAGAAATGTTACATGAAGACTTGCATGGTGATGTGCCAGATGTTCATAGAAAAGATAGAGTTCTATATCTTAAACTATATTCACCTGATTATACTATTCATTAATACCAGTTGCTCTTTTATTATTTATACTTTGCTCTGTAGTTTGAATAATTTGGTGAACTTGGTACCATGAGCCAAACTCTGGATTTGAATGCTATCGAACAAATGACTCAAAATATTTTTGTTTGTGCACCAGTACTATTGAGAAAAGTATCATTTATTAAGGTCCTAGGATTTACTATAGAGCTACTTGGGCACATTTACTAATGTTTATTCTCTTTGTCCTTGACTATATTTGAAACCAGCTACCCCTTCCTTCCAGAAATTGATCACCTCCTCTATTCTTTTTCTCCACCCATCTCTCTGACAATTCTTTCCCTATCTTCCAAATTCTTTACCTTGCTTAAACTTCATGCATGATTTCAAATACTCCATCTACATTGATGCCTCACCATCATGACCTTCTCATCCAGGCATCTCAAGTGACTACAGGACATCTCCACTGTCTATCCTGCCATTGGCTCACAGTCAGACTTGTCTCTAAAACTCATCCCCTCTTCCATATTCCCCATACTTTAGTCACCCAGGATTGAAAGCTAGCCATTATTCAGCTTTGTTTCTTTCCTTCCATATTCTATGGTCCATCTGTCATCCCCTTGAAATGTCTCTTACATGTGTTCCTTCAACTCAATTTCTACTGTCATCACTTTAATCTGGGTCTCATGTTTTGGCCACTGTACCAACCTTCTAACTGGGCTCCCAACTGCCTCCCAAATTCCTACTCTCCACTCACAGCAACTGCTAACTTTCTAAAAAATCTGGTTTCATTATATCTCTCACCTTCCCGACTAGCCTTCAAAGACTCCTGATGCCTATGGGGTCAGGTCTTAAATTGCCCAGCCTGCCATTCAGAGCTCTCTAGGATCTGCTCCATGTGTCTGTATAAATTTATTTCCTATCATTTCCCACAAGAGCCCTACACTTCAGCCAGACCTGTTTCTTCCACTCTCTGAGTGTCTCTCCATTCCTGACACCAGCCCTTAACCAAAGGAAGAGAAGATACAGACCCTGGAAAGCTAAAGATCTGGAGGAGGGGAGGAAGTCAAGTGAAAGCAGGTCCATTAAGGGTGTGACTTGAGGGGGAGGATGTGACAGAAGGTGCTTTAAAATGCTATTATAATGATGAGAAGTTGCTGTAGTCAAGGGGGAGGGAGCTGGGGTATGACCTTTAGTAGTTGATTAGCCTAAACTAGACCAAGATGGTTTGATTTAAATTGGCCTGAAGTTGCCTGGAGGCACTGCTGTTTAGTAAGAACCCTAGTCTCTGCATTTCTGTCTCTGCTGAAGAGAGCCCATATTAACTAAACAGTAGATAATAGGATTCTGGGGAGAATATCTAGCCTTTAATACAGCCGTGGCATCAGCAAGTTGGGGCTCCCTCCTCTTATTTCTTGAACAAGAATGCTGACGATATGCAGAGCACAGCTGCCCGTTTTCCTTAAAAGCTTACATATGTGCATAGACAGTGCAAACTCCATTTCATAGTGATACTTTTGAGCTGTATGTTAAAAGTGGATTTAGACTATTGCTACATACTTTTATAAGATTTAGATTTTAAAAAGTGGTCAGTCACAGTACATCCTGTCTGGTAGAACACACCCTCCGCCATGGTGTAATAAGACAAGTGTCATTGTCACTTCAGCAGCTCTGTAAAGAATGCTGGACTGGAAAGCTGGAGATCCCGGTTCTTAACCTGAGACTGCTACTAATTACACACATGACCCCAGGCAAGTCACTTAACCTTTTATGGTGTCAGTTTCCTTATCTGTTAAATGAAGGAATTAGACTAGATTATTTCCAGGGCTCCTTCTGAAAAAGTACAGGAGAGAGTTGTATAACTGAGAGGCAGGAAGTAGAATAATTGAGGCTTAGAATCCAGGGAGATTTCAAAATTACTTTTAAGTTTTAGAAAACAGTTCCTGGATATGCTTAATGTGTTATGTCGCACATTTAGTGGTTAAATTGGTAAATGTCACTCTATCTTATTGATGTGGTTTCTGTTTGCTGCTAACAGTTTAATGTTCAGGACAGAATCTTATCAATGGTTACTTTAGAAGAATGGAAGTGAGGATTTGGTGAACAGACTAACTTTGGAATTTTTAACAAGGAATGCGTGTTACTTTTACCATGTAAAAATCAGCTCATAAAATTGTTTTGAAAGAATTTTTTAAAAGAGAATTAGTCTGGAGGAAAGAGATGCTATATAATCTTTTGAAAGTAAATACATGGCCATTCTGCTACCTCATGTTTAATTCTTTCTGCAGTGTTGTAGGACTTAATCTCACTCCTGTTCATGTGTGTTTTTTCCAAGGGCACCTTTGTTAATTCTTATTTTGTGTCTGTGTCCATAAAAGTGTCTCTTATTAGAAGCCAAAATCAGCTGGGCATGGTGGCATGATGGCTCATGCCTATAATCTTAGCACTCTGGGAGGCTGAGGCAGGTGGATCACTCAAGGTCAGGAGTTCAAACCAGCCTGAGCAAGAGTGAGACCCCATCTCTACTAAAAATAGAAAAAAATTAGCTGGATAAGAAAATATATGGAAAAAATTAGCCAGGCATGGTGGCACATGCCTGTAGTCCCAGCTACTCTGGAGGCTGAGGCAGGAGGATAGCTTGAGCCCAGGAGTTTGAGGTTGCTGTGAGCTAGGCTGATGCCAGGGCACTCTAGCCTGGCAACAGACTGAAACTCTGTCTCAAAAAAAGAAAAAGAATTACAAAAATATCTTCTACTCTCTAAAGGTGTTCTTAAGAAATTGCCCCACTAATATATTGGAGAAACTTTTTAATTTGACAGTTTGTAGCCTGCTGAATTGTTTTTTTAGCAGATAGTGAAAGACTTGCATGACCACATATTTTAAATAAACTGAGCAAAGAAATGATTCACACTGTGATTTCACTGACAGTATACCATTTTGCATTTATTCTCTTTAAAATACCTCATACCTAGTATGAAGTTTTTTAGTATATAAACAAATCATAAGGATCAATCTAGAAAATTTGCAAATTGTATTTATTAAATTTTCAATTCTTACCCCCAGGGAATTAGGATAAAATTGTGAGGCAGCACACCTCTCAAAGTTCACTGGAAAGCATGATAAGATAAAAAGAAATCTGACCTTCACCAGTGGATGATAACATGTAGAAACCAACAATTTTAGAAGGCTTTCTCCTCTGTCCAAAAGTTAATTGCACTGCTACCGAAGCAGAAACATCTTAAAACTTATCAAACTTTGTCAAATATAAACAATAAAAGTTTTCTTTCCCAGTCTCAGACCATTTCAACAGTGGCTATCAACCAATACCTATTGTTAGAAAGAATTGATATTGTGCAAATCACATGTTCGGTTGTTTAGATTTTGGCTTTTTTTTTTTTTTTTTTTGAGACAGAGTCTTACTCTGTTGCCCAGGCTAGAGTGAGTGCCATGGCGTCAGCCTAGCTCACAGCAACCTCAAACTCCTGGGTTCAAGCAATCCTTCTGCCTCAGCCTCCCGAGTAGCTGGGACTACAGGCATGTGCCACCATACCCAGCTAATTTTTTCTATTTTTGGTAGAGATGGGGTCTCACTGTTGCTCAGGCTAGTCTCGAACTCCTGAACTCAAACAATCCACCTGCCTCGGCCTCCCAGAGTCGCTAGGATTACAGGCGTGAGCCACCATGCCCGGCTGAGAGTAGAAGATTTAAGTAAGCTAGACTTATTTTATGTTGTCTTGACTGGCAGTATTTCCTGAAGCATGTGAATATAAATTGGCAGAGTACACCACAGAATGATACAGAGTTCTCAGGGAGATAACTGGTTTAATCAAATAAAATGGACTTTGCACATTTTAGCAAGTTTGAGACACTAAGAAAAGACCTTGGGAAAGTAACTTTGACCAAAGGGAATCCAAGAGATATTCTTGAAACAATTTTATCAGAAAAAGCTACATAGTACATATAGGACACAGAATAGTAAAATGCCTCCTTTGAGTCTTGAAGTATATCAGTGCCTTGAGCCAAGTAAGAAAAGCACAAAAAAATGAAATCAGGCCAAATTGCTAGAGTATTCAGGGAAAAAAATGTATCAGACAGGGTCACAAAATATGCAAGATGGGAGTTTTAAAAGGAAGTATAAGAAGTAAGATATAATTCTTGTAATGATAAAATATCTTCCTAATGTGTCCTTCATAATTTTAACAACCTCCATTATAGGTGTGCTGGCTGCAAACATAATTTTTAAAAGGTATTTTAACATTTTAAGATGTCACAACTTTCACAGTGTTCTACTGCCTAAGAGGGCAAGTAAACCTTTTCTTGTATCTTGTTAGAATTGGGGTTCATTTTAATTGTGAGAAGAAAATTCTTGACATTGAAAAGTTTTAACTTGCACAAATATTAGGTATAAGGCTAAGGGCAAAGACCACGGGAAAAGTCATTTGTCTCCTCAGGAGACAGAGTTGATTGGAAAAGCAGGGCTTCTTATTTCTGATGTCATTCCATCTCATTGGTCAGTTTCGCAACACAGGAACAGTTTGTGATGACAAAGATGATAGAATGTTAAATTGAAGAAGAAAGTAATGTTGGTTGGAAAATACTGTTGGAATTGATTTATGCAAATTGTCTGGGTTGTTGCAGAGCAACTTTTCCCCAAACTTAGGAAGAGCAGATGGAAAAAGTAAAATAATTTATCTTTCAACAAGAGAAATGATGGCCCTGCTAAATTTAGATTCTTCTGCTTTAACTTGCGACATCTGGGAAAATACTCAAATCTGTTAATCATCTAGTTTATAACCACCTAGAAGAGCCCAAGGTCCAGGATAGCCATCTAACATGGGCTTATGAAGGGCAAATATTACCAGGCTGATTTCATTTCCTTTAATAAAAGATAAAAAGTCTTGTCGAGGAAGAGGAAAGCAACATATTGTCTCTCTGGATGTCAACGAGGCTTTTTATTCATTCATTGTGAAGGGCTTCCTAACGAGCTAAGAAAACTTGAACTGGACTGCACTGCTGTTCAGGGGAATGTCCAGATAGACTGTAGGGGGTGTGTGTCCAAAATGGGTCAGTGCAGTGGCTCAGCACTAAGTCTGGGGACACAGCAAGTGGGGCCTCCCCCTAGAAAAGTTCTCTCACTGTTGTGTGAAAGAGCCTGCCTGGCTGGTGACAATCTGTTATATACAAGAATTCTTTTTGCTCTTTGAAACGATTCATAGTCATGCTCTTTAAAAATCTACCACCTAGTGGATCTTAATTATTGATTTTTGATGTATAAATATCCAATTTATATACAGTTTGTAAGGGGCACTTCTTCTGTGGAAAGTCAGGTACAGATGTCCTAAATATCTTTATCAGTTACCTTGGCTGGGGAAATTAATAGCATGTTTATTAAACTTGCACATTATACAAAGTCTAGCAAGGTCACTAATATTTTGGAAAAGGATTACAAGTGACCTTTAGAGACAGAACAGGAGTTTTCAGAAAGGGCTCTAACACAACTCCAACATCCCCTTCTGGACAGCTGATCTGCTTTTATCTCTTTTACTTGTTTATACTCGCTGGCAAGATTTCAACAGGGGAAAGGGTTCCTCTATTTAAAAAAATAAAAATAAATAAAAACAAGAATCAGAGGAATGGTTTGGCCACAATAGGATGAAATTCAGGGAGGACAAGTACGAGGATGCTGAGGTTTGGGGGAGCTAATAAATAACACCCTCTCCTTTCCCTCATCCACTTGAAACCAATGGAGAAAAAAGACACGGGAGCCAGCCAGCATCCTAAACAACAGCCTTATTCCTGGTAAAAGCTAGACAGGAGGATATAGCCTAGATGTGTGCTCACAAAAACATTCCAAATAGTTCACGTACTGACAGACCTCCCCTGTGGGTCTGTTGTAGGTGTCGAGCCTGCTCCTCAAGCATCACATGCCAGAGAACATACCAGCAAATTTTAAAAAAGCTTCAGCTACAGATCTAGTGAGAACATGCCGGTTTCCTGTTTCCAAACCCACCAGTCAGATTAGAAGATGGAAATGAGGGTGCAGAGAGTGGTAGAAGACATTTCATTTAGGCTTTGCCCTTCTGAGGAGAGGAGTGCAAATTCTCTGCTTTCCGTAATGATATGAGTGAGGAATAAATGGCTAGTTGCTGGTCAGATAGAGCTGGGACCAGAACCGAGGTCATTGATAGAGTGAAAGGGCCATGTTTTTCTGTTAGTATGAAAAAACATTTTTAGTTAACTATGCAAATTTAAGCCAAGATGGAATTAACATATTTACTAAGATAGGAGATATTTTCTTTCTGTAAATCAGATTTATATAAAGGATTGTTACAAGGCATAGAATTATAGGATATGAAAAGTAGAAGGGATCTTAGAGCTGGTTTTTCAGCTCTTTTGTTCCTTGGATGAGGAAACAGAGCCACAGTGTGGTTAAGTGACTTACCCTGGACCACATGCCAAGCTAGTTAGTGACAGCCAGGAATAGACCAGGGTCTTCCAATTGGTAATTTACTGTTCCCCAGACCCAATTGTTCTGTATTTAGACATTAGGGAAAGTAGGCTTAAATCAAATGATATTTGAAAATTTCATTAAACTTATTAACTTGTATGCTAATCTAACATGACATGTCTATGAAGCATACCTCAAATATAGTGTGGGTTTAGTTCCAGACTACCATGTTAAAAGTGAGTTACAAGAATTTTTTGGTTTCTCAGTGCATATAAACATTATGTTTATACTATATTATAGTCTATTAAGTGTGCAATAACATGTCTAAAAAAACTCAATGTACATACCTTAATTAAAAATACTTTATTGCTAAAAAAATACTAATGATCAATCTGTACCTTCAGGGAATCCTCATCTTTTTTCTGGTGAAGGGTTTTGCCTCAATGTTGATGGCTGCTAACTAATCAGGGTGGTTGCTGAAAGTTGGGGTGGCTGTAGCAATTCCTTAAAATAAGATGACAAAAAGTTTGCCGCATTGATTGACTTCCTTTCATGAAAGATTTCTCTGTAGCATGTGATGTCGTTTGATAGCATTTTACTCACGTTAGAACTTCTTTCAAAATTGGAGTCTATCCTCTCAAACCCTGCCACTGCTTTACACAATAATATTAAGTTTATGTAATATCCTTAATCCTTTGTTGCCATTTCAACAATGTTCACAACATCTTTACCAGAAGTAGATTCCATTTCAAGATACCACTTTCTTTGTTCATCCTTAAGAAGCAACTACTTATTTATTAAAGTTTTATCATGAGATTGCCGCAATTCAGTCACATCTTCAGGTTCCACTTCTAGTTGTTTTACTATTTCCACTGCAGCTGCAGTAGCTTCCTCCCCTGAAGTCTTAAACCCCTGAAAGTAATCTGTGAGGATTGGAATCTACTTCCAAACTCCTGTTAATGTTGATATTTTGACCTCGTCCTATGAATCACAAATGTTCTTAATGGCATCTAGAATGATGAGTCATTTCCAAAAGGTTTTCAATTTACGTTGCCCAGATCTATCAGAGGAGTCACTATCTATGGCAGATAGAGGCTTATGAAATATATTTCTTAAATAATAAAGCTTGAAAGTCAAAATTACTCCTTGATCCATGGACTGCAAAATGCATGTTGTGTTAGCAAGCATGAAAGTGACATTAATTTCCTTTTACACCTCCACCAGAGCTTTTGGGTGACCAGGTACATTGTCAATGTGCAGTGATGTTTGAAAAGACTCCTTTTTTTCTGAGCACTAGGTCTCAACAGTGAGCTTAAAATATTCAGTAAACCATGTGGCAAACAGATGTGCTGCCATCCAGGTTTTCCATTTACGGAGCACGGACAGAATAAATATAGAATATTTCTTATTCTATAATAATTCTTATAATTCTATAATAATTCTATAATAATTCTATAATAATTCTTAAGGGCCCTAGGATTTTAGGAATGGTAAATGAACATTGGCTTCAACCAGTTGAGTTAGGCCCTAACAAGAGAGTCAGCCTGTGCTTTGAAGCTTTGAAGCCAGGCATTGACTTCTCCTCTCTAGCTATGAAAGTCCTAGAGAGCATCTTCTTCTGATAGACTATTTCGTCTATACTGAAAATCTCTTGTTTAGTGTAGTAATGATTTTAGCTTGATCTTCTGGATAACTTGCAGCTTCTACATCACCACTTGCTGCTTCATCTTGCACTTTTATGTTATGGAGGTGACCATGAACCAACCTCTGCTACCTTCAAACTTTTCTTCTGCAGCTTCCTCACCTCTTTTAGCCTTCACAGAATTGAAGAGAGTTAGGACCTTTCTCTGAATTAAGCTTTGGCTTAAGGGAATGCTGTGGCTGGTTTGATCTTCTATCTAGACCACTCAAACTTTCTCCATACAGTAATAAGGCTGTTTTGGTTTCATATCATTCATGTGTTCACTTGAGTAGCACTTTTACTTTCCTTCAAGAACATTTCTTTGCATTCACAGCTTGGCTAACTCGTTGGAGGCACAGCTTTCAGCCTATCTCAGCTTTTGACATGTCTTCTTCACTAACCTTAATCATTTCACTAGCTTTTGATTTAAAGTGAGAGACCTGTGACTCTTCCTTTTACTTTAACACTTAGAAAGCATTGTAGGGTTATTAACTGGCCTGGTTTCAATATTTCTGTGCCTCAGGGAATAGGGAAGCCAGAGGAGACAGAGGAGAGAGAGATGGGGACTCTGGTCGATGGAGCAGTCAGAACAAACACAACATTTATTAAGTCTTATGTGGGCCTGGTTTGTGGCACCCCAAACAATTACAATGGTAACATTAAAGATCACTGATTACAGGTCACAATAACAGAAATAATAATGAAAAAGTTTGATATTGTGAGAATTACCAAAACATGACACAGAAACATGAAGTGAGTTTGTGCTGTTGGAAAAATGATACCAGTAATGCAGGGTTGCCACAAATCTTTAATTTGTGAGAAACATAATATCATAATATCATAATAATTTGTAAAAAACATAATTTGTGAGGCACAATAAAGCAAAGCACAATAAAATGAGGTATACTTGTATACGAAATATACGGAAGAGTCTCTAGTATAGTGGTTTAAGTTGCTGGGCTCTGAAGGTAGGCTGCCTGGGTTCAAATCCTGGCTATGCCATTTATTAGTTATTTGACTTGGGGCAAGTTGCATGGGCTCCCCCAAGCCTCAGTGTCCTCGTGTATAAAATGGATATAATAACAGCACTTGCTTTGAGGGTGGTTATAAGGCTCAGATGAGAAGGATGTAGATAAGATGCTGTACTTAGCATAGGTGAGTTCCTAGCATATAGGCACTGGTAAATATTAGCTATCATTATTCATCATCATCAACATGATTTCACCTCTATGAGACTTTGAAAATTTGACCTGTGAAGATGATAAGCTCTTGGTTCAGGATTTTATAGATCCCAGGTTACTTCTTTGTCCTAAGCCTCCATTCTTTGGGCCTCCCAGGATAGAAGCTTCCTAATCATCTTCTACTCTCTCCTTTAGGCCCATGCTCTGTCTGTCATCAAGTCCTATCTTGTTTGTTTCAAATCTTTCTCATTTAACTCTTTCTTCTCCATGCCCTAATTCAAAGCCTGATTTCCACAGGCCTGGATTATTGTTCAAGCCTCCTAGCTTTTTTTTTTTTTTTTTCTGACTGCAACTACACCTTCCTCCATTCTGTCCTATATGTCACCACCAGACTGGTCTTCCTGAACTTTTATCTTTTTTCCCCTCACTTTGGTATCTGTAATGCCTCAATTATCTGCTGCATCAGGACCAAGCCCTCTTTTTTTTATATATATAAAAATTCTTTCTTTCTCTCTCTCTCTCTCTCTCTCTTTTTCCTGCTTTTTATTCTTCCAGGATCAAGCCCTCTTGCCTGATCAGGTCTCTCTAGAACATCAATGTCCAATAGAAATATAATGTCAGCCACACACATAATTTAAAGTTTTCTAGTGGCCACATTAAAAAGTAAAAAGAAATGGGTAAAACTAATTTTGCTAATATATTTTATTAGTACTGAAAATATGAAAAATATCATTTTAATATGTGATCAATATAAAATTAATAATGAGATATTTTATATTTTTTTGTTCTGTGTCCTCAAATCCCAAATGTATTCCACACTTACATCACATCTCAATGCAGGCTAGCCACGTCTCAAGTGCTCAATAGCCACATGCGGCTAAGGGCTAGTGTATCAGATAGTGCAGTTGTAGACTGTGACTTGCCACCACTGTGACCCCCACAAATACCTAAGTCTCACTTCTTCCTTCTTTGTTAAAACAAAATAGAGATGGTAATACTGTACCTATTTTATAGGATTGTCGTACGCCAATGTGAAATGTGAAAGTGCTTTGTAAGCTGTAAAGTTCTGTAAGAATGCATACAAGTTACCAGAAGTAAAGGTTTTACTGAGAGTAGGATATCTTTGGAATAAAGTAATTTGAAAGAAGAAACCATATTAGGAAGGAGAATCAGTGGTCCTGAATTCATTTATGAAAAAATAATTAGCTTTAAACAATGAATAGAGAGTATAAATGTATACTTTTTTCTGGCCATCTCTTTATAATTACCTTTTTGGAAGAAATTTGTCACATTAATAATGTTCTCTAATATTACAATAAATTTGTGGGCCTTTTTTTCCTTTAGCATTTTGAGAAATGGATATATGGACATTTAGTTCTTCTCTTGATACAGGAGCTGCATTGCTACCAAGGATTTCATTGCTCTGAGTAGTAAATGTGGCCTACACACTTAGTAGAACTGGAGTAGGAGTGGCATTAAAAATTTCTCATATTATCCAGTTCATTGGAAAGAATAGGAATTAACCTAAAAACAGAATGTCAGAGACTAAGATATAGAAACTGTATGTAAAATGCTCTCAATCAACCTATATTATAAAGGAAAATTTAAAGAATAATTATTCTGACAGATTCATGAGTAAGACTACTAATAATCAGTGCACATTATTTTAAATGCTGATGAGTTGTAAAGTGGTACCCAAATCTTGTCCCAGCCCTTTTCCAAATCAAATAGTCCATTAATTTTGCTTTAGTCATACCTTGAACTACCACGTGGTCCTTAGGGAGTTCAATATTTAATATAAATATGACCATAAGTTTACAGTGTGGAAATAAGATTGCTAAATGAAGTCACTCAAAAAAAGTGAACTTTATATAGTGGCTTTGGGGTAAAAGACCCCATCATTTACAAGTTTGCCAAAGCCAGAAACCTCAACCTAATACATAACCCTTTCTCTCTCGCCCATCCCTCTAATTAACTACTAAGTCTTTAGGACTCCACCTCTGGAATACTTCTTTAATCTGCAGCCTCCTTCCATCCCCTCTGCCAGGCTTTCATCACTTTTCTCATAACATCTTGCAACAGTGTCCAAACCAGTTTTCCTGCCTCCTCAAGCTACAGCCTCCCCTCCACCCCACAATTTATTCTCTAACTACCAGCAGAATAGTCTTGCTAAAACACAGATCTGATCATGCTGCTCCCGAATTAAAATCCTTGAGTTCTTCCCAGGGCCAACAGATAAAATCCAAACTACTGAGTATGGTGTATAAAGCACTTTACAGTTAGAGCCCAAATGATCTTATCGGCCTTGCCTCCTGCCGAGTGCCCAGAGCAATGATAATCAGATTGCTGATGATTCTCCAGTAAGCCCTATCCTCTCATGAACTCTGTTCTCTTCCCTTGGAAACTTCCCATCACCTCTCACATCAGTGAGTCTTAGGATCTTGTTTTGATCCTGTCAGGCTTTCTCAGATGCCCTGTCTTCTGTGAGAAGCCTTCCCTCAATTCTCTGGTCACTTGTTCTTTCAGTCTCCATAAGTGCCTTCCTTACTCCTTTGTAGCAGGAACCCCTCAAGAGCTAATTCCTCTCCATGTCCCCAGCATGTAACATTCGGCCCACTATAGCATAATTGGTCAGTAAAAATTTGTTGAATAAATAAAGAATTGATGCTGTTCTCCTCCTACCTTTCTCTTCTACCCTAAAGAAGAAATCTAATTTCCAAATTCAGTGTGATTTACAATCACCTACTGATAGTTCTAGGTATTTGACAAGACATTTTGAATCATAATTCTTCCTTTTCACTAAATTTTAGTTTGTCTGGTACAGTAAGATTTTTCCTTGGGCCATAAAGAAGTATTCTCATCCCCTACTTTCCCAGGTACTAAATGTCATATATACAGTTTGGCCAAAGGAGCACACGGGAAGTTTTTATCTTTAGATCCTTTAACCTATAGGATATGTTAGGAATACTAAAACCAGCAACCTAAGCACATCTTTAATTTCACAGAATCCCCAACTATTGGACCTGGAATGAATCTTAACCAGGACCTCTTTCATCTTGTATGGTTGTGCAGGTTGTGAACTGTTTAACCCTAAGGGGCATCATACTCATAGATTGCAGTGTGAATGACACTCTCCCCCAGGGTGGTATCATTTGCATCTGGCAACCTTATACAGTGTCCCTACTTATCTAATCCTCCTCCTTTTCAAATAAATAAACTTAGGTCCTAAGAAGCCAACAGTTTTGCTCAAACTCACACAGATATTTTTTGATAGCATCCATATGCAATAACCTGCCCCCTGCCTGTACCTCTCAGGCATTCTGCCAATCTAAATTGCTTCAGAAGACCATGAAACTAGAAAAGAGTATTTGCTGTAGTCATATGGATAATGAACAATATACCTTCAGCTAAACATGAAATTCAAATAATTTAGTTTACCTCTGTATTATTTGCTCTTGCTTTCCACCTCCAGCTGCACTGGTCTGGTTGGCATAACTTAAGCATTCAGCATGTGACACTGCTGCCCTCAGGCTTACTGGGGCTCAGGTGGTTGATTGTTCCACCATTTTGCTAAGCTGTGCTGTCTGTTCCCTCCCTTGTTGGCCCATTCCTCTGTGACTTATTGTTAGCTGCCATCTTCTTCTTTTGGCTTCTCTTCTTGGCATTTTGTGCTGCTTTATTTTTATAGCCATCCCCGACCAGTCAGCATGATCTTTTCCTTCCTTCTATTCTACAAACCAATCAATCACAGCACGTTGGCTATTGACCTTGGGTCTTTGGTCCTTTGCTGCTGTTCACAGCTGCTGGGGGTGCCTAGAGGATGCTGCTGCTTTGCCAAAACATTTTGTTTCTTTTTTTTCTCCTCCCCTTATGCTAGATTTTGGGCTTTCTGGATGCTTGACGATGCCAAAAGGGTTATCTCCAAATAAGTGTGGTTCTATTTCTATAAGTCCTCTTTTACTCTTGTTTAAAAATGAAAATCCTTGCTTGGGAGGAAGAATCTTGGTTAGAAAAAAATTCATGTAGATCAGACACTCAACATAGTTAATTATCTCCACCAAGGACAATGCATTTAGAAAATAACTAAACTTCCTTTCCCCCTTATCGATGCTCATCATCAGTGACAAGCTAAAGTAACCGAGTTATTTTGGTAGGTTTGGTTGAGCTTGAATAGGAAACTGGACCTCTTGAGCCAAAACCCTCTAGCCTTAAGGAACTAATGCACTGTTTGAGTTCTTTGCTCTGGTCATTAAAGATGGTCGATCTTTCTGAAACTGCTTGCTTACTTTAGTTCTACTTGATCAGTCAAGATATAGAATAGAATTAGGTTAAGGAACAATCAATTTGTTAGAGGTTTGATACTTGCTGTTTAGTGGTTATTTGCACTTTATATATTGTTCATTGTATAATTGGGAATTTCTTTGTAAATGTTTGGTTTTCAGGCTGGTTGGAAGGAAAATCACGCAACATTCATGAGTGAACTAAAAAATCTTCAGGCTTCTGGACTGACTACTCTTGGTCAGGCTCTAAGATCCTCATTTGATTTGTTAAATCTCAATAGATTAATATCTGGAATAGACAATTATGGACAGGTAAAAAAAAATTAAGTGAGTATAGCTAATTTATTTTGGTGACTTGGGGTAAGAATTTAAAATTGAGCATGGTTACCAAGTTTTCTTCTATTTTTCATAACCCCCCAATAGAGATTCACATACCTTTTAAATACATACTTTAAAAAAAATCCCTCCTTTTTTGGTTCTTATATGTTTCTTGATAATAAAATAGTTAAAGTTGCCTACCATCAGATCATCAAATGTCTGACAAATTGCTGAGAAATATTAGAAGACGACAATTGGGGAAACTTTCAGCATCCTAACTCCCCTGCCCCTCCCAATTCGATGAAAAGGTTCTAGGATAAGAGGAAAGGCAGAATAGCATTTGATGCTGCTACCATTGCCCTTTCCTCCCCCAAAATCTCTGTTCACATTAACTAGAGTCGCTGTCCAGGTTGCAGAGGCTCATTGTCCTCTCTGTGCCAGGATTTTGACTCAGGTGAATGGATTCATGACGTAGATGACACCCCTATTATAATCTCTTTAATGTCATTATTTTGTGATTACTTGGAAAGCAAGGAGAGAAGTATGTGAATGTTAATAGATTGGGGAGTTCCTGAATTATAAGAATTCCTCAGTTTATACTGAATGTTATCTCTTCAGGGATTGTTATTTTGATTCCTACCCATTTTTGTTCCCTAATCTTTTCCTTTCTATAATATTTATCCAGACAAATTTTGTCATATACTTGAGAGATCATTGGCAAGGCAAATGTAAAAGTTTAAATACAATTTTATTACTTTACATGGCTCTAATGCTTTTTAAATGTATTTTAGGGGAGAAATCCATTTTTTTTAGAACCATCTATTTTAATTACCATCACAGATGGAAACAAGTTAACAAGTACTGCTGGTGTTCAAGAAGAGGTGAGACTTTTTTTTTTAATTTTGCTCAAATGGCAGAGAACATGCAGCTATTTCTGTGGGAGGCATTTCCAGTTAAGCATAAGTTTAGTCAAATCTCCCATTTTGGTAATCCTTTTGAAAAATTGCTTACTTTTATTGAGTTACATGAAAGAAAAGTGAACCCTTTAACTCTTTATTTATTAATTTTTGTATGGGTTGTTATGATGAACCTTTTCAAATTTTGCCTCATCAGCTTCATCTTCCTTTGAATTCTCCTCTGCCTGGAAGTGAACTAACCAAAGAACCTTTTCGTTGGGATCAACGGTTATTTGCCCTGGTGTTGCGATTGCCTGGAGTGGCTTCTACTGAGCCAGAGCAACTAGGGAGCGTACCAACTGATGAATCTGCCATCACGCAGATGTGTGAAGTCACAGGAGGTATTGGTAATATTTAACATTTCTGAAGAAAGAATTCAGGGCAGCAGAATATAGTTTTCACTAAATACCATATCCAGTCTTTGCTTGTTTTCTTTCAAAATCTTTTAACTCTGTTGCTTAAACGCATCATTGGTATAACATTTACTGCCAATGTAGTTATGGTTTTTTCAAATTAATTTTAGGATTTTAAATGCTTGTATTATAATATAGTATTTTATTTGCTCAAACTTTTGCTATTTGTTTTTCTTTCTGGTACAGGTCGCTCCTACTGTGTGAGAACACAGAGAATGTTGAATCAATGTTTAGAATCTCTAGTTCAAAAAGTTCAGAGTGGTGTAGTTATTAATTTTGAAAAAACAGGACCAGATCCACTTCCTATTGGAGAAGGTACAGTAAAGAACTTTTTTTAACCCCAAAGTGTTATATAGGAGAATGATCTGAGATTGAGAAGACATGAAACAAATTATAATAGAGACCTCACTATCCATATGCATTTGAGTAGTTACAAACATCCATCCAAACAACTACCATACATTCATTGCCTGTGTATATCTGTCAGGTGGCCAAATTCTAACAACTTTAATCTCATATCCAATGTTCTTTAGAAACTTTCTCCTTTTACCAGCCCGTTTTATATTCCCTGGTCCCAGTCTTGGGATGACACTGATTCATTTACCTCTCTATTCACAAAATATCTGGAGATTCACCACAATGTGCCACTTAAGTAGTAATCTGGTTTTGATCTTGTAAGTACCAAATATGCTGAGCTATCTTTATGAAATCTGTATTAGTTATGCTCCTCAATAAGAGATTGTGAGTGTTTATCCAGGAACTGCTTGTGTTCTCTAAGATCCTACACTAGCATTTTTCTGGTCACTTTTTAACTACAGAAACTTTTCTCTTCAAATGAGATTTTATAGAATGTTGGGCATCTAAAAAGAGATAAAAGCTGAGTTACTTTTGCATAGAGGAAGTGAAATCATAGTGAACCTCCAGATATTTTGTGAATGGATGTTTGTAACCACTTGAATGCATGTGAATTTCAAAGAAACAGCACCATGGTAATCCTTTGCAAGAGTTCCCTAGAGCTCTGTTCTAGGTTATAACTTCTCATTTCTAGCAGTTCACACATATACATACATGTGTATATATAGACTCTGTTATTACCACAGTGTTTGTCTGATCCCATACATACATTTTCATTGCCTTGACCAAGAACAAAGGGGCCAAGTCCCACAGAGCAGAAAGCTACACATTTCTGTCTGAAGCAGTGGATCCCATGGTTCCTGACCTTTGTTGTTGTTGTTGTTGTTTTCTCTTTAGTTTCCCGATCTCTTTGAGAAGTTGTTGGAAAAATGTAGACCTTTTGCCCTAGAAAAATAGACATAGGCCACACACACAATTTTATAAATAATTTCAGGGGTTTCTTGAACTCCCAAGTTAGAATGCCTGCTATAGAAGACTGAGGCCCCACAGCCTATTTTAAATTAATGTTATAGGAAGGACATGTTATATCACTAGTGATTGACTGCTCAGTTCATAATTTTGTGCTCACTACCTTAGCATAAACTGGAAAGTTTCATATTGAAATCCTACTTGGATTTGTTATGTGAATAGCTCAGATGTTCTTTCTAGCCCCAGTTCCCCTTTGTCCAGAGTTCTTAACCTTCCAGATTCTGATGAAAGCCAAAAAGCCTTTCCTCAGAAACATATACATTCTGAGAATTGTGAACTCAACTTCAGGGTGGCCCTCCAAAGCCATGTCATGTTTTCCCTAGAACTTAAATGGACCCAGTAAATCTGGTCTAAAGTAATTACTTGTTTAAAGTAATACTTAAATAAGTAAATCAAATGACCTGTAATTTAAGAAGAATGAGACAAAAATCATTAAAATGTATCTTTTACAAATATTATTTAGACTAACAAATCATTGCATAAAAAGTTATGTAACTCTGGCCGGGCGCAGTGGCTAACGCCTGTAATCCTAGCACTCTGGGAGGCCGAGGTAGGCGGATTGCTCGAGGTCAGGAGTTCGAACCAGCCTGCGTGAGACCCCGTCTCTACTATAAATAGAAAGAAATTAATTGGCCAACTAATATATATATATAAAAAAAAATTAGCCGGGCATGGTGGTGCATGCCTATAGTCCCAGCTACTTGGGAGGCTGAGGCAGGATGATTGTTTGAGCCCAGGAGTTTGAGGTTGCTGTGAGCTAGGCTGACGCCATGGCACTCACTCTAGCCTGGACAACAAAGTGAGACTCTGTCTCAAAAAAAAAAAAAAAAAAAAAAGTTATGTAACTCTGCCTTGCCCTGTTTTTTTTTTTTTTTTTTTTTTTTTTTTTTGCGGGGGGGGGAGCAAATGAAATATGCTAGTTGAAATCATTAAAATGCATTCAGGATATGTTATTTAGCATGATACAATGCCCAGTTTCCATAGAATTTTAATGGTGGATGGGGAAACTATAGTGAATTAATTCATAATAAACTTGATGCATTTGCTTTGTTTTCCCTCCCCCACCAAGCTATACATATCTAGAGAGAGATTGTATTGCCAGCATTTCTTCTACCTTTAAGTGAATTTGGATAGTTTTTATTTTGCCTTTGTGGTCATTAGGTCTAACTCTTCAGTAAATACTATTTCTTATCTACTTGGAATTTATGGTCTATTTTGTCAGATTCCCAAAATGTAAAAATTATACCAGAAAATGACTGATTTCATTTGTCTGATTTGGTAATTGAATTCTTAAAAAATAACTGTAGTGTTTTGGTGTGTTTAATTTATGTGTCCAAGTCTCAGAAAATTTAAAACTAGTTTTACACTAGTTTTCCACATCACTACCTATCCTGTTGGGTAGGATAAGATGGTGGGGGTGTTGGATTAAAAGGGATGGTTTTGATGAAAAGAGTTGCCAGAGAGAACATGTAAAAATCCTAGTAGTCACTTTTTTCCTTCCATTTTTCATGAATCATTGTTTTTGTTTTATTTTGGACTTTGCTTTCAGATGGAAAATTTGTACAAGAAGATTAGCAGCTATAAAAAGAAATTCATGCCTTAGTTTGTCTTTTGTTTAACTTTTAGATGGACTTATGGATTCAACTAGACCAAGCAATTCATTTGCTGCTCAACCATGGCATAGTTGTCATAAACTCATTTATGTACGACCTAACTCTAAAACTGGTGTTCCTGTTGGACATTGGCCAATTCCAGAATCTTTTTGGCCAGATCAGAATTTACCTTCACTAGTAAGTGTCATAAAACAAAAAGGTAAACATCATTCTGGATTTTCAATTTGCTGATTACAGTGAACCTTTTAAAATAGCTTTGAAGCTGTTAAGCCAAGCCACAGGCAAGTAGGTCTTCCCTCCTTTGCCTTCTGCCTCTTACTGCAAGTCTAACTCATGCCTAAAAGCAAATGAGCACTTCCTTTAGTTTCTGGCACTTTTTATTCTTTCAGTTGTCTTTGCCGCTTGAACTGCCCTCTTTGGATGTTAAAACATTGTTATTTTTGATGCTGTTGTAATTTGTGACTTGGTTTTCATTTCAGAGCAGCTGACTTGATTTATGTAGTAAACACAATGTCTAAAAAGTACTGGCATTGATTTTCATGCACAGCTGCAGGAAGTTCAAACCTTAAATAGGCTCTAGGAACATATTCACAATTCTACTTCTTCCTACTTTTCATCGTTTTTTGTAATCAATGGATTTCTGTAGCAATGACGGGTAATAAAGTAATATTTTAAAAATGATCTCTATGCAAGGGCTTGTCTTTTTGGTCACTGCATTTGGTAGAAGAGGGTTTGATATTATAGTTGCTCCTAGTACCAGATCAATTGGCTTTTTTGTGGGGGGACAGTGCCTAGTAATAAGGAAGACTGTGTGCAACCCATACTCTCTTTCCTCTTCCTCCTCTCCTCCAAATTTAAGAAGGCCTGAGTAATTTCTCTTGTGGGGGCGGGGAGGTGCTGCGCAAACAGATTACTACTCTAACACCTTCCTGTTTTAACTAATCATTCTAAGTTTTAGAAATTTCTGACAGTAAACTGCATTTTCTCCTGAATTATTATTATTTTTTGAGACAGAGTCTCGCTCTGTCGCCCAGGCTAGAGTGCCATGGTGCTGGATTACTGTTTTTAGGCTCCTGCATTTTTTTTCAGGAGTGGCCAAGAAAGGCCTGAATGTAAGACTCAGGAGCCCTTCAGCCCCTGCTGTGCGTCAGGGTAAATGTCCTAGTCTTCCCCTCAGGGCTCCAAGGTGGCACACCTGTCAAATCTCAGCCACTTCAAACCACAAAGAATAGGTTTTATGGTGAATTTACTTCATTATTGCTAGTGCAGAGGCTTCACTCATGTATTTATTGCTTTTTTATTAAAACATGTTCAAATATAAGAAGCTAGAAATATTTCACAAGGCTAATTAAACCTGAGATCATGAAAAACTAGAATAAGAGAAATTCTAAGTAATCCACACATAGCTCCTATTACCTTTCCTCCATCTTTAAAAGCTCATTTGAGGGCTATTTTTCTCAACCCTCAAATTTCTTGTAAGTCTGTAAATTATAAAGGCAAATGAGTTTGTTTTTATTTTTTACAAAGGAATCAAAGATATTTTTCATATTCATATTAGCCTTACAGATCTCTCAGCAAGAATAGGCTGACCCACTTCTCACCCTTGTCCCTGGCATTTGTTCTGTCTCCCCGTCTTTCCCTATTGCCCTGGCTGTCCCCTTTTCTCTTTCTGGTGCTCTCCAGTCACACAAGCTAAACCTGTTCATAAAATGACTTCTCAACTAATCTGCTCTGGTAACCCAGGTACATAGGCCTTTGCAGCCCAGCCCCAAACATCCCTAGCTGCAGCTATTCAAGGCAAGCATGTAGGTGTTAGCAGTGCTGTAAAAATTCATCTGAGCCCTGGAACTGTGGCTGGCTCATTATTGGTCTCTATCTTGCCTGTTCTATGCCTTTACTATTTTTCATCTTGCTTGTTAGTGGCTTGAGCTCTGTCATTATTTTATTTGAAAGTTGCATGAATTCCTCTTCCCGAGCAGTATCTGAACTATCTGTAACCTCATGGTATAAAGGAATGAAGGGTGGACAATGCTTGGAGGTTGCAAAGTAGATCTGAAATTCAGGGTTCATCCTACAGATCATAATTACTTCTTAAACATATTAAAAGCATTTTTTTTACTTCACTGAAACTCTAGTTATGAGTTTTGTAATTTACTTTTACTGTTCCCAATGCCAAGTAGATGGTAGGGAGAAAGAATCTGAGTCTCCTCTTCCATGAAAGCCATTGGTGATTCCTAGAGATCTAGTAACCCTCTTTCTCAAAACACTAGTTTGTATCTCAGTGATGGTTTAACAAAATACAAAGGGGCTTGCAGAATTGTCATAAATGTAAGCTTGCTTGATACCTGACCATCTTTTCTTCTCTTTTTTTAGCCTCCACGAACATCTCATCCTATTGTGAGGTTCTCCTGTATAGATTGTGAACCAATGGTAATAGACAAACTTCCCTTTGACAAATATGAACTTGAACCTTCACCCTTAACTCAGTACATCTTGGAACGAAAGTCTCCCCATACCTGCTGGCAGGTACTTATCCTTACCTATTAGCCAAATGTCTGTAACCACTTTGGGATCTGGGAATTGATTTAAGAGGTTAATCTTGAAACACTAGATTGAATCTGTTAATATTTCTCACAAATGCTATCAAATAAGTAACACCACCAAGCAAATAATTTCAGACTGATATGAATCATTAGTCTACTGCAGTTTGTCACTTAATGCATTAAAGTCAGGTGAAACTATGTATTTGAAGATTAGGGAGAGCTCCACCACCCTGAAGCCTATCCACAGACCCCAGGTTAAAAATCCCTAACCTAAATGTAATTTTATTCAGGTATGGCTTTTGCAGCTAAAGCAAGGTTCTCAGCCCTTAGTTTGAACTTGACAGATTGGAAGTACAGGATAGTTTGACAGATAACCATAAGCCCTAAACTAATATCAGTATTAGTGTAATGTAATAGAACCCTTCTTCCTATAGTACAAATCGAACTGGTGTTTGTAGTGTGGATTTTACTATTTGGATGAGACAAATGCACAGAGATATCATACACTGGCTCTTCCAAGTGTTATACTTCAGCCAGAAGGACTTTCTGATTGGTTAATGGAGTCACCTATGGAGTTTAATTTGTAAAAATCCAGATGTGGCAAGTCACAGCCTTTTTATTTAGATGCAACAAAAAAGATCTACACTGTAAAGATATTTGTTCTATTTCTGAGCTCCAGGATCATATAGCAATCAGTAGTTGTTAGGCTCTATTTACACAAAGAACACTTTCAGACTACCATCTGTTTTATCCTCAAATGTGAGACTATTGCTACAATAATTCAATGTCTGTAAGCTAAATTCGCCCAAGGTGTTAAAACCAGTTATAAAAAGGGAGCAGACTTAAAGCAAGGATGTAAAAGCACAAGAAACAGAATAATCGCACAAACACAATACTGAGCAAAAAGAGCCAGACAGAAATGATCACATATTGTATGATTCCATTTTATATACATCCAAATAGAAGTAAAGCTAACTTACTCTGTTAGAAGTTAACATAGTGTTTCTCTTGGGGGGTGCAGGGTAGTGACCAGAAGAGAACATGAGGGGGTTTCTGGTCATGTTGTGCTTCTTAACCTGGGTGCTGTTTACACACATACATTCACTTTGTGAGCATTCATTGAGCCATGTACTTAATAATTTGCCCAGAAAGTGCTAGAAATGTAGAGATGTGGATGATAAATTGCTAACTTAAAGATATGAGGTTTGAATTTAATAGGTCGAAAAGCATTTTTTCAATGAAAGCAAATAAAATTACAAATTACACTTTTCCCTTAAAATAACCCCTTTTCTATATAGAACATTCCTTATAAACCTTCTCCAAAGAAACTTAAATCTTGTCCTCGCTCCTGTATAGCCCCTTAAATATGCCATATGTCTTTTTCCCATACCTTATGTTACTTTGTTTTAGAGTATTTTTAATGTGATCAATCAGTAGGAGTGAAAAAGAATAAAATGAATCAAGAGCCAGCAAATTTGGCAAAACCATAATGGAGACTGCCATCAACTATGTGGCCTTGTACCAGGCATTTACTTTTTCTGTACTAGATGGTCTCTAAAGATCCCTTGGAACCCCCAAATTTTATGAATCTATAAGTGATAATGAATTTGAAAAAACTCAAGGGACTAAGTAAGGAAAAGGAAGGAAGGAAGGAAGGAAGGAAGGAAGGAAGGAAGGAAGGAAGGGAGGGAGGGAGGGAGGGAGGGAGGGAGGGAGGGAGGGAGGAAGGAAGGAAGGAAGGAAGGAAGGAAGGAAGGAAGGAAGGAAGGAAGGAAGGAAGGAAGGAAGGAAGGAAGGAAGGAAGGAATATGTACATTAATAATAGTACATATGAGGGCTGTTTACATAATCCTTTAAGTGGGCTTTGTTTTTATAATTTTGTGCTTTAGGCATATTCCATTTTCCTAAAAGTCTGCACTCTGGTCACCACTTGTTCTTATGTTCTTTCTTTTTTTTTTTAACCATTTGTTATTTTAAGAAGTTAATTTGTTTTAATGTCCGGTGTCACTTAATGGTATTTCAGCCTTATTTTCCGCTGTACTAACCAACTGAATATTTTGGTATTTTTGATGTGGCCTATGGTCTCTGAATGGTTGTTGCATAGTACAGTTTCACTTCTTAATATAATTTATAGAATTGCAATCTGAACATTCATATTTAGTATGATCTGTTTTGACATAACAGTAGACTAAAAGCACAATTCCTATTTTTAAATTACAATTACATTGTGCCATAGATGCTGCTATAGAATGTTGCTGTGAGTTTGGCTTGACATAAAATCCTTATTTTATAAGTATATTACTTCATGTTCTCAGGTATTTGTTACTAGCAGTGGAAAATATAATGAACTTGGATATCCATTTGGTTATTTAAAAGCCAGTACAACTTTAACTTGTGTAAACCTCTTTGTGATGCCTTACAACTACCCAGTTTTACTTCCTCTTTTAGGTAAGTAAAATATGTGCTATATAATCACCTTTAAAATACAACAAAATGAAAAGTAGATAATGGACTAAGCATTTTAAATGTAGTCAAAGAATAATTGATACTAGGATAGATAAAAGTCCAAAAACTGATTTGAAAGGATATAATTTGCCTGCTGTTTTCTGTTTTGTTTCTTTTCTTTTTGTTGTTTTTACACTGAACAGAAGAGATACTTGACCTTTGGTGTGTGATTCTTACGCTGCTCTCTGGGTTACAAGCTGCAATGCACATTCTCCCACGCCCGGTTTGAAGTGCACTTGAGTTTTTTGCAGACTAATTTGGGCCCAAAATACCATTAATTGGGGTTAACATTCTAGGAATCAGATGGTTTTCTTCAGAAAATAGAGCTTCCACAGGGGTATTAGCTTGCACTCATTTCTCCCCAGATGATTAAATGCTCTTGAGGCATCTGTTTTAGGGAGAGTGGTGAGTTAAGGAAATAGGTGCAAGAGTAACTTCTGGAATAAATGTGGTTGTAGAAGATGCGGTTTCCATGGCAAAACTCTAAAAGGAACAACTCAAGAAGCTGTTACTCAGATACTACTGAAAATTTGTGTAGAGATTTTTTTCATTTGAAGAGTCACCTCTATGTGTAATATTGCACAGTATCTTTCTAGTTGTTAAGTTGTGAATGTTTTTATCTGGCGGGGTTTCTTAATTTTTGAAAAAAAGGATCAAATCTTTGTTGAGTTTTCATATGATCATCAAAGGCATAAGACTTTTAGTGTTATAAATACTACATGCAAATTTTGTACTGATAAGGCAATATTTTAAAATATTGAGAGTTAAGTTTAAAAATGGATCATCATAAATATATTAATATGATTGTTTTATATAGCCCATTTATTTTATTTCTTAGTCCAATCTAAAAATATCCTCTTTTTAAGAGTTATTGTCATTAATATAAGATACAGATTATATCTTTGAGATTAATAAGACTGCCAATATAAAATTGTCTGTATTTTGCAGACTTATTTATCCCTTTTCTTAAATATGCCTTTATGACCTCAGTTTACACAACTATAAAGAGATTAGACAATGTTCATTTAGACTATTAATGGTATTAATTTTCTATTTTCTGAATACACTTTTTTTGATTCATTTTATTGAGGTCTGAGTAACATACAAAAAAGCTGTACATGTATACAACCTGATGAATTTAAAAATAAGTATAAACCATGCAACCGTCTCCTTGATCTGTGCCACAAACCTATCCATCACCTCCAAAAGTTTCCTCCTGCCCTCTTTATTTAATATTGTCATTCTTTTTGTGATAAGAGCACTTAACATATCATCTACCCCACTGGTAAATTTTCAACTATAGGCACCATGCTGGAGGACATTAAGCTGAGTGAAATAAGCCAGACATAGAATGATAAATACTATACGATACCACTTACACACTTTTTATTTTAAGATAATTGTAGATTCATATGCAGTTATAAGAAATAGTACAGAGAAAGATGACATCAAAAGCAAGGGCAACAAAAGTAAAAATAGACACAAGGAACTGTATCAAACTTAAAAGGTTTTGTACATCAAAAGACATAACAGAATGAAAGACAACCAATAGATTGGGAGAAAATACTTACAAATCATATCTGTTAAAGGATTAACATCCAGAATATATAAAGAGCTCTTGCAACTCAACAACAAAACAAATAACCCAATTAAAAAATGGGCAAAGGACTTGAATAGATATTTCTCCATAGAAGATCTGCAAATAGCCAATAAGCATATCAAAGATCATCAATATCACTAATTATTAGAGAAATGCAAATCAAAACTACAATGAGATATCACCTTACACCAATTATGATGTTCACTATAAAAAAAAAAAACAGAAAATAAGAAGTGTTGGTGAAAATGTGGAGAAATTGGAATCCTTGTGTACAGTTGATAGGAATTTAAAATGGTGCAACCACTATGGAAAACAGTATAGAGGTTCCTCAAAAAATTAAAAATAGAATTACCATTGATCCAGCAATCCCATTTCTGAGTATATATCCAAAAGAATTGAATCCAGGATCTTAAAGATATATTTGCACTCTTATGTTCACTGAAACATTAGTCACAATAGCCAGGAGGTGGAAATAACCCAAATGCCCATTGATGGATGAATGGATAAAGAAAATGTGGTATATACATGCAATGTAATATTATTTAGCCTTAAAAAAGGAAATTCTGTCACATGCTACAATACAGAAGAACCTGGAGGACATTGTTCTAAGTGAAATGAAGCTAGTCACAAAAAGACAATTTTTTTTTTTTTGAGACAGTCTCACTTTGTTGCCCAGGCTAGAGTGAGTGCCTTGGCGTCAGCCTAGCTCACAGCAACCTCAAACTCCTGGGCTCAAGCAATCCTCCTGCCTCAGCCTCCTGAGTAGCTGGGACTACAGGCATGCGCCACCATACCTGGCTAATTTTTTCTATATATATTAGTTGGCCAATTAATTTCTATTTATAGTAGAGACGGGGTCTCGCTCAGGCTGGTTTTGAACTTCTGACCTCGAGCAATCCGACCGCCTCGGCCTCCCAGAGTGCTAGGATTACAGGTGTGAGCCACCACGCCGGCCCAAAAAGACAAATATTGTATGATTCCACTTACGTAAGATATTGAAAGTAGTGAAACTCATAGAAACGGGCTAGGGAAAAGGAGGAGTTGTTCAGTGGGTATAGAGTTTCAATTTTGTAAGATGAAATATTCTAGAGATCTGTTGCACAACAATGTGAAAATAGTTAACATTACTAAACATTACACTTAAAAATCTAAAATGGTGAATGTTATGTATTTTAACACAATTTTTTTAGGATAAGATTTTTTTAAATAAATAATACAGAAAGATCCCATATATTCTTTATCCAGTTTTCTTTCCCAAATGATGTCTTGCAAAACTATGGTACAGTATCACAACTATGACATTGACATTGATACAATGGAGTTACAGAACATTTTCATCATCACAAGGATCATTCATGTGGCTCTTTTATAGCCACATCCACCTCCTTCCTGTCCTCACCCCCTCCTTAACCCCTGGCAACCACTAATCTATTCTATATTTCTATAACTTCATCATATCAAGAATGTTATATAAATGGAATCATTCAATATGTAACCTTTTGGGATTAGCTTTTTTCACTCAGCATTGTTCTCTAGAGATTCATCCAGGGTTGTCACGTATATCAAAAGTTTATTCCTTTTTATTGCTGGGTTGTAAACCATGGCATGAATATACTACAGTTTCTTTAGCTATTTACCTGTGGAAGGACATCTGTGCTGTTTTTACTTTTTGGCTATCATGAATAAAGCTGCCATAAACATTTTTGTGTACAGGTTTCTGTGTGAGGACAGGTCTTCATTTCTCTGAGCTAAATGCCCAGGAGTGCAATTTCTGGATCCCATGGTAGTTGCATATTTAGTTATTTAAGAAACTGCTTAAGTGTTTTCCTGAGCAGCTATACCATTTTACCTTCCTACTGTCAGTGTATGAGTGATCCAGTTTCTCTGCATCTTCACCAACCTTTGGTGTTGTCAGTATTTTTTTTTTACTTTAGCCATTCTGATAGGTGTATGGTGATATAGCATTGTAGTTTTAATTTGTATTTCCGTAATGGCTAATGATATTGACCATCTTTCCATATGTTTATGTGTTATCTTATACATTCTTCGGAGAACTGACTTTTGCCTATGTTTTAAATGGATTGTTTGCTTTTGTTAGTGTTGAGTTTTGAGAGTTCTTTATATATCATAGATCCTAGTCCTCTGTCAGATATGTGACTTGCAAATATTTATTTAGACCTTCTCTGATTTCTTTCACCAGTGTTGTGCAGTTTTCTACATAAAAGTACTATGCATGTTTTGTTAGATTTACACCTAAGCATTTTGATTTTTTGAGTGATTGCAAATGATGTTGTATTTTTAATGTTGGTATTCACATGTTCACTGCTAGTATATAGAAATACAATTGATTTTCATGTTTATATTGTGTCCTGCAACCTTGCTGAACTCACTTATTAGTTCTAGGAGAGTTTTGTAGATTCCTTGGATTTTCAGTGTAGACAATTATGTCATCTACAAATGGAGATAGTTTTACCTCTTCCTTTCTGATTTTTATGCTTTTTATTTCCTTTTGTTGCCTTATTGTACTGTAGAGAACTTCTAGTACCATGTTGAATGATAGTGGTGAGAACAGACAACTATGCTTTGTTCCCAATCTTGAGGGGAAGCATTCATTCTTTTATTAAGTATGATGTTTTTGTAGATTTCCTTTATCAAGTTAAAGAGTTCCCCTTCTATTTCTATTCTTACGAGAGTGTTTTTAATCATAAATAAGTGTTGAAATTTCTCAAATGCTTTTTCTTCATCAGTTGATATGACCATTTTTCTTCTTTAGCCTGTTAATATGATGGATTACATTGATTGATGTTCAAATATTCAACCAGCCTTGCATCCCTGAAATAAACCTCACTTGGTTATGTTGTATAATTCTTATTATATATTAGTGGGTTCTGTATGCTAATATTTTATTGAGTATTTTTGTGTTTGTATTCATGAAAGATATTCATCTGTAGTTTTCTCTTTTTCGTATTATCTTTGGTTTAGGTATCAAGGTAATACTAGCTTCATAAAACGAATTAGAAAATGTTTCTCATGTTTTCTGGAAGAGGTTGTATATAACTGGTATTAATGATTCTTTAAATATTTAAAGAATTCTTAAGTGAAACCACCTGGGTTTAGACCTTCCTTTGGGGAATTTTAAAATTATTAATTCAATTTCTTTCATAGTTATAGGGTTATTCAAATTATGTTTTTCATTGAGTGAATTGTGGTTACTTGTGCTTTTGAGGATTTGGTTTTCATCTTAGTTTTCAAATTTATGTGTATAGAGTCATTCTTAGAGATTCTTCACTATCCTTTCGATGTATGCAGGGTCTATAGCGATATCACCTATATCATTACTGATATTGATAATGTGGGTCTTATGTCTTCCTTTTTCTTTGCCGGCCTTGCTTAAAGGTTTGTCACTTTTCTTAATATTGTCCAAGAACCAACTGTTTGTTTCATTGATTTTATCAGTTGTTTTTCTTTTTTCAATTTTATCAATTTTTTCTCCCTGCTTTGGGTTTGTTTGCTTTTCCTTCTTTGATTTTGGGAATGGTATCATAGATTATTGGTTTGAGACGGTTCCTCTTTTCTAATGTAAGTACATAGTGACATAAATTTCTCTCTCAGCACTAATTTAGCTGCTTCCCATAAATTTTAATTATTGCATTTCATTTTCATTCACTTTAATATACCTTTTGATTTCTCTTGAGATTTCTTCTTTGACCCATAAATTATTTAGAAGTATATTATTTGATTTTCAAGTATTTTGAAATTTACCTATTATCTTTCTGTTACCAGTTTCTAGGTTGAATTCCGTTATGGTTAGAGGACACATTTTGCATATGATATCCATTCTTATAAATATGTTACATATTTATATCATATACAGGATGTTGTCTACTTTGGTATATATCCCATAGGAGCTTGAGAATAATGTAGATCTCCTGTTTTGGGGGAGTGTATTCTATAATTGTTAAATCATTCCTGTTGGTTGATGATATTGTTCACTTCTGCTACATCCTCGTTGAATTTCTGTCTATTTGTTCTATCAGTTGTTGAAAAGGGGGTGTTGAAATTTCCAACTATAATTATGGATTTGTCTTATTTCTCTTTCAGTTTCATCAATTTTTGCTTCACATATTTTGCAGCTCTGTTATTTGATGTATACGCATTTAGTATCGATGTGTATTCTTCCTGGAATGATCATTATGTAATATATCTTTGCTACTTTTCTTTGTTCTTAAGTCTACATTATCTGATATTATAGACTCCTGCTTTTCTTTGATGTTTGCATGGTGTATTTTTTCCTATTGTTTTAATTTTATCTTGACTATAACTGTCATGTTTCAGTGAGTTGCTTGTAGACAGCACAATTTTGGATTGTATCTTTTAATCTAGTCTGCAAATATTGTTTTTTTAATGAGTATATTTAGACATCTACATTTAATATAACTATTGTTATGTTAGGGCATAAATATGCCATTTTACATTTTTGTCTTTGTTTTCTCTGTTTTCATTTTCCTGGTTTCTTTTGGATTATTTGAACATTTTTAAGGATTCCATCTTCATTTATCTGTAGTGGGTTTTTGGGGGGGTTTTTTGACACAGAGTCTCACTCTGTTGCCCTGGCTAGAGTGCCATGGCATCAGCCTAGATCACAGCAACCTCAAACTCCTGGGCTCAAGCGATTCTTCTGCCTCAGCCTCCCGAGTAGCTGGGACTATAGGCATGCGCCACCATGCCCGGCTAATTTTTTCTATATATTTTTAGTTGGCCAATTAATTTTTTTATATTTTTAGTAGAGATGGGGTCTCGCTCTTGCTCAGGTTGGTTTCAAACTCCTGACCTTGAGCGATCCACCTGCCTCGACCTCCCCGGGTGCTAAGATATCTGTAGTGTTTTTGAGTGTTTCTGTTTGAATAGCTTTTTTAGTATTGCTCTAGGTGTTATATATACATAAGTTATCACAGTGTACCCATTGTTGTTTTACTAATTTGAATGAAATATAGAAATTTTATCTCTCTTTGTATCACATTTCCCTCCCCCATTTATAATAAAATTATCTGAACTATTCTATATACATTTAGAAACACATAAGGCAATAACTTTTGCTTCAGCTGTCAAACATAATTTAGAAAACCCAAGAGGAAAAGGAAAGTCTATTGTGTTAACTTGTATTTTGGCTTATTGTGTTCTTTCTTCCTTCCTAACATTCCAAGATTTGTTCTTTTATTGTTTCATTTCTGTTTAGAGAACTTCCTTTAGCCATTTTTTTAGGATAGGTCTGCTGGTGACTAATTCTATTAGTTTCCCTTCATCTGTGAATGTCTTGATTTCCCCTTCATTCCTGAAAGATTTTTTGGTTGGGTATAGGATTCTGGGTTGACAGTCTTTTTATTTCAGCACTTGAAAAATGCTGTGTCACTTCCTTCTGTTCTTTTTTGGTTCCTAATAACAAATCCACTTTCATTGTAATTGTTTTGTCCCCAGTAGGGGAGGTGTTGTTTTTCTCTGCTTTTAAGATTTATTTCTAGCTTTAGTTTTCTTTTCAGAAGTGTAATTTGGATTTATTCTTTTGGGGGTTAACCCAGCTAAGTCTTGAAGCTCTAGGTTTATGACTCTCTTTTTTTCTTTGTTTATTTCAATAGATTTAGAGGGTACAAGTGGTTTTTTGTTACATGGATGAATTGTATAGTGATGAAATATGGGCATTTAGTGTATCCATCACCCAAATATTATACATTGTACCCAATAGGTAATTGTAGGTTTATGGCTCTGTCCAAGTTTGCAAAGTTTTCAACCATTATTATCTTGAGTACTCTTTCAGCCCCTCCTTCTTTCAGGATTCCAATGACATGAATGTTAGATCTTTTATTATAGTCTCACAGGTTCCTGGGGTCCATTTTTTTTCCAGTCTATTTTCTCTATATTATTTAAACTAGATAATTTCCATTGTTTTATTTTCTAGCTCACTGAGTATTTCCTCTGTCCCCTACATTACACTGTTGAGCCCATCCACCAAGCTTTTATATCTTCTACTTCTTATTTTTTTTATTTCTTTGCTGAGGCTTTATATTTCTTCATTTGTTTCAAGCGTGTTCATAATTACTTGTTGAAACATGTTTTATGATGGCTACTTTAAATTTTTTATTGGATAGTTCTAATATCTCGTTATGTCAGTGTTGGCATCCTTGATTGTCTTTTTAAATTAATTTTAAGATCTTCTTAGTTCTTGGTATTATGAGTGATTTTCAGTTGAAACCTGTACATTTTTCATATTATATTTTGATTCTCTGGGTCTTATTTAAACCCTTTATTTTAGCTTACTTCCTCTCACACATCCCAGGCAGAGATTGGGAGGTGCTGCCTCATTAATGCTAATGCCAGGTGGGTGTAGAAGTCCAGGTTCTTGTTTTTCATTGATAATCAAAGAGGGAAGTGTCCTTGTTATTACTATGTGTGGGTGAGAGTTCTGGATCCTCACTAAAATGATACCTCTCTGGCTAGGAGAGGTAGGAATGCTTTATTACACTTCCCCACTTGACCTCCACTGACACCACATGGGTAGAGGTGGCCTCCTTACTACAGAGCACACAGCAGTGGTAAACGTCCTATAGAACTATTAGGGACTGAACTCCAGGATCCCATCTTTGGTCTAAACTCGGCCTGTCTTCCAAATTATTACATGGAAATGTGTCTAAGTAGAATAGCTGGTCTTCCACTAGAAACTGAGCTGTGTAGCATTTTACAATAGTAAGACCCACCCTCTAATCCTGGCCTTTGCTGATCTTACAGGTACTGCAGATCACAAAGCAGTATAGTGTGAATAAGCATTCAGTTCTTCCTTTGGCTAAAATCTTCTGTGCCTATGTTGCCCATCTCCAGACTCCCTAGTATTATGCCAGGTCAAATCCTGACACTGTCTTTCTGGTCATCTTTTAAGTCTGTTTCACTCTATTCCTCAAATTCCAACTTCTCTTTCTGATTGAAATGCTTTCTGTCACTGATGAGACATGTGTGGCATCTGTCCCTAGTCCTCCTTAGCCTACCACACTGAGAATCCACCCCTGCCTAGAACATGGTGACCTAAATTATTCCAGTTGCCCAACAGCCTTCTTGATGTTTCAAGAGTGACTTCAAGCCAAGCAGAACTTCTTAGCCCACCCCTACCATGCTCTTCCTCTTCTCTCCTTAGCCTAGTTAGTAGCATTACAATCTCTCTGCAGACATGCCAAACCAGAAGCTCTAGGGGCATCTTTGACTACTCCCCCTTCCCTAACCCCATACATCCAGTTGAGAGCCATTGCACTCTTGACTCAGTTCCTATTCTTCCCCCTGTCTTCAAATATCCATCTCCAGGCTTTTCTATAACCTGTGTCTGAGGATCATAGGGTTTTTGACATCCTTTGAGGCTGGAGGTACTTGTGCCCCTGAATCCCAAACTTGAGTTTCCTGTTGAGGTTCTAAAATAGGCACGAACTCAACATTTCCATCATAACTTCATTATGGGTAGTATCACATCCATATTAGTTAAGAGTATGGGCTTATAGGGCACAGATGCCCAGATATGAACTCTGGCTCTGCTACTTGCTAACTTTATAACCTTGGGCAAGATACTTAAACCTCTCCGTGCCTCAGTTTCTTAGTCTGTGAAATGGGGATACTGATAATACCTAACTCAAAGGGATTAAGTTGGAATTAAATGAGTTAATACAATTATATTGTTTAGAACTTGCCTGGCAAATAGTAAGTGCTCAATAAATGTGATTATTATTGCCATTATTAATATCTACATTACCTTAGTAGCTCTGAAGGCACTGCTATTCCATACTAAAGATATATAAGGCTATTGTATAGTGTTGCAGTTTTAGTGGACAGGGATAGTTAGTAAAAAGGCAAGTTAAGTCACACATACTTCGTAATGCCCAGAAAGGTCAATATATTACTGCATAGTATGAATGTCCATAATGGTGACCCCTGTTTCCTCTTTATTAGTACAAGATTTTCATCAAAAATAGCTAATGAAAATTTAATTATTTAACCACTAAAACTTAACTGAAAATATAATATATATTATTTTCTAGGCTAGGTAAATGAGGGTTAATTGTATCAATGAGCTACCAGAGGAATCATGTCAAGAGAGAGGTCATCAGATTGTTGTCATTGGCAAAAGATCTCCCTCAATCAGGAAATTAGGAAATTGTTTTTTTTTTTGTTTTTTTTTGAGACAGAGTCTCACTTTGTTGCCCAGGCTAGAATGAGTGCCATGGTGTCAGCCTGGCTCACAGCAACCTCAAACTCCTGGGCTCAAGCAATCCTGCTGCCTCAGCCTCCCAAGTAGCTGGGACTACAGGCATGCGCCACCATGCCCGGCTAACTTTTTCTATATGTATTAGTTGGCCAATTAATTTCTTTCTATTTATAGTAGAGATGGGGTCTCGCTCTTGCTCAGGCTGGTTTTGAACTCCTGGACACCTGTTTTTTTCTATTGAGGGCCAATAACTGCAAAAACTAGAACATTTGTAACAACTTTTTTTTCTTAATGTGCCACATTCAATTCACCTGTTTTTTTTTTTTTTTTATTAAGAACTGAGTTTGTGTAAAAAATAAAATTCAGCTCCGTATTAAGACCAGTTACGATGAGGAGGAAGAAAAGGAGAAGTGTGAGAATAGAGAATAGAAGCAGGATAATTTGATGTGTATCAGTCACTGTGTATCTGATGCTTCATAGCTTACACTGGTTTTTCATTTTATACAGTATTTTCAAACATACATAATTTAGTTCCTCAGAATAGTGCTATGGCAAGGCAATTATTATTTAACCCATTTTATAGATGAAATGGAGGCTCAAAAAGGTAATTTCTGCAAACTTACTCAGCTAAGGATGTCGCTGAGCTTGGACTCAAACTCAAGTCTTCCTTCTCTTTGAAGAGGGAAATGGAGAGAAAGAAATTAGAAGAGAAAATATCAGTAGTTTGGGAGATGTTGGAAGCATCATTTTACTCACATTCTTCATTTTCATCTCCTCTAAAATATTGATCAGCTAATTGTTTATGACATCTTTACTGTACCATCCTAGAGACTCCATAGGAATAGATGTCTAATGCCATGGAAATCATTTTTTGAGCTACAGAGGCTGTAACTAAAGCAGTGTCACCCTAAGAACTCGCTACCCTTAATCTAGACTATGGAAGATTTTCGTTCTTCTCCCGACCCCCATTTTAAAAAATCTGGCAAGAAATAATTAGACTAAATAATTAGACTAAATAATTAGACCCCAGCTCCTGGATGGGGTCATTGCCCTTGGCATTGTTAGAAATACAGAGTATTACTGAATCAGATTATATCTAAAAGTCTCTCCAGTATTTACATTTGTCAGTTACTTTTTAAAATCTGCCCGATTCCCAACAGACTCCATGGTAAAGGCACAGTATAAAGGGCTATGTCCATGGTCTCTCATTCCTTTTTGTCAAGATATGAATGGTCTTTAAAGGACCTGCTTGCTGCAATAAGCCAGAAATCTCTTCAGATCTTTAACAAAAGACTTACATTTTATGACTTTGTAAATTCATTTAAATTCACTTTAGCAGGAGTGAATAATTTATTATAGCAGTAAAAGGAAGGAAATAGGTAGTCAGTTTTCTTAACTCAAGTAATTTAGAATTTCAAAGGATAGCCCTATTTATAGAGAAATTATGCATGTTTGGCATAGGGATACTTTTATCTCTGGAAGGAAAGCATTTTTTAAATAAGAACTAATAAAACTTGACAAAACAAAATAGAGGATAAATTTATAGTATCTTTGGTATAGTATTTTTACAATACATATGGCAGGTTCATGTTGATGTCTGGAGTACTGATTTTTAATTACTTCAAAAGAAATAATGAGATGTGTAGGAAATTATGAGATGTGAAGAAAATGTTCATGCAACATATATAATGTATTTATTTTTTATATAATTTTTAAATCTTTTTTAATTTTTTTCTTTAGTCTCTTGAAGTTCATTAAGATGTAAATAATGTATTAGATTATTAAAATAATTAAATTTTAAGTGTGAAAAGATAGGGAATGTCTGCTTATTTGAGGTAAATATTTTTAGTTATATTACTGCACATGGTATTCAAGAAACATGATTAGTTGTACAGAATTTTAAACCTTGATCTAACATCCCTACTTGCTTTTACTATCACTCAATTGTTAACTAGTATTTGAGTGACTCAAAGTTTGGCTCAAAATGCTTGACAATAGAAATCAAAGAAATGAAGAGGGGTGGAAATATGGCTAAACAAAGTATGGGCTGTTTAAGGAAAATCCCAAATGTAATTTAGAGCTTGCCCATCATTGCCTAGAGATTAGAGGCTCAGCTTTTGTTCTCATATACTTTGTAAAAATGTAAAGTCTCTTACATTGACCTTTCAGCAAAAAGTAGAATAGCCTCTATGTTTAAATGAATGAAATGTTATTCCATCAACCAGTGGCCATGGATTCCATTTTGAGTGAAAATTACTTCAGTTAAGTTACCAATATGTAAGAGGTTGGGAAAATATTTCAGATAGATCAGATTCAATGTTTTGATATCATATTTTATGTAGTATCTCAAACAGAAGAAGAACATGTAACTTGAGAATGTATTTCATTTTCTGGAGAAATACTATATATAATTTTGGTAAATACTACAACCACCAAGAAAGATAATCAAATAAACTCCAATTAAAAGTTTATCTGCAGGCTGGGCGCGGTGGCTCACGCCTGTAATCCTAGCTCTCTGGGAGGCCGAGGCGGGCGGATTGCTCAAGGTCAGGAGCTCGAGACCAGCCTGAGCGAGACCCCGTCTCTACTATAAATAGAAAGAAATTAATTGGCCAACTGATATATATATAAAAAAATTAGCCGGGCATGGTGGCGCATGCCTGTAGTCCCAACTACTCGGGAGGCTGAGGCAGAAGGATCGCTTGAGCCCAGGAGTTTGAGGTTGCTGTGAGCTAGGCTGATGCCACGGCACTCACTCTAGCCCGGGCAACAAAGCGAGACTCTGTCTCAAAAAAAAAAAAAAAAAAAAAAGTTTATCTGCTGTAATAAAAATCTGAGTTTTTTTGGGGGTTTTGTTGTTGTTGTTTTTTGAGACAGAGTCTCACTCTGTTGCCCCAGCTAGAGTGCCGTGGAATCAGCCTAGCTCACAGCAACCACAAACTCCTGGGCTCAAGTGATCCTCCTGCCTCAGCCTCCTAAGTAGCTGAGACTACAGGCATGCGCCACCATGCCCAGCTAATTTTTTCTATATATTTTTAGTTGTCCAGCTAGTTTCTTTCTATTTTTAGTAGAGACGGGATCTCGCTCTTGCTCAGGCTGGTTTCCAACTCCTGACCTTGAGCAACGCGCCTGCCTCAGCCTCCCAGAGTGCTAGGATTACATGCGTGAGCCGCCACTCTCGGCCAAAATCTGAGATTTCTAAATGTGAGTTACTGGGTTAGATCTTGGAACTGAGGACCAGAATGATATGATATTTTATTTGTTTTTCTATTACAGATGACTTGTTTAAAGTTCACAAGCTTAAGCCAAATCTGAAGTGGCGACAGGCTTTTGACGGCTACTTAAAAACTCTGCCTCCATACTACTTATTAGTATGTATTTGTGTGTATATATATGTATCAGTGATAATTCTAATCACAAGAAACCAATGAATCAAAATCTTTACCTTTGCAATAAGATAGCTATGTTTTTATTTTACAGATATTTGTGTCATCACTGCCCTCTCAAACCATGTGTAAGAGTTTGGAGATGTCATGGCGGCACAAAAAAGAACTTTGTTTTCTCTATTTTATTTCCTTTAACTGCCATGGTTATTTTTATAAAACACTTCTGTGTTTCTCTTATTAAAAGTAACCTTATGAAATTATAATTTTGGAATTTAAGAATAAATAGGTCTAGATTCATATATTACATCAAATCCCCTTTTTAACTCTAGAAATTCTCAATATGGGCTTTACCTCTGGAAAAAAAATCTGAAGACATTATAGTTGCTTATTGCCTCTTAAGCGTGTCCTAGACAAAGCATGAAGTGGGGACATTGGTGGTGGGCGTGATCCAAAAAGAGTAAAAAAAAAAATACTTGGCCTCATTTTGGTTTTTACAATTGGAGGAAAATATTCATGATGATTTTGAACTGGTAATTGAATCTAAATTAAGATTATCAAAACCGTTTCAGAGGTTGATGTAGTAAACTTTAAGCCAAGTTTCTAGAGGTGAAAAGGCAGATCTTAAATGGTGCCATTTGTGTCACTGGGAGGAGAAATTGGGGTGTGTTCATGTTTGCCATGGCAGGAATGGGGTACGTAATATGATGCAATGTGAAATGATTTTATGATTGGGAAATAAAACTGAACGCAATTTACATGTTTGAATTTGCTGTTACTTGCTCTTCTTATCCCACTCTCTTCTGATTTTTTTACTTTCTGCTCCTTCTCTGCTATTTTCATTGCCACTTTTTAATGTTCCATGTTTGGTTTTATGTGCAGCATCTTGACTTCTAAGAAATGAATCATATCCCTTTGCCCCTTATAACTGAACTTTGAGTATTTTAAGATTTATTCTATTCTTACTGTTGTGTATTTTGTTTCCTTATAGCCATTAAAGAAAGCACTAAGGATGATGGGAGCTCCAAATCTGATATCAGATAATTTAGATTGTGGACTTAGTTACAGTGTTATCTCTTACCTTAAAAAACTCAGCCAACAGGTAGTATTGGTAAAAACAAACAAACAAAAATCCTTTGCCCTCAGAAGTGCATTTCCTTATTCTTTAGTGTAATTGTAATTTTTCAAATTAAATGTGTATATATCTCTACACTTTATGGATTAGTAATAATGTGATTCTCTATGGCTTCTAGCTTCACCATTAAACTGCAGTTAAGGGTTTGTCAGTATCATTTGATGCTGTGCCATTTCTCCTTTTGCCTGCCAGTTAGTCCTCCCCACAAGCTGGTTGATATTTTGTGGCCTAAGAGGGGCAGAGGCTTAATAGAATTCCCTCATGGGTCACATTTTTTGTCTATCCTCAACCTAGTTTCTCCTCAGATCACGTTGGGCTAGAGCATCCCCCCCTTTTTAGATCAGCACACCGAAGTATGGTGTGATTAAATGACTTGCCTGACATTAGTTTTCAGGCACATGAAGAACTTAACACTAGCATGCTAGCCCTTGGATAAACAGCTACATGCTTTTCCCTGGAGAGTGGGGAGATGAGACTAGTGTTCCTCAAACTGGAGGGTGATAGGCCCCAAGGGGACCTGAAGAGTGGAGTTGCGCCTCCTCTCTTCTCACCCTCCATCTGTTCCTCATTTATCATTATTCACCTTGTCCCTTGCCTGCCCCTCTCTATTAGTACCTCATCCTCCACTCACCCCTCCTTATCATACTTCTCACCTCTACCTAGACCATTCTTGTAAGATGGAAATGTTTGAGAACTACTGAGTTAGAGCTTTACTGCCATATGAATGTGTTCTTTTATATGACAAATTAATGCCACAATTTTACTATCTTATGCACAAGTGTATTCCCAGGTAGGGAACTGAGTTAGCATTTGCAGTAATTATAATGTTCAAGTTGGATATATTTGGAAGTTTGGCCTTTAGAAAATGGAGAGTAGTAAGCAAAGAGTTAGTTTTCAGTAAAGGACCAAAGGGACTCCTCAGTTGGGATGCTGACACACCTTGCTAGGAAATGGCAAAAACTTCAGTATGGTCTGGAGCTTACCAGCTCCTACCAGTCCAATGTGCTCATAAATGCAAAAGAAAATAAAGGCAAACCCAGATTTTCTCATCTACCAAGTGCCCCCCAACCCCTTTCCTATTTGCTAATAGATTTTTTTGTTATTGTTGTAAATGTTTTGGTTTGGTTATTTATTTATCTATTGATCTATTGATTTTTTTTTTAATTTGATGTTTACCTTAGGCCTTTAAGGCTGTGTCAGCAGGATGTAGCCACAAGCAAGAATAGTAAACAGAGTCAAAACTAATGCAAGTTCTGGGACCTTCTGGGGAACATTGCATGTATAGTTTTATAAATGAGCTTTTAAGACTGTTTAAAGAAACAGACCTTTTGTTTGCTCTTCATATTTCATGGCTTTAAAATATTTTTAGAGATAATAAACATAGACTTAACTCCTATAGTTAGAGAAAATTAATAAATATCTCTGACCAAACCATAAGAGGTCCAAAATTTTGGGGGCTTACTGGACATTGGTAGATTCCATCTTTTAGAGAAAAAGAAAAGATCATTACTAATTTATAATAGCTCTAATCACTAATTTGATTACTAATTTAATAACTATGTCACCAGTGTTTCTTGAGCCATCTCAGATGTATATAAAACACAAAATATACCAAATATATGTTACTATAATACACTCAAGCAATACTAACCAATATGGTATAATAGTGTCTAATAAGAGGATTTTTACAAATTATTTACTTGGTAATATCTGCTCAATTAAGCATTACCTTCTAAGAATTTTTTGGATAGTCTAATATTAGAAATAAATGGTTTGATTTTTTTCAGATATAACCCCTATCTATGTGATCTGAATTTTAGCATTAGTTTACATGTTTAAATTTAGAGTCTTAAACCTTTATGTCTGGGTCTGAAATGAATATGTTCACTTAGAGTAGATATTATGATAACAAAACATACTTTTAAATGTCTATGAATGAAATTCTTATCCATGGTTTTTATTCTCTTAATGATTCAATCATAATTTTGACACTAGACAAGAGAAAAAAATGTATTGAGTTATTTGTCTTTTCAGCCCTTTCTCTCTGTTTGCTGTGGTAGTACAGAGAAGCACAGGAAAATGCTTAATTACCCATTTTTCTGTGATTTGCAATTGAAAATTATTCTGTGGGGTTCTTAAAAGTATTATCTTTCTTAAGTAGTAAAAATGACAGTGATGATATAGATGTTTTCATAACATGCTATGTACTTTCATTTTAGACCAAACTAGAATCAGAACGAATACTAGCATCAGTGGGGAAGAAACCTCCCCAGGAAATTGGAATAAAAGTGAAAAATCACTCTGGAGGTGGTGTGTCCTTGATTCACAATAAAAATTTTAGAAAACTATTGAAAGAAATCACAGGAGAGACTGTACCAAGACCAACAGAATTGAATACCAAAGAATTTGCAGGCTTCCAAGTAGGGCTCTTAAACAAGGTAACTTGTGGCAAATAGTTTATATTTGTTTAAATGTATCTGATACATTTATATCTTTCATATTCCTTTCATTCTGAAATAATAACAATCCTGTTTGGAGTTAGTAGTTATTAATGGACCAGTTTAGCAATGCCCTGCCAGCAGGTACCAATATGGAATGAAATGTACAAGATGTTCAGGTTAATACCCCTGAAAGATAAGGGAAGAGGAAGCTGGAGTAGGTAGGGAGAGCCTTCAAGCCACAAAGCTGATCTAGCACCTATGAGAGGAGGGGCGAAGGAAGGAGGATGTGGTGTGAAGAGGCTCAGACGTTGGTGAAGCTTGAGGAAAGTCTTGACCAACACAGTGGGGACCTTTGGCACTGAGATTTTCCATAGAAGAGGGCCATGTTGGGCAGAGCTGGCCAGGGCCTAACACCTCTGCCATTCTTAGTCACTGGCCATGGGCGGCCTGGGAAGAGCATGGCCTCAGCTCAGTGTTGCAGCAGATCCCTCAGGCACTGCAGCAGGAGGCTCTCAGCTATCGCACTCCTTGCAGCACCAGGCATTGCTTTCCTAAAGGGAGATCCCAGCAGCTCACCTCTATGGCTGCCAGAGGATTATAAGCAGTGGTCCTGCAAGGCTGCCATAGGTATAAATATCCAGATTGGTGTTGTAAATAACATACTTGAAAATGGATATTCCCAGTGACTTTAATACTGTGTAGATGTTTTAGAATTTAGAACACAAATGAAAATTTTCCACCGGGAAAATTGTACTGTGGTTATTTGTATTGAATATATCTCTCTTCAATAAGATTTTAAGAGGATTAAGTATTACATTTCTTTATTAAAAGTCTTAGGAGTTATTGAAATTATGTTTCATTTCAAATAGGATTTGAAACCTCAGACATATAGAAATGCTTATGATATTCCACGTAGAGGTCTTTTAGACCAGTTGACCAGGATGAGATCCAATTTGCTGAAAACGCACAAGTTTATTGTTGGACAAGATGAAGGTAAATGAACAATGATGTACTTTTCATTGATTAAGAAAATGCCAGGCACAAATTACACAAAAGTGTTTGTTGCATGATGAGTAGATTCTTTTATAGTACTTTAGTGTTCAGAATGCCTGTTTTTAATGACTCCCTATGTCTACTCAGGCACAATTTATTTTTCTCAAATTTAAGGGAAAGAGTGCATTAACCAGCATGTGCACTACGCTTGCTGTGCTTTTGCTCTTGTAAGCCTCAAACAGCCCCAGGAGATAGATACTGTATTTATGCCCACTTTATGAACATGGAAACAAAGAGTGAGCATTTTAGTAATTTGTTCAGGTTTAGCCGTTCAGAAAATAGCAGAACCTAGGTCTGTCAGATTTCCCAACGCGCACACCCAAGCACTGTATACCACCCAGCCTACTGTGATGAGTTCAATAAAGAATACCTCATTTACATGTAAGTAACAAATCTGATAGCACCCAGGGTAATTGTGACTATTCAATTTCCCTTTACTCCATGTTGTTTATTTTAAACAGGATCACCTGTCCACTAAAATGAGGACATTTTAGCCCAGCCAACCTCCTGAAATTATATACAAAGTTTTGTATATATGGGGGCTTTTCTAGGAAGAGAACCTACAGATTTCATTAAATTCTCAAATGTTAAGACCCACTAATCAATGTTCTCTGGATGCTAAGAGAACACCGCAGAGCCTAAGCTCTTCAAAATGTAAACAATATGTGGTGTTCTGAGTTGGGATGGCAGTATATGAGAGGTCATACCATTGTCAAACCTGGTTTGAAGGTAAGGGAGTTGTTGTGGTTCTAGTGATGTGAGCCCGTAGGCGGTAGTAATGGTAGACTAAGTAATGATTGGGAGGAAGAGAGATGATTCTAGATCCCAGAATGCTAGATTTGAGATTTTGGACTCTATTCGATACTAGGGTACACATTACTAAGCCAAACTATGATCATGTCATCTCAATAGGATCATATACTTCAGCTATATAGCATTAATTTCTTGTGATTTTGCAGATTCTCTTCATAGTGTTCCAGTTGCACAAATGGGTAACTATCAGGAATATCTGAAGACGTTGCCTTCTCCACTACGAGAGATCGATCCAGATCAACCAAAAAGACTACATACTTTTGGCAATCCATTTAAACAAGATAAGAAGGTAGTATACCTATTTCTATGTCTGCCTAAATTGTGATATTCTTGCTATAATTCTTTTCTTTCTGGCAAGATGAATACAAATCAGAGGCTCTTCTTTTGTTTGCTTAAAAGATAACATATGACACCAAAGCTCTTTGTGGCTGGAAAGTCGGAGCCTCCTGGTGCCAGAATGTGCCGGTTGAATAAAATTATAGCTGTCATTTATCGAGTATCTAGTAGGAGCTGGTTATTAAATGATCTCATTTAATGCTTGTAACCTTTATGCAAGGTGAATGTTACTGTCTGCCCTTTAATAAGAAGAAATCAAGGCTCACAGTAGTCAAATGCCTTACTCTGTGACATTGCTGATAAGAGCCAGGATTTGAACCCACCTCTTTCTGGTTCCACAGTCTATATTCATTTCCACCACCACATACTAATTTTTTAAATATTGAGATCACCATTTATTTCCTCTATTTCCATGATTCAGATCTCAGTGCTCAATGATCTAGTGCTCAATCTAGACAATGACAATGATGAGTTTTTCCTTTGAAATATACAGTATAGGTGATGTTGCTTTATTTGAGTTATCCTACTAAAGATCTAAATGTGGAGCCTGATCCAGGCATGGTGGTGCACACCTGTAATCTCAGCTACTTGGGAGACAGACCGAGGCAGGAGGATCACTAGAGCCCAGGAGTTTGGGACTAGACTGGGCAACTTAGCAAGACCCTATCTCTATAAGTAAATAAATAAAAATGAAGCATGTGTTTGTATGTGTGTGTCTATGTATGTGTGAGATATACTGACTTGACTAAGTATGAAAACAGATGAGACTATATCTGCACTCATAGAGGAGACCGTTGGTATAAAGGCTCAGAACATACAAATAATCTCTTCTGTGGCCAAACTAGACCCAAGGTATTCCACCTCACCCCAATCCTCAATTAATTGGAGGTTTTCTTTATCTATGACTTGGATTCCATATTTGTAGTACTAGGGATAATAATTATACCTAATTGATAGAACTCTGCATGACATTGCATGAGTTAGTATGTATACACTGTTTAGAATATTGCCAGACGTATAGTAAATGCTCAGTGAAAATGTTTTCCCCTATCTGTACTGCATATAGGTAAAAAAACATCCTTTGGAAATGTCATTTATCCTGATTTTTGTCAAATAATGTGGGCATATGATCTTGGTCATGCTTGGATGAGAACAGCTTTTAGCTCTCATCTTCTATCTACCCCCAGGAGTGAAAAGCCTCCTCACTCCCTGCCCAACACCAAGGTAAACATTTGAATCCCTGTGAGGTTCCAGTTAGGAGAATTACATTTTCCATCTACCTGCCTTTCACAATCGACATGCAGTGTCCTGTACAGTGATAATCAGTGTTTCTTAATGATGAGTTTAAAGCACAAAGGCATCAAAAAAGGAAATTATTTCACCTACCAAGGGTTGATGCAAAATAGTTTGTACTTCTTCAAAAAGGTAACTAACTGTGGGTTTACCCCATTCTGGTTTATTAGAGCTGCTCATTCCTAAGCTTTCTGATCAATCATTATCATAGCATGTTTGGCCTTGGACAACACCTTGTATGTTAGTTTCCTCCTTGTTCCACTTAGACTGGATTAAAATTGAGTTGCATTTTCTGAGAATAGAGTTGGTATGGGGTGTGGTCAATCTTTGGCCGATGATTAAGGCTTACATTAGTGATGTAATGCATGATTGATTATGCATGCATATTAAGAGAGCTTGCAGTTTTGTAACAGTTGAATTTTTGTCTTTCATGGAATGCATTCATTGATGTTTTTTAGGGAATGATGATTGATGAAGCAGATGAGTTTGTAGCAGGGCCACAAAACAAAGTGAAACGTCCTGGAGAACCCAACAGTCCTATGTCATCTAAGAGAAGGCGGAGTATGTCCCTGCTGTTGAGGAAACCACAAATACCACCTACTGTAACTAACCATGTGGGCGGAAAGGGACCACCCTCAGCCTCGTGGTTCCCATCTTATCCAAACCTCATAAAACCCACCCTTGTACATACAGGTATAGAGTAGTGGTTGTGATTTCCTTATGGTTCCTAGAGGACTAAGACACTAAACACTTTTATTTTCCTTTCTGTTGTGTTCCATTTTTGTTCATTAAGTAAACCATTGCTAAATCGTCTATGTGGTAGGTACAATAGGCCCCACGTGGGGCAGTGACCCTGTTTCAGGGATCTCAGTCTGTATGAAGAGGGAAAAATCCATAATTATGTAGTAATTAACACATGGTCATTAACATAGTAATTAACAGTAATTAATACAGTACTTAGGAAGTAAACACAGTAATTAATGAAGAAATGGGCCGGGCGCTGTGGCTCACGCCTGTAATCCTAGCTCTTGGGAGGCCGAGGCGGGCGGATTGCTCAAGGTCAGGAGTTCAAAACCAGCCTGAGCAAGAGCGAGACCCCGTCTCTACTATAAATAGAAAGAAATTAATTGGCCAACTGATATATATATAAAAAATTAGCCGGGCATGGTGGCGCATGCCTGTAGTCCCAGCTACTCGGGAGGCTGAGGCAAGAGGATCGCTTGAGCCCAGGAGTCTGAGGTTGCTGTGAGCTAGGCTGACGCCACGGCACTCACTCTAGCCTGGACAACAAAGTGAGACTCTGTCTCAAAAAAAAAAAAAAAAAAAAAATTAATGAAGAAATGGAGAGATGTGCATGTGTCTGCTTCAACCATTTGGAGTGGCTACAAGAGTGAGGAGGATAGGCCCGGCGTGGTGGCTTACGCCTATAATCCTAGCACTCTGGGAGGCCGAGGTGGGCAGATTGCTCGAGGTCAGGAGTTTGAAACCAGCCTGAGCAAGAGCGAGACCCTGTCTCTACTATAAATAGAAAGAAATTAATTGGCCAACTAATTATATAGAAAAAATTAGCCGGGCATGGTGGCACATGCCTGTAGTCCCAGCTACTCGGGAGGCTGAGGCAGTAGGATTGCTTAAGCCCAGGAGTGTGAGGTTGCTGTGAGCTAGGCTGATGCCACGGCACTCACTCTAGCCTGGGTGACAAAGTGAAACTCTGTCTCAAAAATAAATAAATAAATAAAAAATAAAGCCTTGCAGACCAGAGTCAGGAGCTAAGGGTCTGCAAGGCTCTGCATGGCCTGGCCCCTCCGCTGCCATGCACTCCTAACAGGTGTCCCATGGGACTCCTGGCTCCCTCTGCCTCTGTCCTTCACTCCGTGGTGCTGGGCTGTCCCCACTGTGGCCCCTTCCCTTGGCCTCTTTGCAGCCCATAGTGCTCCCTCTGCCTCTGCCTCCTCCTCCAGGCCCTGCCTAGGGACACCTCCTCAGAAGGCCCTGCCCAGCCACCCGTGACCCCTGGGCTCCCTCTGCTGCTCTCCCAGGGGCCTGCGGGCTCCTTCCCTAAGCCCAGCCCAGCTCTGCTGCTTTCCTTTGATCATTGTGCACTTCCTGCCTGACTTCCCCATGAGGGTGTGAGCCCCACGGGTGTGGGGGGTAGGGGGGAGAGTTTCTCTCTGTGCTGCTCACTGCTGATCCCTGGCTCCTGCATGGTGCCTGGCACAGAGGATGAATAAATGACATAGAGGTGCCAGACTTGGAGTAAAAAGAAAGTCACTTTTCTAAGACAGAAGGGAAAGATGGAAGGATACACAGGGATTTGGGGTGATGGAGTGAAGATAGTGTTCAGCCCTAATAGCCTCCTGTATTTTCTCAGAATATTTGAGATAGAGAGGAGGCAGGTTGAGGGGGGCTCACTCAGTCTGACTTCCAGCTCAGTACAGCTTGGCAGTTTATAGGTAAATTATAGAAATCTTGACATCAATTGAGAATTGCTGCTTTTCAATTTATAAAGCATAACAAGCTAACACTAAACCATGAATGCCAGGGATCTATGAATGTGTGTTTATTGTATTGTCTTACTTGGTTTCCATATGTATTCATAGTGTCATGAAGGGAAGAAGGTGGTTTTGTTATATTTCTTGAGCTGAATTTGAGGGCTCTCAGATCTCCACCTGGTCTATGCTCCTGCTTTATGAAATAAATGATTTCCTAGAAGCTGAGGAGCTCAGGGATATACCTGTGGGGTTGACATAATGCACCTACCTCACAGCTCAATTTCTTAATTTGGTTTCCAGATGCTACTGTCATTCACAATGTTCATGAGGAGAAGACGGAAAATGGTCAGTCCCCACCTGATGGCTTCCTGTCAAAATCTCCACCGGAGCTTATGAATATAGCAGGAGATGGTATTCCAACCAACCAGTTGGATTCTCTCTCTGATGACTTTGCTAATCTCAGCAAAGATGGGCTGATTCACAAACCTGGTAGTAATGCACTTGGAGGAGCCAAAAACTGCAATCTCTCAGTAGACAAACGAACTATGCAAATAACTCCTGCTATGGCACAAGGAATCAATGCTGATATAAAACATCAATTAATGAAGGAAGTCCGAAAATTTGGACGAAGTAAGTAGTGAAAGAACATGTACCAATAATGCGACAGGAAGTCCCTCTCGTTCTATGATTCAGAATACATTCAAGCACCTCTTAAGGTGCATTTTAAGGCTATATTGGGTTTATACATAATTTAAAGCAATTCCTCTTGCTTTAAGTAAAAAGGTACAATATACCCTTTTACACTATACACTTTCTTTTTTCCCCCTTCTTACAGTTGTTTCCTTTTGCTGCTGTAACAAGTTATCATAAAATCTGTAGCTTAAAACAACACAAATTTATTATCTTTACAGTTCTGGAAGTCACGGTTCTGAAATTATTTTCACTAGGCTAAAATGAAAGTGTTGGCAGGCCAGCGTTCCTTCTGTAAGCTCTAGGGAGAATCTCTCTCCTTGCCCTTTCCAGCTTCTAAAGGCCACCTGTATTCCTTGGCCCATGATCCCTTCCTTCATATTCAAGTCAGCAGCTGAATACCTCTCTGACCTACTCCTGTCCTTACATGTTTCCTCTCTGACCTTAAGTCTATTGCTCCATCTTACAAGGATACTTGTGATTACATTGGGCCAATCTGCATAAACCTGGATAATCTCCCCACCTCAAGATCCTTTACTTAATTATATCTGCAAAGTAAAGTTCCTTTTACAATATAAGGTAACACATTCAGAGGTTCCAGAGATTAGGATGTGGACATCTTTGGACAGCCATTATTCAGCCTGCCACATTTGGTTAGTGTTTACAAGAGTTTCCTTAGAAGATATATGCAGATATTTTGATTTGCATGTTTAAAATACAAATTACACCTAACTTTCCACCCATGAAGAATGATTACTCAGGATGTACTACAGTTGAATTTTATTTCCCATTTATATTTATAAAAGTACTGAAATTTTTAAAAATATCTTCAGAGTATGAAAGAATTTTCATTTTGCTTGAAGAAGTGCAAGGACCTCTGGAGATGAAGAAACAGTTTGTTGAATTTACCATCAAGGAAGCTGCAAGGTTGGTATAAACAGGAACTTTTCCATTTTGGGGTTTTGTTGTTGTTGTTTGGTCTTTTTTTTTTTTTTTCAGTAGAGCCCAAAGCAGGAGAGAGACGGACAAACAGGCTCTGCCTTGCTTTTCTCAAATGCTAGTCCTCACTCATAGTTAAGGCTGTCTCTAAAAGTATTTGGATTAATATTACCTGAATATTATAAATATTCTGAATTCGATTCCTTTATTCTTCTAGGCTTACCATACTCTGAGGTAGGCTTGGGCCCTCACTTGGCACTACTGATATTTGCTAAGCCATATCTGTCCATGTAGATTGTAAACTTCACTTTGTATCCTACACAGTGCCTTGCACATCATAAGTGCTTTAAGTATCTTCTGGTTAATAAAATTTCTCTTTATTTTCAGGTTTAAAAGACGAGTCTTAATTCAGTACCTTGAGAAGGTACTAGAAAAAATAGATTCCTACCACCTTCTCAACAATATTAATCACATCAACAGCAGATCATCATGTTAATACAAAGACAGCTGTGAAAAAAGACAAGTTCTCTGTGCTGTAAGATGGAATGGAGGCCGGGCGCAGTGGCTCACGCCTGTAATCCTAGCACTCTGGGAGGCCAACGTGGGAGGATCACTTGAGCTCAGGAGTTGGAGACCAGCCTGAGCAAGAGTGAGATTCCGTCTCTACTATAAATAGAAAAAAATTAGCCAAACAACTAAAAATAGAAAAAAATTAGCTGGGCACGGTGGCACGTGCCTATAGTCCCAGCTACCTGGAAGGCTGAGGCAGGAGGATTCCTTGAGCCCAGGAGTTTGAGGTTGCTGTGAGCTAGGCTGATGCCATGGCACTCTAACCCAGGCAAGAGAGTGAGACTCTGTCTCAAAAAAAACAAAAAAAAAAAACACACACACACAAAAACCAAGTCGGAATGGGATATTGTCGAAGCCTCCTAGAATGTTTGAGTCAAGGGAATTGCCTTCCAGATGCTATTAGAAAGCAGTGGAGCTTTTTTGTTTTATGATTATCTGACAGTAAAAGCTAAGCTTTTGCCTAAAGAACTTTTTGAAAGTATTAATTTTTTATTTTATTGTTTCTTTTCCCAATTGAGGAAGGTGATGTTATTAATTTAGCAGGCTAAATTCAGTAAACACTGCTGCCCCCACCCCAGATAATAAGGGTTCACTCATTTGAACTTTGCCATTACAGGCATTTTCAGAGTGACTAGGGGCTACCTGCAAGTAGAGCACTACCTGGTGCTCTTACTATGTCCTTTAAAAGAATAGGTGTACAGAATGAAGTGATATTCTTGTGTGTGCCGAACAAAGTTTTCAACAATTCCTAGTTGTGCCTTTTAAACCATGCAATATTCAGGACAGTTTGAATCAAAGAGTAAGAAGCTGCTATTCAAGTAACTTATTTCTCTGTGGGAAGGGGCAGGGAGAGTCACCAAATAATCTACCTCCTACTCTCTTTGATTTTGTCTAGAGACATTACAAAGTGCACTTGAGGCTGCCCCAACCTCTGATATTTGTTCTTGCATGTGACGATAGAAAGTCTTCAGGTGGACTTATGCATTCTGTGCTTTGGAAGCACTAAAAAAAAAAAAAATAATAATGTGTATATTTCCTTTAATGTTTATACAAAGTTTATATGGAGCAGTATTGTTATGTTTGTATTAATTTGCAAAAATTTAAGTGTACAAAGAGATTTTGACTTTGCATATATAAAATAAATCATTTTATTGATTTTCACAAGTTCATTAATGCTGGTGAAATTTCTAATTATATGTTTCTTGTGATTTGTTATTCTTTTTAGAAATAAGCACACACTATTAAACAAATTAAATATTAACATAAGGATTTAAACTTCAAAACATCACTCACAGGACTGAATGATGTTAGTGAAAATGGCAGAGTAGGGTATTTGGGGAGCCAGTCCTTTTCAGAAAACACTGGGAAAAAACCCTGTCAGTATCAAATTTATTGGACTCTAGAATATAGTTGAAGGTTTACAGGAACTAAGTGAATGCTGGATCAGAAGAAAAGTCACTGAAACATGATGGAGTATTGTGGCATTTCAACCTACCCTTGCCACATTCCCCTCCCTGACATGGCAGTGGGTTTGAAGATGGCAGCCTACATTCCAAGTATGGGGTTCTGTTTCTGGAGGGAAGAAAGAGGACCTTACTCCCAAGGAATTGCGTTTGTGTGATCCTCTCTGGGGGTCTCCCTGGACTCCAAACTCTCTCAGGGTGCAGAAACAGCTATGGGGAAGATATTTCTCAAAAACATTTAAAGGCAAATGAACAAGCTGCTGCTGCTTGGGGCAAACAATAGACATGCCAAAAGGCTGGGAGGAAAAGCTGGGGAGTAAGATACTTTGGAGAATAAAGGCTACAGCATTCACCCATTATACCTGAGTATCTGGAAAACCATGTGCATGCCCAGGGCAAGACTCTACCCAGAAAAGACCTGAAAAGACCACAAGATTTCACCTCTGGCTAATCTTTAGACTCAGCACAAGCAAGAAGTGAAGGCTAAGGCAGACTTGTAAAGAGTGTGGTTAAGTATTGAAGGAGTGAATCAATAGAGCCAATCTACTAAGACCTGGAAAGTATTTTCTTTTATATTTTGCTCCAGGCATTTGAGGAAATTTCTGTTGAACCACTAGTTGACCACTAAGCTAAGGGAACAGAAACTTCAGGAACCATATACAACAAAAAATGCAATCTTTACAAAAGTACTTCATACAAGTTATTTAACAAAAAACAACCAAAGCCACTTGACAACAATAAATCCTGGGGATGGGTCAGAATTTCTAGAGTCACCATTATAATATTCAAAATGTCCAGTTTTCATTAAAAAAATAGGCATACAAAGGCATAAGAAAGGATGGACCAATGAGAGGGGCAGAAGAAAAATTAACAGAAAGTATCCCACAGAAAGCATTGGAATTGGACTTAGTAGACAAAGACTTTTTTTTAATTTTCAAGCATTTAGGGGGTACAAATGTATTTTGTTACATGGATGAATTGTGTCATGCTGAAGTCCAGGCTTTTACTGTACCTGTCACCAGAATAGTGTACATTGTACCCAATAGGTAGATTTTTATCCTTCACACCCTCCTATCCTCTTCTTCTTAATTTTCATTGTCAGGATCCTTGCATCAGTTTATGGCCATATATATCCCTCGTTTGGCTCACACTTACAAGTGTGAATGTGGCATTTTTCCATTCCTGAGATACTTTACTTAAGATAATGGTCTCCATTTCCATCCAAGTTATTGCAAAAGACATTATTTCATTCCTTTTTATGGCTGAGTAGTACTCCATGGTGTATATATACACCACATTTTCTTTATCCACTCATCAGTTGATGGGCACTTAGGTTAATTCCATATCTTTGCAATTGTGAATTGTGCTGCTATAAACATTCAGGTGCATGTGTCTTTTTTATAAAATTGCTTCTTTTCTTTTGGGTAGATACCCAGTAGTGGGATTGCTGGATCAAATGGTAGGTCCCCTTTTAGTTCTTTGCAGAATCTCCATACTGTTTTCCATAGAGGTTGTACTACTTTACATTCCCATCAACAGTGTTTAAGTGTTTCATTTTCACTACATCCATGCCACCATCTATTTTTTTTTTTTACTTTTTAATAGTGGCCATTCTGATAGGGATAAAGTGGTATATACAACTAACCAACAAACACATGAAAAGATGGTCAACATCATTGTTCATTAGTGATACACATATCAAAATCATAATGAGATAGCAATTCACTCCTACTAGAATGGCCATAATTTTTAAAAATGGAAAATAACAAGTGTTGATGACAATATAGAGAAATTAGAAACCTCACACACTGCTGTTGAGAAAGCAAAATGGTGAAGCCACTATGGAAAACATTTCTTAAAAAAATTAAACATTGGATTACCATATGACTCAGAAATTCTATTCTTATGTATGTACCCCAAAGAATTGAAGAAGAGGTGATCTAAAACTTGTACGCAATTGTTCATAGCAGCACTATTCACAATGGACAAAAGGTAAAAACTGTCCAAATGTCCATCAATAGGTGAGTAAATAAACAGAAAGTGATATATACATATAATGGGGTAGTACTCAGCCATAAAAGGGAATGAAGTGCTGGATACATGCTATAACATGGAGAACATTGAAAACATTATGCTAAGTGAAAGAAGACAGAAAACAGGGCACATATTATGATTCCATTTTTATGAAATATCAAGAATTGGCAAATCTAAAGAGACAAAGTATGTTACTGGTTGCAAGGGGCTAGAGAGAGGGAGAAATGGGGAGTGAGTGCTATTGAGTACAGAGTTTCCTTTTCGGGTAGTGAAAAAGTTCTGGAATTACATAGTTTATGATGGTTGCACAACATTGTGAATGTACTTTAATGCCATTGAATTGTACACTTTAAAATTGTTAAAATGATAAGTTGTAGGTTGTGTGTATTTTATAACAACAGCGACAAAACTCCCCAGAGCAGCCCAGCTGCCATCTGAATACCACTGAGTGATGGCAGTTGATGCCATGTGGAGCAGAATGATTGTCCATCCCAGCCCCACTCAAATTCCTGACATAGAAGACCATGAAATGTAATGATGATTTTTAAAGCAATCAGTTACCATCAGTAATGGTATTTGTTTATGCTTGATTCAAAAATGTTGAACTAAATAACAGAAATTATAAAAGATTGAATTTCAAAAAGTGCCTATCTATGTCGAGATATATTATTACATTGATATCAATACAGGGGAAACCAAGCAAAATTTAGAATCAGGTGGATAATAAGGCTAATAAAGGTTTAGTGATCTTCCTGTCTATATCAGAGTTCAACAAAAGAAACAGAATAAGTAAGGGATATATATATGTTTGTTGTTGCTATTTCTGCTGTTACAGAAAATTGACCTTATATAATTGTGGAATACAGTTAAGAATGCACCGGCCGGGCACGGTGGCTCACACCTGTAATCCTAGCACTCTGGGAGGCCAAGGCAGGTGGATCGTTTGAGCTCAGGAGTTTGAGACCAGCCTGAGCAAGAGTGAGATCCTGTCTCTACCAAAAGTAGAAAAAATTAGCCAGGCATGGTGGCACATGCCTATAGTCCCAGCTACTCGGGAGGCTGAGGCAGTAGGATTGCTTGAGCCCAGGAGTTTGAGGTTGCTGTGAGCTAGGCTGACACCACGGCACTCACTCTAGCCCTGGCAACAGAGTGAGACTCTGTCTCAAAAAAAAAAAAAAAATCTCTATGAGACTGCAGTCACCTCCACTGAGGTAGGGGAGAAAATAGGCTAAAACCCACAAACATGATCTGGAATCCCATTAGGACAGATAAATATGTCTCATTCTTGTTACCTCTGACCTTGGTGACAAGGATATACTCAGTAGAATCTAGGACTCTTCCTAATGGAGCTAAACACAAACACCTCATCCAAAAGTTATAGAAATTGAAGGAGAATCTAGTGGAATATAGAGGAATTGCAGGCCTAGCTGCTACTTCATGCCAAAAAGTGAATAAGCAAATCATCAATAATGGATGTTGACTGCTGCTTCTCATCCTCCACATTCTCCAAATTTCTGAGGAATCTCCCTGTGGTATACTCTAACTGGAAACATAAAGGAAAGAGAATTATCTGTAATGAATTCATTTAGTCAAGTTGACACATTACTAGGGTACCTCTTATCATCTTGATACCAATGTACATCTCCTTAAACCACACCTAACCTCTAAATAAAGACAGTTACAAAGTTTTATTTATTCTAACATGAGACAAGTTTCTCTGCTTACAAAAGATAGCATTCTCTGTATTCTTAAAGAGAATACAAAGTCCAATCTTCGTCTTGAGGTCTTGTTCATTCTTGTGCTACCTGATTTACACTCTACCTTTAATATCCTATATTTTAAATACTTAGAAATAAAGTTAACTCTTGGTAATACATTTTATGTTGCCAGCGAACAGAATGAGAAGGGATCAAAACCAAAAATATTTGGTTAATATATGTGTGAATGAATTCATATGAAGATAAGGAAGTAATATTCCTAATTATTATAGTCCTTATTTCTCCATACAGTCATGTGGTCACTTCTTCCACTCCTCGTTCCATACTCCCTTTGTCCTAGGCAAGCATGTCCACTGGTGATGGTTCTTTTCCTGCTGGAGTGACACACACCTACATTCCTGAGGTTCATGGAATCCATTAGCAGTCCTGGATGAATAAGGGTATTGCAGTTTCCATTGACTTTAATCACTGGACACAGGAGTACTAAGAGATGCTTTACAGGGTCTTCTGCATTTCTAAATATTCTCCTTACTCCCACTATCATTAAGTGTCTCTCAATCAATCAAATCCCAGACTTGACTTGGTTAAAGATCTAAAACCTTATGTATTGGCCGGGCGCTGTGGCTCACGCCTGTAATCCTAGCTCTTGGGAGGCCGAGGCGGGCGGATTGCTCAAGGTCAGGAGTTCAAAACCAGCCTGAGCAAGAGCGAGACCCCGTCTCTACTATAAATAGAAAGAAATTAATTGGCCAACTGATATATATATAAAAAATTAGCCGGGCATGGTGGCGCATACCTGTAGTCCCAGCCACTCGGGAGGCTGAGGCAGAAGGATCGCTTGAGCCCAGGAGTTTGAGGTTGCTGTGAGCTAGGACGCCACGGCACTCACTCTAGCCTGGGCAACAAAGCGAGACTCTGTCTCAAAAAAAAAAAAAAAAAAAAAAAAAAAAAAAAAAAATAAAACCTTATGTATGAAGTGGAGGCTTCTTGAGGAAGGACCCGTCTACACTGAAAAGGTTTATACCATGTACTTGTTCTCCCATTCTTACACAAAGGGGCCTGAAGCCCATTACTAGGGTGATGGTGCATTGGGAAGAGGAAATAGTCAAATTTATTATAGGACCCCAGCTTTGAACTGGCACTAATTTCCTGGAGACATAAATGCCATTCTGGTCCTTTTGAGAATCATTTGGCTTACTAATGGGCCTCAGCAGAGACTGAACCCTTGACCATGGGACAACACATTACCATGCCACTTGAACTGCCCAGCCTAACCTGGCTTTTTTTCTGACCCACCATGTCACAGTGATGTTTATGCACAGGAGGACCCTGTTATCAAATGGAAGTGATATGTACAAGATCATACTCAAGCAGGTCTGGAAGGCAAAAGTAAATTCCATGAAGGAGTGGCCAAAATGCCCTGGGTCCCCTGACTCCTGTTATATAACTTTTTCTCCCTGTGTTTGGCAGTATCCTAAAATGGTCCCCATGAACTTCACCCCTTCATTATGTTACATAACATGACAAAAGCGATTTTGCAGATGCAATTACATTAACCAATCTGTTAACCTAAATATAGGGGGATTCTGTGGATGGGACTAGCCTACACATATGAGCCCTTTAAAAGCACAGCATTTTTGGCCAGAAGTACTGGCTCATGCCTGTAATCCTAACACTCTGGGAGGCTGAGGTGGGAGGATTGCTTGAACTCAGGAGTTTGAGACCAGCCTGAGCAAGAAAAAGACCCCATCTCTACTAAAAATAGAAAAGTTAGCTGGGCTTGGGGGCACGCTCCTGTAGTCCAAGCTACTCAGGAGAATGACGCAGGAGGGTCTCTTGAGTGCAGAAGTTTGAGGTTATAGTGAGCTATGTTGATTCCATGGTGCTCTACCTCAGGCCTGCTTTACCCGTACAGGTGAACAATATGCAGACACCACCTACATTAGCTTTCTTTCTTTCCTTTTTTTTTTTTTTTTTTTTTTTGAGACAGAGTCTCACTCTGTTACTCAGGCTAGAGTGCCGTGGAGTCAGCCTACCTCACAGCAACCTCAAACTCCTGGGCTCAAGCAATCCTCCTGCCTCAGCCTCCCAAGTAGCTGTGACTACAGGCATGTGCCACCATGCCCGGCTAATTTTTTTTTTATATATTTTTAGTTGGCCAATTAATTTCTTTCTATTTTTAGTTTCGAACTCCTGACCTTGAAGGATCGCCCGCCTCAGCCTCCCAGAGTGCTAGGATTACAGGCGTGAGCCACCGCGCCCAGCCTACATTAGCTTTCAAACAAACAAAAAAAAAACAGAGAGAGAGAGAGAGAGAGAGAGAGAGAAATATAAATTCTTTACAGTCTCATTTGTTGGATTTACACTTAGTTTAAAATGTAACATATCGGAAGAGACAGCTCTGGAATCGTGAGGAAAGCCCTCTGCAAATCCACTCCTCTGTAAAACAGTGGCAAATATTGTCCATATAAGCATTTTCAGGACTCTGGAAATGAACAAAGGCTTGCAGCATTCTGAAGAACGTTGTTTATTCAATGAAAACGGCTAAAGCACAGTAAGAACAGTAAGCTTTGTGGCGTTTCAACTTGCCGTCTTCCCTCAGCTCCGTGGGAGCCTTGAAAGCAACCCCCTCACAACAGTGGTGGCTCTGAGCGCCAGCCACCTGTCAGCCACTGGAGGGGGCTACTGGTTGAAGCTCCCCTACAGTCTCTGCTCGCAGACAGTGGTCACTCCTTGACATGTCCCCAGACTCCCTGAACAGCGCCACCCCCAGGGCCCGTGCTCAATTAAGCCGAGCGCTCTCTGTGTGGACAGCCCCTCCCCCTCCTCTCTTCAGGTGCGAGCCAGCAAGTCCTGCAGCGCAGTGCTGCACTGTCACTGTGATGACAGCGGGCACGCGTGTCCTACTTGTTCGACAGAGAATGCGGCCAGTGTTCCTCCCCTGGGAATAACGTGTGCCGGGGATGCCCATAGAAGACCCTTCTTAAACGCCTGTAATGTTTCCTCCCGAGCAGGTGCTGCGTTCTAGCACCTGTGTTTTCTCCGCCGATTGGAACGATCGCATGACTTTCCTCCTTTAATCTGCTAATACGGCGTGCTGGTTATACTGCCCGGCAGCCGCGAATTCGCCCTTTTGTCCTGCTCTGTGGAAAGGTTCTGAGTTCTTTCGTTATTTTTTGCGGTGGCAGCCGTCACCGAAGATTGTCTGCAGAGGGCGCCAGAGACAGTTAAGGGGAAAACCGCTTCCTGGCTGTGGCGGGCTGGCACCGCAGGCCCTGCTGGGCACGAGGCTTGTCCCCGCCAGGCTCTGGCACCGCACGCAGCTTCCCAGTGCCCAGTCGGGGCAGGGCACGGCGGCCAGAAGCACTCTGAACTAGCAGCTTCCCTTGCATCCCCTTGGGCAGCGACATATCAGAGCACTTCTGGTGAGATGCCCGGCCCCCCCGCACCCCCTCCGCGCCCCCCTCTCCATGCACATATTTCCCAGACACCCCAGGGAGGGCATTTCCACCAACTGCCAAAGGGAAGGTTTCTAGAAAGTTCCACCAGTGCTGGTGCACCACAGCAACTTTGTTGCCATTTTGCGAGGTGCTTCAAGGTTCCCTCAACAAGGTAGGGATTTTAGCAATGGTTATGGGAATGCTTTCCGTTGAGTGCTCTGTCTCGCGTGTGTCTGCGTGTGTGCGGCGGTGGTTATTTGAGTATTCTATAATATTTACCCTCTGTAGTGGGGAGCTCTGTGCACTCTATCTCAGCAACGTTTCAGGAGAAACATTTTAGGGGCAGTCTATCTCAGCCCTTCGTAAAGGGCTTCTTTGTTCAGAGCCACATCTTAAATTCCGGAGGGCGGCTTTCCAGTGAGTTCTACTGGTGTGACACCGCAATAACTTCTCGGCCATACACTGAATCGCAGCTGGACCTCTCCAGCAAGATTTGGACTTCAACCGTTGGTGGTGGCAGGAATTTCTCCTCATATGCTCTCTGCAAGCCCTTCAGAGGATTTTCATTGGTTTCGTTATTTCAGCCTTGGGGTGATGACTCTTCCTGTGGGCTTTAACTTAATCCTGGGAGAGGGCTCTTACCTGGGTGCTCTATCTCAAGCCTGGGCGATGCTTCCTTGTGAGCTCTGTCTCATCCCTCTTGGGTGGGGCTATTTCTGAGGTACTCTATCTTAGCCCTAGAAAGGATTTTACATAGTGATCTATTTCAGTCCACAGGGATTACTATTTTATTTATTTATTTATTTATTTATTTATTTATTTATTTATTTATTTATTTGAGACAGAGTCTCTCTGTTGCCTGGACAAGTGCCATGGCGTCAGCCTAGCTCACAGAAACCTCAAACTCCTGGGCTCAAGTGATCCTCCTGCCTCAGCCTCCCGAGTAGCTGTGACTACAGGCATGCGCCACCATACCCGGCTAATTTTTTCTTTTTTCTGTATATATTAGTTGGCCAATTAATTTCTTTTTATTTATAGTACAGATGGGGTCTCGCTCTTGCTCAGGCTGGTTTTGAACTCCTGACCTCGAGCAATCCACACGCCTCGGCCTCCCAGAGAGCTAGGATTACAGGCATGAGCCACTGCGCCCGGCCTGGGACAACTATTTCTTGGATGCTGTGTCTTAGCCCTGTGGGGACTCTTCTTTGGGTACTCTTCACAGTTGTGTGTGTGGTTGCTTTCCTTGGATGCTTTATCTTTTTCTTGGGTGCTATATGTCAGCTCTGGGGTTGAAGTTTTTCCTTGGAGACTCTATCTCAAACCTAGGGTGGCTCATCCTTGGTGCTCTATCTCAGCATTGCTAGGATATTTCTTAACTTTGGGTAGTAGGACTTTCCCTTGAGTGCTTTATCCCCTAGGGGGGAATTATTCTTTGTGACCTCTAACTCTGTCCCCAGGGATTTTTACTTGTGTGCTCTGTTTCAACTCTGGGTGGGGAGCTTGTATTTTGGGTGCTCTATTGCTCCCATGAGGGGGTTGAGGTGTTTTTAAGATGCTCTACCTCATTTATGGAGAGGTCTGTCCTGTGGGTCTCTATCTTAGCCCTGTGGGGAAGACTATTCCTAAGAGATCTATCTCAGCTCTGCCAAGGTGCAGGAGCAGGAGACGGGGGAGGAACTTTTTCTTGGATGCTTCATCTCAGCCTAGGTAGGATTCTTCCTTGGGCACTCCTTCTCCCTTGTGAGCAGGAAATTCTTTCTTGTGGGATCTAACTCAATGCTTGGAGGATTCTCCCTTGGTTGCTTTAACTCAGCCAGGGAGGTAGGGTGGCTTTTCCTTAAATATTCAAAGTTAGCAATGGCTGGGAGATGGAGGGGGGCAGAGAGGGGAGGTGGACTTCTTTGGGTACACTATTTCACTTTTGGGGATACTGACCCCTCGTTATATCTACTCCTTCTATATTCAGAGGTCTCTTTATTTCTTACTAGCCAATCTCTTATTACTCTATTACCCCGTTATAGTTAATAATCCTTCATATTAAACTTTCACTGTTCGAATTACTATGTGGTTTCTCCTGATTTAATGAAGTCTGAAACAGAATTGGTATTGTGGATGGTCCCTGAGGTAGACCTTTAATATGACATTTGGGGATTTTTTTGGTTGTACCTTTGGGCTTGAGCATAGTGCCCCTGCTTCTTGCCAATGGGAAATGATATGAAGGTAAGCCTTGCCATGCATGGACATCATAGTTTGTCAAGCTGTCACAGTGGATGATTATGATGAAGTGTCAACTAAAGTGCTGGGGAGCCAAGTGTATCAATCTGGTTTCAGCAACCAGAGGAGTTGTGGTCATACCATATCCTCTTAAACACATATAAGGTCTGTAAGTTCTGTCTTTAATTTTAGCTATTGTGGTGGGTGGTGAGCGGTATCTCATTATGGCTTTAATTTGCATTTCTCTGTTGATTAATGAGTAGAAGCATATATTTATATGCTTAGTAGCTATTTGTATATGTCCTCATGAAGTACCTTTTCAGGCCCTTTTGCCCATATTTTATTAGGTTGTCTTTTCCTCAACAATTTGTGGGAGTTCTGAATTCAACTCCTTTGTTAGATGTATATATGATGAATGTCTTCTATGAGTCTCTGGTTTCCTATGTCACTCTCTTATTAGTATCTGTTGATGAGCAGAAGTTCTTAATTTAATTAATTCCAACTAATCTTTCTTTTGTACTCTATTTAAAAACTTTGCCAACCCCAAAGTCATGAAGATGATGTCCAAGGTGTTCTTCTAGATTTGTTTTTCTTTTTTAAAATACTACATATAAAGAGATCTTCTAGATTTCTGACCAAAATAAATTTTGGTGTATGGAATGAGGTAAAGATCAAGGTTCATTTTTCCCTGTGGTTATTTAGTGGACTTAGTAAAAAGATTATCATTTCCCCCAGATATGCAGTTCTATTTTTATGTGAATTTGTCTATTTCATCTAAGTTTTCAAATTTAATATATACTTTTTAATTGCAGTTTACTTGCCTTTTTAAAATCTTTGCTGGATCCATAATTATGTACACTTTTTCGTTCCTAATGTTATTTATTTGTGGATTACCTTTTCCTTTTTTTTTCTTTTTAAATTTTTTAAAAATTTTATTATGGTTGTATATATTTATAGGGTACATGTGATATTTTATTATAAGCATACAATGTGAATTAATCAAACCTGGGTAATTGGGGTATCCATCACCTCAGGCATTTATCATTTCTTTGTGTTAGAAATCTTCCAATTCCACTCTTTTAGTTATTTTAAAGTATACCCTGATTTATTGTTGATTATAGTCACTTTGTTGTGGGTTGCCTTTCTCTCCATCCTTTCTAAAGGTTTGTCTAGGGTGTTAGTGTTTTGAAAGGACCAACTTTTGGTTTTGTTAATTTTCTCTATTGCAGTTTCTTTTTCATTAATTGAATTTGTGCTTTATCTTTACTAGCTCCTTCTTTCTACGTTCTTTGGGTTTATTCTACTGTTCTTCTTTCAGTTTCTTCTGTTGGACACAACTCAATTTTCAACTTTTTTTTTCTTTTCTAACATAAATACTTAAGGCTATATAATTCCCTCTAAGGTTCCCTTTCACTGCATCCAAAAAGTTTTCATATGTAATAGTTTTAATCATTCATTTATAAGTACTTATTTAGAAGAGTGTTTTCAAATTTCTGAATACATTTTGTTGTTGTTGCTATTGACTTCCAATTTAATTTAATTTTGGTTAAAGAGTGCTGTTTTCATGAAACTAAGTATTTGAACATCTTTGAGACTGGTACATTTTTGCATGAGTGCTTGAGAAGAATTTATGTTCTGATTGTTGGGTACAAGTTTATATAAATAGCCATAAATCAAGCTTGTTAATTGTATTGCTCACATTTATGTGTTTACTAATTTTTTTTCTGTTTGCCCTAACAATAATTGAAGAATTGTGTCTAAAATCTCCAACAATGATGGCGGATTTTTAAATTTTCTTCAATGGTTGTACTTATTCTTGCTTTATATATTTTGAGACTTTTTTTATAAAGTGCATACAACAATACAATTGTTAAATGTTTCTGGAGAAATAAACTTTGATTATTGTATAATGACCCCTTATACTTTAATAATGCATTTTTATTAAAGTCTCATTTTCTGGTGCCTCAGCTATCTATCTTTCTTTCTTTCTTTTCTTTCTTTCTTCCTTCCTTTCTCCCTCCCTCCCTCTCTCCCTCTCTCTTCCTTTTCTTTTCTTTCTTTCGACAGAGTCTCACTCTGTCACCTGGGCTAGAGTGCTGTGCAGTGGCGTCAGCCTAGCTCCCAGCAACCTCAAACTCCTGGGCTCAAGTGATCCTCCTGCCTCAGCCTCCTGAGTAGCTGGAAGTACAAGTGCACACCACCATGCTTGGCTAATTTTTCTATTTTTAGTAGAAACGGGGTCTGACTCTTGCTTAGGCTGGTCTCGAACTCCTGAGCTCAAGCAATCTTCTTGCCTCGGCCTCCCAAAGTGCTAGGATTGCAGGCATGAGCCACTGTGCCTGGCCTCTATTTTATTTTTCAATGTTTGATATTTTGAGTTTTATTGGCACCACAAGGAGACATGTTGTTTGGATTGAAATTATAGGAGATCCGAACATGTAGAAGGTAGTACATGGTAAAAGTGCTAAGCATAATGATACCTCATATCTAGGGTCCTGCCCCTTACCATTCAAAGGACATTAGGTAAGTCATACTTTCTCATCAAAAAAGTGAGAGAATTTGATTGGATGAGCTCCAGGTTTTATTCGTGCATTGGAACTATTCTTCCTAGCAATTAACACATGGTTGCTATGACTCTACTCAATTCAACTCCAATTTGATTTTGCAGCACACTCTCATACTTCCACATCTTTTTCAAGGTCATTCACATACACTGTCTGTGTTCTATCCAACAGCTCTGTAAGATAAGAAACCGAAGAAGCTGGTCTCCCATTTAGAGACAGAGAAGACTCTGTTTTCTTTTGGTTAGTATCTGCCTTGTATAAATATTCATTTCCTTACTTTCAATCATTCTATGTTTTCATGTTTTAAATGTTTCTCTTATAACGAGCATATAGCTAACTAAAAAAAAAGTCCATTCTGGCTCACGCCTATAATCCTAGCACTCTGGGAGGTCGAGGCGGGTGGATTGTTTGAGCTCTGATGCCATGGCATGCTAGCTCAGGCAACAGAGTGAGACTCTGTCTCAAAAAAACAACAAAAAAAGTACCTTATGGCAATCTTAGATGGCAAGTGTTACCTATTTATTATTGTTATTAGAGATAATAGTTGGACTAGTATCTGGCAAGTTACTTTGTACTCTCTCTTTGTATTTTTATGCTTTTCTCCCTTCTTTTCTATTTTTTCCCCATTTTTAAAAATTTCAGCATATTATGGGGGTACAAATGTTACAGTTACATATATTGCTGATGCCTCCCCTCCCCCCTTGAGTCAGAGCTTCGAGCGTGACCATCCCCCAAACGTTGCACATCTAACTCATTATGTTTGTATATACCCAACCCCTCCTCCCCGCTCCCACCCGCCCGACACTCAATAAATGTTATTCCTATGTGTCCACTTAGGTGTTGATCCGTTAATACCAATTTGCTGATGAGTACATGTGGTGCTTGTTTTTCCATTCTTGAGATACTTCACTTAGTAGAATGGGTTCCAGCTCTATCCAGGAAAATACACGAGGTGCTATATCACCATTGTTTCTTAAAGCTGAATAGTACTCCATGATATACAAATACCACATTTTATTAATCCACTCATGTATTCATGGGCACCTGGGTTGTTTCCACAACTTTGCAGTTGTGAACTGTGCTGCTATAAACATTCGAGTGTAGGTGTCCCATTTGTAGAGTGTCATTTGATCTTTTGGGTAGATGCCCAGTAGTGGAATTGCTGGATCAAATGGTAGATCTACTTGTATCGCTTTAAGGCATCTCCATATTGCTTTCCACAGAGGCTGAACCAGTTTGCAGTCCCACCAGCAGTGTAGGAGTGTTCCTGTCTCTCCTCATCTACGCCAGCATTTATTGTTTGGGGACTTTTTGATAAAGGCCATTCTCACTGGAGATAAGTGATATCTCATTGCAGTTTTGATTTGCATTTCCCTGATGATTAGAGATGTTGAGTATTTTTCATATTTTTTTGGCCTTTATTCTGTCTTCTTTTGAAAACTTTCTGTTCATGTCCTTTGCCCACTTTTTGATAGGGTTGTTTGATTTTTCCTTGCGGATTTTCCTGAGTTCTAAATAAATTCTAGTTATCAGCCCTTTATCGGATATGTAGCTTGCGAAAATTTTCTCCCAGTTGTGGGTTGTCTGTTTACTCTCTTGACAGTTTCTTTGGCTGTGCAGAAGCTTTTTAATTTGATCATGTCCCATTTATTTATTTTTGTTGCTGCTGTGATTGCCTTTGAAGTCTTCTTCATAACTTCTTTGCCTAGGCCAATGTCTAGAAGAGTATTTCCAACGTTTTCCTCTAGAATTCTAATAGTTTCACACTAATGTTCAAGTCTGTTACCCAGCGTGAGTTGATTTTTGTGAGAGGTGAAGGTGTGGGTCCTGTTTCAGTCTTCTACATGTGGCTATCCAGTTTTCTCAGCACCATTTCTTTTAATTTTTTTATTTTTATTTTTTGAGACAGAGTCTCACTTTGTTGCTCAGGCTAGAGTGAGTGCCGTGGTGTCAGCCTACCTCACAGCAACTCAAATGCCTGGGCTCAAGCGACCCTACTGCCTCAGCCTCCTGAGTAGCTGGGACTACAGGCATGTGCCACCATGCCCGGCTAATTTTTTCTATATATATTTTTAGTTGGTCAATTAGTTTCTTTCTTTTTTTTTATTTTTTATTTTTTTGAGACAGAGTCTCGCTTTGTTGCCCAGGCTAGACTGAGTGCCGGGGCATCAGCCTAGCTCACAGCAACCTCAAATTCCTGGGCTCAAGCAATCCTCCTGCCTCAGCCTCCCATGTAGCTGGGACTACAGGCGTGTGCCACCATGCCCGGCTAAATTTTTCTATATATATTAGTTGGCCAATTAATTTCTTTCTATTTATAGTGGATACGGGTCTCACTCTTGCTCAGGCTGGTTTCGAACTCCTGACTTCAAGCAATCCACCTGCCTCGGCTTCCCAGAGTGCTAGGATTACAGGCATGAGCCACCGTGCCCGGCCCCAGCACCATTTATTGAGTAAGGATTATTTTCCCCAGTGTATGTTTTTGTCTGCTTTGTCGAAGATTAGTTGGCTATATGAGGATGGTTTTATATCTGGGTTCTCTGTTCTGTTCCACTGGTCAATGTCCCTGTTTTTTTGCCAGTCCCAAGCTGTTTTAATTACTATAGCCTTGTAGTATAGTTTGAAGTCTGGTAAATTGATATCTCCTATTTTGTTTTTATTGCCTAGGATTGATTTTGCTACACGGGGTCTTCTCTGGTTCCATACGAAGCGTAAAACTATTTTTTCTATATCTGTGAAAAATGATCATGGTATTTTAATAGGGATTGCATTGACTCTGTAGGCCACTTTGGGTAGTATAGACATTTCAACAATGTTGATTCTGCTGACCCACAAGCATGGTATGGTTTTACACCTGTTTATACCCTCTGCTATTTCCTTCCTCAGTGTTTCATAGTTCTCCCTGTAGAGGTCTTTTACCTCCTTAGTTCAATATATTCCAAGGTACTTTATTTTTTTTTGTTGCTATTTTCAAGGGAATTGAGTCTTTGATTTGGTTCTCACTTGTACTGTTGTTGGCATATATGAATGCCTCTGATTTCTGTGTATTGATTTTGTATCCTGAGACTTTACCAAATTCATTTATCAGTTCAAGGAATCTCTTGGTTGAATCCTTGGGGTTTTCTAGGTATAATATCATGTCATCAGCAAAGAGTCAGAGTTTGATCTCTTCTGCTCCCATTTGGACGCCCTTAATTCTGCTCTCTTGTCTGATTGCTGTAACAAGGACTTCCAGCACTATGTTGAATAGAAGTGGAGATAGTGGGCAACCTTGTCTTGTTCCAGTTCTAAGTGGGAATGCTTTCAGTTTTTCCCCATTCAGTATGATATTGGCTGTGGGTTTGTCATATATGGCTTGTATCATTTTTAGGTAAGCCCTGTCTATGCCTATTTTGTTGAGCGTTCTTATCATAAAAGGGTGTTGAATTTTCTCAAATGCTTTTTCTGCCTATTTCTGTCTATTGAGAGGATCATATAGTCTTTGTTTCTGCTTCCGTTTGTATCGTGAAATACATTTATAGATTTGCATATGTCGAACCATCCCTGCGTCCCTGGGATGAAGCCCACTTGGTTGTGATGTATTATTTTCTTGAGAAGCACCTGGATTCGATTGGCTAGGATTTTGTTGAGAATTTTTTGTATCTATAGTCATAAGGGATATTGGTCTGTAGTTTTCTTTTTCTGTTGCATCCTTTCCTGGTTTTGGTATCAGGATTATGTTCACTTCCTAAAATGTGTTGGGGAGAATTCCATCCTTCTCGATGTTGTGGAATAATTTCTGCAGGATAGGCACCAGTTCTTCTTTGTAGGTGTGGTAAAATTTGGGTGTGAAACCATCTGGTCCAGGACTTTTCTTTTTAGGAAGGTTTTTTATTGCTGTTTTAATTTCAGTACTTTGTATTGGTCTGTTCAGGAATTCTATTTCTTCCTGGTTGAGCCTAGGGAGGCTGTGTGTTTCTAAGAAATTGTCCACATTTTCCAGTTTGTGTGTATAGACGTTTTTGTAGTATTCATAAATTATATCTTGTATCTCCGTGGCATCAGTTGTAATTTCTCCTTTATTGTTCCTGATGGAGCTTATTAGAGATTTTTCTTTTCTGCTTTTCATTAGTCTAGCCACAGGTGTGTCAATTTTGTTTATTTTTTCAAAGAACCAACTTTTTGTTTTATTAATCTTCCATATAGTTTCCCTGTTGTCAATTTTGTTTTGTTCTGATTTGGTCTTAATGATTTCACTTCTTCTGCTGGGTTAGGGGTCAGTATGTTCTTCTTTTTCCAGCTGTTTGAGGTGATTCATTAGGTTGTCTATTTGTGATCTTTTCGACTTTTGGATATAGGCATTTATGGAAATAAACTTTCCTCTCAGGATTGCTCTAGCTGTGTCCCACAGGTTTTGGTAACTTGTGTCTCCGTTGTCATTTAGTTCAAAGAATCTTTTGATTTCTATCTTGATTTCCTCGTTTATGAAGTGATCATTCAGCAGAAGGTTGTTTAGTTTCCATGACTTTGTGTAGAAATGAGAACTCCTGTTAGGATTGATTTCTACATTTATTCCATTGTGGTCTGAAAAGATACATGGTATAATTTCTATTTTTTAAAATTGTTTGAGACATGCTTTGTGTCCTAGGATATGGTCTATCTTAGAGAATGACCCATGAGCTGATGAGAAGAATGTATATTCCGTGGTTTGGGGGTAGCATGTCCTGTTAATGTCAGTCAGGCCCATTCGTTCTAGAGTTCTGTTTAAGTCCATTATTTCTTTGTTGATTTTCTGTTTGGAGGATCTGTCTTGTGCTGTCAGTGGGGTGTTAAAGTTTTGGACTATTATGTTGTTGTTGTTTATCTAATTGTTTAGATCAAGAAGAATTTTCCTTATGAATCTGGGCGCACCTAGGTTGGGTGCATATATATTTAGAATTGTTATGTCTTCTTGTTGAACTGTACACTTCACCATTATATAGTGACCTTCTTTGTCTTTTATTACTTTTGTTGATTTAAAAACTACATTATCGGCTGGGCGCAGTGGCTCACGCCTGTAATCCTAGCTCTCTGGGAGGCCGAGGCGGGCGGATTGCTCAAGGTCAGGAGTTCAAAACCAGCCTGAGCAAGAGCGAGACCCCGTCTCTACTATAAATAGAAAGAAATTAATTGGCCAACTGATATATATATATATAAAATTAGCCGGGCATGGTGGCACATGCCTGTAGTCCCAGCTACTCGGGAGGCTGAGGCAGAAGGATCGCTCGAGCCCAGGAGTTTGAGGTTGCTGTGAGCTAGGCTGACGCCACAGCACTCACTCTAGCCTGGACAACAAAGCGAGACTCTGTCTCAAAAAAAAAAACTACATTATCTGTAATCAGCACTGCCACGCCAGCTTTCTTTTGGCTTCCATTTGCTTGAAATATTGTTCTCCACCCCTTTACCTTTAGTCTACCTGTATCCTTGCAGGTTAGTTGTGTTTCCTGTATTTTTTTTTCCTGTGTTTCCTTGTATTTTTTTTATCCATTTGGCCAGCCTATGTCTCTTGAGCGGGGAGTTCAAGCCATTCACATTTATTGAGATAACTGATAGGTGGGACAGATTTCTGTTCATTATGTTGGGTTGAACTTTGTTGCTTTGTTTTCTCTCTTGAGCCATTGTGGTATCTGGCTTTGATCTTAGGTTTTGAGTAGATTTACATTCATGGGTGTTTATTGTGCTGATCCATGGGTAACACTGTTTTGAGTACTTCTTGAAGGGCTGGTCTTGTTTGGTGAATTCCCTTAGTCTTTGCTTATCTGAGAATTTCTTGATTTCTCCTTCATATACAAAACTTAGTTTTGCAGGGAATAAGATTCCAGGCTGGGCATTATTCCATTTCAGAAGAGCGAGAATGGGGCTCTAGTCTCTCCTTACCTGTAAAGTTTCAGTAGAGAAGTTCGGTGTTATTTGGATTGGCTTTCCTTTGTATGTTACTTGCTTCTTTCGCCTTACAGCTCATAGAAGGGCCTTTTTAGTTGATATTTTGGTCTGTCTGATGACTGCATCTTCCTATTTGCATTGAATCTCCCAGGGGTCCTTTGAGCTTCTGGAACTTATATCTGGAGATTTTTAGCAAGGCCTGGGAAATTTTCCTCTATTATATCTTCAAATAGCTTGTCCAACCCTTGAGTGTTTTCTTTTACCCCTTCTGGTAACCCTATCACCCTCACATTAGGTTTCTTCATATAATCCCACATCTCTTGTAGGCTTTGCTCTTTTCTAGTGTTTCTGTGCTCTATTTCTGTGACTGATTTATTTAATTAGAGGGTGTTATCTTCAGTCTCTGAGATTCTTTCTTCTGTTTCATTTAACCTGTTCTCGAGGCTTTCCACTGTGTTTTGTAGTTCCCTGAATTGATTCTTCATTTCTAGGAGTTTGGTTAGATTTTTCTTTATTGTTTCAATTTCTTTAGTGAATTTTTGTTCCAGGTCCTGGAATCTTTTTGCGTTTTGTTTGTGTTGGTTATCCAGTTGTTCTTGCAAATTGTTGAATTTTCTTATGATCCACGTTCGAAATTCCTCTTCTGTCATTTTAGTGGTCTGATTTTGGTTGGTGTCCGTTTCTAAGGGGCTGGTGCTCCTCTTTTGGGGTGTGCTTTCCATTTGGTTCTTCATATTTCCAGAGTTCCTTCGCTTATTTCTTCCCATCTGGATCAGTTGTTGCTTCTTGCCTTTAGGTTTTCATTTGGATAATGACACGCCCTGTTTAGTCTCTGAGCTGGTAGGTGGTGTTTGTGGGTGAGATTCGATCATACCCTGTAAGATGAGTCAGTAGGTGCTGTGAAAAGGCTGTGCAAAATGTCCTCTCTGTCAGTAGGTGGCGCTTGCTTGGAGGAACAGGCTACGCTATTCTTTTGGGGTCTTTTATCCAGTTCTTGTTCCTCTGGAGAGGCACTCTGGTGCCTCAGGTGGTGGGTTGTGTAAGCCTGCCCTCAGGCACCACTAATGCTGTTATCAGGGGTCAAAGTTCCGTTCTCTGCTTCCGGGGAAAAGCTGTCAAGGAGGGGCTGGAATGGCCCCACTCAGTCAGAAAATCTGCATGTGGGTGTGGGGCCATCTGAGACCCGCAGTCTGGAACCGGCCTTGCTCCTTTCCACCCTCCCCAACTCCGAGGCTTTTCCTCCTGCCTCTCTTGGCAGCTGCGGATAGGGAAGGGGGACAGGAGAATGGAGTGATATGGCGCCTGCCGCGTGGCTTGGGTCTGTGCACACGGAGGTGCCCCAGGGGAGTTGGGAGCCTGGTGCTGCGTCTGCTACAGGCTTACCGCTCACTGGCGGTGGCCGTCTCTGGGCTGGTGTCCGAAGGTCTCTTCAACTTCTGGGGAGCCCACCAGCAGTCTGGGCAAGGAAGGGGAAAGTGAACTGCTCCACCTACCCTTGCCACTGGTCTCCAAGCTACTCTGGAGGTCTCTGCTTCTAGTTCTCCTCCACGACCTCTTCCCATGGAGTCTCTTGTAGTTTCTGGTACCCCTCCTTCCGACCCTGGTCTGATGTATGCTCCTCTGCTTGCTTCTTCTAATTTCTTCTAGAAACTGTCTTTTCTGCAGAGACAGTCTGTCTGGTGGTGTTTGTAAACTGCCATCTTGCTCTGGCCCCCTTCTTTTCTATTTTTAAAAAAATTTCAGTTTTTGACAGTGAATAAAAGCATGAATGAATGTTGTCATTGGCTTTTTTCTTTTCTGATCACAAAATCTGCTTGTAGTTGGCATTTATTATTTGCTCATATTTAGGTCTATAATTCATTTGGATTATGTATTTTTTCTTTTTTTTTTGAGACAGAGTCTCACTCTGTTGCCTGGGCTAGAGTGGCATGGCATCAGCCTAGATCACAGCAACCTCAAACTCCTGAGCTCAAGTGATCCTCCCACCTCAGCCTCCCGAAGTAGCTGGGACTACAGGCACCCACCACTGCGCCCAGCTAATTTTTTCTATTTTTTTAGTTATTTGGCTAATTTCTTTCTATTTATAGTAGAGACGGTGTGTCGCTGTTGCTCAGGCTGGTCTCAAACTCCTGAGCTCAAGCAACCCTCCCACCTTGGTCTCCCAGAGTGCTAGGATTACAGGTGTGAGCCGCCATGCCTGGCCATTTTGGGTTAATTTTTGTATATGGTATATGGAAGGGGTTCAATTTCATTCTTTTGCATGTGGATACCCAGTTCTGTCAGCAATATTTTTGTTTGTTTGTTTTTAAGACAGAGTCTCACCTTGTTACCCGGGCTAGGGTGCTGTAGTGCCAGCCTAGCTCAAAGCAATCTCAAACTCGTGGGCTCAAGTGATCCTTCTGCTGCAGCCTCCCGAGTACCTTGGACTACAGAAATGTGCCACCATGCCCGGCTAATTTTTTCTCTACATACTTTTAGTTGTTCAGCTAATTTCTTTCTATTTTTAGTAGAGACGGGGTCTCGCTCTTGCTCAGGTTGGTATCGAACTCCTGACCTTGAGCAATCCTTTCGCCTCTACCTCCCAGAGTGCTAGGATTACAGGTGTGAGCCACCACGCCTGGCCATGTCATAAATGTTTGTTGAAAAGACTATTCTTTCCCTACTGAAGAGTCTTGGCACCCTTTTCAGAATTAAGTTGACCATAAGTTACATAAATTAAGGGTTTATTTTGGACTTTCCATTTTGTTCTTTTAACCTACATGTCAATTCTTATGCTAGTACCATACTGCCATACTGTCTTGGTTATTGTAGCTTTGTAGTAAGTTTTGAAATCTGGAGATGATTGTTCCTTTTAATTTTTTCTTTTTTATTTGGATCTATTACCTTTCCATATGAATTTCAGGATTACCTTGTCAATTTCTGAAAAAAAAAAGCCAGTTTGGATTTTGATAGGAAATGTGTTGCATCTGTAGATAAATTAGTGGAGTATTGCCAATTTACCAATAATAAGTCTTCCAACCCATGAACAAGGGAGATCTTTCCATTTATTTATATGTCCTTTAAATTCTTCCAATAATGTTGCATAGTTTTCAGAGTACAAGTTTTGTACTTCTTTTGATAAACTTATTCACAAGTACTTTATATTTTTAAATGCCATTATAATTGGAATTGTTTTCTTAATTACATTTTTGGATTGGCTATTGCTAGTATATAGAAAAACAATTGCTTTGGTATCCTGCAACCTTGCTGAACTTGTTTATTAGTTCAAATATATTTTTAGTGGGTTCTTTAGGACTTTTTATGTATGAAATCATTTCATCTGCAAATAATGGTGGTAACAATTCTTCCTTTCCAAACCGGATGCATTTTATTATGATTTTGTGACTAGTTTCTCCTACTAGAAGTTCCAGTATGATATCGAATAGAAGTATTGAGAACAGGCATCTTTGCTGTGTTTTCAATAAGGTAGAAAACAGTCTTTCACCATTAAATATAATGTTAGGACTGGTTTTTTTAGATATATTTTATTAGTTTAAGAAAATTCCCCTCTACTACTTTATTGACTGTTTTTATCATGAAAGTATTTTGATTTTGTCAAATGCCTTTTCTGCATCTATTGAGATGATCATGTGTGGTTTTGTCCTTTCTTATGTTAATATGATGTATTATAATACATTAATTAATTTTCAGATATTAATCCAACCTTTAATTTCTGGGATAAATCCCACTTGATTTTGGTGTATAATCCTTTTTATATATTATGTAGCTGGCTTTAGTTTGTTAATATTTCACTGAAGATTTGTGCTTCTATATCAATGAAGGGTATTGATTGGTCTGTAGTTTTCTTTTCTTGTGATGTCTTTGCCTGGCTTTGATATCAGGGTAATACTGATATCATAGAATGAGGCAGTGTTCCTTCCTCCTTTATTTTCTTGAAGACATTGCTCAGAATTGGTATTATTTCTTTTTTAAATGTTTGATAGAATTTACATGTGAAATTACCTGGGCTTGGCTTGTATTCTTGAGGCCATTTTAAATTACTAATTAAATCTCTTTTTTTACTATAGTCCTTTTTGGATTTTATATTTCTTCTTGAGTCAGTTCAGTAATTTGTATCTCCTAGGAATTTTTCCATTTTATCTAAATTGTCTAATTTATTGGCATAAAGTTGTTTATAATTCTTTTAATTTCCATAAGGTTGGTATTAATGTCCCCTCTTTCATTCTTGATTTTGATAATCTGTGTATTTTTTTGTTTTTTTCTTGGTCAGTCAAGCTAAAAGTTTGTCAGTTTTTTTCATCTTTTTAGTGAACCAACTTTCGATTTCATTGATTTTTGTCACCGTTTTTCTGTTTTCCTTGTCATTGGTTTTCTACTCTAATCTTCGTCATTTCATTCTTTCTGCTTGCTTGTACTAAATACACAAATTTGATACTTTAGGAGTAACTAAAATTATTTGTTTCATTTGAAGCAGGATTTGAAACCTCAGACATGTAGAATGTTTATGATATTGTTAACTGGTCACCCAGACCAGTTAACTAGAAGGAAATTTGGTTTGCTGAAAACAGACAGGGTTTTATGTAGGACTTTTGTTGATTTCGAAAAATATCGAGTCTGGTTTGCAGAAAGGTTTTAATGAATGAGTAGGTTATTTTTTAAAATTTTAATATTTAGAATGTCTGTTTTAACTGAATCACTACATCTACCTCAAAGTTTATTTTTCTAAAGTTTAAATGGAAGTGTGTGTTAATCAGCATATATGCTATCCTCTCCATGCTTTATCTCTGGTAATTTTTATAACAGCCTCATGAATTAGATACTGTTTTATGCCCATTATATGGAAATAGAATCTTAGAGTAAGCATTTAAGTAGTTTTCCCAGGTTTAACCAGTTGGAAAGTAGCAGAACCTAGGTCTGTCAGATTCTAGCGACTACACACCCCAATACTATATCACATTGCCTGCTGTTAGAAGTTCAGCAGAGAATTCCTCATTTACATAGAAATAATGCAATTGATAGTATCTGGGATAATTGGCGTTAGTTTACAAATCCTTTTAACCCTTATTTTGGTGATTCTAGTTGGGGCCATCTGTCCACTAAATTAGGCTGGATGCACCCCTGCAACTATACACCAAATTTGTGTGTAAGGGTACTTTTCTGGGGAAAAAACTTATAGATTTAATCAAATGATCCAAAGAAGGTAGGCCCACTACTCAAAGCTGTCATATGATAAGAGAATGCTGTGGAGCCTCATTTCTTCCAATGGGGAACAAGTACGGTTTTTGAGTTGAGATGGTGGTATAAGGGAGGTCAGCACATTCTGAAACCTGGCTAGAGGCATAAAGGAGTTGTTCTGGACCTAGTAGTTTGAACCTGTAGGCAGTGGTGATGGTGGACAGAATAATGACTTAGATGATGGGAGATGACTACAGATCCTAGAACATGATATAAATCCTAGATATGAGATTTTAAACTCTATTTGGTGGCAAGATAAACATCGCTAAAACAGTCTACAATCATATTCTCTCAAGAAGATCGTACATTTCAGCTGTACAGCATCAATTTCTTTTCCAGTGACGTTCCACTTTTTCATCAGAGTGTTCTTGTCACACAAATAGTTAACTATGAGAAATATCTGAAGATGCTGGCTTCTCCGCTTCAAGAGAGTAATCCAGATCAACCTGAAGAACTATACTTTTGGCAATCTGTTTAAAAATGATAGGCAGGTAGGGATAACTATTTCTAGTTTTGCTCAAATTGTGACATTCTTACCACAATTATTTTCTTTTTGAAATGATGAATATAAATCATATGCATTACTTCTATTTGTGTAAAAGATAAAATATGACACAGGGGTTCTTATGTGAACATGAAGCAAGAGTGGGAGCTTCCTGATCTGAGCGTGTTGGTTGAACAGAAATAGTAGTTGCAATTCATTGTACTAGGAATTGGTGTTTTTAATTACTACAATTAATGCTCACAACTGTTCTGAGAGTGAGTATTACTATCTTCTCTTTAATAAGAAATCAAGGCTTACAGTAGTCAAATGGCTTACCCCAAGTGACAGATGATAAAAGATAGAGCCAGGGTTTGAACCCACATCTTTTTTACTCTAGAGTCTATATTCTTTCCCACTACCCACACTAACTCCTTTAAGATTGAGATTACAGTCTACTTCCTCTGTTATTCAAGTCACTAGTGACTTAGAATAGATAGAGTCACTAGCTCTATCTAGACACTGAGTGTCCCTCTTGAAATATGAAGTACTAGGTGATGTTGCCATAATTCGATTGTCCTAATGGAAATCTTAATGTGAGGTATGTGTTGTGTGTGAGAGAGACATACTGACTTCACCATTAAAACAAGAAGACACAGGTGGTGGGGGTGGGGCAATCCCCCACCTCCCTGAGCTCCACAGACACTAAGCTGCGACAAGTAGGAGCACCACTGTGGTGAGCCTGCCTTGGGCGCGGGCCTAGGTGGAGCCACCACAGGTGCAAATCTTGGTGGTAGTAGCAAAAAATAAAAAATAGAATAAAAACGATGAAGACAGGGGCAGGTTGCCTCTCTACGTGTGGAGGAGACCATAGGCTCCACATGTACTCGCCATCAAATTGGCACTAACTGACCAGCACTATGGTGCTCACATGGCAGTAATATTCTCCAGGGATTAGGGGGTTAACAGGTGTAAACTCACAATTACTGGATGTGGTGAGAGTTGTAGAGGGGAAGGGCATGCCTCTAATCCTTGCTTGGGTGAGGCAAAGTCATAAAATGTAACCAAAATGTTTGTACCCTCATAATATCCTGAAATAAAAAAAAAAGACACAGGCAATAATCTCTTCTTAAAGTGATTCCAGTTCACCTCCAGGAATTCTCAATTAATTGGAGTTTTCCTTAATTTTCTGTGCTTTGGTTTTCTCATTTTTTACAAGGGAGATAATAATCGCACCTCACTCATAGGGCTTGGCCAAGGATTGAGTAAAGCATTTAAAACATGTAAAGCATTTAAAACAGTACCTGGAAGGTATAAATGCTCAGTGAAAATATTTTCACCCATTCTGAACTCCTCTTTTTATGGGAAATGCAAATGGTTTGGAAAAATTTTAACTAAAATTATATTTAATAATGCAAGGGCATATTCTTGAGTTACCCTTTGATGAAAACAATTTTTAGCTAAACTACTGTACCCTTCACTTTCATCTTTTATCTACTACCAGCATTGAAAAGTATCTCCTAACCCTGCCTGGTTCCAAAATTGACATATTTGAATCTCTATAAGGTTAGGGATGGGAAGATTTTCATTTTAAATCTTCTCTACCCTTCACTATCTATATGTATCATTTAATAAGGTATTTGTGAGTATTTGTTAATACTGCGGTGAGCCTTTAAAGCACAAAAGGACAAAAAGGTATTTCCCCCTTTTCTCTCCTAACAAGGGCTGACACAAAATGATGTGTACTTTACCAAAGAGATGACCATATGTTTACTGCTTTGGTTGATGAGAGCCACTCATTCCCCAAGCATTCTTATTAAGCATGATTGTATTGTGTTTGGCTTTGGACAACACTCCATTTTACCTTCTTGTTTCACTGAAAGTAGATGAAATTAGGTTGCATTTTCTGAGAACATGGTTTGTATTGGGAGATGATAAATCTTTGGCCTGTGATTAAAATTTATATTAACCACTTTGGTACCAGCGTCAACTATAGTCAATAGCCACAGATGAACGTGCACAGCCGAGCATCGACTATAGCCGAAAGCCGTGATATGACTTTTCTAATTTTTCATTTATCAAAATAAAATTGTGTGGAACTTGGAATCCAATGAGGGAAAAAAGTAAAAATGTAAAAAAATATAAAAAAAATAAAATTGTTAACATTTAAAAATAACATAATGAAAACATTTATGTATATGTTACCTATTCTTATGTACATTACAAGTAAAGCTGCCTGTGAAGTAAAACAAGCTTTCAGTGCTTTAAAGCTTTCCTCATCACACAAGAGCAAAACGGATTTGTTGTCAATACATAGCACAAACTATCGTGCGGACTATGAGTGCCGGCTGTGGGCAAGGTTTCAAGGCCAGTGAGCGCTGTACCGAAGTGGTTAATGATGTAAATGCATGGCTGTATGTGCATATGAAGACTGCTATTTTGTAATGGTTGAATTTTGACTTTAATGGAATATGTTCACCAATGTTTTTCAGGAAATGAGCAGTGAAGTAGATGACTTTACAACAGGACATCAAAAAAAAATGAAGCCTCATGGAGAACCCAACAGGCGCTCATCTAAGAGAAGGCGGAGTATGTTTCTGTGGTTAAGCAAACAAGAAGGAGAGGGGGAATCCCAGCTTTATGACTCAGCAATGTCAAAGGAAATTTGTAGTCATGTACTTGAGGGATGGACAGATATGAGCACATTTTCAAGTGGAAGAGCAAGGCTCTAATTAGGCCCAACAATTTGGAGTTGCTAGAAGAGTTAGAAGAATAATGTAGGTTCCTGAGACAGAAGATGATGGGCTCAGCAAGGGGATGAGTCTGCTCACTTTCTGCCTGTCCTCACATTCTACTCTAACCCAGGGCAGTCTGGCTTCTTCTTACTGTCTTTCCATGGAACTTCTCTCATCAAGATCACTAGTACCTGCTGCACTTTGGCATTAGTTTCTCAGCGGCATGTGATACAGTTGGAAAACTTCTTGGGTTCCCAGATACCACATTGTCCTGGGTTTCTTACCCCTTACTGAAGATTCATTTTCCTTCTCCTTTTTTTCCCCCACTTCCTTCCCATCTCTAAATATTGCAGGGCCCCAAAGCTTGATATTGGGCCTTCTTCTCTTCAATATGCTATCCCCCTAGGTGATGCCATGTAATGTTACAGCTTTAAATGTGATCCACACTACAAGAACTCTCACCTTTATACCTCTAGACTACAACTTGCTCCTGAAATCCAGACTCAAATACAACTGCATATGTGGTAGCTCCATTAGGTATCTAATAGACATCTAAATTCAACTGGCTCTACGTGTTGAAACTGCTGACCTCCCTCTCTCCAAAGACATTCTACTTTCAGCCCTCACTATCTCAGTTAGTGTCACCATCCATCCAGTATAACATCCATAAAGGTGTAACAATCAGCTGTTCATAGGTAGGGGGCTTGAAAAGTCCTGGTTTTTAGAGTTTGCAGCTATCCATAGAGTAAATAGTCCCCCCCATGGCCTAGTTCGAGCTGTCAATGTGAGGTTACTGAACCAGAATCTGGAAGGATTGGTAACAGTCCACTCTCATTATCAGTTGCCTAACACCTCCTGTACATACCCCTGTCTCTTTTATCCAGTAGTTCAGGCCAAAACACTTAGAGTCACTCATGATTTCTCTTATTATTCTTTTATTATTCTCACACTTCCAATGTCTTAGCAAGTCCAACAATTAATACCCAATATAAACACTGCATCTTACCATTTCTCTCTATCCCTCTATTCCACTCTGCCATGAACTCTCACCAAACTATAATAACTTCTTATTTGATCTCTATGTTTCCTATTCCCACCCCCATCTAAACCCACACCCTGCAGTCAGAGTGATCATGTCGGCACATGTGTCACATCATGCCATGTCCCTCCTGAAAACCTTTCCTCAACTTTCCTAAGCACTCATCATAGACCCTGAGATCCCTACTATCTGGTCTGCAAGGCTCTGCACAGCCTGGTCCCCCATCATGTGTTCTTAACAGAAGTCCCCATGGGGCTCCTCCTGGCTCCCTCTGCCTCTGACCTTCACTCTGTGGTGCCTGGCCTGTCCCCACTGCAGCCTCTGCCCTTGCCCTCCCAGCAGTCTGTAGTGCTCCTTCCGCTCTGCACAGGCTAGCTCTCCCTCCTCCTTCAGGCCCTGCCCAAGGACACCTCCTCAGGAGGCCCTGCCCAGCCACCCGTGGCCCCTGGGCTCCCTCTGCTGCTCTTCCAGGGGCCTGCGGGCTCCTTCCCTAAGCCCAGCCCAGCTCTGCTGCTTTCCTTTGCTCATTGTGCACTTCCTGCCTGACTTCCCCATGAGGGTGTGAGCCCCACGGGAGAGGGAGGGTGGGGCGGCGGGGAAGTTTCTCTCTGTGCTGCTCACTGCTGATCCCTGGCTCCTGGCACGGTGCCTGGCACAGAGGATGAATAAATGACATAGAGGTGCCAGACTTGGAGTAAGAAAAAAGTCACTTTTCTAAGACAGAAGGGAAGGATGGGGAGGATCATACACAGACAGATTTTTGGTAACACAGTGCATGTAGAACTTTCAGCCCTAATGGCCGGCTCTATTTTCTCAGAATCGTTGAGGTGGAGGAGAGGCAGATTGAGCAGGGCTCACTCAGTCTGGCTTCCAGCTCAGTACAGCATGACAGGAAATTTTTAGTTTATAGGCAAATTATAAAACTCTTCACATTAATTTAGAATTGTAAATGGCAGCAAGATGACAGTGAACCCTGAATACCAGGAATTTGTAAATGTTTATTAGTTGTACTTTCCTACTTGTTTTCTGTATGTGTTTCTAGTGCCAGGAGGGAAAAAGATGGTTTGCTTGTATTATCTTTCCCGAGTTCTATTTGTGAGATATGAGATTTCCACCTGGTACCTCCTTCTGTTTATGAAGTAAATAATTCTGTAGAAATTGATGTGTAGTGGATGTCCCTGTGGGGGAGGCTGGAATAAAACACTTACCTCGAAGCTCAACCTCTTAATTTGGTTTCCAGGTGCTACTGTCATTCACGATGTCCATGTGAATGAGATGGAAAATGAGCAACCACCACCTGAAGGCTTCTCGTCAAAATATGTTCCACCAGAGCCTATGAATATGGCAGAAGGTGGTATTCCACCTAATCAATTGGATTCTCTGTCTGATGACTCCATCAGTCTCGGGAAAGATGAGCTGGTTCACAAACCTGGTAGTAGTGATACACCTGTAGAAGGAACCAAACACAGTAGTGTTTCTGTAGATGACCCAAGAGTCACAGCAATGTCTTCAATGGAAAATGTGCCAAATACATGGCAAATCAGTCCTGCCATGGCACAGAAAATTAATGATGATATAAAATATCAATTAATGAAGGAAGTTCGAAAGTTTGGACGAAGTAAGTAGTGAAAGAACATCTATCAATAAAAGCATAGGAGATCTCTCTCATTCTGTAATTTAGAACAGTCAAGCTACCTTTTCAGCTCATTATTTGGCTGAATTGGATTTTTACATAATTTAGGATGCTTTCTCTTTAATTTGACTAAAAATTTCGAATACATATTCTAAAATGTTTTACTGGGCTAGTATTTAATATAGTTCCTTTAGTAAATATGTACAGGTTTTGTGATTTAATCATTCAAAACACAAATACTACATAACATTTTAGCCCATGAAGAGTAAATATTGAGTTAGTGAATGCACTAAGACTGAGTTATATTTAATTTCCATAATTTTAGAAGTACTGAATTTTTTCTAATATCTTCAGACTATGAAAAAATTTTCGTTTTGCTTGAAAAAGTGCAAGGAGATTCAGAAGTCAAAAAACAATTTGTTGAATTTACCATCAAGGAAGCAACAAGGTGGGTGTAAAAAGGAACTCTTCCATTGTTTTAAGCAGTTGGGCTCAATTCAGAGTCGGGGCAAGAACAGGTCCTGCCTTATTTTTCCTAAACTCTGGCCCTTGATCATACTTCATGCTATTTCCACAGGCATTTAGGTTGATATTCACTAAATCTAATGTATTCTTCCAAGGCCACAGAACCTTCCGAGCTTATCATAATCTGGGGTGGGTATGGGCCCTCAATTGACACACTTAGTATTTTGCTGGGTAGTGTCATTTTTATTTTTATTTTTATTTTTTTGAGACAGAGTCTCACTCTTCCCGGGCTAGAGTGCCATGGTGTAAGCCTAGCTCACAGCAACCTCAAATTCCTGGGCTCAAGCGATCCTTCTGCCTCAGCCTCCTGAGTAGCTGGGACTACGGGCATATGCCACCATGCCCGGCTAATTTTTTGTATATATTTTTAGTTGGCCAATTAATTTATTTCTATTTTTAGTAGAAATGGGGTCTTGCTCTTGCTCAGGCTGGTTTAGAACTCCTGACCTTGAGCGATCCTCTTGCCTTGGCCTCCCAGAGTACTAGGGTTACAGGCGTGAGCCACCGCGCCCAGCCTGCTGGGTAGTATCTTTACATGAGGATGTATTTTCTATTTGTATTCAGATTGTAAACTCTATTTTATATCCACTACTATGTCTTACATATCATAGATGCTGTAGATATCTTGTGGTTAACAGAATGCCTCTTTAATTCCAGGTTTAAAAGATTTGTTTTAATACAGCAACTTAAGAAGATCCTTTAAAAAATAGATTCCTATCATCCTCAGCAAAAGTAATCACATGAAGGGAAGATAATTGTGTTATTACAAAGAACATAGAGAAACAAGGACAAGTTTTCTATGCTGTAGGATGGAATGGGATCTTGATAAAGATCCCTAGAATTTTGAAGTCAAGAGAATTCCCTTTTAGAAGCTAAGAAAAAACAGTGGAGCTTTTTCAATTTTGTGATTTTCTATTAGTAAAAGCCCTAAAAATTTGTTATGAAAGTATAGTTTGTTGTTTGTTTCTTTGTGTGTTTTCCTACCTGGGTGGGGAGAGGGATGAGTTAATAACTTATTGAGCTATTTAATATTACAGTCCTAGTTTCTGCAGCAGATCACATGATCATAGCTGGTATACATAACTGCCTTTTTCACTACCTATTTCTTTTTCTTTTTTTCTTTTTTTTTTTTTTTTTGAGACAGAGTCTCGCTTTGTTGCCCAGGCTAGAGTGAGTACCATGGCATCAGCCTAGCTCACAGCAACCTCAAACTCCTGGGCTCAAGCAATCCTACTGCTTCAGCCTCCTGAGTAGCTGGGACTACAGGCATGCGCCACCATGCCCGGCTAATTTTTTCTATATATATTAGCTGGCAAATTAATTTCTTTCTATTTATAGTAGAGATGGGGTCTCGCTCTTGCTCAGGCTGGTTTCAAACTCCTGACCTTGAGCAATCTGCCCGTCTCGACCTCCTAGAGTGCTAGGATTACAGGCGTGAGCCACCACGCCTGGCCTATTTCTTTTTATTTTATTTATTAATTTATTTATTTTGAGACAGAGTCTTGCTTTGTTGCCCAGGCTAGAGTGTGTGCCATGGTGTCAGCTTAGCTCACAGCAACCTCAAACTCCTGGGTTCAAGCAATCCTGCTGCCTCAGCCTCCCAAGTAGCTGGGACTGCAGGCATGTGCCACCATGCCCGGCTAACTTTTTCTATATATAGTAGTTGGCCAATTAATTTCTTTTTGTTTATAGTAGATATGGGGTCTCGCTCTTGCTCAGGCTGCCTTTGAACTCCTGACCTCGAGCAATCCGCCCGCCTCGTCCTCCCAGTGTTAGGATTACAGGCGTGAGCCGCCGCGCCTGGCCTTCACTAACTATTTCTTATTCCTTTTTCCCTGAGATAGCACCTCCTCTCATCATGGCATTTTGCCTGGTGGAATGACTCAAATCTTAATTGCTGAAAGGTCTGGGTCATAGATATCCTTCCTCAATTGAGTTGTTGTAATTTTCCATTAACTGTAATCACAAAACATGAGAATACTAAGAAAATCTCTAGATATTTCAGACATACTCTTTCTTGGCCCCTTGTGTAGCAGGAACCCAATCTCCCTTTCATCATCAGGTGTCATTGCCCTAGCCAGTACAGGACCTCTTCCTTTGCCTATTGATTGAGAGAGATGAAGAGACCAAAATGGCCAGCTGGAAGTATAAATTCCTTTTCAGTGGAATCACTGTTGTGTCCCTTGGTGAAAGCATTTCTCCCTTTAGAACAAATCCCTGTAGTTCAGCAGAGCCTAAAGAGAGGGATGGGAAGTATTTTTGCTAGTGAATCACTGGGGGAAATAGTGAGTAGAGGTAATCCTATTTCCACCCATTGATTTTAGGACCCATGAATCCTGACTATGGAAGAGAACTCAAACTAGGTTGGATACTGACACATAACAAACATTGCTTCCTACAAGTATTTGCTCAGCTCTGCAAGTTATTGCCATATAGCTAGCCTCAGAACCAAGTCTTCCCAGGGCCATTCCACTGTTCTATTGATCCAATCAATTCAAGGTAATGGGGGAACATAATAAGACCAGTGAATTCCCATGGGCATGGGCCCACTGCTGCTTTTTATTTCCTGTGAAGCGAGTCTCTTATTTAGAGATGATGCTGTGTGGAAATCCATCATGGTGAATAAGGCATTTTCTAAGTCCACAAATGTTGATTTTCTCAAAGTACTATGGGTGAGAAGGAAAATCCAAATGCAGAATAAGTGTCTATTTGAGTAACAACAAAGCACTGTCCCTTCCATAACGGAAATGGTCCAATGTAATCACCTGCCACCAACTAGCTGGCTGATCATTCTGGAGACAGGTGCCACATAATAGGCTTCCTGCTGGTCTCCATTTCTGGCAGATTGAGCACTCAGCAGTGGCTGCATTGAGGTTGGCCTTGGTGGGTGGAAGTCCATGCTACTGAGCATAACCTCCATCCCTGCCACCTTGGACACTTTGTTCTTGAGCCCATAAGATTATGACACAAGTGTTGGGGAAAGTGGCTGATTGATATCCAGATAATGGGGATCGTATCCATCAGATTATTAAAATTCTGCTCTGCTGAGGTTAGCTTTTGCTGAGAACTCTCATAAGTCTCAAATATCTTCACATTGTATATTCATTTGGACAGGTATATGCACATACCTCTTCCCAAGACCTCCTTGTCACAAATTTTCAAGCATGTATCTTCAAAGTCCCTGACCATTCAGCCAATGAATGGGGCAGAGCCTATGCATGGATACATGCTCATACCTCTGGCTGTCTCTCCTCCAGGCAGAAGGAACAACCAAGTGCACTGCTCAAAGTTCTTCCCTCTGGGAGGATTTCCCTTCACCAGTGTCCTTCAGGACTGTCCCAGTTGGGACTGCACTACTGTAGCTGCCCACTTTTGGCATGTGTGGTAGATGGGGGAATGTTTGTGTCCCAAGATTTCATACATTGAAACCCTAACCTCCAATGTGATGGTATTTGGAGGTAGGGCCTTTGGGAAACAATTAGGTTTAGATGAGGTCATGAGGGCGGGGCCCCTATGGTGGGGTTAGTGCTCTTATAATTAGAGCAGAAATAATTTGCTCCTTCCCACCCACAACATGTGAGGATATAGCAAGGTGGCCAAGTGCAAGCCAGGAAGAGGGCCCTCACTAGAACTTGACAATGGTGGCACCCTGATCTCAGACTTCCCAGTCTCCAGAACTGTGAGAAATAAATGTCTGGTGTTTAAGCCACCCAGTCTATGTGATTCTGTCATAGCAGCCTGAGAAGACTGAGGCAGCAATATTCTGATTATGGGATGGGATCTTTCCCAGATCCCATCTCCTGTACATTCAATCAAATGTCAATACTAATACCTAGAAAAGGCTGCAGCTCCAGGGTAGAGAGCAGTTAAAGGTGGGTCATTTATTGATTTTCAAGTATCTGTTCTGGGAAACATAGAAGACCAGCTATAAGGGTTAGAGGCAAGCTTAATAAGAGTAACTGGGCCCTGTCTCAGAGGAGGCAACTTCCTGGGAGTACTCAGAGCTGGCAGGATGAGGCAGAGGCAGAAATAGGAGCAGATGTGAGGTAGGCCTCCCTCCCCTGGGAAATCCTGTCAGGGAGGGTAAGTGAGAAAGTTCTGGAACCAGGGTTATGTGACCAGTAGAATGCAGTGGGAGACTGAGTCAGGAGGATCCTAAAGCTGCAGCATCTGGTGAGACCCCATTGAAGGAGTAGAAAGTACTTTGGGGCCAAGACAGACCTGGCTTTGAGGTATTGCTCCAGGTATGCCCTTATTTGCCTCTTACCTGGGGCTACTTATCTAACCTCTGTGTTTCCATATATTCTTCTGTAAACTGAGGGTGATCATAGCAGCTACCTCCTAGGATTATTGTGAGGATTTGAAAAATAACTAATTTGTTCAGTATTTACTGAAAACATTCTAAGTGCCAGGCATTTATCTAGGCATGAAAAAACAGTGAACTAAATACTGTTCTCATGGAGCTTACATTCCACTTGGCGGCTAAGGCCCTAAACAACCAGAGCAACTGTAGAATAATGGTAAATTCTCTGCCAAAAGCTGAAATGGGGTAAAGAGAAAATGAGTAAATGATACTTTGAATTTGGTAGTCAGGGAAGGCCTCTCTGGGAAGACATCTAACCTGAGACAGGAGTAAAGGACCTTGGTTCTACTCTGAAGGGCCTCAGCTTCTGCAGAGTCCCCTTTTCTCCAAGGTCAGAGAAAAAGAAGGGACAAGGGTATTAGTAAGTCTTCCTGGGGATCACAGCTCATATTGGTGGGTTCCAGCCAGCATGTACTCTTTTCTTCCTGAATGTCTGCCCTGCTCCAGCATAAAATGGGGACACAACAATCTTACAGAAACAGCTTAATGAACTCCTACCATTACATAAGGCCATTTCCTAATAACAAATCTTCACACACAAATATTATCTTCTACTGGTTCTGCTTTTCTGGTTGAAGCCTGATGGATACAGATTTTGATATTAAATATGGTTTCATAAGAATAGAATCTTAATAAAATTTTTTTTTTGAGACAGAGTCTCGCTTTGTTGCACAGGCTAGAGTGAGTGCCATGGCATCAGCCTAGCTCACAGCAACCTCAAACTCCTGGACTCAAGCAATCCTACTGCCTCAGCCTCCCGAATAGCTGGGACTACAAGCATGCACCACCATGCCCGGCTAATATTTTTCTCTATATATTAGTTGGTCAATGAATTTCTTTCTATGTATAGTAGAGACGGGGTCTCGCTCTTGCTCAGGCTGGTTTCAAACTCCTGACCTCGAGCAATCCTCCCTCCTCGGCCTCCCAGAGTGCTAGGATTACTTACAGGTGTGAGCCACCGTGCCTGGCTTTAATAAAAAATTATCTAAACTTGTTCTGGGTTTTTTGGAATTCCTTCTTTAATATGATTCAATTTAAAGATCTTAGTGGGCTGGGTGTGGTGGCTCTCACACCGGTAATCCTTGCACTCTGGGAGGCTGAGGCAGGCGGGAGCATTGCTTGAGCTCAGGAGTTTGAGACCAGCCTGAGCAAGAGCAAGATCCCGACTCTACTATGAATACAAAGAAATTAGCCAAACAACTAAAAAAATAGAAAAAAAAATTAGCCAGGCACAGTGGCATGTGCCTGTAGTCCCAGCTACTTGGGAGGCTGAGGCAGGAGGATCACTTGAGTCTAGGAGTTTGAGGTTGCTGTGAGCTAGGCTGATGCCATAGCACTGTAGCCTGGGCAACAGAGTGAGACTCTGTCTCAAAAAAAAAAAAAAAAAAAAAAAAGAAAAGAAAAGAAAAAAGAAAAAGAAAATGATGTGCTCAGGTCCTTAAAGTCCCATATCAAGGTCCACATAAAAGACCTGAAAGCTTCCATGACTGTCCATGAAAAAACCCTTATCCCTCATAGCCACAGCGCTGAGATTTGGGAAAACTAAATCCAAAATCTAATCCTGTGATTGACTGAATTACAATAAAATTGAATTCCTAGCCTCTCAAGGTCTCTTCTGTTAGGGCCCTGATTGGGGATGAATTGGGATTCTGAAAATTGGAATGTGACATATACACAGACTCTGATGAAGCTGGGTACCTTGAGCTCCTAAATTCTGTGAGATTTATTTTCCAGCAGAAAAACACACCTTCACTCCTGGAGGAGTTTATTTCTCCTCTGCCTGAAGAACCTGCCATAGTGTCATCCGAGGTAGTTGCCTTGCAGGACACTGCTAAGCCTCCTGAGAAGCTGGGTACCTTGAGCCCCTAAATTCCATGAGATATATTTTCCAGGTCATTAGCACTGCTCTAATTATAAAAATAGTAATCAAAAAGCAATATTGCAGGCCGGGCGCTGTGGCTCACGCCTGTAATCCTAGCTCTTGGGAGGCCGAGGCGGGCGGATTGCTCAAGGTCAGGAGTTCGAAACCAGCCTGAGCAAGATCGAGACCCCGTCTCTACTATAAATAGAAAGAAATTAATTGGCCAACTGATATATATATAAAAAATTAGCCGGGCATGGTGGCACATGCCTGTAGTCCCAGCTACCCGGGAGGCTGAGGCAGAAGGATCGCTTGAGCCCAGGAGTCTGAGGTTGCTGTGAGCTAGGCTGACGCCATGGCACTCACACTAGCCTGGGCAACAAAGCGAGACTCTGTCTCAAAAAAAAAAAAAAAAAAAGCAATATTGCTTTTCTGGAGGGACTGGAGTAATTGGTGGTACCATCAAGGGGTAAAAAGGTGAAGAGTGGTGACTCTTCAGCCATCTCTTACCTTGCCTATTTGTCCTGTGCAGAAATAGATGGATCTTGGAGAACTGCAGCCAAAGATCATAAAGTTAATCAGACGGTGGTTAGTACAGCAGCTGCTGTACTATGGCTGGTTTTATTGCTTTAGCAATCATCATATCCCTGGACACCTGATGTACTGTATTTATTGTGTTTCAGTAATTATCACAAGGAGGAGTTTGGCTGCAGCTGCAAAGGACAGCAATGCACCATCACTTCCTACCTCAGGTTTATAGCAACTCTCTAGACTTACGTTCTAAACTAGACCTTAGGGACCCTGATCACCTTTCCCTTACATCAGATGTGACACCATTCCTTTGCATTGGTGACATTATGCTGATTGAGCAGGAAGTAGCAACTAATCCAGACACATTGGCAACACAGTTGCAAGACAGAATGTGAGAAATAATTCTCATACAAAATCAGGGATCTTCCAAGTGAGTGAAATTTTTATTGATCTAGTAATCTGAGGCATGATGGTGCCTATAAGGTCAACAGCAAGTTCCTACATCTTGCCTTTCTCACCACTTCAAAAGAAACACAGCAACAAGTTGCCTACTACATGCTGGTTGTAGAATATACCTCAGTGTTGTGTGCTACTATGACCCATTGACAAGTGACTGAAATCCTACTAGCTTGGAGTAGGGCCCAGAAAAAGAGAAGGTTCTCTGATCCTGCACTTGTGGTCTCATGGGGAATTCCCTGTGATCCATTCACTGGAAAATAAAAAATATTGTGCCTGATTTTTACTTCTTACTTCAGAATATGCAGGTACTACCTATATTAGTTTGCTACTGCTGTACAACAAACTAGTCCCAATTTAGCAGCTTAAAGCAACACAAATGTATAATCAAGCAGTTCTATAGATCAAAAATCCTGGCAGAGCAGGCACAGTGGCCTACTCCTGTAATCCTAGCACTCTGGGAGGCCAAGGCGGGAGGATCACTTGAGGTCAGGAGTTCAAGATCAGCCTGAATAAGAGTGACACCCGATCTCTACTAAAAATGGAAAAATAAGTCAGGCATGATGGTACAGGGCTGTAGTCCCAGCTACTTGGGAGGCTGAGGCAGGAGGATCGCTTGAGCCCAGGAGTTTGAGGTTGCTATGAGCTAGGCTGATGCCACAGCACGCTAGCCTGGCCAACAGAGTGAGACTCTGTCTCAAAAAAAAAAAATCCTGGTAGGCTTGATTGGTTTCTCTGCTTAGGATCTCACAAAATAAAAGACCAAGCTGGTAATTAAATGGAGACTCAGAGAGAAACTGCTTTCAAGCTCATTCGGGTTATTGGAAGGTCTGACTTCTCAAAGTTGTACAACTGAGGCCTCCATTTCCTTGGTGTCTCAGTTGAGGCCACTCTAAGCTACTAGGAACACCCCCATACTTCTTTAGGTGCACCCCTCTATCTATAAAATAGCTAGTTTTATGAAACAAGGGCCCTGTAAATCATTGTGGAAAGGATAGTACTTTTAATAAATCTACTTGATAACTACAGGGAAAATATAAACCTTGACTCTTACCTCATCCCATTCTGTAACACTTTATTAGAGATGGATAGAATCTAGCAAAAACTTAGGATATTATCTGCATGGCTTTAGGGTAGACAAATAGGTTTTTCATAACCATAAAAAAGCACTAACAATACCAGGCATGATGGCTCACACTTCTAATCCCAGTGCTTTGGGAGGCCAAGGCGGGAGGATCACTTGAGGACAGCAGTTTGAGACGAGGCTGGGCAACATATCGAGATTCCATCTCTAAAAAAAAAAAAATTAAAAATGCTGAGGTGGGAGGATGGCTTGATTCCAGGAGTTCAAGGCTGCAATGAACTATGATTGCACCACTTCACTTCAGCCTGGGGGACAGAGTAAGACCCTGTCTCTAAAAGAAAAAAAACAACAACACAAAAATCAAAGCATTAACCATAGAGAATGGATTGCTTAATTAGACATAATTAAATTTAAAAACTTCTGTTCAGGAAGAGGAGAATCAAGATGGTGGACGAGAAACACCGCCAGAGAGAGTGTCTCTGCAGAAAAGACAGATTCTAGCAGAAATTAGAAGAAAGAAGCAAGAAGATGAGCCTACATCGGATGAGGGTCGGAAGGAGGAGTACCTGAGACCCCGGGAGACTCCACAGGAGGAGGTCGCGGAAGAGAACTGGAAGCTGAGACCCCCGGAGCAGCCCGGAGACCAGCGGGAAGGGTAGGTGTATGTGCCGTTTCCCCTCCCCTGCATTTGGGACTACTGGTGGGCTCCCCAGTGGGTGGAGAGACCTGCGGACACCAGCCCAGAGACGGCCGCCACCAGTGAGCGGTAAGCCAGTAGCGGACACGGCACCAGGCTCCCAACTCCCTTGGGGCACCTCCGTGTGCACAGACCCGAGCCGCGCGGCAGACGCCATATTGGCTCCTCCTCCCCTCCCCCGACCCTACCCGTGGCTGCCCAGAGAGACAATACACCAGCCGGAGGCACCTACAGGGAATCGACCTTCCCTTTTGGGGCCCTACAGCTGACTAAGGGGAACTCAGACTGTGAGCTCCCTACCCGCCAGCACTCCCAGGTGCTGCTGGCACCGTGATCCCAGGAGAATGGGGCAGACACTGAGGCTGAGAGACATAGACCCAGCTTGGGCTCCCTGTGGGCGAATTGGGACTGGCACTGCTCTCCCTGGTGGGGATATAGTTTGAACTCTGGGACCCAGAGGTCAGACCTGCAGACCAGATCCCTTGCACCGAGGTCTAGCATTGTCCAGGGCACAGGAGGGATATATGTGAACAGCCTACTGAGGTGTGTGTGCCTCCAGGGGCAGATCAGCGTCCTAGAGGGCAACCCTCCTCCCAAAAGGAGGCCGTGCCCGCAGCCCAGGTGGCGTTCCTGGGCAGGGAACCTCCCCAACAGCATCACAGTCCAGGGAGGCCGGTGGCCTGTGGTCTGGCCTGCTGGCAGAGGCCCAGGATTAGCCGCGGAGTTGGGGATGGTGGAAAGAAGCGAGGCCCGCTCCAGACTTCGGGTCTCAGACAGCTGCACCCCCACACACAGACTCTCTGACTGAGTGTGGCCATTCCAGCCCTGCCCTGACAGCTTTTCCTGGAAGCAGAGAACAGAACTTTGACCCCTGCTAATGGCATTGGTGGTGCCTGAGGGCAGGCTTACCCAACCCAGCTCCGCCCAGACTCTCTCCTAGACCAGCCCTCACTGAGGTGGAGAAAAGGACACACCTGGAAGTGCCAGGGCCCCACAGACCACCTGAGGAACTAGAGTGCCTATCTACAAAACAAGAGCTGATAAGAGTACACAAAAACAACAACGTAGCCTGTTCCTGCAAACAAGCGCCACCTACTGACAGGCAGGACATCCTGCACAGCCTTTTCACGACACCTACTGACTCATTATACAGGGAGTGGTCGAATCTCACCCACAGACACCACCTACGGGCTCAGAAACTAAACAAGGTGTGTGTATACCCAAACAAAAACCTAAAGAAAAGAAACAACAACTGATCGACATGGGAAGAAATCACCGAAGGAACTCTAGACATATGAAGAACCAAACGGAAAACACACCCCCAAAGAGGAGCACCAGCCCCCTAGAAACAGACACCAACCAAAATCAGGCAACCAAAATGACAGAAGAGGAATTTCATATGTGGATCATAAGAAAACTCACTAACCTGCAACAACAACTCAATAATCAACACAAAGAAACCACAAAAGGCCTCCAGGACCTAGAACAAAAGTTCACTAAAGAAATAGACACAATGAAGAAAAGTTTAACTGAATTGCTAGAAATGAAGAATCAATTCAGGAACTACAAAATACAGTGGAAAGTCTCAAGAACAGGGTAGATCAAACAGGAGAAAGAATCTCAGAGACTGAAGATAACACCCTCCAACTAAAAACCGTCACAGAGATAGAGCAGAGAAACAAGAGAAAAGAGCAAAGCCTACAAGAGATGTGGGATTATGTGAAGAAACCTAATGTGAGGGTCATAGGGTTACCAGAAGGGGAAGAAGATAATACTCAAGGGTTGGACAAGCTATTTGAAGATATAATCGAGGAAAATTACCCAGGCCTTGCTCAAAATCTCGATAAACAAGTTCAAGAAGCTCAGAGGACCCCTGGGAGATTCAATGCAAACAGGAAGACGTCACAACATGCAGTCATGAGACTGACCAAAATATCAACTAAAGAGGCCCTTCTAAGAGCTGTAAAATGAAAGAAGCAAGTAACATACAAGGGAAAGCCAACTCAAATAACACCAGACTTCTCTAATGAGACTTTACAAGCAAGGTGAGACTGGGGCCTCATTCTCACTCTTTTGAAGCAAAAAAATGCCCAGCCTGGAATCTTATTTCCTGCAAAACTAAGCTTCATATATGAAGGAGAAATAAAGACATTCTCAGACAAGCAAAGTCTCAGAGAATTCACCAAGACAAGACCAGCCCTACAAGAAGTACTCAAAACAGTGTTATGCATGGAACACCATAATAAAAAAACTCACGAATATAAAAATAACCAAAACCCAAAGATTAAAGGCCAGATAATACAATGGCTCAAGTGAGAAATCAAAGCAACAACATCCAACCCAACAGAATGAACAATAATCTACCTTACCTATCAGTTCTCCCAATAAATGTGAATGGCTTAAACTCTCCACTCAAGAGACATAGGCTGGCTGAATGGATAAGAAAATACAGGCCAAGTAAATGCTGTCTTCAGGAAACACATCTAACCTGCAAGGATGCATATAGACTAAAAGTAAAAGGGTGGAGATCAGTATTCCAGGCAAGTGGAAGCCAAAAGAAGCCTGGCGTGGCAGTTCTAATTTCAGACGATTTAGTTTTTAAAGCAACAAAAGTAGTGAAAGACAAAGAGGGTCATTATATAATGGTGAAGGGCACACTTCAACAAGAAGAGATAACAATTTTAAATATATATGCACCCAACTTAGGTGCACCCAGATTCATAAAGCAAACCTTACTGGAGCTAAGCAAATGGATTAATAGCAACTGCATAATCACCGGAGATTTCAACACCCCACTGATGGCACAAGACAGATCCTCCAAACAGAAAATTAATAAAGAAATAATGGACTTAAACAAAACTCTGGAACAATTGGGTCTGACTGACATCTACAGGACATTCTACCCATAATCCACTGAATATACGTTCTTCTCATCAGCTCACGGGACATTCTCTAAGATTGACCATATCCTAGGACACAAAGTAAATCTCAAGAAATTTTAAAAAATAGAAATCATACCATGTACCTTCTCGGATCACAGTGGAATAAAAGTAGAAATCAACCCTAACAGAAACTCACATTTCTACACAAAAACGTGGAAATTAAACAACCTCCTACTAAATGATTACTTCATAAATGAAGAAATCAAGATGGAAATAAAAAACATTCTATGAAGAAAATGACAATGGAGAGACAAGTTATCAAATCCTCTGGGACACAGCTAAAGCAGTTGTGAGAGGAAAGTTTATCTCCATAAATGCCTATAACCAAAAGACAAGAAGATCACAAATAGACAATCTAATGTAACGACTCAAAGAGCTGGAAAAAGAAGAACAGACCAACCCCAAACCCAGCAGAAGAAGTGAAATCAACAAGATCAAATCAGAACTAAACGAAATTGAAAACAGGGAAGCTATTCAGGAGATTAATAAAACAAAAAGTTGGTTCTTTGAAAAAATAAACAAAATGGACACACCATTGGCTAAGCTAATGAAAAGCAGAAAAGAGAAATCTCTAATAAGCTCCATCAGGAACAAAAAAGGAGATATCACAACTGATCTCAAAGAGATACAAGATATAATTTATGAATACTACAAAAATCTTTATGCACACAAACTGGAAAATGTGGAGGAAATGGACAAATTTCTAGAAACACACAGCCTCCCTAGGCTCAACCAGAAGAAATAGATTCCCTGAACAGACCAATCTCAAGAGCTGAAATAGAAACAGCAATTAAAAATCTCCCTAAAAAGAAAAGTCCCGGTCCAGATGGCTTCACACCCGAATTTTACCACACTTACAAAGAAGAACTAGTACCTATCTTGCAGAAACTATTCCACAACATCGAGAAGAACGGAAACCTCCCCGACACCTTTTATGAAGCGAATATTACTCTGATACCAAAATCAGGAAAGGATGCAACAAAAAAAGAAAACTACAGACCAATATCCCTAATGAATATAGATGCAAAAAATATCAACAAAATCTTAGCTAACTGAATCCAGACGCTTATCAAAAAAATAATCCATCACGACCAAGTGGGCTTCATCCCAGGGATGCAGGGATAGTTCAACATAAGTATATCTATAAATGCAATTCACCACATAAACAGAAACAAAAACAAAGACCACATGATTCTTTCCATAGATGCAGAAAAAGCTTTTGACAAAATTCAACACCCTTTCATGATACGAACACTTAAGAAAATAGGCATAGAAGGGACATACCTAAAAATGATACAAGCCATATATGACAGAACCATAGCCAACATCATACTGAATGGGGAAAAATTGAAATCATTCCCACTTAGAACTGGAACCAGACAAGGCTGCCCACTATCTCCACTTCTGTTCAACATAGTTCTGGAAGTCCTGGCTATAGCAATCAGACAGGAAAATGGAATTAAAGGTATCCAAATAGGGGCAGAAGAGATCAAACTTTCACTGTTTGCTGATGATATGATATTATATCTAGAAAACCCCAAAGATTCAACCAAGAAACTCCTGGAACTGATCAATGAATTTAGTAAAGTCTCAGGATACAAAATCAATACACAGAAATCAGAGGCATTCATATATGCCAACAACAATCTAATTGAGAACCAAATCAAAGACTCAATTCCCTTCACAATAGCAACAAAGAAATTAAAGTACCTAGGAATATACTTAACCAAGGAGGTAAAAGACCTCTACAGGGAGAACTCTGAAACACTGAGGAAGGAAATAGCAGAGGATGTAAACAGATGGAAATCCATTCCATGCTTGTGGATCAACAGACTCAACATCATTAAAATGTCTATACTACCCGAACTGATCTACAGATTCAATGCAATACCTATTAAATCCCATCAGCATTCTTCACAGATATAGAAAAAATAATTTTTCGCTTTGTATGGAACCAAAGAAGACCCTGAATATCAAAAGCAATTCTAGGCAACAAAAACAAAATGGGAGGCATTAATATGCCAGATAGCAAACTATACTACAAAGCTGTAGTAATTAAAACAATCTGGTATTGGCACAAAAATAGGAATATTGACCAGTGGAACAGATGTGAGAATCCTGATATAAAACCATCCTCATATAGCCATCTAATCTTTGACAAAGCAGACAAAAACATACGCTGGGGAAAAGAATCCCTTTTCAATAAATGGTCTTGGGAAAACTGGATAGCCACCTGTAGAAGGCTAAAACAGGACCCACACCTTTCACCTCTCACAAAAATCAACTCACGCTGGATAACAGACTTAAACCTAAGGTATGAAACTATTAGAATTCTAGAGGAAAAAGTTGGAAACACTCTCCTAGACATCGGCCTAGGCAACGAGTTTATGAAGAAGTCCCCGAAGGCAATCACAGCAGCAACAAAAATAAATAAATGGGACATGATCAAACTACAAAGCTTCTGCACAGCCAAAGAAATAGTCATGAAAGTAAACAGATAACCTACAGAATGGGAGAAAATTTTTGCATCCTATGCATCCGATAAGGGACTGATAACTAGAATATACTTAGAACTCACGAAAATCAGGAAGAAAAAATCAAATAACCCCATTAAAAAGTGGGCAAAGGACTTGAACAGAAACTTTTCTAAAGAAGACAGAAGAGGCCGGGCGCGGTGGCTCACGCCTGTAATCCTAGCTCTCTGGGAGGCCGAGGCGGGCGGATTGCTCAAGGTCAGGAGTTCGAAACCAGCCTGAGCAAGAGTGAGACCCCGTCTCTACCATAAATAGAAAGAAATTAATTGGCCAACTAATATATACAAAAAATTAGCCGGGCATGGTGGCGAATGCCTGTAGTCCCAGCTACTTGGGAGGCTGAGGCAGGAGGATTGCTTGAGCCAGGAGTTTGAGGTTGCTGTGAGCTAGGCTGACGCCACGGCACCCACTCTAGCCTGGGCAACAAAGCGAGACTCTGTCTCACAAAAAAAAAAGAAAAGAAGACAGAAGAATGGCCAACAAACATATGAAAAAATGCTCAACATCTCTAATCATCAGGGAAATGCAAATCAAAACCACAATGAGATATCACTTAACTCCAGTGAGAATGGCCTTTATCAAAAAGTCTCCAAACAGGGGGGAGGGGGGGAAATGGGCATTTATTGAAACCTTAAAATCTGTACCCCCATAATATGCCGAAAAAAAAAAAGTCTCCAAACAATAAATGCTGGCGTGGACGCGGAGAGAGAGGAACACTCCTACACTGCTGGTGGGACTGCAAACTAGTTCAACCTTTGTGGAAAGCAATATGGAAATACCTTAAAGCGATACAAATGAATCTACCATTTGATCCAGCAATCCCATTGCTGGGCATCTACCCAAAAGATCCAATGACACTCTACAAAAAAGACACCTGCACTCGAATGTTTATAGCAGCACAATTCATAATTGCAAGGCTGTGGAAACAGCCCAAGTGCCCATCAATCCAAGAATGGATTAATAAAATGTGGTATATGTATACCATGGAGTACTATTCAGCTCTAAGAAACAATGGTGATATAGCACATCTTATATTTTCCTGGTTAGAGCTGGAACCCATACTACTAAGTGAAGTATCCCAAGAATGGAAAAACAAGCACCAGATATATTCTCCAGCAAACTGGTATTAACTGAGTAGCACCTAAGTGGACACATAGGTGCTACAGTAATAGGGTATTGGGCAGGTGGGAGGGGGAAGGGGGGCAGGTATATACATACATAATGAGTGAGGTGTGCACCATCTGGGGGATGGTCATGATGGAGACTCAGACTTGTCAGGGGAGGGGGGGAATGGGCATTTTTTGAAACCTTAAAATATGTACCCCCATAATATGCCAAAATAAAAAAAGAAGAATCCCCCTCCTTTGCAGGGATCCACACTTCGAGGAATAGTCCCAACTGCCTGATATCTCAAAGGGTTTCCTGAGAAAGAGAGCAAAGCCCCAGCGCAGAGAAACAACACCCAAGGTAAAGTTTCCTCCCCTGTGGCTGAGACAGAGCTCCCAGAGACCCTAGGCTTAGAGTATCCATGGAAGAGTACCCATCCCAGCCACCCCTGAGGGTGATAGAGCACGGAAGGATGAATATCCCTCAGCACTAAGAAAGAGCACCTACTAAGAGTCCCTGTCAGCGATGAGCAGAACAAAAGAAAAGCCACAACATCATAGCTAAGACAGAGCACCCAAGGAAAAATGCTCCCCTAGTCTGACATAAACACCCAAGGAAGAGTCTCTCACTTCTGAGATGAAGTGCTCAAGGGAGAGTAACCCCACAGAGCAGAGACAATGCATTCAAAGAGAAGCCACCACTCCAGGGCAGATACAGAGCACCCAAGGAAGAGTCTCCCCTTCAGGGCTTAGATAGAGTGCCAATAAACACTGTCACCCCCAGGAGTGAGATACGCAACTGAGAAAGAGTCCCCTCACCAGTGCTGAGGTAATTATCCCAGAAAAAGTCCCTCACACTACTGAGACAGAGCACCCAAGGAAGCCCACCGTCCCTCAAATAGTTGAGATAGGGTGCCCAAGGAAGTCTTTCCGCAGTGCTGAGATATGCACCCAAGAATGTTAAACCATACAGCTGACATACAGCATCTAAGGGACAGTACCACACACAGGACTGAGAACACCCAAGGGAGGGACACGCTCAGGAGCTGAATTAGAGCACCCACAGAGAAGTGTTCCCATCAACAACCCTGAAATTTCGACCTTGTTTAACACTCGCAAAATGGCAACAAAGTTGCTGTGGTGCACCAGCACTGGTGGAACTTTCTAGAAACCTTCCCTTTGGCAGTTGGTGGAAATGCCCTCCCTGGGGTGTCTGGGAAATATGTGCATGGAGAGGGGGGCGCGGAGGGGGTGCGGGGGGGCCGGGCATCTCACCAGAAGTGCTCTGATATGTCGCTGCCCAAGGGGATGCAAGGGAAGCTGCTAGTTCAGAGTGCTTCTGGCCGCCGTGCCCTGCCCCGACTGGGCACTGGGAAGCTGCGTGCGGTGCCAGAGCCTGGCGGGGACAAGCCTCGTGCCCAGCAGGGCCTGCGGTGCCAGCCCGCCACAGCCAGGAAGCGGTTTTCCCCTTAACTGTCTCTGGCGCCCTCTGCAGACAATCTTCGGTGACGGCTGCCACCGCAAAAATAACGAAAGAACTCAGAACCTTTCCACAGAGCAGGACAAAAGGGCGAATTCGCGGCTGCCGGGCAGTATAACCAGCACGCCGTATTAGCAGATTAAAGGAGGAAAGTCATGCGATCGTTCCAATCGGCGGAGAAAACACAGGTGCTAGAACGCAGCACCTGCTCGGGAGGAAACATTACAGGCGTTTAAGAAGGGTCTCTATGGGCATCCCCGGCACACGTTATTCCCAGGGGAGGAACACTGGCCGCATTCTCTGTCGAACAAGTAGGACACGCGTGCCCGCTGTCATCACAGTGACAGTGCAGCACTGCGCTGCAGGACTTGCTGGCTCGCACCTGAAGAGAGGAGGGGGAGGGGCTGTCCACACAGAGAGCGCTCGGCTTAATTGAGCACGGGCCCTGGGGGTGGCGCTGTTCAGGGAGTCTGGGGACATGTCAAGGAGTGACCACTGTCTGCGAGCAGAGACTGTAGGGGAGCTTCAACCAGTAGCCCCCTCCAGTGGCTGACAGGTGGCTGGCGCTCAGAGCCACCACTGTTGTGAGGGGGTTGCTTTCAAGGCTCCCACGGAGCTGAGGGAAGACGGCAAGTTGAAACGCCACAAAGCTTACTGTTCTTACTGTGCTTTAGCCGTTTTCATTGAATAAACAACGTTCTTCAGAATGCTGCAAGCCTTTGTTCATTTCCAGAGTCCTGAAAATGCTTATATGGACAATATTTGCCACTGTTTTACAGAGGAGTGGATTTGCAGAGGGCTTTCCTCACGATTCCAGAGCTGTCTCTTCCGATATGTTACATTTTAAACTAAGTGTAAATCCAACAAATGAGACTGTAAAGAATTTATATTTCTCTCTCTCTCTCTCTCTCTCTCTCTGTTTTTTTTTTTTTGTTTGTTTGAAAGCTAATGTAGGCTGGGCGCGGTGGCTCACGCCTGTAATCCTAACACTCTGGGAGGCTGAGGCGGGCGATCCCTCAAGGTCAGGAGTTCGAAACTAAAAATAGAAAGAAATTAATTGGCCAACTAAAAATATATATAAAAAAAAATTAGCCGGGCATGGTGGCGCATGCCTGTAGTCACAGCTACTTGGGAGGCTGAGGCAGGAGGATTGCTTGAGCCCAGGAGTTTGAGGTTGCTGTGAGGTAGGCTGACGCCACGGCACTCTAGCCTGAGTAACAGAGTGAGACTCTGTCTCAAAAAAAGAAAGGGAGGGAGGGAGGGAGGGAGGGAGGGAGGGAGGAAGGAAGGAAGGAAGGAAGGAAGGAAGGAAGGAAGGAAGGAAGGAAGGAAGGAAGGAAGGAAGGAAGGAAGGAAGGAAGGAAGGAAATGAAACATGGAAGAATGGAAAAATAAACACCACATGTACTCAGTATTAAATTAGAACTAAAAGGGCCATGTGTGGTGGCTCACGCCTGCAATCCTAGCACTCTGGAAGGCAGATCGCTCAAGGTCAGGAGTTCAAAACCAGCCTGAGCAAGAGTGAGATCCCATCTCTATTAAAAAAATAGAAAAAAAATTAATTGGCCAACTAAAAACATATGGAAAAAACAACTAGCCAGGCATGGTGGTGCATGCCTGTATTCCCAGCTATTGGGGAGGCTGAGGCAGAAGGATTGCTCAAGCCCAGGAGTTTGAGGTTGCTGCGAGCTAGGCTGAAGCCTCGGCACTTGCCTGGACAACAGAGTGAGATTCTGTCTCAAAAAGAAATAAAATAAAATACAGGATACTAAAGGCAGGGTATGAATGAAGCAGCAAATGAATGAATAAGATTTAGAAAAATATAGGACTTTAATGCCCTCTTTTGTGGAAGAGTTAGTGTTTTCTTTAGGTGGGATAGTTGTGTCATGTTAGGCAGAATTGTGACTTTGTTATTGTCTCTGCTTAGAGATTAATAATGGTATTAGGTGATGTTCGTGATACCGAAGTGACAAAGGGAGTATCACTTGTAATGTGTCAACTTGGCAAGGCCAAATTATATTACCCACAATTCTCTCTCTGGGATGTGCCTCGTGTGCCACGAGAAGGTTCTTTGAAGACTGTACATGATAGTTGAAGGACAGTGGCAGCCATTTGTAGCTCACATACATTGTTGCTGATCTGCGGATTCACCTTATTGGTTTGAAGCAGCAGTCAGACCTGCAATTTCTCTACCTTCCTCAAATCCTTCAACTTTATCTTCTGGGCCAGGTATGTGTGTTTAGCTGCATGACAAAGGACTTCTGCAGGGTATCACCAGGTCTAGGCAGTAAAAATGAACATGTCCTTGTAGAGTTCCAGATCATGTTTGTGGGTTTCATCCTGTTACCTCCCTATTCTCAGCTGAAGTGACAAAAGCCTCATAGTATTAACCTTCCATGATTGCATAAGGCCAATTCCTTTTAACAAATCAATCTGTCAACCTATCCCCTACTTTCATTAAGCATCATTGTATCACCTACTTATAGAGTTGTGTAGTTTTCCTCTGTGTTGATAGCTTGTATACACAGCCTGTCTTGAAATCCATCTTTTAAATTTTTCTTGCTAACTTCAATATTTCCTAATCAAGCATGAACAAATACCATCGTTGACAGTGAGTGGTGTTTTGAGGTCTAAATCCTTATGCTTTCATTTTATATTTTGAAAGAAAATAGTATAATTTATTTTTCTATGAAGGAATAACAAAGCTCAAGAAAGACAACTAGAAATTTCTCCAGTCTTATTGAACTTGTGAAAATCAATAAAATGTCTTATTTTTATGTATGCAAAGTCAAAATCTTTTTGTATACAAAATATTTGCTAATTAATAACTTCATTGCTAAACATAAACATTAAAGAAAAACTAAAAAATATTTTGTTTTTCTTTTAGTGCTTTAAAAGCATAGAATGTGCAAGTCATATGTGGAGACAGCAGCTTTATAGGAACTGCTGCCATAGCTCCAAACAATTACATCAGGCCAATTCCATGTAACAACTACCTTTATTATATATGTATTTGTATGTACCCACATACACATAAATATACATAAACACACATTAAAATCTCCTATTAATTCTGCTTTTCTGGTTGAAGACTGACAAATACAGATTTTAGTATTGAGTGTTTTAGTATTGAGGTTCCAAAGGGCCAAAATCTTTTTTTTTTTTTTTTGAGACAGAGTCTTGCTCTGTTGCCCCAGCTAGAGTGCCATGGCATCATCCTAGCTCACTGCAACCTCAAACTCCTGGGCTCAAGTGATCCTCCTGCCTCAGCCTCCCGAGAAGCTGGAACTACAGACATGTGCCACCACACCTGGCTAATTTTTTCTACTTTTAGTAGAGATGGAAGTTTTACTCTTGCTCAGGCTGGTCTCAAACTCCTGTCCTCAAGTGATCCTCCCACCTCGGTCTCCCAGAGTGCTAGGATTACAGGCGTTTAAGTCTGGCAAAAGGGCCAAAATCTTAATGATGCCTTCCTTGAATTCATTCTGGGTTTTCTGGAATACGTCTTTAATCTGATTACAATTAGAGGCTTTAATGATCCTGTTCCCAGTGGTGAAGTGAGCACTGGTAGTCCACAGTAGGAAGTGGCAAAAGATGGAAAATGATGAGCTTGGGACCTTAAAATCTTGCCTCAAAGTACAAAAAGATGACCTCAAAACTTCTATTACTGGCCTGAAATAAACTGTTGTCTTGCGTAGCCACCAGGCCAAGATTTGGGAAAATAAAAACCAAAGTCTACTCCTGTGAATGGCTGAATTACAACATAAATTGAATCCACAACCTCACAGGGTCTCTTCTGTTAATGTTAGGGCACTAACTGGGAGAAAGAGGATATTGAAAATTGGGATGGGAAAATATGGGTGAATACCAATGAATCTGAGCAACTTGAACCCTGTCTTAATAAGGGCTGCAATAATAAAATAACATAGACTAGGTGGCTTATAAACAACAGAAATGTATTTCTTACATTTCTGGAAGCTGGAAGTCCAAGATAAGGGTGCCTGCATGGTCAAGTTCTGGTGAGGGCCCTCTTCCAAGTTGCAGAATGTTAACTTCTTGTATCCTCACATGATAGAGAGGGCAGAAGAGTTCTCTCTGGGGTCCCTTTTACATGGGCACTAATCCCATTCCTGAGGGCCCCACCCTTATGACCTAGTCAATTCCCAAAGGCCCCACCTCCTAATACCATCACATTGGGATTAGGGTTCTAACATATGAATGTTAGGGCAACATATTCAGTCCATTGGAAACTCCTACATTCTGTGACAAGTCTTTACCAACAGAAGCAGCCCTCCCACTCCTGCTTGAGAAGGTTATTTCCCCTTTGTTTGGAGAACCTGTATGGATCTCACCTGAGATAGTAGCTTTGCAGGGCACTGTTGATCCTCCCCTGGAGCTAACGCCATCACCCCTCATTGCTTCTTTTTTTTTTTTTTTTTTTTTTTTTTGAGACAGAGTCTCACTTTGTTGCCCAGGCTAGAGTGAGTGCCATGGCGTCAGCCTAGCTCACAGCAACCTCAAACTCCTGGGCTCAAGCGATCCTCCTGCCTCAGCCTCCGAGTAGCTGGGACTACAGGCACGCGCCACAATGCCCAGCTAATTTTTTCTATATATGTTAGTTGGCCAATTAATTTCTTTCTATTTATAGTAGAGATGGGGTCTCACTCTTGCTCAGGCTGGTTTTGAACTCCTGACCTCGAGTGATCCACCCGCCTCGGCCTCCCAGAGAGCTAGGATTATAGGCGTGAGCTACCGCGCCTGGTCCCCTCATTGCTTCTTAACCTACACTTAGACTCAAGTTCCCACAGGCCAAAAAAATGAGTTAAAAACTGAGAATCATGAGGCATGACATTCATTAAAAGAACTGCATGATTTTTCTAATATACAGTATATACAGTGGCCTGGAGTAAATGTGTGAGGATGGTTCTTAAGGCTGGAGTATGAAGGTAGAAGCAATATAATGTTGGATCTGGCATCAAATATTTGTGTACAAGTTTTCTTTTTTAGACATATGCTTCTATTTCTCTTGGATATATAGTTAGAAGTGGAATTGGTAACTTTTTTATTTTTATTTTTATTTTTTTTGAGGCAGGGTCTGACTCTGTTGCCCAGGCTAGAGTACAGTGGTATCATCCTAGCTCACTGCAACCTTAAACTCTTGGGCTCACACGATCCTCCTGCCTCAGCCTCCCAAGTAATTGGAACTATAGAGATGCACTCCACTATGCTGGCACGCTGGGCTAATTTTTCTTTCTTTCTTTTTTTAGTTTTTGCTTCTTTCTTCTTTTTTTTTTTTTTTTTTTTTTTTTTTTTTTTTTTTTTTTTTTTTTTTTAAGACAGAGTCTCGCTTTGTTGCCCAGGCTAGAGTGAGTGCCATGGCATCAGGCTAGCTCACAGCAACCTCAAACTCCTGGACTCAAGCAATCCTTCTGCCTCAGCCTCCCAAGTAGCTGGGACTACAGGCATGCACCACCATGCCCAGCTAATTTTTTCTATATATATTAGTTGGCCAATTAATTTCTTTCTATTTTTAGTAGAGACAGGGTCTCATTCTTGCTCAGGCTGGTTTCGAACTCCTGACCTTGAGCAATCCGCCCGCCTTGGCCTCGCAGAGCCTCCCACGGTTACAGGCGTGAGCCACCGCGTCGGGGCCATCTTTCTTCTGTTTTTTATTTTTGTAGAGACAGGGTCTCACTATGTTGCTCAGGCTCCTCTTGAACTCCTGGCCTCAAGTGATTCTCCCACCTTAGCCTTCCAAAGTGCTGGAACTACAGGCGTGAGCCACCACACTCAGTTTAATTTTTTGATGAAATGCCAGATTGTTTTACAAAGATGCCACACCAAATTCTCCACATGCTTGACACCACTTGTTAAACACTTGTTAATAGCTGTCTCAGTGATGAGAAGTGGTATCTCCTGTGGTTTTGATTTCCATTTCCCTAATGCCTGATGATGTTGAGGGTCTATCCAGGTGTTTAAGGTTGTAGAAATGAGGTTCTGGATTCCTTGCAGGGTGTCAGCCAGGGGCCACTGTCAGCTCCTAGCACCTCCCACATATCTTGTCAGTGGAATCCTACATCTTAAAAGCAGTAAAGCAGGGTCAAATCCTTCTTGTTCTTTGACTATCTTACTTCCTCTTCTGCTCTCTGATAGAGAAATCTGTTTGCCTTTAAAGGACCCAACTGAGTGTGTCAGGCACAGGAACATCTCAGGGAAAATTGAGATAGGGAAATTATGACATCTGCAAAAGCCCATCTCTGCCTGTCGCAGCCGTTGTGGGCAGAGGCTGCGTGGCTGGGCCTGGGCGGTCGGTTGGGGCTCAGAGGAGAACACAGAGGAGGCAGGGCCGCCTGCGGTGCGGGGAACAAAGCTGGGCTGCGATGGGGCTCTGGCGCGACTCCTTTCAGCCCATGGTGCTTAATGGAGAGGACCCAGGCCACACCATGCGCGCTTCCTAGCCTGAGCTGCAGCTGCCAGGCAAGCGGATGGGGAGCCCCAGCGGCCTCAGGCAGCTGAGAGCCTTTGGGCAGGCATCCCAGGGACCCGGGATGAGTCAGCAGTGACAGCGACCGGGGCCAGCTCTGATTGCTACAGGCCAAGGCGACAGCCATGTAGCTGCCTTGTTCTGCAGATGTTCTCTCCTTTCAGCATTCGGCTGTAGCCCAACGAGTTTCCGAGCAATAAGCACAGAGATTGCTCCAGAGACCGGGAGAAGAATGCAGCTTTGAAGATGGAGCGCCTTAATACCAAGAATCTTGACTCCTTTGGCCATTAGAGAGGCCAAGTTCTCCCAATCAAACCACAGCGGCGGTGGAAGCTGCGTTTTGTATGGCTTAAAATACTTCCGGGAGATCAGGTGCAGTGGCTCAAGCCTGTAATCCTAGCACTTTGGGAGGCACAGGCAGGAGGATCATTTGAACTCAGAAGTTGGAGACCAGCCTGAGCAAGAGCAAGACCCCATCTCTACTAAAAATACAAAAATTAGCCGGGCATGGTGGCACACCCCCATAGTCTCAGCTACTCGGGAGGCTGAGGCAGGAGGATCGCTTAAGCCCAGGAATTTGAGGTTGAAGTGAGCTAAGATCACACCACTGTACTCTAGCCAGGGTGACAGAGCAAGACTGTCTCAAAAAAAAAAAAAACTTTCAGGAGTAGGCTGGAGTTAGACCTTTGCTAGAGGACAATCTCTACTTAACCCCAGACTTTTACCATGTCTTCAAAAAGATGTGGATATCAGAGTGGAGACAGTGCCCTGAGTGTGATGAGCTCTCTCTAGGGACTTATATTGCCATTCTCAGTTTCTACACAGCATTGCTGACAAGGTAAATATGAAAACTTAGAAATCCACAGAGCACAATATGGGTCTAACCTTTACCCAGGGTGCCTATCTGAAACTGACTAAATGCACAACCTTTTTCTGTGTTGTTGGTGATTATAACTGGGACTGGACTTTTCAATATTTATACAATACCTTGGCTTCCAAAATTCTGGAAAGTGCTAGTTCCTCAAGTTTCTAGGATTATTCATGCTGGAGACTCTAGTATGCACCATCAGAAAACCTGTAGGCCATCCACCCAGAATGCCCAAATGGAGTCATTCCTAATAACAAATAGTACCTCCTTCTAGAAACTCTATAGGTGGAAAGTTTACTATGGCTGCCATTTCCCCACCCAGGAAAAATGGAGAATGGGAGATATTAGGGACCATGAACTCTGTAAAAGCTATATAGGACTGCAGTGAAGAATTATAATTACAAAAGCATAAATGACAGTCTTCTATTTTTGATATTTTTCCAAATAGGATACAACAGTCAAGTAAAAGGGCCAAGGAACTGGTTTTGGCATTAATCCCAAAACAATTAAAAACTTTTAAAGGTGTCCAAATATAGTCATCCTTTCCATTTATATCTGATTAGATTTAAAACCTATGTTTTCAGTTGGAGGGGTTTTAAAGCTCAACCTGTATTATGTTAAAGGTAATCTTTATTGTTAACTGACAAGAGAGTGGAGGGGAATCCTTCTTAAATTGCATCTATTAATTGTTTTAGCTGAAACTTTGTACACTTTTCCACTTTCAAGACTTATTTTTTTTTTTTTTTTTTTTGAGACAGAGTCTCACTTGTTGCCCAGGCTAGAGTGAGTGCCATGGCGTCAGCCTAGCTCACAGCAACCTCAAACTCCTGGGCTCAAGCGATCCTCCTGCCTCAGCCTCCCGAGTAGCTGGGACTACAGGCATGCGCCACCATGCCCGGCTAATTTTTTCTATATATATTAGTTGGCCAATTAATTTCTTTCTATTTATAATAGAGACGAGGTCTTGCTCTTGCTCAGGCTGGTTTCCAACTCCTGACCTTGAGCAATCCGCCCGTCTCGGCCTCCCAGAGAGCTAGGATTACAGGCGTGAGCCACCGCGCCTGGCCTCAAGACTTATTTTAAGTGCTGCACAATTTATTTAAAATTGTCATCATGAGAAAAAAATGTATTACAATGAAAATGTTAGAATTTTAATAGAATGAGCCATTTCACTCTTGACGCAGTTATTTGGAAGGGATTGTTTCACTGGTTTTACAATTCGAAAGTTGTTTGTTAAACATCCTGTCAGAAAAGAGTCATTTTTAGTTTTAAACACTCCTGGATTATTGTATTAAGATTTGCCTGTGCTTTGGAACCTTCATAGAACACTTTCTTTTAGAATATATTTGATTGATAAGAAAGTTTAAACATTGTTTTCACCTCAATGTGGGAACACAGTTGTTTTGTTTTTCTTTTAGTGTTACCAAAAAATACTTATTTTTGCATTTAAAAAACCCATCACAGCAGTACTCATATTAGTGTTTGCTTGAATAATCAAAAGACTGGAATCTTGAAGGGGCATAATTAGAATCCTGCCTACACACAAGCCAAAAGTGGACAGCTACAGTAGTACAGTCCCAACTGGGACAGCCCTGAAGGACACTGGTGAAGGGAAATCCTCCCAGAGGGAAGAACTTTGAGCAGTGCACTTGGTTGTTCCTTCTGCCTGGAGAAGAGACAGCCAGAGGTATAAGCATGTATCCATGCATAGGCTCTGTCCCATTCATTGGCTGAATGGTCAGGGACTTTGAAGATACATGTTTGAAAATTTGTGATAAGGAGGTCTTGGGAAGAGGTATGTGCATAGACCTGTCCAAATGGATATACAATGTGAAGATATTTGAGACTTATGAGAGTTCTCAGCAAAGGCTAACCTCAGCAGAGCAGAATTTTAATAATCTGATGGATATGATCCCCGTTATCTGGATATCAATCAGCCACTTTCCCCAACACTTGTGTCATAATCTTATGGGCTCAAGAACAAAGTGTCCAAGGTGGCAGGGATGGAGGTTATGCTCAGTAGCATAGACTTCCACCCACCAAGGCCAACCTCAATGCAGCCACTGCTGAGTGCTCAATCTGCCAGAAATGGAGACCAACACGAAGTCCCCAATATGGCACCAGTCTCCAGAGTGATCTGCCAGCTACCAGGTGGCAGGTGATTACATTGGACCACTTCTATTATAAAAAGAGGACTGCCTTGTTCTTATTCAGAAAGACACTTAGCCTGGATATGGATTTTACTTCCCATTTGCAATGCTTTTAAGAAAACTAATATTTGTGCATTTGAAAAATACCTTATCCACCATCATTGTATTCCAAACAGCATCACTTCTAAACAAATAACTCATCTCACAGGAAATGAGTGTGGCAATGAAGCAACGCTCATGGAATTCACTGATCTTATTATGCTTCCCCTCATCCTGAAGTGGAATGACCTTTGGAAGACCCAGTTATGTTCACAGAGGTGGCAATAGCTTGAGGGGCTGGGGCAATATCCCCTAGGAGATGGTAATGCTCTATCTAAGCATTTACATGAATAGATATATGATGCTGTTTCTCTCATAGCCTGGATTCACTGGTCCTGCAATCAAGGTGTAGAAATGGAAATGCCTCCCCTCACTATGACCCCTAGGAATATAATGGAAAAATTGTTGCTTCTTATCCCAATGATTTGACACTCTTCTGGATTAGGGATCTTAGTTCCAAAAGGAGAAATGCTTTCACCAGGAAAAACAACAATTCCATTGCATGGGAAGTTGAAACTTCCAGCTGGCCACTTTGGACTCCACATCCTTCTTGATTTAGAGGCAAAGAAGGACTATACTGTACTGGCTGGGGCGACTGGACCTGACTATTAAAGGCAAATTGAGTTCCTAACACAAAAGGGGCTAAGGAGGTGTATGTCTGATATGTCTAGAGCACTTCTTAGTACTTCCATGTTTTGTGATTCAAGCTAATGGATAATTATAATAACCCAATTAAGGCAAGACATCCAGTGGCCAGACTATTGAGGAATGCAGGTTTGAGTCATCCCCCTAGGCAAAATACCATGAACAGCTGAGGTGCTGCCTGAGGACAAGGGTAATGAAAGAAGGCAGTTATAAATACCAGCTATGACATTATGACCTGCTGCAGAAACCAGGACTGTAATATTATTTAGCCTGATGAGTTAATAATATAACCCTCCTCATGTGGGAAAACAAGAAAACAAAGTATATTTTCCAAGGTAATTCTTAGGACAAAAGCTCAGCTTTTTCTGACAGAGAATCATAACATTAAAGATTTCCATTGCTTTTTCTTAATCTCAGGAAGTTAATTCCCCTGACTGCCACATGCTAGGACACTTCATCAATATCTAGCTCCATTCTATAGCACAGCAAATTTGTCTTTGTTTCTCACAGATAGTTGTGATAACATGATTAACTGTAACTAACTTTGTTGTGAAGGTGGTAAAAATTAATTTTTTTCTAATATCTTCTCAAGGTCCTGAATTAAGACTCTTCTTTTAAACCTGAAAATAAAAAGATATTTTATTAACCCAAAGATACCTAAAACACCTGTGATGTGCAAGACATTGTGAGGATCACCAAGAGGAGCTCACCATGTACATGGGATTATAAAATACATTCTCCTGGAAAGTTGCAGGATACAAAATCAACACACAAAAATCAGTTGTGTTTCTAAATATTAAACAGTCCAAGGAAATTAAGAAAATGATTCAATTTATAACAGCACCAAAAGAATAAAATACTTAGAAATAAACCTAACCAAGGAAGTGAAAGACTTATACACTGACAACTAAAAAACACTGATGAAAGAAACTTTATTTCATTTATTTATTTATTTATTTATTTTTTTTTTGAGATAGAGTCTCACTCTGTTGCCCAGGCTAGAGTGCCTTGGCATCAGCCTAGCTCACAGCAACCTCAAACTCCTGGGCTCAAGCAATCCTTCTGCCTCAGCCTCCTGAGTAGCTGAGACTACATGCATGGGCCACCAAGCCTGGCTAATTTTTTCTATATATTTTTAGTTGTCTATATAAATAGTTGTCTATTTTTTTAGTAGAGATGGGGTCTCGCCCTTGCTCAGGCTGGTCTCGAATTCCTGAGCTCAAACGATCTGCTTGCCTTGGCCTCCCAGAGTGCTAGGATTACAGGCATTAGCTACCACACCCAGCCAGAAATTTTAAAAGACACACATAAATGATATACAAAAAGACACCCTGTGTTTGTAGGTTGAAAGATTTAATATTGTTAAAATATGCTACCCAAAGATATCTACAAATTTAGTGCAATTTCTATCAAAATCCCAATGGCATTTTTTGCACAAATAGAAAAAATTATCCTAAAATTCATATGGAATTTCAAGGGACCCCATATGGTTAAAACAATTTTGGAAATGAAAAACAAAGTTAGAGGATTAGAGGATTCACACTTCCTGTTTTCAAAATACATTAAAAAAGCTACAATAATTAAAGCAGCATGGTACTGGCATAAAGAATGGCAAATAGAACAATGGAACAGATTAAGAGCCCAGAAATAAACCCTGGCATATGTGTTCAAATGATCTTTGACAATTGGGTGCCAAGACCACCCAATGGAGAAAGCACAGTGTCTTCAACAAATGGTGTTGGGTAAACCGGATGTCCACATGTAAAAGAATGAAGTTGGATCCTTACCTTATGCCACATACAAAAAATAATTCAGCCGGGCGCGGTGGCTCACGCCTGTAATCCTAGCTCTTGGGAGGCCGAGGCGGGCGGATTGCTCAAGGTCAGGAGTTCAAAACCAGCCTGAGCGAGACCCCGTCTCTACTATAAATAGAAAGAAATTAATTGGCCAACTGATATATATATAAAAAATTAGCCGGGCATGGTGGCTCATGCCTGTAGTCCCAGCTACTCGGGAGGCTGAGGCAGAAGGATCCCTTGAGCCCAGGACATTGAGGTTGCTGTGAGCTAGGCTGACGCCACGGCACTCACTCTAGCCTGGACAACAAAGTGAGACTCTGTCTCAAAAAAAAAATAAAATAAAATAAAAAAAATAAAATAAAAAATAAAAAAATAATTCAGCGTGGACTGAAAACCTAAAACTATAAAACTCCTAGAAAAAACATGGGTGAAGCTTCCTGACATTGGACTTGGCAACGATTTCTTGGATATGACACTGAAGCACAAGCAACAAAAGCAAAAACAAACAAATAGGATTACATCAAACTTACAAACTTTTGTTCATCAAAAGATACAATCAACAGAGTGAAAATGCAACATATGGAATGGGAGAAAATATTTGCAAATTGTATATCTAATAAGGGATTAATATCCAGAATATGTAAAGAACTCCTGTGACTCAACAACAAAAAATCAAATAACTCAATTTAAAAATGGGCAAAGCCAGGTGCAGTGGCATGTACCTGTAGTCCCAGCTACTTGGGAGGCTGAGGATTGACTGAGCCCAGGAGTTCAAGGTTGCAGTGCGCTATGATCACATGCCTGTGAATAGCCTCTGCACTCCAGCCTGGGTAACATGGCAAGACTCTGTCTCCAAAAAACATAATAATAAAAATGGGCAAAAAATTTAAGTAGTCATATCTCCAAAGATGATATATAAATAACCAAGAAGCATATGAAAAGATGCTCGACATCACTAATCATCAAAGAAATGCAAATCAAAACCACAATGAGATATTACTTCGCACCCATTAGGAGGGCTACTATTTTTTAAAAACACAGAAAATAACAAGTGTTGGTAAGCATGTGAAGAAATTGGAACCCTTGTGCGCTGTGGATGGAATTTAAAAATGGTGCAGCTCGGCCAGGCGCTGTGGCTCACGCCTGTAATCCTAGCTCTTGGGAGGCCGAGGTGGGCGGATTGCTCAAGGTCAGGAGTTCAAAACCAGCCTGAGCAAGAGCGAGACCCCGTCTCTACTATAAATAGAAAGAAATCAATTGGCCAACTGATATATATATAAAAAAAAAATAAGCCGGGCATGGTGGCACATGCCTGTAGTCCCAGCTACCAGGGAGGCTGAGGCAGAAGGATCGCTTGAGCCCAGGAGATTGAGGTTGCTGTGAGCTAGGCTGACGCCACGGCACTCACTCTAGCCTGGGCAACAAAGCGAGACTCTGTCTCAAAAAAAAAAAAAAAAAAAATGGTGCAGCTGCTGTGTAAAACAGTATGGAAGTTCCTCAAAAAATTAAATAGAACTACCATATGACCCAGCAATCCCAATTCTGAGTATATATCCAAAAGAATTTAAACTGGGTCTGGAAGAGATATTTGCATACTCATGTTCATAGCAGCAGTATTCACAATAGCCAAGAAGTGGAAGTATCCCAAATGTCCATCAACAAATGAATGTATAAACAAAATGCAGTATATATATATATATATATATATATATATATATATATGATAGAATATTATTCAATCTTAAAAAGAAAGGAAATCTTGTCATATGCTACAACATGGATGAACTTTGAGGACATTATGCTAAGTAAAATGAGTCAGTCACAAAAGGTAAATATTATCTGATTCCACCTATATGAGATATCTAAAGTAGTCAAATTCATAGAGACAGAAAGTAGAATAGTGATTGCTATCAGCTAGGGGAGGGGGAAATGGGGTTGGCTGTTTAATGGGTATAGAGTTTCGGATTTGTAAGATGAAAAAGTTCTGGAGATCTGTTTCAAACAATGGTAATAAACTTAACACTACTGAACTGTACACTTAAAAATGGTTAAGATGGTAAATTTTGTTATGCGTTTTTTGACAATAAAAATATTTTAATAAAAAATGCATCTTCCTGGGAAGAGACCCTCCAGCAAATCCTAGCAGAGACAATTGAGTATTTAAGCCCACATAAGACTATGGTGAGCTTAAAGAATGATTTAGACTCAGATAACATCAAACAAAATACCTGTGGAGACTGCTTTAAATATGAGTGAGGGCCAGGGTTTGAGAAATAAAAAGGCAGGGCCTGTACCCACCACCCCCCATACTAAAAGGGGCAGCAATGCTTTAAAAAAATGAAGAGTTTGCTTTTACACCTACCTTGCTGCTTCCCTGATAGTAAATTCAAACAAATTGTTTTTTAACTCCTATAGGTCTTTGCACTTCTTTTTTTAAATTTTTTTTGGGGGGACAGAGTCTCGCTTTGTTGCCCGGGCTAGAGTGCCATGGCACCAGCCTAGCTCACAGCAACCTCAAACTCCTGGGCTCAAGCAATCCTCTTGCCTCAGCCTCCCGAGCAGCTGAGACTACAGGCATGCGCCACCATTCCTGGCTAATTTTTTCTATGTATTTTTAGTTGACCAATTAATTTCTTTCTATTTTTAGTAGAGATGGGAGTCTCGCTCTTGCTCAGGCTGGTTTTGAACTCCTGACCTTGAGCAATCCGCCCGCCTCAGCCTCCCAGAGAGCTAGGATTACAGGTGTGAGCCACCACGCCTGGCCATTCCTTGCACTTTTTTTTTTTTTTTTGAGACAGAGTTTTGCTTTGTTGCCCAGGCTAGAGTGAATACCATGGCGTCAGCCTAGGTCACAGCAACCTCAAACTCCTGGGCTCAAACGATCCTGCTGCCTCAGCCTCCCGAGTAGCTGGGACTACAGGCATGTGCCACCATGCCCGGCTAATTTTTTCTGTATATATTAGTTGCCCAATTAATTTCTTTCTATTTATAGTAGAGACGGGGTCTCGCTCCTGCTCAGGCTGGTTTCGAACTCCTGACCTCGAGCAATCTGCCTGCCTCAGCCTCCCAGAGTGTTAGGATTACAGGCGTGAGCCACCGCGCCCAGCCCCTTGCACTTCTTAAAGCAGAATGAACATTCCTTCATTCTCTGAAGGTATTTTTTTTAATGTAGTATTTCCAAAACATGAAGAAGAGATAGAACTCAATCTTAGTGCATCCATACCTCAGTAACCATTCTTCATGGGCTAGAATGTTCCATATAGTTTGTATTTTAAACCCTTAAATCAAGACACTTGCACCTAAGGAAACTATTGTGGAAACTAACTAAAATGGTATATTGAGGCTTTTTAGTCAAAGTAAGTAGAAGTCATCCTAAATTGTGGAAAAACACAATTATTTCAAAGATGAACCTCATAACTGCTCTTGCCACAAAAAAGGGTAACTATGTGAGATGATGGATCTACTAATTTATTTTGATATGGTAACTATCTTACTATCAATATGTATCCCATAACATCATGTTGTATGCCTTAAATATACACAATAAAATTTATATGTAAAAAATACACCTCAAGAGGTAGCTTGTATCTATTCTAAAATATGGAGAGAGACTTCCACTAGTTTTATTGACAGATATTTTTTCAATACTACTTTGAAAACTTTTGAATTTCCATCATTAATTGATGTTTTATATCAGCATCAATTTTCTCTGGACTTATTAGAATGTATTTGGCACAGTACTAAAAGTGGACATTTCTGTGACTTTTGGGTCATCTGCTGAGATATTGCTGGTAACAGTTCCACCACTGGGTTTCTGAAACAGCCCATCTTTGCTGAGACTAGTGAAGACTAAGAGAATCCACTTAGTTGGGTGGAACACCACCTGCTGCCATGTTCATAAGCTCTGGTGGAGCAGATTTTGACAAGGAGCCATCAGGTGGGGTTTGATCACTTTCTATCTTCTCCTCATGAACATTGTAAATGACAGTAGCATCTTGAAACCAAATTAAGTGGTTGAGCTGCGAGGCTCATGCATTTCATCATCCCCAGAGGAACATCACTGTGCTTTGCAGTTTCTAGCAAATTATTATTTCATAAAGCAAAATGACAAACCAGATGGAAACCTCAGACCCGAAAAATTGAGCTCAGGAAAGATAATACAGTAAAACTACCTCTTATCTTCTTGTCACCATCAACACATACAGAAACTAAGTAGGACTGTCCAACTCATAAACATTCTCAGACCCCTGGTACTCTTCACTTAATGTGGTGTTTTTGCCTTTTACAGGTTGATGGAGGCGAAAGTCTCACTTGATGTCATGATTGCAGAAAATCGCCCATAGTCTACCATGCTGTACTGAGCTGGAAGCCAGACTGAGTGAGCCCTGCTCAATCTGCCTCTCCTCCACCTCAACGATTCTGAGAAAATAGAGCCGGCCATTAGGGCTGAAAGTTCTACATGCACTGTATTACCAAAAATCTGTCTGTGTATGATCCTCCCCATCCTTCCCTTCTGTCTTAGAAAAGTGACTTTTTTCTTACTCCAAGTCTGGCACCTCTATGTCATTTATTCATCCTCTGTGCCAGGCACCGTGCCAGGAGCCAGGATCAGCAGTGAGCAGCACAGAGAGAAACTTCCCCGCCGCCCCACCCTCCCTCTCCCGTGGGGCTCACACCCTCATGGGGAAGTCAGGCAGGAAGTGCACAATGAGCAAAGGAAAGCAGCAGAGCTGGGCTGGGCTTAGGGAAGGAGCCCGCAGGCCCCTGGGAGAGCAACAGAGGGAGCTCGGGGGCCACGGGTGGCTGGGCAGGGCCTTCTGAGGAGGTGTCTTTGGGCAGAGCCTGGAGGAGGAGGGAGAGCTAGCCTGTGCAGAGCGGAAGGAGCGCTCCAGACTGCAGGGAGGGCAAGGGCAGGGGCTGCAGTGGGGACAGGCCACGCACCACAGAGTAAAGGACAGAGGCAGAGGGAGCCAGGAGAAGCCCCATGGGGACTTCTGTTAAGAACACATGATGGGGGACCAGGCTGTGCAGAGCCTTGCAGACTAGAGTCGGGTGCTGAAGGTCTGTGCTGAGTGCTTAGTTGAGGATGAGTTTTTTGGAGGGACATGGCATGATGTGACCCACGTGCTGACATGATCACTCTGGCTATGGGGTAGAGAGTATGGGCTAGATGGGGGTAGGAATGGGAAACATGGTGATATCATAGTAACTTAGTGATCGTGGCAGCTAGACTAGAGGAGTGGAGAGAAATATTGATGTTTGGAAATTACAGTAGTCATAAAGTTGCCTGGAGGTTGCTAAGATATTGAATTTGACAGAAGGATAGAAGAGAAATCACATTGATTGTAAGGCTTTTATGCCTGGACCACTGGGTAAATAATAGTGCCCAGGGTGTACAGAAGCCAGCAAACAAGTTGGGAACGCAGATTGTGCCCAATTCTTCCTCAGTGTTCAGTGACCTCATGTTGATAGTTTGAAATCAGCCATATCAAAATTAATTTATACCATACAATATTCTACAAACACTACAAACCAGGGCTTCTCTACCCTACCACTCCCCACACACCTATGGACAACTGGTTGTTACAGATTTCCCAGCACATCGCTGAGTTGGCAAATGGTATTTGGAGAGAGCTCAGGAGTTCAGGTTAAACACATGGAACAGGTTGAGTTTTAAAGGTTTCTTGGACATGTAAGTGGAGATACCATATATGCATTAATTTGAGTCTGGAAGAATGAAATTGGACCCTTATCTCTCAACATATACAAAAATCAACTTAACCTTGATTAAAGACTTAAACATAAGACCTGAAACTGTAAAACTGTTAAAACATAGAGAAAAAGTTTCTTAACATCGGTGTGGGCAATAATTTTTTAGATAAAAGCCCAAAGGCACAGAAGACAAAAACAAGTTCTGGAGATCTATTGAACAAGATGGTGACTACAGTTAATAATAATGTACTGGATACTTGAAAACTGCTAAGAGATTAGATCTTAAATGTTCTTACCACAAAAAAAGATAAGTATGTGATGAGTTAGATTGATTTAATCATTTCACAATGTATACAAATATCATCAAACCATCATGTTATACACAGTAAAAATATACAATTTTTATTTGTTAATTATAATTAATAAAACCGGAGGAAAAGTAAAAATAATAAAAAATAAAAATAGTAAGAAAACCTACCAACAAACAAAAACAAACAGAAAAAAAATTATACAATCATCCTAATCAATGCAGAAAACACATGTGATGAAAGGCAACAATTATTCATGAGGACAAAATTAAAAGTGTTTAAGAAGCAAATCTACAGCACACATTATTTCTAGTGGTTAAAAATTAGATGTCTTCTTTGTAAGATCAAGATAAGAATGCCATTATCCTTCTATCCAACACTGCATTACAAGAATTCCTAGTTCGCACCCTACGATAAATTATTTGACTAAACTAAAAGCTCAAAGTAGCCTATAGGAAAATCAAGAGTTTAACAAGGTGGCTAGATATAAAATCAGCATACAAAAACTGTGTTTCTGTATAACAGCACCAAAGAAACTTAGGAAATGTAATTTTTAAGATAACATTAGCAAAATTATATAAAGAACATATAAAGATATATGTGTAGAAATATATATCATATATATGGAATATATGTGGACTATATATATATCAAGTAAGTCTATTTAAATATATATAATGAATTTAACTAAACATGTATAAAACCAGTATGCAGATAATTATAAAATCTTCCTGAAAGACATTAGAAAAGACTTAAAAGGAAGGCTACACTGTAGATAGGAAGACTCAGTGTCCATTCCCCCCAAAATTTAACAAAATTACAATCAAAATCCCAACAGGGTTTTTTCTTTTTCTGTTTTTTTTTTTTTTATTTCGGCATATTATGGGGATACAGATTTTAAGATTTCAATAAATGCCCTTTCTCCCTCCTCCCCCCACAAGTCTGAGTTTCCAGCATGATCATCCCCCAGATGGTGCACATCTCACTCATTATGTATGTATATACCCGCCCCCCCTCCCGCCTGCCCAATTCCCTATTACTGTAGTACCAACAGGGTTTTTTCATGGAACTTGACAAGCTGATTCTAAAATGTGTATGGAAAAGTAAATTTCCAAGACTAGCCAAGACAAACATGAAGAACAAATTAGGGGGACCTACCTTACTATTCTCAAGACTTATTATTAACCTTTAATAATAAAGACAATGTGATATAGATGCAGAGGTACACAAATTAAACAATGAAATAGAATAGCAGAGCCCAGAAAGAGTCCTATGCGTATGTGGAATTTGATACATTTCAGAAGTATCATTGCAGGTCACTGGAGAAAGAATAGATTGTGCAGTATATGGCACTGGGACAGGTTAGAAATCTATGTGAAAAATAATGCAATTGGATTGCTTTCTTATACCATATTTTAAAAAACCAATTTCACATGGATTAAGTACTTAAATGTGAAAGGAAAAAACTATAACTTTAGAGGAAATTATAGAAGAATTTCTTTAAGATTTCAAAGTGAAAAATATTTCTTAAAGAGGACATAAAAAGTGCTAAACATAACAGAAAAGGTCACTGTAATAGTATTGGTAATACTCTCATTTTTAAGTTCAATCGTAAGTTAATACATTTCCCTTTGGTTTCATCTTATATATATGCTCCATATATTTTTGTATGGACCAAATATATTATAACATATTTGACTACAAAAAGAAAGGCATATAAATTATGACAGACAAAAAGGTCAGTGACCTTTAATAATCATGGAAGAAATAAGCCCAACTTCAAGCAAAATTCTAGTCTTACTAGTGAACCTGTAATCCAAAGAAATTATAAAAGCAGAGCTAATATTAAGGGAAATTTTAAAAACCAAAATCCTAGCAAGCTGCTATTTTTAAGAAATACTTGTTTCATCTGATGAATGTAAAGATGATTCAACATTTGAAAACCTATTCTTATAATTCACCATTTTAATAGGTAAAAGAAGAAAAAATGATTATTTCACTAAATACCAAAAATGCATTTGACAAAATTCAACATCCATTCCTGAATTTTAAAAATACTGATAACAAAGAGTAGGATACAAGATTAATAAACAAAAGTCAATAGCTTTCCTAAATGCCAACAATTAGAATTTGAAATTTAAAACCATTATCATTTGTAACAGTACCAAAATAATGAAATATGTATAAATCAAACAAAATATGTACAGGTTTCTATATGTAGAAAATTACAAGATTTGTATAAATGGAGAGATAGTCCATGTTCACAAGTTAGAAGATTCAATAGTAAGATATCAGTCCTTCCCAGTATGATCTACAGATTCAAAGCAATCGCAATCAAAATCTCAGCAAGCTATTTTACAGATATTGGCAAACTGAGTATAAAGTTTATAGGGAAAGATGAAAGACCCTGAATAGTCAATACAATACTGAAAAATAAAAATAAAGTTAGAGTACTCATACTACCCAATTTCAAGACATCATATAAAGCTGCAGTCCCCAAACCCCAGGCCATGGACCGGTATTGGTTAGGAATCAGGCCACACAGCAGAAGGTGAGTGAGAGAAGCTACATCTGCATTTACAGCTGCTCCCCATCACTCACATCACCACATAAGCTCTGGCTCCTGTCAGATCAGTGGCACATTAGATTCTCATTGGAGCGTGAACTCTACTGTAAACTGCACAAAGGGATCTAGATTGCATGCTCCTTATGAGAATCTAATGCCTGATGATCTGAAGTGGAGCTGAGGTGGTGATGCTAGCGCTGGGCAGTGCCTGCAAATACAGATTACCATTGTCAGAGAGCTTTGACAATAAATGTAATGCACTCGAATCATCCCAAAACCATCCCACACCCCAGTCTATGGAAAAACTGTCTTCATGAAACTTGTCCCTGGTGCCAAAAATATTGGGGACCACTAATATAAAGGTACAGTAATCAAGACAGTGTGATATGGGCAAAAGAACAGACACATTGATCAATGGAACAGAGCAGACACCCTATAAAAAGACCCATGCATATACAGTCAATTGGTATTTCTTTTTTTGAGACAAGGTCTTATTTTGTTGCCCATGCTAGTGTGCAATGGTGTCATTGTAGTTCACTGCAGCCTTGAATGTCAATTGATTTTTGACAAGGGAGCAAAGGCAATTCAATGGAGAAAGCATAATCTTTATAACAAATGGTATGGGATCAAGTGGATGTCCACGTGAAAAAAAAAAAATGAACCTAGACACAGATCTTATACTTTTCATAAAAAATTAACTTAAAATGGATTATAGGCCTAAATGTAAAATGAAAAACTATAAAACTTCTATAAGAAAATGCAGGAGAGGCCAGGTGCAGTGACTTCGACCTATCATCCTAGCACTCTGGGAGGCCAAGGCAGGAGGATCACTTGAGGTCAGGAGTTCGAGACCAGCCTGAGCAAGAGCAAGACCCTGTCTCTACTAAAAATAGAAAAAATTAGCCGGCGTGGTGGCACATGTCTGTAGTCCCAGCTACTTGGGAGGCTGAGGCAGATGGATCGCTTGAGCCTAGGAGTTTGAGGTTGCTACCGGTATGAGTTAGGCTGATGTCATGGTATGAGTTAGGCTGATGCCATGGCACTCTAGACTGGCGACAGAGCAAGACTCTATCTCAAAAAAAAAGAAAATACAGGAGAAAATCTAGATGAGATTACGTTTGGAAGTAAGCTTTTAAATTCAATACCAAAATCATGATCTATGAAAGATAAACTTGATTAAGTTGAACTTTACTACTCCTCTGTAGTAGACACTGTTATAAAATGAAAAGACAAGCCATTGACTGGGAGAAAATATTTGCAAAATCCACATCTGTAAAGGACTTGTATTCAAAATATGCAAAGAAGTCTTCGAATTCAACAATAAGTGAACAAATAACCCAATTTTAAAATGGGCAAAAGACTTGAACAGATACTTCATCAAAGGAGAAATACAGATGGCAATTAAGCATATGAAAAGATGCTCAACATCATTTGTCATTAGGGAACTGCAAATTAAAACAAGGAGCTAGCAATACACACCTATTAGAATAGCTAAAATTCAAAAACTAACAAGACCAATTGATGGTGAGGATGCAGATCAACAGAAACTGTCTTTCATTGCTAATGGGAAACAAAATGGTACAGCCACTTTGGAAGACAATTTGGAAATTCCCTTTAAAGCTGAACATAATCTTACCATATGATCCAGCAATTGTATTCCTCAGTATTTGCCTAATTTGAAAAATTATGTCCACACAAAAACCTGCACGTAAATGTTTATGACAGCATTACTAGAAGTAACAAAGATGGCCGGGCGCGGTGGCTCACACCTATAATCCTAGCACTCTGGGAGGCCAAGACAGGCGGATTGCTCAAGGTCAGGAGTTCAAAACCAGCCTGAGCCTGAGCAAGAGTGAGACTCCGTCTCTAGTATAAATAGAAAGAAATTAATTGGTCAACTAATATATATATAGAAAAAATTAGCCGGGCATGGTGGCACATGCCTGTAGTCCCAGCTACTCGGGAGGCTGAGGCAACAGGACTGCTTGAGCCCAAGAGTTTGAGGTTGCTGTGAGCTAGGCTGATGCCACAGCACTCAGTCTAGCCTGGGCAACAAAGCAAGACTCTGTCTCCAAAAAAAAAAAAAAAAGTAACAAAGATGTCCTTTAGTAGGTGAACAGATAAACAAAGGATGGGAACATCCATGCAATGAGCTAAGAAGAAATGAGTTATCAAACCACAGAGAGACAAGAAGGAACCCTGAATGTATATTGCTAAATCAAAGAAGCCAGTCTAAAAAAGGATATTTTTGATTCAAACTATACAACATTCTGGAAAAGGCAAAACTAGAGAGACAGGTAAGAGATCAGTAGTTACCAGGGGCTCAGGGGAAGGGGAGGGAGGAACGAATAGGTGAAGTACAGAGATTTTAGGGCTGTGAAACTATGATAATGCAATTGTGGATATGTAACATGGATCTGTCAAACCCATTGAACTTTAGAGTACAAAAAGTGAACTTTAGGCCAGGCGTGGTGGCTCATGCCTGTGATCCTAGCACTCGGGGGGGCTGAGGCAGGAGGATTGCTTGAGACCAGGAGTTTGAGACCAGCCTGAGCAACAGCGAGACCCCATCTCTATAAAACAAACATAGAGAAATTAGTTGGGGATGGTGGCTCATGTGCCTGTAGTCCCAGCTACTCAGGAGACTGAGGGAGGAGAATCGCTTGAACCCAGGAATTTGAGGTTGCAGTGAGCTAGGATGACACTACCATACTCTAGCCTGGGCAACAGTGAGGCTCTCACAAAAAAAAAAAAAATTAAAAAGTTAACTTTAATGTATAAAAAAATTTTTTTAAATATCATTTAGGGCGGGTGCAGTGACTCACACCTGCAATCCTAGCACTCTGGGAGGCTGAGGCGGGCGGATTGCTCAAGGTCAGGAGTTCGAAATCAGCCTGAGCGAGACCCCACCTCTATTAAAAATAGAAAGAAATTAATTGGCCAACTAATATATATAGAAAAAATTAGCCAGGCATGGTGGCACATGCCTGTAGTCCCAGCTACTGGGGAGGCTGAGGAAGAAGGATTGCTTGAGTCCAGGAGTTTGAGGTTGCTGTGAGCTAGGCTGACGCCACGGCACTCAGTCTAGCCTGGGCAACAAAGCAAGACTCTGTCTCAAAAAAAAAAAAAAAAAAAAAAAAAAAAAATATATATATATATATATATATATATATATATATATATATCTCATTTAGTAGGCCAGGGGAATACCAGAATAGAATGCAGAATGGGACAAAACAATCAAAATTATTACAAATTTATGAAACCACCTTACTGAAGGGATAGGGGAAAAGGTGCTAAGTAACTTTGGAAATGAGTCTGTAAAACTAATGGCAAAAAAAGAACAAAAAAATCTATATAATGACTGTGCTCTAGTTGATATAGTTGTTTCCCATGGGGGAATGTGTTAACAATTCTGAAACCACTTTACATGTATACTGGAATGAAACAATTCAAGTAAGTGGATAGCAGATGGTGGGAGTCAGGTTTCTCAGTTGGAGTGGGAGTTAGATAAGCAAGGGGAAGAATGAAGGTTAGAATGATCTATGTGGTAATGGATTGCATATCAGCATGAACTCACATTTCACTTAACAGAAATACAGATGTTACATGCAGAAATATTTACACTTATATAAATGCACATGTCAGTACATACACACATAGATTTCTTTGCTGTCTGCTAGAAGGGTCTAGAGGCAATGAAACTCCAATGAAACTGTACTCTTTGGAAAGAATTCACTATGTGCAGCTGACTTATGGAGTTAGGAGCGAAGAGTACAGTATGGAAAAGGGGAAAAAAGAGTAACTTTACAGTGGAGAAACCTGAGAATCTACTTCAGCCAGATGATCAAGATTAACATTAACTGTAATAATAAAAGTATCCTTGATATGAGGTGAATAGCACTTTACCTCAGTGGTCTTCCTCCTGAAACACACACAATCTTAATCTAATAATGGGAAAAACACGTGACAAATCCTGGTAGAGAAACATTCTACAAAATACCTGACCAGTACTCCTGAAAACTGTCAAGGTCATCAAAAGCAAGAAAAGTCTAAGAAACTGTCACAGCCAAGAAGAGGTAAGACATGATGACTAAGGCATCCTGGATGGAATCCTGGAACACAAAAGGACATTAGATAAAACCCAAGGAAATCTGAATAAAGTATGGACCTCAGTTAATAATAATGTATTAATACTGGTACATTGACTGTATCAAAAGTCTTATGGTAATATATTAATAATAGGGGAAGCTGAGCATGGGGCATGTAGGAACTCTGTACTATCTACCCCCCAATTTTTCTATAAATCTGAAACAGTTCTAAAAAATAAAATTTAGAAAATACCTTAGGAAAAAAAGGGTAGAAGGACGATTGAAAAGAGACTAGAGAGACACACTAATCAATGTAATTTATAAACCTTGAGAGAGCAGCTATGAAAGCTATTTGGGGGACACATGGAGATATTTAAATATGAAATAATATTGCATGGCTGATTCTTTTTTACTTCAGAGAATGAAATTGTGGTTAAATAGGAGAATGTCCTCACTCTTGTAGGAGAGGCATGATGACATATTTAGGGATGTGATGATGATGTCATGAAGTGCAATGATGAAGTCTGCAACTTACCTCAAATGATTCAGGAGGGCAAAAAGGCACATTTGGAGACAGCAAAAGCAACAATGGCAAAATGTTGGGAGTGATGAACCTAACAGAAAGGAATACTGGTGTTCATCATACCATTCTTTCACATGGATTGAACATCAGTATGAATTCACATTTCGCTTAATAGAAATACAGATGTTACATAAATATTTACACTTATATATATGTACAAGTTCGTATGTACACATATATTTCTTTGCTCTGTCTGCTAAAAGGGTCTAGAGGCAATGAAATTTGAAATTTTTCAAAATAAAATTTCAGAGAAAATACCAATATGATTTTAGATTTGGACAAAAATGATACTAAAGTGCATCTGGAAAAATAAACATGCAAGAAAATAAAATCCTGAAAAAGAATGAGGTATGGACTAACAATGCCAAATATGAAAATGTATAACAAAATAATTAAAATGCTGGTATTTTTTACAATAGCCTACAGAGCCCAGAAACAGATCTGAATATGTATGTGGAAATTCAATCTACACGTGAGGATAGTTTTTCCAATTGGTATGGAAAAATGGTCAATAAATGGGATAAATAGATGGCTATTTGAGGGAGAAAGATGTTGAATCCTTACCTCATTCCTACAACCTAAACAAACTCCAAATGAATAAAAGATTTAAAGGTTAAAGAAAACCTTAAAAGCACTGGAAAACTACATTAAATTTATTCTTAAACGTAAAGGCCTTTCTAAGAAGGGCAAAATCCCAGAAGACATAAAGACTGATAAGTTTAACTACATAAATCAATCTCAGGAAAATATTCAAAGTATGACAATGGACCAATTTTCTTAGCTTACAAACAGCGCACACAAATCAATAAAAACCAAATCATCTAATAGAAAACAGAACATGACCACACAGTTTACAAAAAATATCAGTAACCAATAAACATGAAAATGTGTTCCATCTCCTTCATTAAAATGCATTAGATCTTCATTAAATCACAAGATATCATTTCTTCACTTTCAGATGATCAAACTTCGAAAGCTTAGTACCTACTATTGGCATGGGTCTGGTAAATAATCATTTTTATATGTGAAAGTATACTGGGCAAAGATTTCTAGAGCACAATTTGGTAGAAACTACTGATCTGAAAATGAAAAATACCCTTTGATCCAGCAATTCTATTGCTAGGAATTAACCCTATAGATACAATCTCATTATATATACAAATATGTTCACCACAATATGATTTAGTAAAATATTAGAAAATAGGCCGGGTGCGGTGGCTCGCTCACGCCTGTAATCCTAGCACTCTGGGAGGCTGAGGTGGGCGGATTGCTCGAGGTCAGGAGTTCGAAACCAGCCTGAGCAAGAGCGAGACCCCCTCTCTACTATAAATAGAAATTAATTGGCCAACTAATATATATAGAAAAAAATTAGCTGGGCATGGTGGCACATGCCTGTAGTCCCAGCTACTTGGGAGGCTGAGGCAGGATTGGTTGAGCCCAAGAGTTTGAGGTTGCTGTGAGCTAGGCTGATGCCACGGCACTCACTCTAGCCTGGGCAACAAAGTGAGACTCTGTCTCAAAAAAAAAAAAAAAAAAAAAAAAGAGGCCGGGCGCGGTGGCTCACGCCTGTAATCCTAGCACTTCGAGGTTGGGAGTTCGAAACCATCCTGAGTGAGACCCCGTCTCTACTAAAAATAGAAAGAAATTAATTGACCAACTAAAAATATATATACAAAAAAAAAAAAATTAGCCGGGCATGGTGGTGCATGCCTGTAGTCCCAGCTACTTGGGAGGCTGAGGCAGGAGGATCGCTTGAGCTCAGGAGTTTGAGGTTGCTGTGAGCTAGGCTGACGCCACGGGCACTCACTCTAGCCAGGGCAACAAAAGTGAGACTCTGTCTCAAAAAAAAAAAAAAAAAAAAGAAACCTAAAAGCCTATCAATATCTGAATATTGATCTGAATATTTATAACACATTCAAACATTAGAATACCAGTCATCAAAAAGAATGAGGTATTTCTATATATAATGATACAGAAGGATCTTATAAAACATGCAGCAGAAAAAAAGGTACAGAAGAATGCATATAATCTGATTCCATTTATGTAAAATTCTTTTAAACTATATATTTCCTGGCAAATAAAAAATGTTTCCTATAAGAACATATACTTGAAGCTGGTTACTTTTGGAAAGAAGCATTAGGGTAGGAGGTAAGGAACAAGTTTTACTTTTATGCCTTTCTGTACCATCTGATCTTTTTTCCATGTACATATATTATCTTTCTTCTCCCCCACTTTTTAAGAATACTTGATTAGCAGATTTTGAGATATTTCTAGGTAGACTTGAATACTGGTGGCGTTATTTTTCAAAATACTGTATGTACTTAAGTACCAAGCTTTGCAAACTAGAACTTCCCCTGGATTTTCATTAAACTTTACATTTGCCTCCTAATGAGTTAATAATACTGATTTCCTGTTAAGTATAAAGTGACATTTTGTAACGGCAGTTTGGCTCTATAACAAATTTGTGATGAGATGATTAGACACTGCTGAAGAACCAATTCTTACACCCCCAAGGGCATTTGATGATTTATAAATATAAATGAAATTATACATTTTATTTTGACCATAAAAACATAAAATTGCAATAAGATTTTTACATATACAATTATTAATATAAAGCATCCATTGAATTTAGAAAAACAGCATCACAGGGGAAAAAAACACGGTCATAAAATTAGCTCATATTTTTCTGGGGACAGAGAAGTAGAAGAAATGAGGTTAAAAGTCCCCAAAACTAACAAACAAACAAACAAAAAAAAGAAACACTACCAAAAACAGGGTGAGACAATCATTTATTTATTGGACAGAGCAAGGTCATTTAGAGAGGAAACATATCCAAACAATGTGTTTAGCTTGGTGTTACAGGCATCGATGCTCACAACAAACAACACTACTCAATACATCATGGAAACAGGCCACGTACAACCAGGAAGATGCTGTCATGCCATTCAGAAATAAGCCACAATGATTAGGAAACAATCATTAGGGAGTTACAGAGCATAATAGTCTCTAGTTCACTGATCTGCATGTTCTGCAGCTGGGCCATTAGCCCATAGTATTTGCCTGGTTCCTTGGTTAAAAGTGAGTCTTCCTGTATTTGAGAGAGCTCTGATTGGTACACACTTCTAAATGTCACTGAAATCATGTAAACTGCAAGGTTAACTAGCTCAAATCACTATATGTTTTGAACTACCCTAGGCAGTAACGGACTTTCATAGTACTGCAAATAAAATTCTGTACTTAGTACATTTAGCAGTGCTATAATGCACCCAAATCACTTTTAGTCCTATGGTACATACTTCAAAAAGACAGCAGAAATTTGTTGGAGTCGATTAAAAAGAAATTTGTGGAGCTCACCTGGTATACAAGCTGCTAACAAAGGTAGACACACTTGACAACTACTATGTCAATTACCTGCCAAATTATTTGGCATCATTTTTAGCAGGACTTTCTTTTCTGACCAGACAGGCAAAGATTTCATTAACCATTCTAAAGATTGGCCATTTTTGTTTGTTTGTTTTTTAGAGACGGAGTCTTGCTATGTTGCCCAGGCTGGTCTTGAGCTCCTGGCCTTAAGCGACTCTCCTACCTCAACCTTCTAAATAGCTGGGATATAGGTGCAAACCACCACCTCTGGCTTAAGCAAAATATAATATTATGAATGCTTGGCTACAATGAAAAATTATTCAGCATAAGATTAACTGAGAAACCTGTTAGGTATCTGGCTCTCCCTCCTTAAATCTATTGATTTTACCAACCACTCCCTTTCATAGCAATAAGCGTTCTCAAGATGAGAAGAATTTCTCACTCCACACAGAAAACCTATTTGGGAAGCAAGTCACAAAAGACCGGATGTTATAGAATTCTGTTTATATGAAGTGATCACAATAGGCAAACCTACAGAGACAGAAGTAAGATTAGTGGTTGCCAGGGGCTGGAAGGTGGGAGGAAAGAAGAGGTGACTGCTAAGGGGTATGGGGCTTCTTCTTGGGGTAATGTTCTAAAATTGATTGTGGTCATAGTTGCACAACTTTGTGAACATTCTGAAAATCACTGAATTGCACCCTTTAATTGGGTGAATTATAGCTCAATAACATCATCACAAATACCTATTAGGAAAGGAAGACAACCCCAAAAAAGAAAACAAGAGGCTCTTCCAAAATCAAGTCATACCTAAGGAAACGGTATACAAGCCTGATGGAAGGAGCATGTTTTTCACACACTATTTTAATCATCGTCACTTTAACCCCTGATTTCATATTTTTAACTCATTTCTAAATCATTTCAGGTTATCAGCAGATGTCTAACTTTGTTCTCATTAGAGAGCAGAATCAGTGTTCCACAACAGACTGGGTTGGTAAAACAAAACAAAACTAAACAACAATAAAAATCCAATGACAAAATAATCTTGTGCTTTCGGGCTATGTGTTACCAGGCAGAATACAAGAGCTGAGGTTCCTTTCTAATAGGAAAAAATGCCATCAAGTATAAGGGCATCTTATGACTCTTTTGTGCCTAAAGCACATTTCCTTTTCAAACCTGCATACAATTATTCCCTTTACACCTATACAATTCAACAAAAGCAATGTTCTCTACAAGGAAATGTTCAGCTTCCTGCAGCTTTCTAGCTCAAAGAGCTAGCCACATTTCTCTGAAAGTAAAATTACTGTTTCAAAAAAATTCAACTCTGGATTCTCATCCTCACCTTCACTTCAGCACCATACAGTGAAGATGGAAAACTCTAAGCCTGCTATAAATCAGAAGCTACAAAATAATTTCTTAAATGACCATAATTTTCTAAAAAATTAAATATATCAGTTCCAAATATTTAGAACATATTTGGCCCAATTCCTTGAAGTCTTCCTTTAAATTAATGAAAAGTTTCCTTATTTTCACTGATTCACTAGTTCAGTATGAAATAAACCAAGACTTTGAATAAGTTAAACTGGCTAATGACAAGTAATCAATTTTCCTCAGTGATTACCATTCTTTTACATAGGCAGGATAATGAAATCACAAATGGTCTTTTGGTCTATCTCCAACTACTTTTACACTACATAATCAATTAGGGAAAATTTTTACAGATAAATGAAGAAGCACAGGTAGCTTTACAGCAAGTTGAGCTTGTTAAATATACTTGTTACGACAAAGAATTTTTGACACAAAATTACCCACTGCACACAGAATCTCTGAAGTGATGAAACAAGACAGCTGACGTTAGAAGTTATACAGGAGTGGGGCTGGGTGAGAAGTCATGGATAAATTAAAAGCTGGCAAGTATCTGCCAAAGCAGAGCCACTTTTTAGGGGACACAAGAAAAACCGATATGTCACCATTTTGGTCTCATTAGAGAAGTCCATATGTTGAGAAGTGAAGACCATTTTGCCATAATTCATGCTGCAAAATGCAGTAGTCACATAGTATTTCCAAAAGGATTCTAAAAACTGTAGTGCAAAAGAAAAGAAATCTAAGAAAATAAATAATCACAAAAACCACCATTTTCCAAGGAAATGTGTTCAAAACAGTGGCTTTTACAAAGGACATAAATTTGTTTTAAATGAAAAAAAATTCTCTATATGAAATACCAAAGACTTATTCCACAGATAACTTATACTGCATTAATGATTTGATTAACAGTGTATAAACAAGGGCCATAGTTGTTTTTTTTTAATTAGGTCTGAAAGATAAGTATAAATACTGATGGGAGTGTTTTATACCCCAAACTCCAATATTCCAGCTCTATATCCTGTCCTGTTATTATAATTTGTAAAAATCTTAACGACGCAGTGATTCGAGTTTTCGTAACTTCAACGATGTGTTAGAGGACAATGCATCTTGGTTTGAAGAATTTGTTGAATCTGAAGGCCGGAACAGTACTCGACCACGATGATTAAATACATAAAAGGATGGGTGATTCCTTAATGTATCAAATGTCCTTAGAAGAAAAAAAGCATCAATTTTAGATAAACCTTTATAAAAGCCCATTTGAAAATAAGCAGGCTTCTAATTATGAATTTGCTATGTTATATTTTTAACAAGTATAAATCTATGAAATCAGACCATAAATGATAAACATACTATATCTTGTTTTTTTTTCCTATACGAAGAAAATAAGAAATCGGGAAAAGCAGCATAGAGTCCACAAATTTCTTTTTTATTCAGCCATTCCTTCCAGGATGCCTATGAATAACAACACAAATGCTAGCTCAACTTTAATCACCTCTGTAAATTGAATAGTAGCCCATGCCAAAATAGTCTTTTAAAAACCTAGCACATAGATTACACCCTGGATTATTCTCATTTGACCCTCACTATTCAAGCCATATAATCATTTCATAGATCTGTTTTCCAAGAATCTTTCAAGTACAATGAAAAATTCCTTTTGGCTCTCTGTACCTGTTGTTGTCCAAACTCATGTATTTTGCTACCACCTACTTAATATCATTCTGTTTTACTTCTTTCTTTCCTGGCCCCTTGCCAGTGATTCTTCATAGACTCTTTGTAAAAACAGTAGAGATAGTGGAGTATCCCTTCCTCTTTTCCAGTGAGATATATATATAGTTTTAAAAAGTTGAAACACCTCAGTGTATGGCCTCTAGTATTTGTTAGTTTTTAAATATTGTTTTTCTGGAAAGAACAAGAGAACTCTTCCTTTCATAAAAACTCAAATCTCAAAGTCAGTCTACCTAAACATCCAAGCATACTCTCATACAAAACAGGAGGCCCCATATGTGACTATTTAAAATGTAAATATCAAACTAAAAGAGGAAGATGAGTTTCCTCTAACACATAAATGTTATTGTGACTCTTTCTAAGAAAATACTGTACAGGGATATCACTTTAGGATCAAGAAGGTAGGTAAAGTCCAGAGATGGAATGGAACAAAGCTAAAGGGTGATTTTAGGAAAGTAAAAATAAGGAAAAGAAAAGCAAAGAAAGACACATGAAAATAGCTTAGAAAAAGTACAGGATTCAAAGTAAAAGGAAAGCAGAATAACAAATATACTTTGAATCCAGGGGTAGACAAGAGCCCGAGAGCAGAGCATACATCACAGATTAGGCTCCAGTGAAAGAGGAAACAGAAAACCCCTTATTTTTCCAAACACTAAGCTGGGACAAGAGGATAAAAAGAGAGAGGGAGGGAGGAAGAGGGAGGAAGGGAAAGTGGAAAGGGAGAGGGGAAAGAGGAAGTGGAGAGCTAGGTTAAAATTTCTGAGTGATTATCTTTCTATATTATCTATTTCCATCCATCTGTCCATCTATCCAACCAACCAACTAGCAGGTACCATAACATCATACTCTAATGCCAACAATCTGCCATCCGACTTCCATTTTTCCTATCAAATATAACCATTACATAATCAAAATGTAAAAATGAAACCAACTTTTCTGTACCAGAAAACATACATTTTAAATTACACGAACAAAGCAAACCCCTATAACATTTAAGGACTATGAAAAGGGAAAGACTTACTTATTTTTTAGTTCTGAAGTGGCATCCATATCTTTAAACTCCCCTGCAATATGAACTATACCATAACAGGTAACTGCAAAGGCCAGAAGCGTCTGAAGAACTATCTGTGAGTATAAAGATGAAATTACTAAATAACACAGAAATGTTATCATAAACATTTACTACAATCTTCTTTCAACCTCTTTATAGCCTCTATCAGGTAGTCTTCTCAGGGCCACTCGTAGGCCCTCTCAGGGCCTCTCAGGCCACTCACTTAAAATTATATGAACTCAGACACAATAAAATCTTCTATAAATTCTGTGGCTTGGCTGCAAAAATATTTCTGATGCTTCAATAAATGAACTTAGTGACATGCTCAAATAAGTAAAATCATTGAGCACCGAATGGTACTGAGCCACTCAGAACTCAAATATCAAATACTACCTGCTTCCAAGAGCAATTAAGAATTTTTAAGGTATTATTGTTAGATATCATAGAGTACACAAAGTCCATGTGTACCATGTAAATAAAATAAAAAGGTCACTTTCCCATCACTCAGCTTAAGAAATAAAACACTCCTAGTACCTTTCAAGTCCCACATGTCCCTCTGATTATATCTTTTACTTTCCATCTCAAAGTTAACCATTGTCCCAAATTGTGTATTAATCCTGCTGTGTATGAATCTCTAAAAAATGTATTACTTTTGCCCATTTTAACTATGTTTAAATGGGCTCAAATGTCTTTTGTCTAGCTTTCCTTGCTCAACATTATGATTGTGAGATCCATCCCTGCTGTAGTATGTAGTTGATTCCATTCTTTTTCATTGTGTCTTGTATTTCATTATTATGAAACTACAATTTATCCAATCCACCTTTGCTGAATATGTGGATTGTTTCCTGTGTGTTACTTTTATAATATCAACCTGAATATTCTTGTTATGTCTCCCAGCACATATGAGTGGAAACACTGTGTAGAGTATGCATATGTTCAACTTTATCAGGTTATCCCAAACTGCTTTCCAAAGAGGTTAAGCAAGCAAAAAGGTTGAATATTTGATATTAAGCAATATGGGATTACAGGCATATTTTCTTATGCTTTTCTGTATTTTTCACATTTTCCAACTTGTAAACAGAAGTTATTTAAAACAGATATAAATGAGCATGTATGTGTGTGTATCCACCCCAAAGCAAAGGTGGTAGGAGATAATAACCTCAACAACCAAATCCTGAATTATAGACAACTAAAGTAATAAGTAGCCACAAGCTACTATTCTGTCTAAATTAAAACCTAAATGTCATATGTAATACCGGTTTACATTCCCACAACCAGTATACCAAGAAGACTTAGTTTATACAATGCAATCATAGGCACTTTTAATAAGAATGTAGCTGTCATGAAAATATGTTCAAAATAAATTGTTATTTAAAAAGCTAATTATAAAACTATACCTATATACACATGCATTAACAACTCTTTTAAAGGAAAAAACTGTGTTTTGATTAGATAAAATTCTACATACATAATGTTTCTGCATAGGAAGAAGACTGTTCTGCTATACTCCAAACTGTTAGGAGTAGATATTGAATTGCAAAGGAATAGGGTCAGTTTTTTGTTGTTGTTTTTTAATTGTATATGGACAGGTTTAATTTTTATATTTACTGTTTGATTCTGTTACACAGAACTTACTACTTTTGTAATTTCAAATCCAGTAAAGATAAATATTGTGAATGAAGCCAGAATATATGTTAATTTATCTTAAAAAACACTTTCCTATTTTTCTTTAGTTTTACCACCATTGTTTAGGGACACACACTATTTATGTGTCTCCCTAAACAATGTATTGTGAGCTTTGCTTTTTAAAAAATTTTATATAAAAAGGAACTTTTCTAAAAATGCCAGGCTGGGTGAGGTGGCTCACAGTTGTAATCCCAGCATTTTGGGAGGCACCAGGATCACTTGTGGCCAGGAGTTTGAAACCAGCCAGGGTAACATAGCAAGACCCCATTTAATTAACCAGGTGTGGTGGTACACACCTATAGTCCTAGTTACTTGGGAGGCTGAGGTGGGAGGATAGCTTGAGCCCAGGAGTTTGAGGTTACAGTGAGCTATGAATACTCCACTGCACTCCAGCCTGGGCAACAGAGCAAGACTCTGTCTCTAAAAAAATAATTAATCTTAAAAAATAAACCTAAATAATCAACTTTTTAAGTCATCCTCATACTATACACAGAGCAACTTGTAGGAAGATTATTTCAACTACAGTTCTAGAAACCAAACAGACAAATCTTTTAAGGCTTTCAAATCCTTTGGTTTTACAACAAGTGATAAAAGGTAGAAAACAGATGCTATTTCATGTCTGGGAAATTTTAAAAGAATAATAACCAGTAAAAAAAATTATCATAAGCTATATGGCTAATTTTAAAAACATATTTTAATAGAATATAAATAACCAACTTACATCTATTGGCAGTGATTCATCTTCCTTTTCTGTTAATCGCATATATGAACGATCTATAAACCAGAAGCATACCATTAAGGAAATTATAGCCCATTTTTCTTTCTTAAAATGCAAGCAGATCAATAGACAAAAGAAATGGCTGACATATGCTACATAAAGTAATTCTAATACTGGATTCCTCAAAACCTTCTATCTTCTAAGGCTGTCAGCCTTATCTTAATGAACTATCTTATCTTTATCATGACTTGCTTATAAAATGGGTGACAGATAAGTATGAGGTAGAAATACCTAAACATAATTTTTCTTTCATTACTATAGAAAAACTAGAAACCTCTGAAACAAAATTTTTTTCACTAACTGGTCAAAGAAATCATAATTATTTTAAAATTAGCAAGTCTACAGAAAATCTCAACTCTTGAAATATCACCACCATCACACAGTATAGACAAAATAATTCTGGTATGGAAATGTTTCTCCTGAGAGAATATGCTGGGGCAGTGGTGTAATAGGAATTCCAGGACATCAATTTCTGCCTTTACTATTTAATTATAATTCTGAGGCTACCTTAACCTCAGGAGGCAGCAAGGGATAAAGAGAAAAGGATCAGGATTTGGAAGTTGATAAGCCTAGATCACAGCACCAGCTTTTTAATTTACTGAAATTTCCTATAATCTCATTTAAGACGTCCTCAGTAATTGTAACATGTATCTCAATTTCAAAGTGTTCAAATGTGGGAGTAGGAGGGGGAGTGTGTCTTAGAATCAAAGAAACAGTATCTGTTTCTTCACTGCCTAAGTTTCCACAACAGTAAAAAGAGAGTAATATAAGGATTAAATGAGACTCAGTACATGATCAATGTGCTGCTTTCTTTACAACAAAGATGAACATGCCATAGCACCATAGTGTGTTATCTGCTGTCACAATGTGACATGACACAATTAGTCTCAAACATAAATAATAGTATCTTCCCAACATGAGCATTATAAAGAGACCTCAATGCAATGGCAAATTCACAAAGCATTCTTATCACTTGAAACATAAAAATACAAAATCTTGGCCAGGCACAGTGGCTCACACCTGTAACCCCAGCACTTTGGGAGATCAAGGCAGGAAGATCACTTGAAACCAGGAGTCTGAGACTATCCTGGGCAACAAAGCGAGACCCTGTCTGTACAAAAAAAAATTTTTTTTTAAAATAGCCAGGAGTGGCATGTGTCTGTGGTCCAGCCTCTCAGGAAGCTGAGGTGGGAGGATCACTTGCCACGACGCTAGCCTGGGCAATGGAGTGAGTCAGAGTCAGTCAGTCTCTCTCTCTCTCTCTCACACACACACACACACACACACACACTGACATCTTAATTCTAGATGAACCTAGGACAATCCCTATTTAATAATGTACTTGGGACTAGAACACTCAAATTGGACTAGAACGTGTACTGACTTTCTTAAAAGAGAATTTGTTTAAACACATTGCTTAAGTTTTAACTTACAAGGTTTGTTATAAGGACAGGTGTAAAAGAAAAATCAAACCAATACCAAAAATAGATTTTGACTAACCTCCTACTGTCTGTTCAATTCTCAAGTAGCTTTCTTGTTTGCATGAAGGCTAATCTGACTCTAACACTACCTTTAACCAGTCATTTCCTCATCTGTAAAAATGAAAGAGTTGGACTTCAGTGATCGCCAAGGGTCCTCCTTACAGCTGAAACTCATTGTAGAAAATGACACAGTACTCCAGTGTATCCCAATCTCCTCCAGGACAGTGCTTCTCAACCAACATGCATACAAATCACCTTGGGATCTCATTAAAACAGATTCTTAGCCATTATATCTGGGGTGGGGCCTGAGTATCTTCTAACAAGCTCCCAGGTGATGCCCATGATGCTGGTCTGTTGCCCACACTTCCAGCAGCAAGGCTAAAGAATACTTTCCTTAACCCCCCAGCTCCCTCACAAAATGACTGTCCCAGCCTCCATGCATCCTTAAATATTTTTAACACAGCATCTATATCACCTTATTGTGATTATTTCTTTTTTTATTTCCTAGTGTAAGAGGAAAGAATATTGCAATTATTTCTTGATCCACTTGTTTCTTCACTAGATGTCGAACTCCCTCAGGGCATCAATGTACCTCTAGCTCCTACGCACAGTGCAACTGCAATGACCCCAAACTCAATTTAATAATGCAGTGTAGCACAAATCTTTTCCCAAGGTCACACAGATTTAGCAGTAAAGCAAGTTTTTAACAACTAGCCCTTTGGACTCCAGTCCAGTTCTCTTTCCCCTTTCCCACAGTGCCTCCAGGAGGCAATCCATTACTTAACTTCTCAATCTCTGCCTGGACAGCCCAGGAGTGCCCAAGATGTTGTCCACATAGTTGTCATGGGACCATGAGGATCTGGAGTCCTCAATCCCATATTCTGCCTGATCCATCCCATGCTGGATCTGACATCACCTGTCCTGGATTCCCGGATAGATTCCACTCTGAACCCTCTTGAAGACACTTCCTTCCAACCTTCCTGCAATCCCAGGTGCCCCACTCTCCTCAAATCCAAACTCCAAACCTTCCACTGGGGACCCCTGCAATGCTTTTCTTAGCCACCCCAAACTGTAAGGTGTCAAACGACGGTTCCTGAGACACTAGGTCCAACAGTCCTTTAGGGGTGCGCCCACACACTGTCCCTGGGGTCCCACATGGGAGCGGTCCGCATTACCCAAGCACTTACGCTGAGCAGCGGAAAAGGCGGCGTGGGCTAGGGCAAAGAGGCCAATGCCCACCAGCCCCTTCCATAGCGACGGCGCCATGATTCCGAAGGAGCTGCAGCCTGACAAAAAAAAAAAAAAAAAAAAACGAAGGGCGGCGTAGCTGCTCCTTCCTCCACCCGCGGGTGTCCGCGCGGCGCAGAAAGATGACGTCACCGAAGTCCTAGGCGCGAAGAGCGGTGGAAAAACCAGACTGCCGTGAGAAAGCGGAAACAGGAATGCCGGGAAGAAGGGGAAAGCGACAGGGAAAAAGGTCCTCTAGAGCCTAAGAGCCTGCACGGTGCAGCCTTTCTGGTAGGGGCGGAGCTGAGTGGAGGGCGTAAACAAAGAGGCGAAAGCGGGAGCAATGGGAAGCGAGGAGGAAGGGCGCCAGCAAATGAGCGCGGGCCGTGGGAGAAGGGGGCGGGCCTACGAAGATGATAGGGTGGGGCCGAGGGCGGGGCTGGAGGCGACAGTGAAAGGCCATGGCTGCCGGGTTTAGTTAGACCCAATAGTTGTTGGTTGATTTGGGCTTTCTTTCAAGCTGTGCCATTTGTTTTCTGTAGGCCTTTCCCGTGCTTCAGCCCTCTGGGAACTGGCACTGAGGAAGAAGGCAAGGGTATTAGAGGGAGGAAGCAGATGGAGTGTCGAGGACAACAGTCAGGGACTTGGAGCTCCAAACATTTAGCACGCGGGAGGCGAACAGTAAACCCTTCTCCTTATCTTCAAAAGGTCTTGAAAGATTCGCGCCAAAAGGGGTGTAGCGCGGAGGAAGTGTTTTGTCATGAAGAGAACCAGCTAACGTTAAGGAAGAAATGAAAGAGGGAATAAAAGGATGCTAACGATACAGTCTCAGCTTCTGTCTCTGATCTTGATAAAATATACTCTCCTTTCATCCATTTTTGTCTTCATCCCCTAAAATGTAGATATTCAATAGTGAGGTTCTCCCCTTGACCTCTTTTCACTTTGTTTTCTCCTGGTGAGCTCACCCATTCATTCCCACCGCTTCAACCCCCAGAGACTACAGTGATTCCAAATCGACATCTTTATCTCAAATATTTCTCCTTAGCTCCCGATCTGCGTTTCTGACTACTTGCTGAACATTTATTTCCATGTGAGTGGGCCTGTGGCACTTTAAACTTAATATGGTACAAACGGAATTCAGAATTCATCCTGTTTTTCGAGCTGCACCAGTTCCTCCAGTGCCCCCGGGCTGAGTGGCAGAGTTTTGTAAACTGTGTATCACAAAGTATATGCAAAGTATGATCACCATTCTTTCCCCCTCACCCCATCAGAATTCTACGTTCTAGCTCCATCAGTTTGCTCACCCTCACTTGCTCAAAGATACCTGCTATCCTGACCTCCCCTTTAAAATTTGCAATATTCACATTCCTGATCCTCTTACCCTGCTCTATTTTTTATCACCTTCTAACATACTATATAATTTACCTATTATGTTTGTTGTATTATTATTGTTTACTGTCTCTCTTCTCCCACTGGAATGTAAGCTCTGAGAGAACAGAGATTTCTCTGTGCCTAGAACTTTGTTGACTGTCACATGGTAGGCATTCAATAAATGTTTGTTGAATGAAAAATGAATGAATTATGGAAAAGAAGTGGGAGAGATGTATCCCTATTTGAAAGGCTCTCTACAGAGAGTCCTTTCATTATTTTGAATTGGGTTCAAAAATCCCTGTGGACTTGTATGGACTCTTAATTTTTTATAACCCTTTGATTATAAACATTTTTTAATATACTTGAGCTTCCTCAAAGCTGGAAAAAAAAACTAGAAAATATAAAAGACATCCAATAGTCATCATATTTCCTTTCCATAACTTTTAGTGATTTATTTTTCTCTGGTCCTTCTCCAATTTCTTCACCTGTAAGCCAAAATTTTACACAGTACCCGATCAATTTCAAGGGCAGTAAAATGTGTCCCATATTACAGAAATGTAGTCCTATTTATAAGCTTCACAATCAGGAAGAACCAGGAAGTAATCTCTCTGTAGTTGGCAGGAAACTGCTTCCTTCTTCACCCCTGGGAGGTGGCAAGATAGAAAAGATAGCTGGCAAAAAACAATCTTAAAGCTTTGTTTTAGCTTGGATAATGTTTAAATCAAAATTAGCCTTTTCAGGGGCCCTGTTAAATTATCTCTTCTAATATCAATTTATCTGAAGCAGAAAATGATTAAGAGTTTTCTTAAAGGATCTGAGGTATGATTCCTTTCTTTTAAAAAGATGACAGTATAGAAAAAAAAAAGAGAAAGCCAGTAATGAATCTGGTATTTGTATAATCCACCAATGTTTTATCTGAATCTTCAGGGAAGTGACCCATGTCCAAGTATTGAGTTTGTTTTCTCTATTTCCTTCTTCCATTCTCTACTCTCTTCTTTGTAACCTCTTACCCTCATATATTGAATGCAAGATAAACTACCCTAGGTTTGCATTTTCTAGTAATAAATGGTTAAATCATGTTTATGGAGTGGTATTTTAATTGTCTTTTCTGGAGATTCCAACCTGAAGAGAAGCCCACATATTCATAGGCACAGTTACTAAAGACTGTATCATTCAAATAAATACCTTGGGTCCACTCATACGTGGTTCTCTAGGTTTGAGTTAATCCCAAAGGTGCAAGGTTCAGCTAGTGGCAGCACTGTTTTCATGAGCTTTTAGAGCAAAAGCCAAACCTCATGAGAAAGAATATTTAAATTCCTAAGTGTACTGTTTCTGGATACTCTCAAAAAAAAAAAAATAAAAAATAAAAAAAATAAAATAAAATAAAATAAAATAAATTCCTAAGTGACCAAGAAGTGCCTTTAGTTTTTGCAAAGAAACAGCCACTTTCCATATGCACCATGGTTAAGTGATATGGATGTTATTAAAGGCAGGGATAATGATCTCTAAACTGTTTCCTACCAAGATGTTATTTGTGAAGACTCCTCACGTTTCCAAGAATAGTTCATTGAATAGAGAAAGTACTGCCATTCCAGAATTGTCTTCAAGTTAACTGACTTTGTTACATGTCAGCCAACTCAACCAGTATTTACTCATCCACGTCTCCATTTCCCACGCAGGTTCTCCCTGTATCTGGCACACTCTGTCTTTTCCTATCCAGTTAAAAAGTCTACTTTCCCCAGGAATATGTTCCTGACTATTATAGGTATCTGTAAGAACCTTTCTTTAAGATATTTATGTTTAGTACAACCTCTCTGGGTAACACATTCCAGAAATTGACTACCTGCTGGGTAAATTAGTATTTTCAATATTGAAATTGCATTATCCTTGTTTTTTTCTTTACAAAAGTGGTGTGTGCTCATTGTAAGAAATACAAACAACAAAAATATGTGTTCCTCTTAAAGTATCAAGTGGTGCCTTGGTATCTTGAGTTTTGAATCTTAGTAAACAAGACCGTGGTTATATGATTCATATCTTTAAGATTTATTTCATATTTGTTTGCTGGATGGTTTATATTACAGTGGTTAAAAGGATGTGCTCTGCAATTGTACCAGGTTTGAATCCTGGCTTTTCCTTTTCTACCCCTGGGGGATTGGAGAAGTTAGTTAACCTCACTGTGCCTCCGATTCCTCACCTGTAAAATGAGGATAATAATAGTGTCTAACCTGACAAGGTTGTTGTCAGGATTGAGTGAGATGGTACATATAAAGTGTTTAGAATAGTCTCTCTCACACATAGTAAGCACTCAATAAATGTTAGCCATTGCCGCTGTTGTTATTGGCTTTGCTAGCTATTTTTCCAAACTGAAGAAGTTCCTTATCCCTTTAGTTTTTCCTCAAACATCAATTGCTTCTCCCCTTTAATTATTTTAATTGCTCTTCTCTGGACCATTTCCAGAGCTACTAATATCTCTCTTAAGGTTTCATTGCTACATCTGTATAAAGTATCTTAGGCTACTTGTGTATGAGGTTAACATGATTATTCATTTCAAATAGCCTTCCTAATGACACTGAAAATCTTGCTTGCTTTTTTAGCACATTGGGATGGTCTGTTCAGGAAATAAACTGTGAAAACTGCAGCACTTTTATGCTGGGTTCTAACTGATAGCTGTGACCTATTCTTTCTTCTACTTGAATATAGGCATTCCCTATAGTACTGCCCTAGGACTGAGTCTCTTTCCACCTTCCCTTCTTTGCAGAATGCATGGGCTCCCATAGCTATAACCTTGTGTATGTAGCTTGTCCTCACTCCTGAACTGCAGAGCCAAATTTCTAACTGCCTATGTGGATGTCTGTATTTAGATATTCCTCCAGCTGCCCATAATTGAGCTCTACCTTCTGTCTCCCAAATTAATGCTACTAATAGCCCTCTGTTTTCCAGTTATCAACATTGTGGAGTCATCTTTCAATTCTTCCTTGGCCAGGTGCAGTAACATATGCATGTAATCTCAGCACTTCGGGAGGCCAAAGCAGGAGGATCACTTCAGGACAAGAGTTCAAGACCAGCCTGGGCAACATAGCAAGACCCCCATCTCTACAAAAAATAAAAAAATTAGCCAGGCATGGTGCCATGCACCTATAGTTCTAGCTGGGGCAGGAGGATCCCTTGAGCCCAGGATTTCAAGGCTGCAGTAAGCTCTGATTGTATTACTTCACTCCAGCTTGGGTGACAGAGCAAGACCTTGTCTCAAAAAAAAAAAAAATTCTTCCTCAAGGACAACCACCCACTCACTCAATCAATTGCCAAGACAGGTTAATCCTACGTCTGCATTGGCTCTTGTGTCCAGCTTCCCATTTGCATTGCCACTGCACCCACTAAGGTAAATCCTGATTACTTTATTATTATTATTATTTATTTTTTAATTTTGGCATATTATTGGGGTACAGATTTTAAGGTTTCAATAAAAGCCCTTTCCCCCCTCCCCCCACAAGTCTGAGTTTCCAGCATGATCATCCCCCAGATGGTGCCCATCTCACTCATTATGTATGTATATACCCACCCCCTTCCTCCCTCTGATTACTTTTTAGCAAGGCAACTTTTCTAAGTTCCTAACTGGCCTCTCTACTGCCCATCTCTCCACATTTCGTTCTTCCCCCTTCCTGTTGCCAAATTAATACTGAGGAGGTTTTAGATCAAGGAAATGAATGAGTTAAAAAATTTCTGTGGCATAGAGACCTTCCACAATATGACCTCAACCTAGTTTTTCAGCTTTCCCCCAGTACATGAATTAGTGAATTCAGTGTTTATCAAGCACCTCCAGTGAACCAAGGACTGTGTGGACTAAACTTATCTACACTGTTCAATTTTCCAGTATTTACTGAGTAAAGCCCTTTTTCAGTTTATCCTTGAATTGAATCTATGTACCTAGAGGAATTTTATGTCATCTGCAAACATGGAAATTTCCTTGGCATTCAAACTTAAGAGACATTTATTGATGCATAGATATGTTTTACTGAGCGCCTATTTTGGTTAAGCCTTGTGCTAGATGCTGTCAGTAAAGAAATAAGTGAGGCCTAGTTCCTGCCCTATAGGTGCTCACGATCTGTTGAATAACAAACTTGTAAATCATACATGATGATACATCATGAGGGTTAGGGCAGAAATCTGCCCAGCAAGCTGTGGAAGCCCTTTCCAAATAGGGCCCCTAACTCAGCCTGAGGGCATCCTGGAAAGTTTAGTGACCTTTAATCTGATATATATATATATATATATATATATATATATATATATATATATTTTTTTTTTTTTTTTTTTTTTTTTTTTTTTTTTTGAGACAGAGTCTCACTTTTGTTGTCCAGGCTAGAGTGAGTGCCGTGGCGTCAGCCTAGCTCACAGCAACCTCAAACTCCTGGGCTTGAGTGATCCTTCTGCCTCAGCCTCCCAAGTAGCTGGGACTACAGGCATGCGCCACCATGCCCGGCTAATTTTTATATATATATATATATATATATCAGTTGGCCAATTAATTTCTTTCTTTTTTTTTTGAGACAGAGTCTCGCTTGTTGCCCAGGCTAGAGTGAGTGCCGTGGCGTCAGCCTAGCTCACAGCAACCTCAAACTCCTGGGCTCAAGCAATCCTTCTGCCTCAGCCTCCCGAGTAGCTGGAACTACAGGCATGCGCCACCATGCCCGGCTAATTTTACATATATATATTAGTTGGCCAATTAATTTGTTTCTATTTATAGTAGAGACGGGGTCTTGCTCTTGCTCAGGATGGTTTCGAACTCCTGACCTTGAGCAATCCACCCGCCTCGGCCTCCCAGAGTGCTAGGATTACAGGCTTGAGCCACCGCGCCCGGCCCAATTTCTTTCTATTTATAGTAGAGACGGGGTCTCGCTCTTGCTCAGGCTGGTTTTGAACTCCTGACCTTGAGCAATCCGCCCGCCTCGGCCTCCCAAGAGCTAGGATTACAGGCGTGAGCCACAGCGCCCGGCCTTTTTTTTTTTTTGTCAAGCAAATAGAAGTTAGGTGAGGGAGGGGTAAAGGACTATCCAAGCAGAGGGAACACATAGAAAGGCACAGAGATGGCATGAAAACACATGAAGCATTCAGGGAACGACAAGGATCCAAATGGCTGAAGCAAAATGTATTTGGGGGAGAAGGACAGGATATAAGGAAGAAGAAGTAGTCTAGAGACAGGGCGTGTAGAGTACTGTGTGCAAGGCTAAGGAGCCAGAACTGAAGGCACAGGGCCCATTGGAGGGTTTGGAGTTGAGTGTGAGATACAGATTTGTGCTTCAGAAAGAACTCTCTTGAAGAAGGGTGGGAAAATGATCAACAGAGACTAAAGAAGAAGTCGGCATACCTTTCTGGCAAAGGGCCAGATAGTAAATGTTTTTGACTTTGCAGGCTACAGGGTTTCCTTTGCAATTACTCAACCCTGCCATTGTAGTGCAAAAGCAGCCATAGGCAATAACTAAATGAATGGACATGGCCATGTCCAATAAACTGTTATAGATGGACACTGGAATTTGAATTTCACATCATTTTCACGTGTCATAAATGTTATTTTTTTTTAATTCTCTTTTTTCTTTTCTTTTTCTTGAGCAGAGTCTCACTCCATTTCCCAGGCTAGAGTGCTATGGCGTCAGCCTAGCTCACAGCATAAAAAATAATTCTCAACCCTTAAAAAATGTAAAAACTATTCTTAGCTTCAGGTCATACAAAAAGTGGTAGCAGGCTGGATTTGGCCAGTGGGCTGTATTCTGATCTTTGATAATCCCTGGCCTAGGGGATGGGAGAGAGTGCAGAGAATGTGGACAACTCTATTGAGAAGCTTATCTCTGAAGGGGAAGGGAGAGATAGCACAGTAGCCAGAAGAGGCTTTAAATGAAAAGCTGTTTCTCAGAAGAGACCTGAAAGTGTTCATGGAAAGCAGAAAGAATGGAGAAGGAGCATTGAAGATGGTGGGGGTGGCAGGTGTGATTGCTGGAGTAGACCCTGGAAGGGGTAGAAAGGAAATGATGGAATGCAGAGTACAGGTTAAGAAATTAGGTTTGTAAGGGAGGAAGGATACACCTCTTCCACTGAGGCTGGAGGGGAGGAAGAAAGGATGGGCACTGATAGGATATTTAAGTAGATTGCAGGGTAGGATTTTCCCAGAATGCCTTGATTTTCCCAGTGACAAAGGAGGCAAGGCTGAAATTCCAGATGAGTTGCCTGTAGGAGCACTGAAGTCACTCAGGATGGTGGTAGGGCTGGGGGTGGGGGAGAGAGGAAGCCTGTAAACCAGATGCCCAAGTACTCTGTGAATGTGTGGGAGTAACCAGGGCGTCATTGGATGAAGACAAAAAAGAAAGGAGGTAGGTGTTAGAGCTGCAATGAAGGGTGGAGGAATAATGGGCTTGGAGTAATAACGAGGAGTGAGCAAGGGCCAACTCCTCCTTTAGACCACATGGTACAGGGTGTGAGTTGTGTGTACGTATGTGTAGGACAGTGGGGTTGGGACAAAATGAACAGCTTCAGAGCACATGATATGCTGGGAGAGATTCTGGTACTGGCAAAGGGAGGAGATGGAGGGGCCAACAGTGCAGCAACCAAGAGTGTTGGGTTAGTTTGTTCACAAGGGAGGGCATTCCAGACAGCACACTGACGAGGACTGGCAGGGAGGACAGTAGTGACAGGAGAAACTGGGGGGTGGGAGTCAGAAGTATAGAGCAGTGCTAGGTTGAGAGAGAAGTACATTCTGAGGCGAGCCAACGGCCCATGGGGATTGGCTGCCTGGTAGAGTTATTGGCATCTCAAGATTCTTCCCGGAACTCAATACAAAGAGGTTGCTGAGGGAGCATACTAAGTTGCTGGTGCCACATAAACAGAGGCTGGGGCTTGAAGACATTTGCTAACTAACTGTGGTCAGGGAAGCAATCTATGACTTTGTTTTTTTTTTTCAGTTCCAAACACTCAGGGTGAAAAGTGGTTTTGTGCTTAGGCAAAACAGCCTCAGAATGAGTGGTTAGGCCTGAAGAAGCAGGTAAGTTCATTTGCTAGGTCTTCTAGGGTGACCAAGAGAGGTCTAGGGGTGGAAATCATGGAGAGCCCGGGAAGGATCCTCACCTGGGCTTCTTGCCTCCACAAAGCCCAGCCCTGTGTGAACATGGCAGTGTGGTTAGGCTGGAGTCAGGGTATAGGGGACAGGCAGCCACAAGATTTCTTGGGAAGATACAGACAGCTAATAGGAGAGAATAGGCACACAGTCACTGTCTGTGGTCTAGGACAGTTTCTGACCAGACAGGAACAGGACTTGGAGTTGAACACAATCCTTGTGCTTCCCCCCCATCCCCCATTTAGCTTACCATCCTTGGAGCTTAAAGAGCTGATTAGTGGAGGTGAATGCACACTGGGGCAGCTTGGTGTTGCCTGAGTGTTGTTTTAGCAGGAAGTTATATGGCCATGAAATGAGAACATTTGAGAATCATGAATTCTAGGCAGAATGATAGGAATTGGATTGATAGTAGTACCACTGATGGCATGAAGAATTTGAGAAAGAATATGTATTTGTAGAGGGAAAATGAGGTCATTTCAAAATATTTTTAGTTGTTGAGGGTGGTAGGATCCTCAACAGGATATGATCAGAGTCCAACAGGTAGAGGCCTGAAGGTAGGGAGGCAGGCCAGGGCTTGAGATTTGTAGCTCATTCATGTAGAGGTGAAAGTCTAGGGAAAACAGGGAGCTCACACAAACTAAAGAGTAATCTGAGAAGTATGGAAAAAATAGGAATCCACGGTTCTCAAAGCCAAAGCTGGAGTATGGAGGTGAGAACTGTGAAAATTCTGATGTGACATGTTGAGAGGCTGAGAAACAAAAAAATACTATTCCGAGGAGTACTGAGGAAGAGAGATGAGAGATAGGGGTCAAAGGTAACTTCCGGGCTGGGTGTATTTGTTTTAAAATAATAGTACAATGGAGCAAGTGGAGCCTCGGTAGATCTGAGCACAAACCAATAGAATCATCTTGAGAGGCTGTTGAGTTTCTCTGTACAGGTTCTTGACGTGAGGAAGGGCAAATTCTCTCCTCTCTTCTTGAGCTTGAGAGATGACTTATGTCAGGTGTTTACATATAAAGAAAACCGACTACACACACACACACACACACACACACACGCACAGGCACACACACACAATCCACTCCTTTGAGTCAATTCTTTTATGAATTTATACAGTGTTGTTGTTTTATTCCAATGAGGACAGAACAAGGAGAATTCGATTTAAATTATAGAGATGGAGATTGAGGCCACTCCCAAGGGGACAACTTCTTATGCTGTTAAGAAACACTGGGGGACGATGTTGAGAAGGGTTATGAAAGATCTATTCCCCTGAGAGGTGTAAGAATAGGATCAAAGTAGACAAGAGTGCAATCTACCTCTGCTTGATTACACTGAGTGGATGTTTCTTTAGCAGAACGCAATGTACTAGATTCGACGGCCTTTCAGTCCAGGGCCGCGCCAGACTGTGCATGCTGGGTACAGAAGGGCAAAGGAGAGGGGAAGAGTGAGTTGGGGATGCCACGTCCCCTTTAAGAGCGGCGGCGGCAGCGGCGCGCGCTCCGACGGCTTCCCTTGGGCCCCGCCCCTTTCCCGTGAGCCCTCGGGGAGTGGTCCGACCGCGGGCGGCTGCGGGTGAGGATAGGGGCGGGGGGCGGGGGGAGACATGGCTCGGCGCTGCTGGCTACGGGCACCCCTCCGCCGCGGCGTCAGCGGCGGCCTCCGGGCCCGCCCGCTCATGCGGCCCGTCTGGTTGCTCCTCGCAGTGAGCGTCTTTGACTGGGCAGGGGCTTCGGACGGCGCCAGCGGAGGGGCGAGAGCCATGGACGAGGAGATCGTGTCAGAGAAGCAAGCCGAGGAGAGCCACCGGCAGGACAGCGCCAATCTGCTCATCTTCATCCTGCTGCTCACCCTCACTATTCTAACGATCTGGCTCTTCAAACACCGCCGGGCCCGCTTCCTGCACGAAACCGGCCTGGCTATGATTTATGGCAAGTGCCTCAACCCCTGTCAGCCTCCCGGCGCTGCCCCTTTCTCTGCCCTCCCGCTGCTTCGCCTCGTCTCTCAGCCCTGCTTGGCCTATGTTCGGCTCTCCTTCTAATTCCTTCCATTTTCTGCCTCGCCTTCCTCCTCCCCCGTTTCTCTCCCTCACCCCCTTTTTCCTGCTACGCCCCCTTTCCTCTGCCTCACCCCCTTTCCTCCTCAGCCTCGCCCCCCTATTTTCTCTGCCTCTCCACCTTTTTCGCCTCCGACCCCACCCCCTTTTTCCTCAGCACCCTCCCCCCCTTTCTCTGCCTACCAAGCTCGGGACCTGGGGCTGGGGCTGGGGAGGGAGTGGGTGCGGTGTCTCGGATTGGTCTGGGGGCTGTGGGGGAGGGGAGGACACCATTGCGATCATTTCTCTGGGGTGTCAGTTTGTTTAAGGTTCACTGAAGCTGCAGTGGTATCTCTAGTGCCCAGAATCTGGCGTTCTTTTGGAGCCAGAGTCGACCTTTACTCATCACCCAGCTCTTGCTACGCCCTGTCCTTTAGAGGTTGAAAATGAAAACCTTACTCTTGTGGAGCTGGAGTAAAAACCTGAGCGTGAGATAGGCTGCAGAAGGCTTAGGGCATTTTAATGACGTCCTGTTTATTGTACTATGCCTATAACATCCGATATGGATGCGCACGGTTGACCCTTCCAATTCAGGCATACAGAAGTGAGGACGAGGAAGAGTTAAGATTCTTCCAGCAGTGTGGTGTACTATACGATGATCAGGACAGTTCAGACAAACAGTAATTACAAACACCACGCATATGCAGTATGGGTGTCTTGCTGTTGGCATCAGGTTTTTGACCGATTGTTGAATAAATGGCTTCGGTTCTTGTGTCTTTCTTTTTGAGGTTTATTTATTTATTATTTGTTGGTGATGAGGCGAGTAGAGTAAATCAAAGCATGGGCTCAGAAGCATGTTGAACTGTGCTGGGGAGGGGAAAAGATACATATTGCTGACTGTCTTAATCTGACTGTGAAGGTATTGCCGAGGACAAACAATCCTTTCAGTGCAGTACATGTGTGAAGATTGTCTTCATTTGAAACGATCTGAAACTGAGGAGCTCGTTGAGGTTTGCCTCTCAGACTAGCAGAGAGGTAGAGGAAGCTTTGTCACAAAAAGACATTTCTCCATGCACTCCCAGTCCCCCCAGCCAGACTTCTGGAATGTGCATCTCAAGGATATTAAGGAAAAGTGGTCATGTACCTTAGGAAAATGCACGAACTGGCATTTGTTTTTCATTTGTAAGGTAATACAATTCTAAGCCTTTGTGTAAAATGTTTCTGCTCACTAGAATTCCTAGTTTTTAGACATATTAGGTGGTTTTTATATTTAATATGTTTTGCATTTCATTTGCAGTGCACCTTAAGCCATATTGGCCAGATAAACTATACATTTCTGTATAATTTTCTGTATAACAGTGATTTATTTAATATTCCCAACAAACATTTATCAATCAACCTACTATGAATTATGCACAGAAAATACAAAGAGGTATAAGACCCTTGATGTCAAGGAATTTATAGATAGGTCATGTAAAGAAAATATTGGCATTTTAAATTTGGTTAAATGCCAGATAACTATTATAGAGGTAAAATAAGGAACTGATCACATATAATTCTTCCTTGTAGAGACGGATAGTGTGATGTGGTTAAAGGTACAAGGCTTTAGACCGGAGGTCAGGGAATTTTTTTCTGTAAACAGCCAGATAGTAAAGATTTTTAACTTTGCAGGCACACAGATCTCCATGTCTCTGTTGCATTTTAGTCTTTATTCTTTTTATTTTTTTATTTTACAAACCTTTAAATGTGAAAACCATTCTTAGCTCTTGGGCCATACAAAAACGGACCAAGGACTGTAATTTGCCAACCCCTGTTTTAGAGTCAGACCTGGATTCCTGTCTCACTGTGCCAATAGCTATATGTGGTCTTAGGCAAGTTCCTTACTCTCTTTTACCCTCACCTATATTTTTGGAGTGAAGATAGTAAGATTACCGTGAGGAAAAAATGTTTTAGCCTAGTATCTGACCCCTAAGTAAATGCTGAATAAATGATAGCGGTGCTATTATAATTATTACTATTACAACTGCATTTTCTTGGGTTAGGCTCAGAACAGTCCTAACTGCTCAGTCTTGTAAGTTGAGAGACAAACAGTATTTTTTTTTATTAAAAAAATCATATAGGGACTTTAAATTGCCCTGAAAATATTTGTTTTTTGATAGCTGATATCATCAACTTCATCTAACTCTTGCACTAAAGTAGAACAGTAGTATTACTGATTGCATTTCATGAAGTTTCTAAGTTAATAAAAAATGAGGGAGTACCTTAGTGTTAGTATTTTGTGAAGCAAAAACAAGGGTATCTCTTATGGAAATAAAGTACAAGTCTGGGAGTTAAATCTGGGGTTGACATGGCATTCCTTCACCTGTCCCATTTTCTCAGTATGGGAAAAGCATACTGTGGACTAAACAGCCTCCTAACTAACTCCTAAATCCAGTTCAAGAATAGATGGCATTGGGCCAAAGTATTTTCAATAGTATGGAAATTGAAGTTTTCTAATCCTAATTACTATCTGTCATCTATCTCTTCTTATGACTCTCGCATCATCACAACTATTGCATTACTGTATTATTTTAAGACCTTTATTTTTCAGCATGACTTCTAGGTGAAAAGGGAATGCCTCGACCTCCAAGATTTAGATCACTGGTGATCTTATTCCTGTGATGTTGGTTTAGCTGCTTAAATTCTGGAAAAATGTTATTAAAAATAAGCTTTTCATCTATCTTTTTGAGAAGCAAGGGTATAAAAAATGTTTAAATTGCCAATGTGATCAGTTTCTAGATTGTAATATAAACTAATTGCTCCAGTTACAAACATACAATCTCAAAGCACCCACGTGTTTGGTTCACAGGGCTAGCTTTCTTAAGAAGCTTAAAAGTGAGTCACTGTTAGTAAAAATTGTCCAGGTAGTTAATTAAGTCTGAAAAGTGATCACTCACTGCAGGATGCCTACAGAGGGTATAAAAAGCAAAAGATGGAGAAAATACTTGTTTTGCCTTAAACTCTAGGCATCCAGAGTCTTTTCCTCAATAAACATTTATTAGATGTGTATGATGTATGGGCTATGTTGAGAAATACAGATATGAGCCATAGCCTCTGCCCACAAAGCACTTACAATCTGATGACTTAATAGATAATGTTTATTGAGCATTACGGTGTGTTATACACTGTGCTAGGCACTTTACAAGTGTCATTTTATTTAAACCTCATAACAACCCTGTGAGATGGGTGTTATTATCTTTTCAGTTTTATGAATAAGGAAATTGGGGCTTAGAGAAGTTAGAAGACTTGCCTGAAGTCATGTAACTTGTAAGTATTGAGCCAGGATTCAAATCCAGTCAGTCTGGCTCAAAAGCCACATTCTCTTAGCTTTTAAACTATATTGCCTCATTTTGAAAGGTAAAACATAACTATGTAGACAAAGTGGGTTATTATTGTCATCACCCCATATGAGAAAACTGAAGTTCAATGAGAGGTTATCTACCCTAAAGTGACAGACTAGAACTTGTTGGAAAGCCAGAATTCATACATCTGTCTGACTTCCAAACTTGTGCTTTTTCTCCCACACTGTACTGTACTCAGTCTCAAAATACCAAATATATAAGGTGATAATACTTAAAGTTGTAGGTGTTTTGGTGGTGGATTGTGAGAATGGAGACCTAAAGCATTCTGGTTCTCCAGAGGTTCTCCAGCTAGTGGTGATGTGAGAGCAAAGAGATAATTAGAAAATTACAGTTGACCCTCCCTGTCCCTAGGTTCCACATCCACACATTACACATCCCTGGATTTAACCAATCACAGATTGAAAATATTTGAAAAGATAAAAATAAATAATAACAACAAGGCCGGGCGCGGTGGCTCACGCCTGTAATCCTAGCTCTCTGGGAGGCCGAGGCGGGCGGATTGCTCAAGGTCAGGAGTTCAAAACCAGCCTGAGTGAGACCCCGTCTCTACTATAAAATAGAAAGAAATTAATTGGCCAACTGATATGTATATAAAAAATTAGCCGGGCATGGTGGCGCATGCCTGTAGTCCCAGCTACTCGGGAGGCTGAGGCAGTAGGATTGCTCGAGCCCAGGAGTTTGAGGTTGCTGTGAGCTAGGCTGACGCCACGGCACTCACTCTAGCCTGGACAACAAAGCGAGACTCTGTCTCAAAAAAAAAAAAAATAATAAATAAATAAATAAATAATAACAACAATAAATAATATAAAAATTTTAAAACAACACAACATAACTCTTTACATTGGATTAGGTATTTTAAGTAATCTAGAGATGATTTACAGTATACGGGAAGATGTGCTTAGGTTATATGCAAATGCTATGCCATTTTATATCAGGCACTTGAACATCTGAGGATTTTGGGTACTGGAACCAACTTCCCACAGATACTGAGGGATGACTATACAGAGATGTTGGAATTAGAAAATCTAGATTTCAATTCTGGCTTTGTCACTTGATGACAATGTTGGGCAAGTCATTTATCCCCATTTTATAGATGAGGAAGCAATGAATGAGAGATTTATAGTAGTATCCATGTCATAAAGTTATAAGGATAAAATAACATATGCAGAAACAAGATAGGCATTGGTTCAGGTCCTAGGTAAAAGATTTTCCTTGGGAAAGAGGTTTTTCCTGAGAGGGGAGCTGAAGACAAATGAGTTTATCTTGACAGGGAGGGGCTTGGAATTAAGGCAGCCTATATAAAATGGCCCCCAGATTATCAGAAAAGTGGACGGTGGGGTTAAGGACTTGAAAAGGAGGGTAAAGGCTTGAAGAGCCACTGTTGAGAATGTGCTAGGAGACAGATGAATACATGCATGTATTAATAAAACTAACCAGAGGTCAGGAAAAGCCTTTGCTTTCTTGGCTATCTTGAAGTTGAATTAGCTTTTAACACAGAATCTAACAGCATTCTTCAAGCAAGTAATAAAAGTTTATACACACTTACTTTTTAATCTGTAGAAATTTGATCAGTTTTGACCACACTCAATGTCCCAGTGATATTCCTTCCATACTTTTGACTGTCGGAGGCTTCAGGTATGATAGGCTAGAAGAATGGGCTGGAATCTATGAGAAAACCAGTTTCTGCTAACTGGGAGAATCACACAATGGTGGGGCTTTGGATGATGCTGAGTTCCTTATCACTGGGACAGTTTCCAGCACAAGTGGGTCAGGAATGTGGAGGAGGGGTAGGACTTCTCTGTTTTGTGAAAGATATCTCTGTGTGGTTGTGTTCTTTGTTGCCTGTTAGTAGTAATTTTAAATTTCAGAATATCGATATTTTCTGCCCTTCTCTCTATGTAGGGGGCTGTAAGTTTCTGCTTTATCCTCTTAACAAAGCATTCTTTTTGTGTCCTTTCACTTTACTGAGAATTGCTTTAACTCCATGATTAGGATTTGACCTTTTAGAGAACCCATGTTAACTGGATCTGTCAGCTTTTTCAAAGAAATTCCAATTTTTCAAATGCCTGATGCTGATTTTTTTCCACCCTAAATAATTATTCTTCATGATGATGTTTTATCTACCAAGGTATTTGTTTCAAACTTGTGCAAGTGCTGAGCCTTCCCCAGGGCACTTGAGCATAGGGTTAGGCAAGTACTAGAACCAGTGGATACCATTCCTACATAGCTAGGCTTGGGGACGTGGAAAGAATTTATGCTGCTGTTATTAGTATTTGTAGTAGCTTATCTGTGATTTTTGCATGTTATAAGAGGACAGCTTTTACTGAGCCTCTTAATTAGGTCTTGTGGAATAGTAGAGGAAAGAGCTGTTTCTATATCAAATAGGCAGAATGACTGATCTATAGCCTTTTCTCTCCCAGGTCTGTCAAACACAGTTGATACGCAACAGTCACTTTTTTATTTTGTTTTTTGGAGGTGAGATATTTTCAAAGTGTATTTTTCACTTATTTTATTTTATTTTATTTTGTTTATTTATTTGAGAGTCTCACTCTGTTGCCCAGGCTAGAGTGCTGTGGTGTCAGACTAGCTCACAGCAATCTCAAACTCCTAGACTCAAGCAATCCTTCTGCCTCAGCCACCCGAGTAGCTGGGGCTACAGGCATGTGCCACCATGCCCGGCTAATTTTTTCTATGTATTTTTAGTTGTCCAACTAATTTCTTTCTATTTTTAGTAGAGATGGGGTCTCGCTCTTGCTGAGGCTGGTCTCGAACTCCTGAGCTCAAATGATCCCCTGCCTCGGCCTCCCAGAGTGCTAGGATTACAGGCGTGAGCCACCATGCTGGGCCCTTCACTTATTTCAAATTTGAAGCTTTGTTAAAATATTTTTAAAATTGGTGTCATTTTACTGTTTATCAATTAATCATTACTACTCTAAAAATGTGCATGACTATAAATTGACTATACAGTAGTCTGGTTCCCAACCTTTTTGGCACCAGGGACCGATTTCATGGAAGACAGTTTTTCCATGGTGGGGTGGGGGCAGTGGCAGGGGCGGAGCTCAGGTCGTGATGCAATGGGGAGCTGCTGTAAATACTGATGAAGCTTGGCAGAGCTCAGGTGGTGATGTGTAGCTGGTTGCTAACAGGCTGGTACTGGCCAGGGGTTGGGGACTGCAGGGCTGGAAGGATTCCTCACCCCTGCACCGTCCCCTCTTCCTGGCTAACTACTGCCCTTACAACCCCTTGTTTCTGCTTCATCACTTCTCACTTGGGTCTGGCTTCTAGCCCCACTACTCCACTAAAACTGGTCTTATCAAGGTTGCTCATGACCTCCTTATTGCCTAACCCAAAGGATACTTCCAGTGCCTGCCTTACTTGACTTTGTTGCAGTATCTAATAGTTTTCATCAGTTCCTCCTTCTTGAAAATGAAATTTTCACTTCCTAAATTCTTTGCCACCACCAGTTCTTTTTTTCTTTCTACTCCTGTGGCTTTTCCTTCTTAGACTCTTTCATCAGTTCCTTCTCCTCTACCAGCCCCTAATGTTAGCTCTTAATGGATAAAACCCCTGGTCTATATGCATGTCCTCTTCCCATTTTATTTGCTCCCCTTGTGATCTCATTTGCAACTGACTTCAACCGTCTTATGACTGCCAAGTCATAAAAATATCTCCAGTTGAGACCCACCCCTTGAGCTCCAGCTCCCACATACTCTACTGTGCATGTGTCACCAGTACATTGAATTCAACACATGCAAAATTGAACTTAGCCTTTTCCTCTGTAAATCTATTCTTCTGCCTGTGTCCTCTACCTCAACGAATGGCCCTGCTATCCAACTAGGTGCTCAGGCCAATTTATCCACCTTGTTACCAAGTCAATTAAGGCTTCTTCTTAGTCTGTCATCTCCCTTTCCCCCAGTCTATTCTACTCAGTCACTAAATCTTTCTAAAATATGATAGCTTCTAAGAATCTTTCTCCCTTCCTGTCACTATTTTCTTAGATTAGGTCCTAAGCTCTTACTGCCTGAATGACTGCAACGGCCATATATCTAGCTTTTTAGACCCCCTATAGTCTAGACCAGTCTTTCTAAAATAGAAATCTGATGTCAAATCCCTGCTTAGAACCCTGCTATGACTTCCTTTTGCTTTTGGGATAAGGTCCAAACTCCCTTCCCCAACATGTAAGGTCTTTTATGATTCAGCTCCTGCTGATCTTTTAAACAACTTTTGCCACTTTATAAGCCAGCTTTACTGAACTTCTTGTGATTCCCTGAATGAGCTGTGTTCACTCCTTCCTTGACTGGATATATACTACTATTCCCCTACCTGAAATATACTCTTTCTTCCTTTTTGTTACCTGGAAAGATGACGTCTCTGGAAAGACTTCCCTAATGTTCCACTCCCTCAGGCTTGGTTAGGTATCTCTTCTGTTTTTATAATACTTTGTATACATATATATTGCATTATGATTTTTTTTTTGAGACAGAGTCTCCCTCTGTCACCTGAGATAGAGTACAGTGGTGACATCATAGCTCACTTCAATCTCAGACTCCTGGGCTCAAGCGATCCTCCTGCCTCAGCCTCCTGAGTAGCTGGGATTACAGGTGAGCGCCACATTGCCTCGCTAATTTTTCTATTCTTAGTAGAGATGGGCTTGCTCTTGCTCAGGCTGGTCTCAAACTCCTGAGCAAAGTGATCCTCCCACCTTGGCCTCCCAGAGTGCTAGGATTATAGGTGTGAATCACTCTGCCTGGCCCTATGATTTTTTTTTTCGTCTTTTTTCACTAATTAGACTGAATGTTCCTTGAAGGAGGGACCTTGTTTTCATCTCTGAACCCTGGAGGTCTTCCTACCATAGCATTCCATTCAAATGTTAAAAGAGTGGCTGGCTAGTTAGAATGAAAGGCAATAAATAGGAAGATAAAATGTAGCTAGTAGTGGTATACTGTGCATTTTGGAGTTAAGGAAAGTTCCAGAAGTTTAGGTTCAATTGGTAGTTTAGGTCTATCCATACAGTGGAATATTTTGTGCCCATAAAAGTGGATGAAGTTCTAATACATGCTATAACATGGATAAACCTTCAAAACATTATGCTAGATATAAGGTTTTTTGGCGGTGAAAGAAACAGACAAAGAGAAAGAGTGGGGCCAAACAACGTGGCTTTATTATGACCTCCTGGATGAGGTTCTGTGGTCTGGGGGGGGGGCAGAAGTCACATTCGTTTGAAGGGGGTGAGGCCCTTTTATACCATTTGGGGTGGGCTAGGGACTTTTAGCGGGAAGAGCTGGGTTGACCTTTGGTGGTCATTGAGAAATGGGAGAGGCTGGCGGTATTTGCGGAATCCAGGAGCTAAAACTTTCTTATCCGGGTGTGGTAGTTTTCAGCTGGGCAGTCGTCCTTGGCAGGTCCTTGGCGGGTATGGTCTCATGAACCTTTTCTTTTTTGATCTAGGGAAGGGAGGGGGCCCACCACCAGCCTTACACTAAGTAAAAGAAGCCAGACACAAAAGGCCATGTATTATAGGATTCCATTTATATGAAATGTCCAGAATAGGCAAATGCATAGAGACAGAAAGTAGATGAGTGGTTGCCAGGGGCTGGGGAATGGGGAATGACTGCTAATAGGTATAGGGCTTTTTTTCTGGGAAGGGGGAGGAGTTGGGGGACAGGTGATGAAAGTGTTCTAGAATTAAATAGTGGTGAATGATATACGACTTTGTGAATGTACTAAAGACCACTGAATTGTACAGTTTAAAAGGATAAACTTTATGGTATGTGATTTAGATATCAATAAAGCTGTTATTAAACAATTGAAGTTGATCAATATTGTTTTACAGTACCTAGAACATTGTATATATTTGAATATCAGCAATGATCCAGGTAAAATCTTAGTAGTATGTTGCTCTCTTAATGCCAGATTCAGGACTTCTACTCTGTGTTTTGATTTTGAAGCAGATATTTTAAAATTAAAATTTGACGTTTTAGTTGTAGAAAAATTCAATCAATCTATAAATATTATTGACTTTCCAATTTGTTAAAATGTGTATTATTTGGCCAGCTATGTACTTTGGGAATAAACATAGAAAATGTATGTGTTTGAGTCTTGTGAATTGATGGATGGAGGTGGAAAACATATTTTTAACAGATTGCGCTGTCAGGTTGAAACACCTTGGAGCATATTCTGTGTACAGATGATTTGAAGGTTTTTTTTCTCATTTTGTTATCTTCCTCAACACTTATTTATATATTGATCTAGAAATGCAGTGATCTGCACTGTTACCCTAGGGAATGGAATGTTTTTTCTCCTGTTCTACTAGATTATATGAAGATTGAGCTCTTGGATGTGTGAATTTAGTAATACTTCATTGTTTTTTTTTTTTCTTTAAGAGATGGGGTCTTGCCTTGTCTCCCAGGCTATAGTGCAGTGGCACAATCATAGCTCACTGCAGCCTTGAACTCGTGGGCTCAAGCAATCCTGCCTCAGCCTCCTGAATAGCTGGGACTACAAGCACATGCCATCAGCTCCCAGCTAAATTTTTCATTTTTGTTTTAGAGATAGGATCTCACTATATTAAAATGTAACTGCATTTGGTCTAAAAATTGGTTCTGCACCACACCAAACTATAATAAGAGATTTTCTGTTATCAATCCAGAGTTATGTGTGGGGTGCAAAAGGAGTGGTCTCTGTGCAAGAAAAACTTATGTTGTTGCTTTGTTTCTAGGTCTTTTAGTGGGCCTTGTTCTTCGGTACGGCATTCATGTTCCAAGCGACGTAAATAATGTGACCCTGAGCTGTGAAGTACAGTCAAGCCCAACTACCTTATTGGTAAATGTTAGTGGAAAATTTTATGAGTATACGCTGAAAGGAGAGATTAGTTCACATGAACTCAATAACGTTCAAGATAATGAAATGCTGAGAAAGGTAAGTTCCTAAAGGGAATCTTTAAGGGTTTTTTATGTGTATAACTAGCAGCAAAATGATTCAGAATAAAAATAAGTGATGAATTTTTAATGATATTTAAATAATTAGTCTTTTATAATCAAATGGGGTAAAACCTCAAGTAACAAATGTAATAATATAACAAAATAGATATGTCTATCTATCTCATTTTCTAATTTTCTAAGTACTGTAATCCTTTCTGTTTCACTCTGTGTTATTTACAATTGTGATAAACGGTGACCAATATCGAGTTAAGCAGAATTTATAAGCATTTCTTTCAGTGTACAGATGGTCCTTATAGTTTTATAGCGCTTTAGTACATTGGGTTTATTTGATACTACCTAAATAAGTCCATTAATATTTCTTTGAATTTTTTCTTGCCTTGATTGTGTTCTATACTGAGCACAATTTCATCTTTCTTTGATTCACAATCTGGTACAACTTCTGGGGCCTTAGTGTGAGTCTTGGTTATTGTACCATGCTGTGCACAAAGGAGGAGGTTGGGTTGCGATGGTACTGGCTCCCAGACATTCCTGGAGCTAGCTGCCTTCTCGTGTCCCTCTCATAGTTTCTATCATGAGGTTTCTCAGTTCCACTTTGCTCATATCTTTGTTTTTGCCCACTCTTGGCCGTTTGCCTCCACTTCTCCCATGCTTTACATTGGCAGGACTTTTATGTCTACTTGATTGTGTTCTTAACCATCTTTAATGCTTTTAAAATTTCATAAGAACTTCAAGTTTATTTTGCAGCAAGAGTTTTTTTCACCTGTGGAAAATTCCAATTCCTTACAAGTTCTAGTAAGCTAAGATTTAGCATGGGATTATGTGTAGCTACTTTGTGTTTGTGTCAAATTCTAATGCAGCCTTATGAACAGAAGGGGGCATCTGCATTTTTGTAGAGAATAAGTCTTAAAATGAGTGGACTATCAGAACTAGAAATCTGAGTTGCACAGAAATATTTACTATAATGTTGTATTATATACCTTTAAAGATGTTATGTAAAATGTCTGCTTCCTCTTGCCAACAATAATACCATACCCCTAAGTTTTGTTACCAGCTTTAGGTCTCTTATTTAAAGCAAAGATATGTTCATGCTTTCTCCTATTTTTAAGATTTTTAATATCAATTTTTAACAGACTTTCCACAGATATGGCTAAACTGATTGTTCCAACACTATCTCTTTGTTGTTTGGTTGGAAAGTAGAATAGCTATCCTATATGAAATATTTTTAAGTTACCACAGTCATGTTCTTGCCTTTGATGAGTTTAACATTTAATCTTTTTTCTTTTTGGTAACTTGATAATGTAGCATGAGGTCTTCTAGGAAATTCATCTAAAAGAACTCTTTATTTTAACAGGTTACTTTTGATCCAGAAGTATTTTTCAACATATTACTTCCTCCTATCATATTTTATGCAGGTTATAGCCTGAAAAGGGTAAGTGCTCTTGTATTTCATATATTTTCAACAACCTTAAACTGAAGTGCTTGACACTTCAGAAACAGGCAGTTCTTTCCAGAATTTCCTCCTTTCTCCTCTCCTTATCCTTTTTTATGCTGTAATTTCTGCCTGTATAAGAATGCTTTCTCTTACTTATTTCTCATAGTGAATAATGAATTTAATATTAGCGTAGCACACTAGAATAGAAAACCTTTTCTTTTTCAAATAGTTGGTAAGTATTCTAACACGGCATAATTTTTTTTTTTTTTTTTTTTGCCAGAGACATTTCTTTCGAAACCTTGGGTCTATCCTGGCATATGCTTTTCTTGGAACAGCAATTTCTTGTTTTGTTATTGGGTAAGTATTTGAAGTTTAAAATACTCTTTAGCCTTCAAATTATAGTTTTAAAATAACATATTTTTATTTATTTGGTGTTGTATTCCTGAATGTCTCTAAGGACTTTTGTAGTAAAATGTATTCATGTAGGTAATAAATTCTTTGAATTTTCCTTAAGGCCAGGGTATTACCATATTTAAATGATATGAATAAAATTTGGGATTAGTCACAAAGTACTACTGTAAATGCATCTTCCTGTTCTTACTTTATTCTAGCTTCTTTAGCAGTTGATGTTTTCTTCTAAAGTAGGAATATGTTTATTGAACAGGTCAATAATGTATGGCTGTGTAACGCTGATGAAGGTCACCGGACAACTTGCAGGAGATTTCTACTTTACAGATTGCCTGCTGTTTGGCGCCATTGTATCAGCAACTGATCCAGGTATGTTTTACATGAGCAGAGCTTAAGTATATCAGGTACGGTGTTTTATAGTAAAAGCACCTGTGGGTATTTCTTTCTTTGAAGTGCAGAATTCATGATTAAGTACTTCTCTAGTAGTATGCTTTCCAGTTGTGCAGGAAAAAACAAAATTCATGATTCCTTTTGGCTTAAGCACACATTTGTTTCTCTCTTTTTTTTTTTACTACTTTAGTATATTTGCCTATTACTGGTCCACAAATTGATGCTGTTTAGATAAGGGCTATAAGGTATTTTCTTCAGAAATTCAGGTTGGTCTCTATCCCTAGTGGAATTGGGTAGGAGAAGATGAACTAGATTACAGATTAGTTAAAATGGGTAATAATTATACACTTCCTTTCAAACTTCTTGAAAACTGATTCCCTAAAAAAATATTCTGTTTATATTCAGCTGTATGCATTTAACATTTAAAAAAAAGGTTTTAAATGATTGTTAGAAGGCAGTTGTGCTAATACAGATAGGGTTTGGGATCATTGGTGAATTTTTTTTTTTTTTTTTGAGACAGAGTCTCACTTTGTTGTCCAGGCTAGAGTGAGTGCCGTGGCGTCAGCCTAGCTCACAGCAACCTCAAACTCCTGGGCTCGAGCGATCTTTCTGCCTCAGCCTCCCAAGTAGCTGGGACTACAGGCATGCGCCACCATGCCCGGCTAATTTTTTATATATATATATCAGTTGGCCAATTAATTTCTTTCTATTTATAGTAGAGATGGGGTCTCGCTCTTGCTCAGGCTGGTTTTGAACTCCTGACCTTGAGCAATCCGCCCGCCTCAGCCTCCCAAGAGCTAGGATTACAGGCGTGAGCCACCGCGCCCGGCCCATTGGTGAATTTTGATATACATTAAATAATTGTTTTTTTATAAAATTAGCCTTATGGTTATAAAATTGTTTTGATATTAACACAGTTTGTTCCCTTGTGCTTTTAGTGTCAGATCTTTTAAAAGTTGTATTATAAAATGAATTTAATGGTAATGCATTAGGTTTTAGTTTACCTAACATAGTACTGATAAGTTTAACAGCTACATTCAAATTAGGAATTTGGAGAAAATGTAGGATGTTGTGGTAGGAACATAGACTGACATTTATGAACTAAGGATGCAAGTTTTCTTTTACTATGCTTTAGGACTTTGATTGAAGTTTGTTCTGTTTTACCTTTTGATCTTGTAAGTTAATCATCTTCTTTAATTGTCACACAGCACAATTAAAGGTAGGATCCTAAGGTTATCTCTGAATTCCTGTGTTAACTCTGATAACACGGGACATTATGGAAGGAAAAAAAAATGTGTTCTATACTTTAAAAGAGATATTTTAAAAGATTAGTCAGAGGGCCCTTTTAGAGAGACAATTGTGTAGGTTAGTATTTTTAAAAGTAGAAATCAAATTGCTTCCTTGAAGACTGCCCAGGCTGTCCGCTTATTGTTTGCAGTTGCTTCCATTATCAACATGAAGGTAGGATGTGGTTAGCAAGGAGCCAGTGGTCTCTAGTGTCTGTGTCTTCTCAGTAAAAGCAAGCTCCTTGACTTTTCAAAGCCTTTGAGAAATCTAAGTTGATTGGACTGGCTACATTACTTCAACCTTCTGGTTTTGTTTTGGTAGAACTATTGCCTGAACAGCTCAAGCAGAAATCTTTTGCTTATATAAAGCTGGACATTTGTATTATTTTCTGAATTTTATAGGCAGTTGCCCCAGTTCTATTATTTTGCAATTGTTAACTTGCACTAGAAGGGTGAGCCCTTTTAGTGGTGGTTCTCTTTTCAAAATTCTACACCATTGCTCCATCCTCCTTTTCCCCCTCTCTTAGTAAGCTTTGGTATCAGTATATTCCAGCTGTAATGCTTTACAGGAGAAACTATATCTTATAAAATGCAAGTTTCCTGTTTTTATGGTTGGTATTTGAAAAGGCTTTCCCATCTCTGGTTATATTAATATTTCATGTCTGCTTGGGTTTATTTGGTAAGTAAGCTGTATATGACCCAGCAATTAAAGTTTTAATGCGACTTTAGTCTCATCTGATTTTCTAAGAATTCTCATACAATTGCTTTCCTAAAAGAAGGATTTCTTGTTTTTTTTTTCCTTCTCAAGCTGTAATATCCTGATAGTTGGCTTCTTAATTTGTCAAATATAACAGCTGTAGTTCTGGTCATAAATTTTACCCCAGCAAAAAACTAAACTTCTGTTTTCATTTTGTACTGTCTTTGCTAAACTGGTGTGCTTGCAATATGTAAGTCAAATAGAAGTGAGGTATAACGCTCCAAGGAAAAAAAATGAAGTTTGCAGCAGGAGATATTTTTCATAATATTTTTCTTCATTAAAGATTAATGACTACTTTGTAAGAAATTCTGAATATATTCTGCATGGAAAAGAAATGTACAAGAAAAGATTATTGACATTTGTGTGGATAATGAAGGCCAACTCAGTCCTCCAAGGTTATTTTCAACTGTTTTTAAGAGAGAGAAAGGAGATGTTGCATGTACACAATTAGAAAAATAAAAAAATATTGATATAAAATCACTGAATCTTTAATATGGTAAGAGAATAGAGGATTTAATTCTAAGAGGAAGAAATGAATTTCTGTATAACTCTTCTAATCATCTGTTGAGGAGAATAAGTTATTTTTGTAATGTCTAAATATTCTTCTGACTCTTTCTACTTGCTAGTGACTGTTCTTGCCATATTCCACGAGCTTCAAGTTGATGTTGAACTCTATGCACTTCTTTTTGGTGAAAGTGTCCTCAATGATGCTGTTGCCATAGTGCTGTCCTCGTAAGTGTCTGCTTTCTTATTATATTCTGAGTATTAAACATGAGGGTACTAGGAACTGAAAGTCACTTACTGAATAAAGTGTAATATGAATAGAAACACTTGGAAGAACAAGACATTTTTTCCTCTTGAAGAAATACATACTTTATAGATAACTTGGAAAATTCAGGGAAGAAAAAAATATGTACTCCTACCATCTAAAGACAATTACTGTAAACATTCTAGGACATTTCCCTTTCCCCTTTTTCTGTGTGTGATATTTTTACATAGTGTTGATTGTAGTGTCTATAGTTTTGTGTTCTGTTTTAACATTATAACATGAAAATTTTATTTTTTAAATTAGATTTAATTTTTTGAGCAGATAATATATTTACACGGTTCAAAAATCAAAACTATATAAAAAGTTATACACAGAAAAGTCACATTCTTACTGCTGCCCTTATCTATCTGTCCTCCTAGCCCCTTATAGGTGATCATTTTTATTAGCTTCTTGTGTACCCTTGTATTTCTTTATTCAAATGCAAGCACAAATAAGAATAAATAATCTGTTTACCTCTCATTTCTTAATTCAAAAGTAGCATACTATGTGTGTTCTCTCATATAAGCCTATTCTGGAGAACTTTCCATATCAAAAGAAAGTTTTTTCATTCTTTGTTTGCAGCTACATAGTATTCTATATATGAACTATACTATGGTTTATTTGCTTAGTCTCATATTGCTGGACAATTGAAGGGTTTTCAATTCTTTGTTGCCCCAAATGGCGCTGCAATGATGAACTTACCTAGTTTTGTATATGCATAGGTATATTGGTAGAGTGAATGCCTAGAAGTGAGATTGGTAGGTTAAAGGGTAAACACATTTGTAATTTTGTTAGACATTACTAAATTGCCTATCAAAGGGATTATACCACTTCACATTTTAACCACTAAATTATGGGAGTGTCTGTTTCCTCACAGCTTCACCAACAGAATATTTGACAAACTTTTATATTTTTGCCAACTTGATAATTGATAAATATTTCATTGTAGTTTAATTTATATTTATCTTATTTAACATAATCATTTCAGAAACATTGTTAATCTTTAGAAGTGTTAAATAATGTACTTTCTCTCTCTCTCTTTTTTTTTTATTTCAGCCTATTATGGAGGTACAAATGTTTAGGAAGGATTGGGCCTGGTTAATATTTGGATGGGAGACAAAAATAATATACTTTTTTTTTTTTTTTTTTTTTGAGACAGAGTCTTGCTCTGTTGCCTGGGCTAGAGTGCCCTGGTGTCAGCTTAGCTCATAGCAACCTCAAACTCCTGGGCTCAAGTGATCCTTCTGCCTCAGCCTGCCGAGTAGCTGGGACTACAGGCACGTTCCACCATGCCCGGCTAATTTTTTCTATATATTTTTAGTTGTCCAGCTAATTTCTTTCTATTTTTAGTAAAGATGGGGTCTCACTCTTGCTCAGGCTGGTCTTGAACTCCTGACCTTGAGCTGTCCTCCCGCCTCGGCCTCCCAGAGTGCTAGGATTACAGGCATCAAGCCACTATACCCAGCCCAAAATAATATACTTTTTATTAAAGACAATTATTGAGTGAACAATATTTTTATCCAAGTATAGAAAGTACTGTACATATTATTACAAAGTGTTTTTTTTTTTGTTTTGTTTTGTTTTTTGAGACAGAGTCTCACTTTGTTGCCCAGGCTAGAGTGAGTGCCGTGGCGTCAGCCTAGCTCACAGCAACCTCAAACTCCTGGGCTCAAGCAATCCTCCTGCCTCAGCCTCCCGAGTAGCTGGGACTACAGGCATGTGCCACCATGCCCGGCTAATTTTTTTTTTTTCTGTATTAGTTGGCCAATTAATTTCTTTCTATTTATAGTAGAGACGGGGTCTCGCTCTTGCTCAGGCTGGTCTCGAACTCCTGACCTCGAGCAATCCGCCCGCCTCGGCCTCCCAGAGAGCTAGGATTACAGGCTTGAGCCACCGCGCCCGGCCATATTATTACAAAGTGTTTGTAGGAGGGTATGAACCTCTGAAGAACTCAGTCCTGTCTACCTACTCTTACTAAGCAAAAATCTAACCCTATAGATAGTGCCTTTACTTTATACTAGAACTTTCTGTGAGAGAAAAGTAAAAGCCTTTCACATTTTCTCTTTATTTTTATATCTCTCCTTAATTTCCACTTTGTTAATTATACAGGAGTAATAAGTCACTGGCTCTGGTTTGCACAGCCTGATTGCCCCCATTGCCTTACTGCAAAGTTGGAAATCATCCTTTCTGAGATGTAACACTGATCCCTAAAATGTTGAGTATGAAGATATACAAAAGGTCAAATCCTTTTTTGTGAATGCAACATAATGTAAACATTACCCACCATATTTATTTCCAGAATTTTTTACAGCTATCTACAACTAATATAAATTTTACCTGAGAAATAAAACCTAAAGGCTGTAACTGGTATCAATACCGAATGTAAGCACTTTTAATGTTGATAGGTGCAAAGTAAGTATTTATATTATTTGAAGGGAGGGAGAAATGGATAGTATGGTTGTAACTTATATGTTATAAAAAAAAAATAGCACTATGAAGATTGTTGAAGCATGTAGGTACATGTGAGGTCACCACCACTGCCAAGTGAAGAGAATAAGATACAGTTACTTTTAGTATCAATTCCCTATCCTAGATAATTCTTCTACTGTTTAATCATCTTACTAGTAAGTGTTACTTTATCTTTAGGAAGTGTTATGTTTAGGAAGTGCCCTAATGGATTAAGAGTCAGAAAATCTCTGTTCCGGTCCTATCTTAAACTGATATGCCCTGTGCCTTAGTTTTTCCCATTAATAAAGTAACCTATCCCCTGCAATTTTAGGAACCGTTGAATAGTGTTAAAGGGGGAAAAGAAAGCTCAATGCAAAATTTTAGGCTTGGGGGTGTACATATCAGTTTTGGTGAAGAATAAATGTGTTAAAAAGATAAAGCCCTTTTCATAGCACTTCTTACAAAGGGCCATGCTCGTCCTTCTCTTTCAGCCTTTCTCAGAGTTTTGTGAGAGCTTAAAGCCTTATAGGAAATGATTTGAGTAACTCTTTTCTCAATTCTCTTAAGGATAGTCCATATCCCATACCATTCTATTAGGTCATTAAATATGAAATGTCCAATATCTAATCAAAAGTTTAGTTTATTATATCTCAAACAAGAAGCAGTACAATTAATCAAAGTATGTGCTTAAACTAGTGACACAGTTTTGCCATCTTAACGGTAGCTTGTTTATGCCAGCAGCAAAGAAGCCTAGAGAGTGAGTGGTGATGAAATAGCAAAAGGTATTTTCCACAGCTTTTTGAGAATTGATTATTTTCACTTGCAAGAAGTGGTCCAAAGCCTGTAAGAAGTGGTAGTCAGTTGGTGCAGGGTCTGGTGAATACAGTGAATGATAGAGAGTTTCCAAGTCCAGCCTCTGTAGTTTGAGCAGAGTTGTTTGTGCGACATGTGGTCGAGTATTGCCTTGCAAGAGGATTGGCCTGTCTCTGTTGACCAATCTTGCTGCCTAATCGCAAGCATGCTCATCATTTCATCCAATTGGTTGCAGTAGACATATGCTATAGTCGACTGACCAGGTTTCATGAGGCCATAGTGGATAATACCAGCGCTGGACTGCCAAACAGACACCATTGGCTTTTTTTGATGAATATTCGGTCTTGGACTGTGTTTCAGCACTTCATCTTTATGCAGCCATGGTGCCAAACACTTGGAATTGTCAAAAAGAATCTATTTTTCATCACACATAACAATAAAGTGTAGAAATGGTTCACCTTTATGTTGTAACAGCAAAGAAAGTCAAGCTTCGAAACAATTTCTCTTCTGATGCTCATTTAATTCATGCAGTACCCATCTAACTGATTTCTTTACCTTGCCCATTTGTTTCAAATGGTCCAATATTGTTGGAATAATAAGGTCAAATCTTGCTGCTAATTCATGTGTAGGTTGAGATGGATTCGCTTCTGCTACAGCTTCTAGCTCCTCTTTATCCACCTTGTTCTCAGGTTACCCATCTGGCTCATTTTCAAGATTAGAATCACCAGAACAGAACTTTTCAAACCATTGATATACTGTGTGTTCATTAGCCACATCCTTCCCAAACATTTCATTGATATTTTGAGCTGTATGTGCTGCATTGGTTCAATATGATGGAACTCATATTTGAAAATAATACAAATTTTGGACTTATCCATGGTTTCACAGAAATTGCTCTAAAAACTTTTTGAAAGATAATCACAAGACAAACATGCATTTGAAAGACTGAGGATGTACCTTCACAATAAAAATAAAACAAGAAATGTCAGATAGCAACTGTCTAACTTAGTACTTAAGGAAATCGGACATTTCATACTTAATAACCTAATTGAAAAGAGATAGGTTGACTCATTACATCCTCTGTTGGAACTCTGGTGGAGAAGGCCAATATCTGTAGCGTATCATAACAGGGAAGTTGTTAGCTGTGTAAGTATCTTAATGGAGTTAAGCAAATGAGTCCCTGCCCAAAAGCTAAAGAGAAACCAGTAGCATTGCTGGCTATTGGGAGGTTACTTGCTAGAATGCCTAGTGGCATGTTGATCATCATTTTTCATTTGCCATCATTTTTCATTTGTTTTTAAGTATGTTAGATAAAAATGGTCTATTTTGTGTTGAATTCTCTTAGTTTGATGATTATCTATTGCATATATTCTGTTTAAGCAGCCTTGCATCTAAGGGGAGGGGGTGGACCCCTTTCTGAAATTCTGTTTGACAATTAACAGGTTAAGGCAACTCTTCTTGAAATTTATATTGGAGGTTGTTTTTGTTTCTGTTTTTTTAACCTATTAGATTAACAGTCCTTTTTTTAAAAAAAAAATGTTACTGCTTTTAATCTGGTGAGAGTGAAGTGAAACAGATTCCCTCATACATTGCTGTACGAGGTAGTGCGATATATACTGATATAGTATGGTATATATAGTACATCTGGTTAGAGATAAAGTATAAGTTGCATAGTATTCTGCTGAGTGGATATATGATGATTAGCCTGAAGACCTAAATTCACACTAGTTTCAAATATGTTTTTTACACTCATTTATATTTTATAAGAGAAAGTAGAGTGAGGAAACAAACATGACAAACTATTTAACTTCACTAATTACCAGAGTTATATGTGTTAAAATAAGTGGGCATTTTTACCTATTCAGTTAACAAGACAAAATTGTTAATGATAATAGTTACTAGTGGTAATAGTATAGTGCATCCATTCTGAACTGGGGGAAATTTTGGCTCCTCCAGAACATTTGACAATGTCTGGGTACATTTTGGTTGGTTGGTTGTCATGAATGGGAGAGGGTTGCTACTGGCATCTAGTGGGTAGAGACCTTCAGTGGGCAGGACAGCCACCCCCACCCAACAAAAATTATCTGGCCCCAAATATCAGTAATGCTGGAATTGAGAAACCCTAGTCTAGTAAAACTAGACCACTCGCACATTGCTGTTAACATTGAAATTGGTATGATATTTATCATTATTTATGATAATATTAACATATACTTGTGACAGAAGTTTAAAGTATTTGACTCAGAAAGTAAAAAATTCCTGAAATTTCAGCTAAGAAATAACCACTATTAAGGTTTTCATCCAGACTTTTTCCATCAAGATATTAATATACATATAAATATATTAATGTTTAAATAATAAAAGGCATAGTATTACACATGTATGTAACTTGCTTTTTTATACTTGGACATTGTAGTATATTAATACTTCTATTATCCCATTGGATGAATGCATTACAAATTTACCTCTCCAATTCCCTATTGATTGATTACTATTTGGCATTTTCTTTTTTTTTTTTTTTTTTTTTTTTTTGAGACAGAGTCTCGCTTTGTTGCCCAGGCTAGAGTGAGTGCCGTGGCGTCAGCCTAGCTCACAGCAACCTCAAACTCCTGGGCTCGAGTGATCCTTCTGCCTCAGCCTCCCGGGTAGCTGGGACTACAGGCATGCGCCACCATGCCCGGCTAATTTTTTTTTTATATATATATCAGTTGGCCAATTAATTTCTTTCTATTTATAGTAGAGACGGGGTCTCGCTCTTGCTCAGGCTGGTTTCGAACTCCTGACCTTGAGCAATCCGCCCGCCTCGGCCTCCCAAGAGCTAGGATTACAGGCGTGAGCCACAGCGCCCGGCCTCTATTTGGCATTTTCTAATATTGTATTATTATGACTAGCATGGCAGTGAACATATTTATGGGTAAATCTCTGTGAATCCTTGAGAGTGTTTCTGTAGGATATTTTTTATTTTTTATTTTTTTTAATTTTTATTTTCTTTGAGACAGAGTCTTGTTCTGTTGCCCAGGCTAGAGTGAAGTGCCGTAGCATCAGCCTAGCTCACAGCAACCTCAAACTCCTGGGCTCAAGCAATCCTGCTGCCTCAGCCTCCCGAGTAGCTGGGACTATAGGCATGTGCCACCATGCCCGGCTAATTTTTTCTATATATATTAGTTGGCCAATTAATTTCTTTCTATTTATAGTAGAGATGGGGTCTCCCTCTTGCTCAGGCTGGTTTCAAACTCCTGACCTTGAGCAATCCGCCCGCCTCAGCCTCCCAGAGTGCTAGGATTACAGGCATCAGCCACCTCGCCTGGCCTTAGGATATTTTTTAGAAGTAGAATTTCTAGGCCAACAAGCATGATCATTAAAAAATTGAGAGATATTGTCATATTTCCCTCCAGAAATATAATAAAGACCTTTTTGAAAGCAGTTGAGCAACATGTAAAAAGAGCCATAGGTGTAGTAATATTCTGTTGCCCCCAATTTAGAATGGTGGTGCTAGGAAATAGTCCAAAGTATGTAAAAAGCACAAAGATATTCTTTCATACTGTTATTCATAGTAGCAAAAATATTAGAAGCAACTTTTAAATGTCTAACAATGGGGAAATGGATAAATTGTACTATATCCATCTGGATCATTTATAGATCTTAAAAACTGTGCTTATAAAGACCATGATAATTCTTATGTCATCATCAGTTGAAGTAACAGAATTCAGAACTCTATGTTCACTATGATTATGACTAAATTTGAATTAGTGTGCATGTAACAAAAAGAGGAGAAAGAAATATAGAAGGAAAATAAAATAGATCTGTCAGGGCAATGGAATGATGGGGTCATTTTTTTCTCCCTTAAACTGTATATTATATTACTTACAGGATTTTTTTTTTTTTTTGAGACAGAGTCTCGCTTTGTTGCCCAGGCTAGAGTGAGTGCCGTGGCGTCAGCCTAGCTCACAGCAACCTCAAACTCCTGGCTCAAGCAATCCTCTTGCCTCAGCCTCCCAAGTAGCTGGGACTACAGGCATTCACCACCATGCCCGGCTAATTTTTTGTATATATATTAGTTGGCCAATTAATTTCTTTCTATTTATAGTAGAGACGAGGTCTCGCTCTTGCTCAGGCTGGTTTCGAACTCCTGACCTCAAGCAATCCGCCCGCCTCGGCCTCCCAGAGAGCTAGGATTACAGGCGTGAGCCACCGCGCCCGGCCACTTACAGGATTTTTTAAAAGATATATTCATAAAAATGTTGCTGCCTCAAGCTAAAATGTTGATTGATGTGCAAAAGATGAGTTAAGATTTCAATTCAGAGGCCAGTGTTTGCCTCAAAAAGAAGAAAACAAACCTCTCATCTGTTCTCAGCCCATGTAAAATGTACGTGTGTTCTTGTACATTTTAGTGATTAAAGAATAAAATAATGATTTGCATGAGCTAATCCAGGGAACACAACCTCAGGAGACACAGCACAGATATTTTGTTCCAACCAGCATTTTGAAAAATATCACCATAGAGAAAAAAGGTTGTTGTAGCCATATCCTTTCTTTTCTCTAGCCAGCTACTATATTTTAATGTTATAATGTGATCAAATCTCATTTATGGTGGTAGGACCCTTTATATGTAGGTAAGGCAGCATGATATTAAAGGCTATTTCATATCGATCGAAACAATATCAAATCTACTAGTCCTAAAATGATCCGGTTACATTGCACATTTAAACGCAACTGTTTAAAATTTATAACTCAAATTGAGTCTCAAATTTCTAGGTGCCATTACCAGAAATTAATGTTAGTGCTATACTTCAATAAAATAGATACAAATTAGAAAATTTTAGTTTGGTATTAGATTTTTTTTAACCTGGGAGGTATGAAAAGAACTTGTTTTACATGGTATAGCAAGCACATTTTTTAGCTTTGAATCAGAAAAAAGCATTGCAGTAACCACAGGGAGAATTCATTATATTCTTAAGAATGTGGTTTTTTTTCTCCTTTTCTTTGACGTGACTTGTATGATGTCTTTTGAATCTGGACTTTTTATAACACTGGTCCATCAATTAACTGAGATGAGAACTGATTTAATAATGGTAAGCACTGTTGCCAGAGACCTGCTGGCAACAGCGATTTTCTCAGCCATTTCTATATCCTGGGGTGACTGTTATAAAAGAGGCTTTTTCAGACCAGGTTTGGACTGTGAGTTCACGGTGGAGAGTGTCTCCTGTAATTGCCTGTCTTGGCCTGGTATAGAGTGACTTTCTTTCAGAAGTTTGGGGTAGAGGATCCAGCTGGTTATGCTAAAAGTGCTGTCGAGTGGATTCTAATTCCTTAGAAGGCCTTTTGAGCCCTTTTTTCTATAAAAGTCCATTTCAGTGAGTGAATAGATATTAGGCATTTGGCCCATTCTGGTATTCTAAAAGTTGGAGGGGTCCTTCAGTCACCTTTTTTTCCCATAGGAAAAACAAAATGTGACCGGGTGGAGTATTGAACAATATTCTTTATATTCTTATGCTTCTGTTGGAAACAAATGGGACTTTTCATTAGTTTGTTCTTGTTAGTACGTTAGGGCTTTCAGACACTCAGTACTAGTAATTCTTAAACAGAATCACAAAAGAATAATACTGCACATTATCTTAAGGATGGAGGAAAAGGCTTGGTACAGCGTTCATATAGATGACTTTAAAAATGTTCTACCTCCTGAAATTGTCATTTAAGGAAAAGCCAAGTTTTCTTGGTAGCTGGACATACTGCATGGGTTTTTGATAACTTTTTGTCTTTATTCTGTTAGTTCAAATCCAAAGGTTTTAGGTTTGTTTTTTTTTTTTTTTCTTTCTCCCTCTGATTTCATCTTTCAAGCCCTATACTAGATAATGTTTTTAAAGTAAAAGTTGCTTCTAGAAGTAAGAGCAATCTCTCTTCTGTAGCTCAATCGTGGCATACCAGCCAGCTGGAGACAACAGTCACACCTTTGATGTCACAGCCATGTTCAAGTCTATCGGGATCTTCCTTGGGATCTTCAGTGGATCATTTGCGATGGGTGCTGCTACTGGAGTGGTGACAGCTTTAATATCCTTTTGTTATATTTATCTTGTTACCCTAACAAAGTAGTTGAATGCCATATTCCATGGTTTCTGCTAGTTCCACGATTAGAATTGTGTTAGAATTACTAACCTTATAACTAATCACTTGGTTGGAAAACATTGAGCAATAATCTTTGCCAATAAATAAATAAATAATTTCATTGTTTGGCATAGGGCTCAGTGCTCTAAAACTTTTTTTTTTTTTTTTTTTGAGACAGAGTCTTGCTTTGTTGCCTAGGCTAGAGTGAGTGCTGTGGCGTCAGCCTAGCTCACAGCAACCTCAAACTCCTGGGCTCAAACAATCCTTCTGCCTCAGCCTCCCAAGTAGCTGGGACTACAGGCATGCGCCACCAGGCCCGGCTAATTTTTTCTATATATATTAGTTGGCCAATTAATTTTTTTCTATTTATAGTAGAGACGGGGTCTTGCTCTTGCTCAGGCTGATTTCGAACTCCTGACCTCGAGCAATCCGCCCACCTCGACCTCCCAGAGAGCTAGGATTACAGGCGTGAGCCACCGCGCCCGGCCTCTAAAACTTTTAATACAAAAGTATCATTAGACACAGTATCCCTCTGAGGATGAATTTTAAGGTTGCAGATTAAATCGATGTAAAGGTAGATACATTCCAAAGAGTTTCTGGGTGTTCTTTGCTGCTGGTCAGTCTGGCGTTCTTTTGCTCTTTGTTTAACAGGACAAAGAGAAAGTGTACAACCATGATGCCAAATGAGCAAAATATGGTTCCTGGGTTAGGATATATGAGTCAATTTCAGCTCTCCTCAGTTTAAACTTTGTGCTCTAGAGTCCTGGGCTGAGATCCCAAAGAACCTAGGTTGTAGTCCCAGGTTCTTTTCTACTAGTTAGTGATTAGAAATATTGGACATGTTATTCTTGTGTTCATTCAAAAGACATTTCTTGATTACCTGCTACATGCCAGATGCTGTTCCCTGGGTATCAAAGCTAAGCAAGACAAACATTGGCCCCTGCCTCCCTGGACCTTGTGGCATAGTGGCAGACATACGTGTGATAGAAGCTTTGGCGCTTCACTTCTTTGGATCTCAATGCAGGAAAGTGGAGGGTGAGGATGGTGAGAAAGATGAGTGAGACTAGATGATCTGTAGTTTCCAGCTCTAAAACTTCTATGATACTATTCTACAAAACAGATACATTATTCTTTTTCAAGCATCTCTTAGTTTGATACGCATCAGCCTTGTGCTGGAAGAGGCTGGTTTTATGGCTTTTTATAGGTGAACTGAGGAATAAAGGGGCAATAAAAAGAGTTCTGAAGAATGAGCCAGTACAGATAGTATCTCTTTCCTATTGTAAGTTTCTCTAGGGTAGGAAGTATATCTTGTTAATCATTTTGTTAGTACCTGGTTGAAGTGACTCTAGATCCTAGCCTGAGATTTGTAACAACTTGGCACAAGCCCTTCCACTGTCAGCTAACAAATACTTGTTAGACTTGTATAAGTGAGTGAAGTGCCTCAGTTTTTCTTCATCATGGAATGAATGCTGTATATCACAGAGGTGATAGAGGATCAAATAAATGTGAAATCTCATGGAAATTTTATGTTTTTATAAATGTAAATTGCTATAATTAGGGAAGCTGTCTTGCTTTAGATTTTAAGTTACTAGTCAGAGTTGACATGTTATGTATCTGATCTGTTGCTCCTGTCTCTACCTTTCCTTTACTGCATGGTTTCTAGCAAGATATGTGATAACCGTAAAACAATTGGAATGGTTAAGCTGCAAGACTTCCTCACTGAAGGGAAGGCAGTTGACTCCTCAGTAAGATGCCCATTTTAAGAGTTTCTTCATTTTGGTGCCTCCTTATTGTGTGACTTTTGTGTTAGAGAGGCTGGAGAACCCTTCTTTTGCTTTCACAGTTGCTTTGCTTAGACTTTTTTAGTCGCACTTGTATATTACAAGATCTTGTTACCAACCTTAACAGTCTCACGTGACAAAGTTCACCAAATTACGGGAGTTCCAGTTGTTGGAGACAGGCTTGTTCTTCTTAATGTCCTGGAGTACCTTCCTCTTGGCTGAAGCATGGGGTTTCACAGGTAGGTCACTTTCTCCTTTTGATGGTAAGCTCTTAAAAGGAGTGACTTCTATGCATGGATCACCTCCTTTAGTATTTGAACATACTTATTGTGGTTGGCATTTAAGCTGTCACTTTAGAACGTAAAAAGGATATGCAATGAAAGTGATTCGTTTCAACAAAGTAAGTCACAAATGAAAATTTCAATACTTAGTATATAATCTACTTCTGTAAAATAAAAACCTTAGTATAAAAGTTGGGAACCATTCTTTTATATGAACTTGGAACTAATTGTCTTTATAGGTGTGGTTGCAGTATTGTTTTGTGGCATCACACAAGCACATTATACATACAATAATTTGTCCACGGAGTCTCAGCATAGAACTAAACAGGTAAGTGAAACTTTATAGTTTGTGAATAAACTTTTCCTTCTTTCAGCAAAACAAGTCTTTTTTACTTAAAAATAATTTTTGATCTGTTCAAGATGATGTCTACTCATTTCAGCTTCTCTTCCTTTGACTCGAGAAATAGATGGGATTGGCAAATTGAAGAGCAACAGCTTTTAGAGTAGAGATAGGTCAGCAGAATAGCCAGGGCTATTATTGTGGCTCCAATAAGCAAGTAGCTTCCTTTTCTCTTAGTGTTTTCCTAATCTAATGGCTTTTTAAGAGGAATGTTTTGGAAGCTCACTCTGTTTTGATGAAAACTACTGCTGTGTGATATAGATAAGAGTAACTTCTGATGTGACTAGATCTGCTGAGAGAAGATTAAATTCCTTCAGTCTTCACTCAGGCACTGCAAATCTGCTATGTTCCGGGAACGTCAGAGGTCAGGGGACTGTGTCACTGATCAGGCTTCATATGGTACTGAACGATCAGTTGTGCAGGGTGCCTGAAGGGGATAAAGGAAATAGGCATAACATTTTCCAATCTTATGAGGTGTATGGAACAAATACATGAACAAAATGTAATGTCTAGAATAGAAACAGGTTCATACTTGAATGTGGTTATAGTGAGAAATAGAAGGTTTAAGTTTTGCCAAATGATTAGAATACAGTGAAATTAGCCTAGAAAGGACCTATGCTAAAGCAGGAGCAACAGCACCTTTTTTTCTTCTGGAGCCACAGATTTAGTTTATGACCTGTTTTTCCCTAGCCCCTCAAAAGAGATTAAGCTTTTCTCTCCCCAAGCATAAGCATTGGGTTACAAATCCTTTTTACAAATTGATTCATTGCAATAAATATAGAGGAGAAAATCAGCTGGGAAGTTCGGCATTTTTCCAGGTAGCAGGGTAAGGAATAAAAAGCAAGAATAGGGTAAGAGCTTCCAGTCTTGTTGATATGAAGCTTGTATATATGAAAAAATACAATTCATAGGAATCCTAGATGGTGTGCTTCAGATTATATGTCATAGAAGATATCAGAGAAGGGGAGAAATGGTTTGAGGCTTAAGGAATTGGAACGCTGTTGTAGAGGAAATGTAGAGAAAATGGTGAGCCTAGAAGAATGGGAAAGATTTGGAAAGGTCTAGGGGAAAAGAGTACAGATAAAGGCAGGAATAAAAAGAAGGCAGTAAAAGATAGAGCGGGGGTTGGCCAACTCTAGCCCTCAGGCCAAATCTGGCCCTTGCCAGTGCGTAGTTAAGAATGGTTTTCTTTCTGTCCACTTTGAAATGGTTGGAAAAAGATCAAAAGAAGAATATTTCATGACCCATGATGTTTATATGAAATTCTCATTTCCATATCTGTCAATGAGGTTTTCTTGGCGCACAGCCACGCCCATATCTTTTTAATGTATAGTCTGTGGCTGCTTTTGTGCTACCCTGGCAGAGTTAAGTAGTTGTGACAGAGACCTTGTGGCCTGCAAAGCCTCAAATATTTGCTCTCTGGCCTTTCACAGGAAAAGTTTGCAGACCCCTGTGTTGTGACATAAAACTGGGACTCTGGAGTTACTGTGTTGTTTCAAATTCTGGTTCTACTAGTTGCTGGCTGTGTGACCAGGAGCAAGTTCCATAACTTCTCTGTGCTTCAGTTTTGCCATCTTTAAAATGGAGATAATAATAGTACCTACCTGATGGAGTTGTTGTGAGATTAAAGTGAGATAATGCGTGTAAAGTCCTTAGTGTAGTATTGGGCACATTGTCAAAACTCGATAAAGTGTATCTATTACATTAAACAAGAATAAGTAGTAATAATAGTATAATAAATCATTTAAAGAAAATTAAATATATACTTATTTTAATTTTTATTCTCATTTTTTGGTAATAAGGCAACCCTGGTTTATTAAAAAGATTAACAAGCTTGCCCAAAGTTACACAGCTAGTAGGTGGGGAAGGCAGAGTTCCAGCCTAGGCATTTTGATTCCTAAGCCCATGTTCTTCACCTCTGTCCTGTTGTGGGGCAGAGGCATGTGGTAAAGAGCAGTGATAGATAACTGTGGTGGGACGCCAGATTATGAAGGGCCTTAACTTCCTTCATTCAGCAAGACTCACATACCTGCTGGGTAACACTTGCTGAAGTGTGATATGAACGGGGTGGATGTGGGCGGGCAGTGAGGGCACAGGGTGCAAGACCGTAAGGCAGAAGCCCTGTCTGTAGGATGCTCACTCCCTAAATGAGGGCTAAGACCTCTGGAAATAGTGAAGTCACATGGCAAGCCAGTGATACAAGAGTTGTCACAAAATACTCTATGTCAGTGTAAAAGAAGTTGAACTGAGAATCTTTTAACTTATAAAGTGGAAAGTATCCTGAAACTGACATTTTTTAGAGAGACTCACTGATTGGGGAGGGGTGGCAGGGATACCAGTTAGGGTCCTTCTGCAGCATTATGGATGGAAGGTTATGAAAGCTAGGTTGGGGCAATGACAGGGACTCAAGGAATATTCCACAAGAAAAATTGACAGAGTTTGGAGAAGGAGGAAAGGAATGACCGAAGATGGGAGTTTGGAGAAGAGAAGCTGATTGGGAGACGTGAGAGGGCAACATTTCTGGCTTTTTCTGTGGAACTAGAAATGTCATCTCTACATTTGCTCCCCTCTGAATCATGTATTTTTGGGTGTATGCATGAACTTTACATATTTGAAGTATCTGTTTCATTATCTTAGTAATACTCATGTTTTCAAATTATGTAATTTATTTACTGGACTAACCTTTTAAAATTTTGTTTCAGTTGTTTGAGCTTCTCAATTTCTTAGCAGAGAATTTCATCTTCTCCTACATGGGGCTGACACTATTCACCTTCCAGAACCATGTCTTTAACCCAACATTCGTAGTAGGAGCATTTGTATCCTTTATTATGTGTCCTATTTTGAAAACTATTTTTTACTGAGATTTTCACGTGGTTTTTGGGCATGTGGTTGATAAGAATATGTTTAAATATATAAAAATTTTCTCTGAGTAAAACAAATAAGGATTCCAGCTTTCTTCTATTCTATTTATTTTATTCTATTCTGTTTTTGTTTATTTCACAAATAATGTTGACAGATTAAAATGACAGACAGGTCTCCTACCATTCTGCCAACCCCAAAAGATAAAACTGTTTGTTCTCTATTAATAAAGGGAAGAAGGAAAGGATGGATACTGAGAAACATTTAGCCGTCTATGCCACAGGGCAGTAGGGCACAGATGAGGAAAGGTTGAATGAGGTGCTTCTCCCTCCTTCCCTCCCTGCCTCCCTCGAATTGAGTCTGTAAAAACCAGTTGGAAAGAAGAAGCTGAGCATGTGAAAGAAAGCAGGCAATAGTATAAGCCTCATGAGAAGGCAGGAGATGACATCCAAAGCATATGGAGAGGGAATTTGGCCTTCATTGGGAAGAGGGACAGCCGTACCATTGCTACGGGAAAGGATAGTATGTAGAGATGAAGGTGCATTCGTAAGATGGAGCTCCTGTCTCACAGCTTCTATTTTTATCTATAAAGTAGGAAGTGAGATCATCTGAAAGTGAGATAGGGAACTGGGTAGTGTATCAGTTATCTATCATGTAACGAATTACCCTAAAACTTAGCAGCTTAAAACAACAAATACTAATTGTGGCATAGTTTCTGAGGGTCGAGGATCCTGAAGCAGTTTAGCTGAGTGGTTCTGGCTCCAGGATCTCTCATGAGGTCGCACTTGTGCTCTTGGCTGGGACTGTACTCTCTCAAAACTTGACTAAGGCTGGAGGATCTACTCCAGGCTCACTCAAGTCATGCCACTGTTGGCAGGAGGCTTCCCTTGTTCCCCACTTGGGCCTCTCCATAGGGCAGCTCACCCCCTGGCTTACCCCAGAGTGAGTGAGCTGAGAGAGGCCCAAGATGAAAGCTGAAGTACCTTTTATAACCTGATTTTTGAAGTGACATGCCAGCATCACTTCTGCAGTATTCTGTTGGTCACACAGACCAATCTGGTACAGTTTGGGCGGGAACTACACAAAAGTGTGACTACTAAGAGGCAGGGATTGTTGGGGACCATCTTAGAAGCTGGCTTACACAGGTCATAGGAGTTTTGAGGAAGGTGGAGAAGGTTTGTGAAATAGTTTTTATAGAGGATGGGAGGATGAGTTGATAAAAGAAATGTAATAGGAGAGGTTGAAGCAGGAAGATTTCTTGAGTCCAAGAGTTCAAGGCTTGAGTGAGCTATAATTATGCCACTACACTCCAGCCTGGGCAGCAGAGCTGAGCAGTGCTAGGGACCCATTTGTGTTTGAGGAGTAGGTATTAGCAGTAGAACTAAACTACCCTGTTGTATAAGCTTGTCCAGGAATACTTCGCTGTAAGTATGGAGAAAAGTCATAGTTGGCTGCATCCAGGTTTGGGGTTTTGTCAGGTGGGTGTGATGAATACAGAGAGGGACAAATGAATGTAGGTTATTGGAAAGAGTGTTAATTAACATGGGGGTAAGAAAGGAAGTGAAGAAAGGAGAGGACTGATTGAGGAAAAAGTAGAGGGATCTTTGAACTAGAAGTCCCAGTGAGGTGGAAGAATTACTACACTGGGATAGTTGAACACGAAACATATAAGGAGTGATTGTGGTCAGAGAGGGGAAAGTTTAACAATGGGTTTTCAAAAGAATTATTTAAAAACCCCACCTCAGAGTGAAGATTGTGTCAAAGGGATTAGCAGAAACTTTTTAAAAATTAAAACTCTACATAGTATCTCTGTTAGAGAGTGAGATATCACTGAAGTACCATTCTGCAGAGTCTTAGTCTGAAAAGGAACTTTGGGTAAAAAAGATAGTCCTGTCAATAAGAGAAGATCTTAGCTGAACGATAGCCATAAAATCAGTAACTTGATATCCTGCTAGTCTTGGAGAGATTTTTTGAGCAGTCAAGGGGCTTGGTTCACTATACTTAATCTGGAAACAAGGCTAAATATTCTCTATAGGTTTCTGAATCTGTTAGGAATTAAAGTTCTTCAATAAAATAAATCCTGCCATGAAAATTAACTCTTAATAGGAAAGAGTTGTTCCCTTTCTGTATTAGTTAGGATATATGTTTGGTTTCATGTGACAAAGACTCTAATTAACCCAGATTTAAACAAGATAGAAGTGTCTTTCTTTCTCATCTGAAAGTCTGAACTGGTGTGGCAGCTGTGCTCCACAAAGTCATCAAGGCACCCAAACAGCCTTGTTGCCAGCATCCTTAGGGAGTTGCCTTTGTTCTTGTGATCCAAGGTGGCTCACCCCAGAGTCTGCCAATTGCCTTGAAGGGCACGACCCAGAATATGCACACATCCCTTCCACTTAGCATCACTGGTTACACCTACCTGTGAGAGAGGCTGGGAATTACATCCTTTATCTGAGCAGCTGTGTACCCAGATAAAAATTGGGTATGGGAGGGAGAAGTATCTACTACCAAAGAAGAAAGGAAAAGTAGATATTGGAGCGAGCTGGCAGTCACTGCCACATTGGCCCACATGTTTGGTTGTTGTTGTATATATATATATATTTTTAGGGAATCACTATTTTTAATAAATGTTTGATTTTAGGATAGTTTGAGATTTATAGAAAAATTATGAAGATAATACAGAAAATTATCATGTACCCCATAGTTTCCCTCATTAACATCTTATATTAGTGTGATACATTTGTCACAGTGAATGAACCAATATTGATAGATTATTACTTTTTTTTCATACTCGATTGAGGTTTATTAAGCCAAGATTTTGAGGACACACCAGGAAAACCACAGCCCATAAAGTATCTGTTATGGACTGGGCTCTCTGTAGAAGGGTTTGCTGATTAAAGTTTATATTTTATTCAGATTTCTGTAGTTTTTCCCTAATATCCTTTTTATGTTCCAAGGTCCCATCCAGGATACCACATTGCATTTAATTGTCACATTTTCTTAGGTTACACTTAACTGTGACAGTTCCACATATGTTCCTTGTTTTTGTGACCCTTGACAGTTTCGAGGGGTACTAGCCAGCTACCGTGTTTCCCCGAAAATAAGACCTACCCATAAAATAAACCCTAGAAGAATTTCTAAGCATTTGCACAATAGAAGCCCTACCCCAAAAATAAGACCTAGTGATGAGCATGGCTACACAGTGCATCTGCACAACCCATGCATTTTGTCACGGAGCGGTAAAGAAGAGGAGCAGCCCTTCTCATCTGCCCCATGAGAGCCCTATTGCTCGACATGAGAGATTGTGACCAATGGTTCTAAAGGAAGTAGAGTCGCAAGAAATTCAGGATGGAATTCGGGGTTTGGAGAGTTATGATGATGTTCCAGAAGAAGACGACTTAACTATATTTGAATCAGTGTAGATTGTTGTACTATACTTAAAAAAAAAAAAAACACATCCCCTGAAAATAAGCCCTAGGGTGTCTTCTTGAGGAAAAATAAATATAAAACCCAGTCTTATTTTCAAGGAAACACAGTATTTTGTAGAATGTCCTGCAATCGTAACTTGTCTGCTATTTTTCACATGATCAGACTGGGGTTATGTGTTCTGTGGGAGGAAGATCACAGAGGTAAAGTGCCATTCTCATTATGTCATATCATGGGTACATACTTAACCCTTTGCACTCGCTTGCTTTTTTCTCGATTCCTTTATTCTACTCGGGATTTAATTTTTTAAATACCCCAGATTTTACAAAGCGCGGCAGTAGAATACAAAACTGGAGTTTCTTTTCATACAAACTTATTTATTTGGATGTTTTTATATTTCAAATTATTGGTACATTCAAAGAGTAATTTTTTTTTTTTTTTTTTTTTTTTTTTGAGACAGAGTCTCACTTTGTTGCCCAGGCTAGAGTGAGTGCCGTGGCGTCAGCCTAGCTCACAGCAACCTCAAACTCCTGGGCTTGAGTGATCCTTCTGCCTCAGCCTCCCGAGTAGCTGGGACTACAGGCATGCGCCACCATGCCCGGCTAATTTTTTACATATATATATCAGTTGGCCAATTAATTTCTTTCTATTTATAGTAGAGACGGGGTCTCGCTCTTGCTCAGGCTGGTTTTGAACTCCTGACCTTGAGCAATCCGCCCGCCTCGGCCTCCCAAGAGCTAGGATTACAGGCGTGAGCCACAGCGCCCGGCCCAAAGAGTAATTTTAATCTCTGTGATTTTTGTTAACCGTGTCGAGTCACACTCGACATCCGAGTGCAAAGGGTTAATAATGTTGATGTTAGTTGTAAGCACATGGTTGAGATAGTGTTTGTCAGGTTTCTCCATTGTAAAGTTACTTATTTTTTCCTCCTTTCTATGTAGTACTACTTGGAAGGAAGTCACTATGCACAGACACTAGGGAGTGGGGAATTAGGTTCCACCTTCCTGAGGACAGAGTATCTACTAAATCATTTGGAATTCTTTATGCAGGAGATTTATCTATTCTCCTACATTTATTGTTTTATTAAGTCATTTATTTATATCAATGTTGATTCATTGATGTTTATTTTATATTTTGGGTTATAATACAACTTTTTAAATTTTGTTGCTCAAACTATTCCAACTTTAGCCATTGGGAGCTCTTTCAGTGAGTTCTTGTGTCTCTTTGACATACCCCATTATTGTGTTGTTTTATTTTTATTTTGGGGGGTACTTCCTTACTTTCTGGAACTCTAAGTTTCAGATTCATCTTGTATATTTTCTGCCTCAGCTAAGAATTGTCTAGTTCTCTGAGGAACCCTGGTTACTTTTATTAGAGAATAGTATTAGAAACCAATATCTGAGTACTAGGTATGCTCAGTGCTACTGGGGGTCCTTGCTTCTCGGCCCTCTCAGCTGACAGAGCAAGGAAATATATATGTATATACTAACTCATGTATATTCATACATCTATTCATATATATGTAACCATCTGTGTCTCTGGTAAGCTAAACATGAGTTCATACTGATGTCTCCAACTCTAATTCATTACCACATGGATCATTCTGGCCTTCTCCCCTTGCTGTTTGGATTCTCCCCCTCTGACAGTGAGAAACCTGGCTCCCACCACCTGCCATCCATTTACTTGATTGTTCAGTTCCAGTATACTTGTATAATGGTATCAGAACTGTTAACTAATACTCCCATGGGAAACAGCTTTATCTACCAGCATATCTTCTGTACGGTTCTTTTTGCCTTTAGTCTTATAGACTCCACTCATTTCCAAAGTTACTTAGGCCAGCACAATTCCCCCTACTTTGTTTTGTCTTTAATCTTAGATTTTCTTTTATGTTCCTCTCAAGAAATGGGGGAGACTATATTGTGACCCTTATATAATAATAAAAATTGTAATTACACAGCAGGAATTGCTGTAGACAGTAAACTGGAGAAAAAGATACTAAAATTGGTTTTTAGTTAAAACCAGTCTGTATTCACATTAAATTTTACCTTTGAAGCAGGTTGAAAGCATAGACTCAGGGGAGTATATTGTGGCTAGCAGGAATGTTAGTCATATGAGGTGGTTGAGTTGCCCTTTTCTTTGTTCTGAGGAAGGAGAAGTTTAGACAGTATTACTTTTCTTCCTACCAACACTGACAATGAAATGAATTATTCTATTAATATTAAAAGTATAGTAGGCCGGGCCTGGTGGCTCACGCCTGTAATCCTAGCACTCTGGGAGGCCGAGGCGGGCAGATTGCTCAAGGACAGGAGTTTAAAACCAGCCTGAGTGAGACCCCGTCTCTACTATAAATAGAAAGAAATTAATTGACCAACTAAAAATATATATACAAAAAAATTAGCCGGGCATGGTGGTGCATGCCTGTAGTCCCCGCTACTTGGGAGGCTGAGGCAGAAGGATCACTTGAGCCCAGGAGATTGAGGTTGCTGTGAGCTAGGCTGATGCCATGGCACTCACTCTAGCCTGGGCAACAAAGTGAGACTCTGTCTTAAAAAAAAAAAGTATAGTAAAGAACTTCTGCTTTTAAACATGTTTCTCTTCATCTAGTAAATTTCCTATGTTAGATCTGTACTGTCCTATATTGTAGCAACTAGCCACATGTGATTATTTAAATGTAAATTAATTAAAATGAAATAAAATTAAATTTTTGGTTCCTTAGTCTAGCCACATTTCAGGTGCTCACTGTATTTGGACAGTGCAGATATAGAAAATTTCCATCGTTGCAGAAAGTTCTATTTGACAGTGCTATGTTAGACGATGAAATCAAGAGACTGTGTTAGAAACTGAGCTCCCTAAAAGAGACTTTCACCATCTTGAATGTATCATCTAAATAATAAGAAATGATCCTTAACCTATTGATAATTTTAGATTGCTATTTTCTTGGGAAGAGCTGCCAATATTTACCCCTTATCCCTCTTACTTAACTTGGGTAGAAGAAGTAAGATTGGATCAAATTTTCAACATATGATGATGTTTGCTGGTAAGTCATAACTTTCCTCTTTTGCCCACCATTAGCAACCATTCACACCACATATACCAGCTTGATGTCACACTAAAATGTTATGTTGGTAATATAGATTCCTTTAAACATTGAAGTTGTATCCTCAAATAGATTTCTTTTTCATAATGTCCCATTCCCTTCTATGGGAATTTCTTCATATTCTAGTTCCAAATCTTTGGTTCAAAAATGTCACACAAAATGGGGAAGGTAAAGATGAATGCATTTTCACACAAAAACCTGTAAGTGAATGTTTTTTAGCAATTCCGTTCATAATCGCCCAAACTTGGAAGCAACCCATTTGTCTGTCTTTCAATGGATGAATGGCTAAACAAACTGTGGTGCATCCATGCCATGGAATACTGCTCTGTACTAAAAAGAGCAAATGATTGATCCACACAGCAACATGGATGAATCTCAAAGGTATTAATATTATGCTGAGTTAAAGAAGCCAGTCTCGAAAGGTTACATGCTGTATGATTCCATTTATATGACATTCTCAAAAAGACAAAATTATAGTGATGGAGAATGTATCAGTGATTGCCAGGGTTTTAGTGAGATGACAAAGAGGTTGGATTAAAAAGAAGTAACACAAAGGAATTTGGGAAGAGGGGATGATGAAACTGTTCTGTGTCTTGACTGTGGTAGTGGTCACATGGTCATACACTTCTATGCATTGTCAAAACTCATGAAGCTGTAGACCAAAAAGAGTGAATTTTACTTTCTGTAAATTAAAAAATAAGGCTGGGCATGGTGGCTCACACCTGTAATTACAGCACTTTAAGAGGCTGAGGTGGGAAGATCACTTGAGGCCAGAAGTTCAAGACCAGCTTGGGCAACAAGTGAGACCCATCTATAAAAAAGTAAGAAAAAAATTAGGCAAGCGTGGTGGCACATGCCTGTAGTCCCAGGTACTCAGGAGGCTGAGGCAGGAGGATTGCTTCAGCCTAGGAGTTAGTGAACTATGATCACACCACTGCATTCCAGCCTGGGTTATAGAGTGAGACCCTATTTCAAATGAATGAATGAATATAAAGAATTGTTAAAAGTTCTTTGTATGTCAGTATCATATGCAAATTCTATTTCTATTTGTATGTGTAGGTATGTTAATATTTATTGTATATTTGTTCACATGATTCTAAGTTTTTAGAATGTGCTTTATTTCTCTGAATTTATGAAGCTTGCATTAGTGATAAGTTATTGAAGAAATACCTATTCCATTCCCTTGTAGGGCTTCGTGGTGCAATGGCATTTGCCTTGGCCATTAGAGATACTGCCACTTACGCACGGCAAATGATGTTCAGCACCACGCTTCTGATTGTGTTTTTTACTGTGTGGGTGTTTGGTGGTGGCACCACTGCAATGCTGTCATGCTTGCATATAAGGTAAGTAATAACTGGAGACTTCATGTTAATATTACATTTTAATTCAGTTTATTTTTCTGCTTATTTTCAGTTTATTTCTAAGCTTCAGTGAATCTCTAATGTTTTATTTTTTTCTTTTTAAAAAGTATATAATAGGTAGTACAGAAAAAAGGAAAACATGAAAGAAAAACAAAAACCATTATTAACACTTTGAGGAATATCTTTACAGACTTTTTGCTATGCATTGTATATATTTTTAACAAAGTGGGGCAACACTAACGGTACTCTTGTAGCCTGATTTTTAAATGTAATGTAATGAACTTTTACATTAGCAAATATATTAACATCATTATTTTAATGGCTGTATATCTCCTGATTTATTTAACCAAATCCCTATTGCTGGACTTTTGTATTGTTTCTAGGATTTTGCTATTACCATTTGAGGATTTTGCTAATACTATTGCCATTAACAATGTGAATGTTCTTAAATGTATACTCCATTGTGTGGTTGTTTGATTATTTCCTTAGGATGCATTCCTAGAAGTAGAATTATATGGTCAAAAGCATATGCATATGTTTAAGGTTCATATCACCAGGTCAGATCAAAAATTTTTCTTCCATCTGCAGCATATGAGACAGTTTACCCCAACCCTAATCAGTACTAGATATTATCATTTTTTCACATCTTTATTATCAGTACTGTTTCCAACCTAACAATCCAAGGCCAAGATTGTGAGGTCTTAGTCTTGAATGCATACTAGTTAATGCATTCAATTGGAAAGCTCCCTTGTATCTCAAGAGTTCTGCATTTGTTTCCATGGATACAGCAGCCTATGTTGCTACAGCCTTTGTAGATTTTAGTTCTGTGTTTGGCTGAAACTTCATAGACATTAAGAGCTACTGAGCTTCCAGAATACATAGGGTTCATTAGAGAAAACAGTATTTTACACTTTATAGATTCTGTCCTCCTTTTTTTTCATTCTGTTGTGCCTTTCTTTTAATAGTCTAAAGACCAGCCAGCCCTAAATCAAACTTTAAATGTTGTTGTTATTGTCTTAATCTCTCTTTACTATTCAAATCCCTTTCTTAACATTTCTGCACTGTTATTGTGTATAGTCTAAAATTCACAAAAAGTAATGTTTTTATAACCTTAATTAATACTTCAAGGAGGACCTGGCATTTATCAAGCACCTGCTATGTGCTGGGCATTGTGATAAGTTTATTTTACATATTTATCTAAACACAATAACTCCATTTTACAAGTGAAAAAATAGAGACTTAGAAAGGTTCTAATTTGTTCAAGGTCATCCACATAATTAAATGGAGGGCAGAGGAGACCCTGGTCTTTCTTAATTTCTTCTATACCTTGTTTCATCAAGAAATTAGGATGCTAAATTTTGAAAAGATTAAGCTGCTTTCTTTTCTCAAGAGCTTGTAAATGAAGAAGACTCTTCCCCATTTTACTAAGGAGAACAAAATTAAATGTGAGAACAAACCAAACAAAATACCCATGCTTCCTATCTCCCTTCAATAGAAAAAACAAAAACCCACCTACTCATATAAAGTTTAATCTAAGGCCGGGCGCTGTGGCTCACGCCTGTAATCCTAGCTCTTGGGAGGCCGAGGCGGGCGGATTGCTCAAGGTCAGGAGTTCAAAACCAGCCTGAGCAAGAGCGAGACCCCGTCTCTACTATAAATAGAAAGAAATTAATTGGCCAACTGATATATATATAAAAAATTAGCCGGGCATGGTGGCGCATGCCTGTAGTCCCAGCTACCCGGGAGGCTGAGGCAGAAGGATCACTCGAGCCCAGGAGTTTGAGGTTGCTGTGAGCTAGGCTGACGCCACGGCACTCACTCTAGCCTGGGCAACAAAGCGAGACTCTGTCTCAAAAAAAAAAAAAAAAAAAAAAAAAAAGTTTAATCTACATCACCAGCTTTGAAAGCTCTTTGGCCCCATCTTGCCTGTCCTGTAACATACTTTGGCACTTAATTATATACAGCATTGCCTTTATAGTCTTAAATTACTTCTTGTTGTTTTCTTGTTTTATTGGGTTTTTTGGTCCCTCTTTGCAACAGAGGCTATATTTTAAGTTTCTCTTCTCCCTCCAAATTTATCCAGTACAATTTTGAGGATGCTGATAAATCCCGAAAGTTTAAGATTCATGTAGACTTAGACTTGGCTTTGAGTTCTTGCCCCTTCACTTACTAATTCTATGATCTTGGGCAAGTTCTTTAACCCTTTAAAACCTCAGTTCCCTCATCTGTAACATTCATGTCATAGTACCTACCTCCTAGGGTTGTTGTTGCAAGGATTCAGTGAGCTAATGTCTGTAAAGCTCTTAGTATGGCATTTCAAATGTGCCTTTTATTCATTCATTCGATACTTACTGAGCACCAGCCATGTGCCAGGCACTGTTTTAGGCTCCAACTCAGTGGTTCTCAATTGGGGATAATTTTGTACCCCAGGGGACATTTGGCAATGTCTGGAGACATTTTCAATTGTCACAACTAGAAGTAGGGGCTGCTACTGGCCTCTAATGGGTAGAGACCAGGAATGCTGCTAAACACCTTACAGTGCATAAGACAGCCTCTCCCCCTCCCCTCACCTACCAAGAAAGAATTATCTGGGCCAAAATGTCAGTAATGCTAAGATTAAGAAACCTTGCTGTAGAGAAAGACAGTGATAGTAATGAGATAGAAAAGGTCTCTGGTCTCATAATATCTGTACTTTAGTGGGAGAAGACAGACAATAAGCTAGTAAATAAATGAACCTGACAGTTTTAGGTGGTATTAAATGCTGTGCTAGTGATCCAGTAAGGTACTGTGATAGTGATTGGGGTGGGGGTGCATTTTCTATAAGGAGGTCAGGGAAGGTCTCTTTAAGAGATTACCTTTGAGCTCAGTCTACCTGAATGACGAGATATGGCTAGATGGCTAGTTAAACAGTGATCAGGAAGAAGAACTGTCCATGCAGAAGAAAGAGCAAGTACAAAGGTCCTGAGGCAGGAATAGACTTGGCTTGTTTAATGAACAGGAAAAAAGCTCACATAGCTAGAGTATAGTGATTGCAGGGTAGGTAGGCAGTGAGGTGCACAAGATTCTGTGGGGGTTAGGAGTCTGCAGACTTTTACTGAAAAGGGCCAGATTGTAAATTTTTAGGCTTTGCAGGTCATACAGTCTCTGTCTCAGCTACTCAACTACTCTAGAGTGAAAGCAGCTATAGATAATATATAAATTAACTGGTGTGGTTGTGTTCCAATAAAACTTTATTTACAAAAGCAGGAGGGATACCAGATGTGGCCCAGGGGCTGTAGTTTGTGGATCCCTGCTATGGGGTCTTGTAGGACATGGTAAGGAGTTTGGATTTTAAAATACAATTGGAAATCTTGGAAGATTTTACAGTGACATTGAACTAGATTTACAGTGTAAAAAGGTCACTCCAGCTGTTGTATAGACAATGGATCCTCAGTAAATTAGAACTAACCAGCTATTCCTGTGTTGTTTCACATAATGTGACAGTCACATTTGGCTCCCTATCATTTATTGCACATGTTTTGTACTTTTCTGTTTCTGAGCCTTAGCTCATACTGTTCCCTCCGCCTGAAATGCTCTTTCACTCCCATTAAATGACACAGCTAAGTGCCTCCTCCTTTCCCCCCTGTTCTTTTCTCTTGGAACTGCTCTTCTGTTTGTGTAACTTTGGATCTCCCCATTATAGCACTTATTTGTTCAGCCTTGTAATATTGTTAGAGGAGCTGAGTCAGACACTCTTTTAAGATCTTCCGATACGTTTTCTCATTTAATCCTTGCAACAACTCTGTGTGGTGGATATTGGCTCCATTTTCCAGGTGATAAAATTGCAATTCATAGGGCTACATAACTTGCCAGAAAGCAGCCGAGCCCAGATTAGAAGCCAGCATGCCCTAATAGTAAGCCCTTAGGGACTATGCTCTAGTTGTGTCTGTTTCCCCCACTAGGCCGTGAGCTCCTTGAGGGCAAGGGTCGTGTTTAATTCATGTCTGTGCCCTGTGCCTAGTGCAGTGCCTGGCAAATAATAAGTGCTGTATAAATGTTTATTATATGGAATTGGCTTCTGGTAATGTACCATCTGAGTGTTACAAATGTGCTATCTGCAAGACCACTAGATGTCACTTGAGATGCATAAATGTGGTTAGAGTTTAATGTGACCGAGAAAATATTAAACAGCTCCTGGCCATTTTAACAAAGAAAAAAAGCCTTTCTTAGAATTATGAATCTGGTCATGGCCATCTGTTTTCAAGTACTTGACCGTGAATCCCTTGCCTTCCAGATGTGGTCTTGTATCATTTTTCTCCCTTCAGTGCTATTCATATTCTGGGATGCTACTGCTACAGCTGCTCATGCTGCTGTTTTTTTTGTGTGTGTGTTGTCTGTAGTAGTTAACTTAATCGATAAACATTTGAGCACCTATTGTGTGTCAGGTACAGTGCTAGACTCTGGGGATACAGAGATGAATTGAGACATGGCCTTTACCCTCAAGGAGCTCACAGTCTTTTTGGGGAGACTGACAGGTAAATAACCATATTCTACTCTGCTAAATATTATAATAAAGGACAAGACAATACTGCAAATACACAGGAAAAAATGATTCTGCTTGAAGGGATCATAGAATGGTTACTTGGGAACTTGAAAAATTAGTAGAAAAAAGTGAGGGCAAGCACATTTCAGCTAGAGGCAACAGCATGAGCAAAGGCATGGAGGCTTGGGGGAGGATAGGGATTTGGGGAGGGAGGTAGGTGGGTATGGCTACTATAGGGTATGTAGAAGAGAGTGATGGCAAATGAGGGTGGTAAGCTAGGTAGGAGTGGGGCAGGGAGTGGGGGGCGCTAGTTTGTAGAGAGTCTTGACTTCCTGCCACACAAAGGACTTCAGACTCAGCCCTCTGGGTTGCAAGCCACTCTCAGAGTCTTTTGTCAAGGGAATAACCCAGTGAGTTCTGTGCTGTTGACAGCTGACTCTAGAGGAGAGCCTGGCAGCTGGGAAACCTTCCACAACAGACCCCGTGAGTCGGAATGAGGGCTGTGCTTGAGCATTTGGGATAGAAAGGAGTGAAGACCTAATAGACAATGTAGAGGAAGAATGAACAGAGTTGGTTAGTGCTTCTGTTTAGGGGATAAAGAGGAGTCAAAGAGAACTTCTTAATGAAGCTTCTCCCTGGGATACGGAGAGCAGGAATTTTAAGTAGATAAAAAAGTATTGTGAAGAACCAAGGCTAATGTCTATCTATTTGCCTATGAAAAAACCTATAATTGGACTCTTTCTTCAGTCATTATAACAGAATGTTGCCATGAGAGCTGCGAGGTCCAAAAACATGTAACTCCCTCCCGGAATTGCCAGCCTTGTGTTTAGAACTACCCAGCAGTTCTTATTTAGCAACAGGGGCAGTGTTGCTCTCCCAGGCTATGCTTAGAGTGGACTTACATCAGAGAAGAAAATGCTATGTTTCTCAGACGGGTAAGTGGGATTGCAGGAAGAGAATCATTAGTATACCCTGCTTGCCTTAGAATCCAAGCTGTTGCTAAGGAAAGTAGCAGGAGCCAAAAATCTACATCAACAATCATAAAGAAACAAGAAAACATGAATCGTTCCATAGCTTCTGTGTTGAGAAAAGTAGTTGCCTAACAACGTACATATGTGAACAGACCTTTTTTTGGCTTTGAAATCTCATTTGCTCTTTGTGTTTCTCCTTTAGGGTTGGTGTTGATTCAGACCAAGAACATTTGGTAAATATGCATTTGTGTTGTCCCTGGCATTTCTGTCGAATGTGCAGTCGTTTGGAAAGAAAACAATCTACTGTAGACTTTGTACCACTATTCAAATCCTGTTTTATTTGCCTCGGCTTTTAACTGACATCATTCCTGGCTTTTCTCACTGCTCCATAGAGACAAAAGCAAGTTTTTGACAGTGTGTGGTTATCAAGGGTGACAGCTTTCATATCTGTGAGCCACCCTGGGCTTTTGCCACAGAGGAGAGCAGGCTCTTAAGCACTGCTGGGTTTTCAAGTGACTCCTCTGGCACAGGGAGCCTTTTTCCACTTTGGTTTGCGCATGAAGGCCTGTCTATGATGTAAGCCCCATTCCAGCTGCTCTTCCTGTGTAACTTTCAAATTGGATGACCAGCAGCTGCCCTTGAGAACTGCCTAGAAGCTTTTGAATCTTCAATCAGTCTTCCCTGCTGTTCAGCGGAATGTACTTTCTTACCCTGTCCATGGGCCTTGGCCACATTTTCTTACTTTTTGCCTTCCATGTGTCAGTTTCTCAGTTGTTCCTATGAACCTGAGCCTGTTGGACTGAATGCAGTGTAACTTGCTGCCTTCTCTAGATAGACCTCCCTTTTCTGATGTTTTCCATCCATTTTTCAATAGTTTCTGAATACCACTGAATACTCTATACTCGACATTAGATGAGAAATCACAGAAATTAGGTTTTTGAAAATGGAAAGCATCTCTTTCAAAACACAATTTTTTTTTTTTTTTGGAGACAGTCTCACTCTATTGCTCTGGCTAGAGTGCCATGGCGTCAGCCTAGTTCACAGCAACCTCACACTCCTGGGCTCAAGCAATCCTCCTGCCTCAGCCTCCGGAGTAGCTGGGACTATAGGCATGTGCCACCATGCCCGGCTAATTTTTTCTGTATATTTTTAGTTATCCAGCTAATATCTTTCTTTCTTTTTTTCTTTTTATTATTTATTTTGAGACAGAGTCTCATTGTGTTGCCTGGGCTAGAGTGCTGTGGCGTCAGCCTAGCTCACAGCAACCTCAAACTCCTGGGCTCAAGCAATCCTACTGCCTCAGCCTCCTGAGTAGCTGGGACTACAGGCATGTGCCACTATGCCCGGCTAATTTATATATATATATATATATATATATATATATATATATATATATAAAAATACATACATATACATATATACATATATATATTTAGTAGGACAATTAATTTCTTTCTATTTTTAGTAGAGACAGGGTCTCACTCTTGCTCAGGCTGGTTTCGAACTCCTGACCTTGAGCCATCCACCCGCCTCGTCCTCCCAGAGTGCTAATATTAGAGGCGTGAGCCACCACACCCGGCCAAAACACAATTATTTTTCTTATCTGAAACAAGCCCTGGTATATTTGTCTTCAGGGTGTGGTTTAAAAAAAAATTCTTAGATTCATTTCCTAAATGCTAATTTTGTTAGCTATTGAGTGATGAGTGCAAATGTATGCATATGATATAGTATGTACTTGCCTCTTTTGTGGCCAGAGCCTTAAAATAGAATTCCATGGGCTTGAAATATTTGTACAAACCAGACTGGATAAATTCCCATGATACCAAGCTACTGGGGTAGCATTCAAGGGGTAATAGCTCCTCAGTGTCAAAATAAGAATAAAGCTAATTATACAGCTCCTAAGATAAATGCTTGGGAGCATAAGTCTCCACCAGCTGTGTCACCTCAGAGGATAAATGGAAATGGAGTGACAGGGAGAGAGCCAGGTAGGTGAGTACCAGTTGTGACATATAAAACAAAAGACCATTTTTCCCTTGACTTCAAAATCTATGGATGTCTTGGTCATACCATTTACTTAATATTTTGAGTGCCCACTAGGAAGCACAAAGGAACATTATACTAAGTATGGAGTGTGTGAGGGGTAGGTATACAGGTGTTCATGTAGTGAGGGAATGGTAACATTTAGAGATGAGCTGCTCTTCAAGAAGTGGAGGCACACAAACCTACGCCAAATATCATAAAAGGAAACGTAGAAGGTGTTCTCAGCTCTTGGAAGCCCATACAGCATTCCTGAACAGTTTTATGTTGTGTATGTGTTGGTACATGTTGAGGAAAAGAGTAACTTATTTTGAGGATTAGGAAGGAACCAAAATTCAGAATCTAAACACTGTGCTTTTAGAAAAGAAAACCATGGAACCATAGAACATTAGTGCTGGAAAGGGCCTTATGGATTCTCTAACCCTCACTTTTTTTTTTTTTTTTTTTTTTTTTTGAGACAAAGTCTCACTTTGTTGCCCGGGTGTCAGCCTAGCTCATAGCAACCTCAAACTCCTGGGCTTGAGGGATCCTTCTGCCTTAGCCTCCCGAGTAGCTGGGGCTACAGGCATGCGCCACCATGCCTGGCTAATTTTTTCTATATAATTTTAGTTGGCCAAGTAATTTCTTTCTATTTTTATTAGAGACGAGGTCTCGCTCTTGCTCAGGCTGGTCTTGAACTCCTGAGCTCAAACGATCCACCCGCCTCAGCCTCCCAGAGTGCTAGGATTACAGGCGTGAGCCACTATGCTCGGCCAACCCTCACATTTTATACATGAAGAAATTCAGGCCCAGAGAGGGAAGGGGACTTGCCCAAACTAGTTAATGTCAGTGAGTCGGAACTGGAACCAGATCACCCAACTGCCCAGCTGCTAGTGGTACCATATTACAAATAAGGACGCAGTTTATATTTTTGGAAGTTGTTTCAGAAGATGCCTGCTTGCTATGTTCGTTTTCCCTCCTAGCCAGTTAGGCTTGCCGTGGAATTTCCTACTTGTTTTCATTTGCTAGTGTTCTAGGAACACAGTAGCAGCTTTGAAGATGCCAGTTAGTTTTGAGACCATGACAACTCCCAAAGATAGGGGTGTTGATGTGATGTTTTCTGCTTGAGGTGCTATTATATTGGGTGTGTAAGTGTTTCAGATTTAGGAGATCAATTATCCCACGTTGGTTTTTTTAAATGACAATAGATTCATGAATTAGCAAGCAGCCTGAGTAATAGAGGTGTTCAGAAAAGCATTTCAATTTCTTATTCCAAAGCCGCAATATACAAACTATTAGATTTCTAATGTTACCCATGTTGGAGAGTATCTTATGTATAGTAGCCTCTATTTCTGATTCTACAAAGGGATGGCTCAAAATAAATGTGTTTGTGTCCTTGTGTATGTATTGATTTCTGTATTATTTGTCTACAGGGTATTCCTGAAAATGAAAGGAGAACTACGAAAGCAGAGAGTGCTTGGCTTTTCCGGATATGGTACAACTTTGATCATAAGTATCCTTAATTGAGAAAAAAATTGACAGTGTGGACATGGATAATTAGTTTAATGGAACAACTGTTTTGACTTCTCCCTTCACGAAGTGGAATAAAATGCCTACCTTTTGTCTTCCCTTTCCTCATCAGTATTGTGGAGAAGGAAACCCACACAAATGAATTCCTCTGCAAACCCATGAAACCATAGGGACTGGTTATTACAGAAGCTGGCTGTGTGGAGGGAATCAAAAACTCAAGTGACATACTTCCTGTGTTATATAAGTTTTTTTATTGAGCAAACTTTAATATTTGTTGACTTTTAGCTAATTTAGTGAATCTTGTAAAAGGTATTTGTTGGTTCTTATTGGTGTACTTGCTAGGGTGAAAAAGGAAAGGCCGCTCTGGGGAAAAGCATGAGAATGAAATAAAAATGCAGTAATGTTAGATACAACGATGTTCAGCAATACACCTTTTTTCCCCTGACCTTTCCAAAGACTGAGAGATTCTCCTCTCCATTCAGAATGCCACAGTAGTTAATGTTTTTATTGTTTGCTAAATTTCTTTCTTGTCCTGTTGTAAGTCTTCTTCATAGCTGTACTTTGAGTAATACTGATATCCTGTAACCTCTTTAAATCATGCCTTTTAAAAAACATCTTATCACTATGAAGATTAATGTCTTATTTGAAAATTGAACTAGAAAAAGGAGCCATGGAGTTCTTTCAGGCCAAGATATATCAGTACATGAATCAAAAACTTGGTTTATGTCTTACTGAAGCAAATTTGAGACAACCATGTAAAATTTTCTTTCCTTGCTTTCAACCTTCTTATCAAAGCCTTGTATATTTAAGAAAAATGCACTTGACACTTAGGATTAGAAGCTGCTCCTTAACCATATTCTGTTTATTATATTTTTGCATTCACTTTTTGCAAGTACTTCAAAGTTAAATTACTATATGGAAACAAGAATGCAAGTGTATCTGTGGTATTAAGACTCCCATTAGGGAGAGAGAGCCTGGCTTTTTAAAATTGTTTAAAGATTATGTCATTACTTTTGGCTGTATTGTCAGCATTTTGGACATAAGCCATTCCCATATCCCTTGGGGCTTTTTCATTCCTCTGATTTAACAAAAACATTTTAGTGTTTTCTGCATAAAATGTTTTATACATTTTTGCATAATATATAAAACAAATGATCCTAATGTAGAGAAAGAATAGAATAATGGCTTATTTTTTAGTTTATTCTTATATTAATAGAAGTAAACATCAAGACTTATTTGACTCAGTACTACCCTATTAAGTACTACTCAACTAAAACCTGATCGTTTTTTATTTTTTATTTTCATACTTTAGAGACAGAGTTTCACTCTGTTGTCCAGGCCGGAGTGCAGTGGCACATTCGTAGTTGGCTACGGCCTTGAACTCCTGGGCTCAAGCCATCCTCCCTCCTCAGCCTCCCAAGTAGCTGGGACTAAGCTGTACACTAAAGATCCATATACTTTATTGTATTCAAGTTATATCTCACTTATAACAAACAATCTGGCTACATGAAGAACTGAACTCTAGAATGATGAATAATTGATTCTACCAAACACTAGGTATTAAAATGATCAGGTCTTGGCGGGCGTGATAATCAGGTCTTAGTGAGTGTAATAGCTCACACTTGTAATCCCAGTGCTGTGGGAAACTAGAGGCAGGAGGATTGCTTGAGGCCATGAGTTCAAGACCAGTCTGGGCAACATAGCAACACCCTGTCTCTACAAAAAAATTTTAAAAATTAGCCAGGTATGGTGGTGCGTGCCTATAGTCCAGAAGGTGCGCTGTGTTCCCTTGCAGTCAGTAACTAACAGTAATTCATTCTTTGTTATTGCTGTGGAGTGTTCCACAGTATGAATATACTACAGGGTTTTAGGTGGGGTTTTTTTTGTTTTTGTTTTTGTTTTTGTTTTTTTTGAGGCAGAGTCTCACTCTATCACCCAGGCTATAGTGCAGTGGTATCATCATAGCTCACTGCAACCTAAAACTCCTGGGCTTAAGCAGTCTTCTTGCCACAGCTGCCAGAAGTAGCTGGGACTACAGGTGCATACCACTAGACCTGCCTTTTTTTTTATTCTTTGTAGAATTCTTGCTCTGGATTTTGTTTTTAACCATTCTACTCTTTTTTTTTTTTTTTTTTTTTTTGAGACAGAGTCTCGCTTATTGCCCAGGCTAGAGTGAGTGCCGTGGCGTCAGCCTAGCTCACAGCAACCTCAAACTCCTGGGCTCGAGTGATCCTTCTGCCTCAGCCTCCCGAGTAGCTGGGACTACAGGCATGCGCCACCATGCCTGGCTAATTTTTTTTATATATATATCAGTTGGCCAATTAATTTCTTTCTATTTATAGTAGAGACGGGGTCTCGCTCTTGCTCAGGCTGGTTTTGAACTCCTGACCTTGAGCAATCCGCCCGCCTCGGCCTCCCAAGAGCTAGGATTACAGGCGTGAGCCACAGCGCCCGGCCCCATTCTACTCTTAATAAACGTGTGGGTTGTTTTCTGCTTTGGCTATTACAAATGAAGCTAAACATTTGTGAATATATATCCTTTGGTGGACATAAGCACTCATTTCTCTTGGGTATATACCAAGGAGTAGAATTTAGGGCAAGTATATGTTTAGCTTTAAGAGATACTGCCAACCAGTTTTTTCCAGAGTGGTTGTAACCCATTTGATTTGTTGTAACCAATTTAGTGAATTCATCATCACCCCTACCAGCAAGTTAAGGGAGTTCTGGTTGTTCCACATCTACACGAAAACTTGGTATTTTTCAGCCTTTTAAATTTTAGCCATTTTGATAGGTGTATATCAGGTGGTTTAATTTGCATTTCTCTGACGACCAGTAGGGCCGAGCACCCCCCCCCCCATTTTATGTTTTTTTGGATATTTGGATGTCCTCCTTTGTAAAGTGTGTCTGTTTTGTGAAGTGTGTCTGTTCAGGTCTTTTGTCTGTTTTTAACTGAGGTGTCATTTCTTTTTCTTGTTGATTTATAGTTCTTTGTATATTCCTTTTTTTTTTGAGATAGAGTCTCACTCTCTTGCCTGGGCTAGGGTGCCATGGCATCAGCCTGGCTCACAGCAACCTCAAACTCCTGGGGTCAAGCGATCCTCCTGTCTCAGCCTCCCGGGTAGCTGGGACTACAAGCACGTGCCACTGTGCCCAGCTAATTTTTTCTATTTTTAGTTGTTTGGCTAATTTCTTTCTATTTATAGTAGAGACAGGGTCTCACTCTTGCTCAGGCTGGTCTTGAACTCCTGAGCTCAAGCAATCCTCCCGCCTCAGCCTCCCAGAGTGCTAGGATTACTGGTGTGAGCCATGACGCCCGGCCCTGAATTGGGCTTTTTGTTGATTTTATGTATTGTATCTTCTCTCAGTCTGTAGCTTGCCTTTTCATTTTCTTCATCCTGTCTTTTGAAGAATAGAAGTTCTTCATTTTAATGAAGTCTATTTTATAAATCTTTTCATTCACAGTTAGTGTTTTCTATGTCTTAAGAAATCTTTTATGTCCCAAGGTCATGAAGATATTTCCTTATGTTTTCTTTAGAAGTGTGATGTTTTAGCTATCACATTTAAGACTTTGATCCATTGTAAATTAATTTTTGCATATGGTGTGTGGTAGGGGTCGAGATCTACTTTTTTCCCATATGGATCTCTGATTGACTGAGTGCCATTTATTGAAAATACTATTGTTACCCTACTGAATTGCAGTGGAATCACTTGGCCATGTAAGTGGAGATCAGTTTCTGGACTCTCTTTTCTATTCTATTTCTCTTTTTTATATCAATACTAAACTCTCTTAATTATTATACTTTATAATAAGTCTTGCTATCAAGTAGAGTAAATAAATGTTCTAGGTTTGGTCTTCTCCAGCATTGCCTTGGCTATTTTAGGTGCTTTGTATTTTCCTTTAAATTTTAGAAACAGCTTGTGAATTTACATACAGGCACAAAACGTATCTGCTGGCAATTTTATTGGGTTTGCATTAAATCTGTAAATGAATTTGGAGAGAAATGATATCTTAATAATATTGAGACTTCTAATTCATGAACACAGTAGTATATGACTGCATTTATTTAGGTCTTTTAAAATGTCTCCCATTAATGTTTTGTGTTTTTCAGTGTACAGTTCTTGTACATCTTTCATTAGACTTATCCCTAAGTATTTGATATTTTTGGTGCTATTGCAAATAGTTTTTTTTTTTTTTTTTTTTTTGAGACAGAGTCTCGCTTTGTTGCCCAGGCTAGAGTGAGTGCCGTGGCGTCAGCCTAGCTCACAGCAACCTCAAACTCCTGGGCTCGAGTGATCCTTCTGCCTCAGCCTCCCGGGTAGCTGGGACTACAGGCATGCGCCACCATGCCCGGCTAATTTTATATATATATATCAGTTGGCCAATTAATTTCTTTCTATTTATAGTAGAGACGGGGGTCTCGCTCTTGCTCAGGCTGGTTTTGAACTCCTGACCTTGAGCAATCCGCCCGCCTCGGCCTCCCAAGAGCTAGGATTACAGGCGTGAGCCACAGCGCCCGGCCTGCAAATAGTTTTTATTTTCTACTTTGGCGTGTGTGTGTGTGTATATATATATATGTAGGTGTATATATGTGTATGTGTATATATACACATAAAGTGGGCATTCTACCACTGAACTACATCCCCCAGCCTACACACACACACACAAATTGGATTTTATATATTCTTTACATGTATTGTGTTCAGCAATCTTGCTAAGTTCACTTACTATTTCTAATTGTAGATTCTTTTTGATTTTCTTTATACACAAAATGATCTGTGAATAATGATGTTTTATTTTTTCTTTTCCAATTCCTTGTATTTCTTTTTTGTGTTTCATTACACTGGCCAGACTTCTCCAGTACAGTGATGATATTCCACCTTCTTTCTTTTTCCTGACCTCAGGGGGAAATTTTTTCAATATTTCACCATTAAGTATAATGTTAGCTATAGGTTTTTGGAGATATCCTTTAGCAGGTTAAGAATGTTCCTTTTTATTTCTAGTCTTCTGAGAGTTTTTATCATGAGTTTTTAATCTGTTGTAAGTTTTTATTATAAGATGCTTTTTCTGCATTGAGATGATCATGTGTTTATTTTTTTTTGATTTTTTATTGTTTTTTTTCTGTTATACTTTTTTTCATTGATTGTTTTAATATTAAATCAGTCTGGCATTACTAGAACAAAGTACACTTGGTCATGATGTATTATCCTTTGTATATGTCACTGGATTTAATTTACTAATATTTTGTGTCTCATATTTGTGTCTATTTTCATGAGAGATAATTGGCTGGTGATTTTTTTTTTTGTAATGTCCTTGTCAGGTTTCTATAACTAGATTACACTGGCTTTATAAATGAGTTGGGAAGTAAACCTTCATTTTCTATTCCCTGAAGGAGTTTGTATTAAATTGGTTTGTTTTTTCCTTAAATGCTAGAAAGATTTTACCAGTGAAGCCATATGGACCTGGAGCTTTTTGTAAGGGAAAGTTTTGAGTTTCTTCAATATATAGGACTATTCAGATTTTTTTTTCTTTTGTCAGTATTTGGTAAGTTTTGTTTTTTAAGAAATTCATTTTTATAGAGTCAAACACCAAGACTTGTTACCGTCAATATCACCCTATTCAGTAGCACAAGACTAAGGCCTGGTTATTTCTGTACTTAAAACACTAGTAGAATTCATCTTTCTAGTTTTTCAGTGGCTTTGTGTTTGGCCACATGTTTTATAATGTGTGTTTGTATCAAGTGCTTTAATCTGTACTTAGAATTTATTAATATGGGAATTCATGAAATTTTCTGACTTCCTCATTTTTAATGACAACAACCTTAGGTTCTCATTTTAGAAAGTGGGGAATATGATAAATGTGCCTGTACCTTTCTCTCTGCTTTTTCTTGTGATTTCCTCTTTTTTCTTCTGAGTATCATATATCATCTATTTTTATTTTTTGGAGAAGAAATGAATACTGAAATGAGGGTCTGTGATAGAGGAGCTCATGATACATAGTTTTTAAAAATGTCTTGAGAATTCACTTTCCTTTCCTCTTTATGGCTTTATAAGAAAAGAGACTTTCCTTTCTTCTTTATGGCTTTGTAAGAAAAGAATCAACCTGATACTGAAGTTTCAACTTATAGCATTCAAGAGGCCAGCTGACTCCACAGTAAAGGATTAAAACTGTTTTTATTACTCTATTCTACTACTGGAATATTTAATCTCTTCTCTGACCATTGTTATTGTTTACTTTCTTTTCTTTTTTCTTCTTTTTGAGACAGAGTCTCGCTCTGTTTCCTGGGCTAGAGTGCCGTGGCATCAGCCTAGCTCACAGCAACCCCAAACTCCTGGGCTCAAACGATCCTCCTGCCTCAGCCTCCTGAGTAGTTGGGACTATAGGCACACACCACCACAACTGGCTAATTTTTCTATTTTTAGTAGAGATGGGGTCTCGCTGTTACTCAGACTGTTCTCGAACTCCTGAACTCAAACGGTCCTCCTGCCTTGGCCTCCCAGAGTGCTAGGACTACGGCTCACGCCCAGTCTATTGTTGTTTACTTTCTCCCTTATCTCCTTTAGTGCTAAATTTACAGTCATTTGTGTCCCTTTTGGCTTTAGTAAAGTCAGAAACGCAATATGATGCAGTGGAAAGGGTACAAGATTTGAGATCAAACCAGTCTGGGTTAGCAGATTTACTTAATTGTGTGACTTTAGGCAGGTCATTGACCTCCCTGAGCCTCAGTTTTTGTATCTGTGAAGTAGAGATGATATTAATAATAAAATCAACTTTTGCTATCTCATTGCCATAATGCAATGATGAAATGAGACCACATATGTGAAAGTCCTTTGCTGTCCTCTGAAGTGGTTGGTACACTGTGACAGTGATTATTATCAAATGAATTATTCTTTTAAATTTGTTAAGAAAGGCACGCAGCTCTTCCTTAACAGCGCAGCTATCTGAAGCCTCTGCTGACTCACAGCGGCCCTCCTCTGACGACAACACTCCCCGCCTGCTGTGGCCCCATCGCCAGGTGCCTAACCAGCCCCCAGGCTTATGAAGTAAGTTGGTTTTATCCTAAAACTTAATTCTTCAGTAAATTAAATGTATCTGCTCTATGGATGGATTACTAGTTTTGTTTTATTTTGGTTTGATGTTTTGCTTTTGAGTTATAAAATCCATGAAAGGGAATTTAAGCATGTTTTGCTCAACCAGAGAATATACTGAAATCTATAAATATAACCCACAGCCTTAGAAACAGCATTTGAAAACACATATAGAATAGTGCCTCATCTCACTGGGGGGGATTTTAGTAAATTATTTTATTTCTGTGCTGGCTTTCATTTATTTGCAGTATGTGTCCTGAGCTCAGTACTAAATGTGTATGTTTTCACCTATGAATTAGAGTTGTCACAGTTACATTGAGAGGATTATAAAACAATTTTTGATGCCCCTAAAGTACAACAGATAGTCTATTATTTCACACCTACCAACTTTTGGATATTAGGGGACATTTATCTGCCTCTGTTCCACATTGCTGGGAGGCATGAGCATATCTAAATAGAATCTAAATTCCATATTTTTGCTTAGCTACCAATATATGATTAGTGATTCAGTAAATATTACAACTAAGGAAAAAATGACAGACATGGTAACCAGCCTTTATTTTTTTATTTTATTTATTTTTTTGAGACAGAATCTTGCTTTGTTACCCAGGCTAGAGTGAGTGCCATGGTGTCAGCCTAGCTCACAGCAACCTCAAACTCCTGGGCTCAAGCAATCCTGCTGCCTCAGCCTCCCGAGTAGCTGGGACTACAGGCATGTGCCATCATGCCCGGCTAATTTTTTTCTCTATATATTAGTTGGCCAATTAATTTCTTTCTATTTATAGTAGAGACGGGGTCTCGCTCTTGCTCAGGCTGGTTTGGAACTCCTGACCTCGAGCAATCCTCCCACCTCGGCCTCCCAGAGTGCTAGGATTGCAGGCGTGAGCCACCGTGCCCGGCCCAGCCTTTATTTTTAAATGTGAAGATTTTTATTTTTAGTTTTCAAGAGTTTTTTTTTTTTTTTTTTTTAAAACCCTTTGTTTCTAAACCAACCTTTCAGAAATAATCTATGGCATCAAGTAGGTAGGGTCCCCTGTTAACAAAGCCCACCAGTTTTGACTACTCAGATGCAGCACTTAGAACCTTGGATGGAGAGGAGAAGCTGTAGTGAAACAGTGTAGACATGCACACCCCCTCCAGTTCCCCATGACCTACTTTGTGGCATGTGAGAGCAGATTCTACAAGAAATGGACAGGAAAGAGTAGGCAGAGTTGGGGTGGCATTGGGCCAGGGAGGAGCACCCTACAGCTTTGTATTATGTTGAGCCAGTGCACATTGCTGATAGACTGTGCCAGTGAGGTAGGGAAAGCACCCCATATTGCCTTCCCTCTCCCTTCCTCATTGCCCAGGCTCCCCTCTCAAGTATAATCTGTATTTCTGCTATGCCCTGTTATCCCACATGAATCTGTGCAGAGGAGTCAGCTAGCTGTGTTGGTTCAGGCAGTGAGGTTCAGCTCTTGAATTCCAGAGACCCACTTGTCATCACCAAAAACTGAAAAAGGTACACAAGTGTGTCCTGTGAAATGTATCAAAACACAATATACCATTGTATGAGTTTCCTAGAGCTGCTATAACAAGTACCACAAACTGAATGGCTTAAACAACAAAATGTATTATCTCGCAGTTCTGGAGGCTAGATGTCCGAGGTCAAAGTGTTGGCAGGATTGGTTCCTTCTAGGGCTATGAAGGAGAATCTGCTCCAGACCTTTCTCTTAGCTTCTGGTTTGCTGGTGATCTTTGGCATTCCTTATAGATGCATCACCCCAGTCTCTGCCTTCAACTTCACATGATGTTTCCTTTGTGTGTGTGTCTATCTCTGTGTCCAAATTTCCCCTACTCATAAGGACACCAGGCATATTGAATTAGGGCCCACCTTATTTCCAAATAAGCTCACCTTCACAGGTGCTGGGAGTGAGGACCTCAATATTGTTGTGGGGGGGGAGGGTATAATTTAACCCATAACAACTGCCAAACTAAATTTTTTATATAATTTTTAACTACTTTTTTAAAATTAACTACTTTTTTAAGTTATAAAACTAACATGCTTATGGCCAAATATTCAAACAGAGTGGAATGTACAAAGTAAATAATAAAAATCACCTTCCTCTCATCTACATTCCTCAGAGGCAGTCTTTATTACAGGTTCACTGTGGATACCTGCTATATTTTATCTGTACAAACTTATATGTGTATATATATAGCTGTCATTGTTTTACACAAATGGGATCATAATAGGTATATTGTCCCATTACTTGCTCTTTTCAATTACGGATACATTATGGGTATCTTTCCATGTGAGTACGTTAGATTTATTACTTTCTCTTTTTCATGGCGATATAGTATTCTATTTCATAGTTATACCAAAATTGATGTATTCAGTCTCTTATGGATAGACATTTCAGTTGTTTCCCCTTTTTTGGCTATTACAAACAAACTTCATAGTGAACATCCTTTTATATATAAATTTACCTAGGTATATAAAAGTATGCAGAATAGATTTTAAAGGTAAAATTGCCAGGTGGAAGGCATATGCATTTTAAAATTTGATAGATATTACCCCAAACCTCAAACTTCATGCAGACATTAGGATGTGCTGATGAGCCCCTGCTGCCCTGAGCCGCAGAGCTTTGTTGTATTGTTTAATTGAGTGATACAAACTAGTTAGACTTACTGTTATAAATGGATTAGACAGGAAGGAGTTTTGGCTGGTTGGTAGCTATGGGTTTGTTTGTTTGTTAATTCACATGTTTTTGTCTTTGAGTATTTAGGGAAATTTCTAGCAACAGCAATTTTTTTTTTTTTGAGACAGAGTCCCACTCTGTTGCCCCAGCTAGAGTGCCGTGGCGTCAGCCTAGCTCACAGCAACCTCAAACTCCTGGGCTCAAGTGATCCTCCTGCCTCAGTCTCCCAAGTAGCTGGAACTACAGGCATGCGCCACAATGCCCAGCTAATTTTTTCTCTATATGTATTTTTTAGTTGGCCAATTAATTTCTATTTTTAGTAGAGATGGGGTCTTGCTCTTGCTCAGGCTGGTTTCGGACTCCTGTCCTTGACCCATCCACCCACTTCAGCCTCTCAGAGTTCTAGGATTACAGGCGTGAGCCACCGCGCCCAGCCAACAGCAAATTAAATTGTTTTTTAGATTTTGTTTAATAGTCTTCTTAGTCTATTTGATGATCTTAGACAAATTTAAATTTTTCAAACACACACAAGATTTAGAAATCTGGAGAATCAAGTTCACAGCACGTGTGTTTCTATCAACTCTGCTTCCTTCAAGGAGTATTCATCACAGATTTTTTTTTATTTTTTGCTAAATCAGTATGAATATTTACAATGATTCTTTCCCTTTACATTAGACAAAATGGCTTCTTCTGATTTTTAAAAGTAGTATGTACTCATTATAATCAAATCTCAGATAGTACAGAAGCACATAAAGAAAATAAAACTTACTAGCAACATTATCATGCAGAGCTAACTTTCCCCATTCTGTTGAATGTCCTTCCAGACTCTTCTGTGCACACATACATTTTTTTTATTTACTGAAATAGGACTATATATTCTTGACTCTTTTCCCTTTGATAGACTTTATTCAAGTATACTATTTTGGCCACAGCATTTCCATTAGAAGCGAAGCTTATGGAACTGGGACACAAGCATGTAGCAAGGATTTGATATATTTCTCTGTGCCTCAAACTGTGTTAGGTGGCTGGACAACATAGCCCTTACCCTTCTATCATAAGCACGTGTGTATCGATCTCCTCCCACCACTGGGCTCTGAACCCCTTGAGGGTAGACCAATACCCATGTGGTTATGGTTCAAAGCTAAGGACTACTCCAGGGAGAGGGCCAAGTACAGGACGCTGTGAGAGCACACAGGAGGAACACCTAACCTAGTCCTGGAGGATCAGGGAAGACTTGTTGTGAAGGGGCTAGTCATGTGGCGGGGGGCGGGAGTGGGGGCAAGGGGAGGTGTCAGCATGAAGAAGCACCTGGAGGTAAGAGGAAGCATGAGAGATCTGGGTAGCTGTCAGCACTGGAGTCTGGCAGATTGTGGCAGGAGATTAAGTCGAAGGGGCCAAGTCACACTGTGTCTTTTAAGCCCAGGTAAGGACTTTAGGCTTTATCCTGAGGGCTACCACTGAAGGGTTTTAAATAGGGAGTCCTCTAAAATTCTCCCATTGGAAACGTTTCTTAAACTTTCTAGCAATTCTGAAACCTTATTTTATTTGCATTTAGAACCAGGAACAATTGAAAGATGATGATTCTGATCTAATTCTCAATGATGGCGATATCAGTTTGACATACGGGGATTCTACTGTGAACACTGAATCGGCAGCATCCAGCGCTCCCAGGAGATTTATGGGAAACAGTTCTGAAGATGCATTGGATCGGGAGCTTGCATTTGGGGACCACGAACTGGTCATTCGAGGAACACGCCTGGTTCTTCCTATGGATGATTCTGAACCCCCGTTAAATTTGTTAGATAATACAAGACACGGGCCAGCCTAAGCTTATTAATACTCATTTAGTGATTTGTAAAATTTGCACATGTGATCGTGAAGAAATTTGTACTACCTAAAAGTCCCAGTGCATGTCTCTGAATGTGTAAGCTATATAAATGCTATTTATATGGCATAGAAAGAATATAAATATCCTGTACAAGGCAGATTGTGAGCAAACTATTCTTTTAAGTTTTACTGGCTGCGCTATGTAGACTGGGTCTCTTTTAGAAAGTTACTTTCACAGTGATGTTGTGTGTTTCTGTTAGCTTTACGTCTCAGTTAAAGTATACAAAGTGACGGATTTTCTCTTTCTTATATTTACCTGACACTTAACCAGAGTACCAAGTTCTTGTGATGTGAATTTTTTTTTTTTTTTGTGGTTGGGGAGGGAAGAGGGAGGAGGGAAATGTTATTTCCTTGGGAACCCCAGGAGGAGAGGTTCCTTTGTTGGGCAACTTTTGTTGACTGCTGCTGCCTTTGTCCTGACCTTTTTCTTTCTCTTTTCTTTGGTGGCCTGTTGTGGTGCAAGCAACTGATGGCATTTTGATCTTGCCCCATTCAGGTTGGGGAGTGAAGTATGGGGGCCCTTTTTTCCCCTTGCAGTGAAAGAATGATTCATTGACTATAGTACACTGCTGTTCAGAAAGGAAGGCTGCAGATGACTTCCAAGACCTTATTTCTTTTCTTGCAGACCAAAACCACAAAAGGAGTCGCATCCAGCTGGCTTAGCCAAAGTACAGGTGTATATAGTTCAGGGTACTTGCTATAGATTCGAAGGGGCTAGGGCGGGCAGAGAGAGGTCAGAGGGTAAGAAGGGGGTAAAGAGAATGGTGGTTTCAGAGATCTCTCTTCCCAAATATGTACATATTCTATACCAGATAAGTTTAAATGACAAATTTAATTGCTGCTTACTTTTTGATCATGTACTTTATCTGTATAGCAAGCTTTGTTGTCTGAAGTTTTTATATCAATTTAAATCGCTGCTCTTTAGCAGCCAAACAGGAGCAAAATGTAAAATTTTTGAACTTACTGTATCTAATTGTCCTTTGTTAGTCTGTAGTTGATGTTAAAAGTTAATTTATGAATCCATGATTGTTCCACACTACACCAAAGTTGGTTGTAAGAGAAATAGAACGCTCTGGAGCATTTATTGTAAGGTGGCTTCTTTGTGTGCAGCAGGTGTAGTCGTCTTCATTTTCGTGTTACTTTTTAATATTAAATACCTAAGCTGCCATGTGTTTTTTTACAGTTTTCAAGGAAGAGCACAGAACAATTTCTCTTTTTGTATTTGGAGTATGAAAGTGGATTCTATTTTATAATGCTGACAAAACCTAAAGATGCATTGACTGCTTGGAAGGGGAATACTTTTTGATGTTGATTCTGACCTGTTAATGTTTCAGAAGAAAAATATAAACTCTTTTGCATTTTTTTTCTCAGGTCTGAGTAGCATTGCCTTAAATCTTACCCAATTAGAAAATTGGTTTATTTACATGATGTTCAAATTTTCCAGTGAAAAATATCCTTCCAAACAAAGCATGTACTTACTCTCCAAAAGGTATCTGTGCTGTTGCAAACACTCCTTGATATTTTAAGGGAATTTTAATGTTGCACCCTTTAGTGGCAGCTTTGACTGTTGGCATAGCCATTTGTTATGTAGTGGTAGCGACTTTCCTGCTATGCAGGAATCCCTCCTGTGAAGTGTACATTTTATATGATGTGTGCCTCTTCATGCAGTAAATAATTTGTTGTTAATGTATGTTTGAGGGACTTGAATGTCAGCGTCATTTACCCACGAAGTTACTCAAGTTGTAAAAGGTTATACAATAATTTAACAACTACCTTTTTTATTCTGCCCGGTTACTGAACTCACTTTATGTAAATACTTAGCATGACAAATTCAGTAACTCGTCTGTTTCCGCATGCATAAGACTTTTCATTAGGGAAACTGATAAAGTTTGAGTCAACTAAATCTGCCTTCGTACTTTATCAAAGGGGAACCAAGCCTGCTGTGCTCACATCAGCATCTGGAAGATTTTTCTCTCCTCTAACCTGTATACACATCTCCAAGCAAAGAAGAGAAAACATATTCTGCTCAGACACCTTTTGGTTTTAGACACCTGAATGAACTTTGATGAAGTACAGTCTGAGTTACTGTCATACACAAGTAGAACTGCTCTTGGACTTGTTTTTCTGTTGTTTGTGGAACTTACACGTCTGAATGACTTGAACGTTGCATCTTTTAAAGTTATTTTTTAAGGTTTCTTGGCATTTATCCTAGTTGTCTGTGTTTGGCAATGTGCTGTTAAAGTAATAGACTTTTAATCTTTATGTATTTTTTGTTTTCCCTTGGAGTACTTGGACAGATGTTATAGTGGTTTCTTTTAGGAAAATCTGTCATTAAAAAACTTATAGCCTTGCGAATAACCACTCATCGTATTTGAGTCACAGTTTATGCTAGTGAAATGTAAAGAGTGCTGACTTCATTTATTTTTCTACCTATATACCTAGTGGAAAAAGGGGAAGACTGATGTTTTAAAAAGAAACAAACAGAAACCCAACAGAACTTAACTTATGGGGTGGCAAGTTTTTGGTGCTTATGTGTAAGGATGGATGTATTTGCTTATGGTCACAGTTGGACCATTTAGGAAATATGACTCAAAGCAGTCACATTCTGTTACATTGATTTGTAGCCTGTTAGCTCCATGATGGATAGTGCCATGAAAATGTTAGTTCCATTATATGGGGAGAGTAAATTCTGTATCCAGTTAGGTAGAAAAGCAATTCCAAGTTTGGTCGAAAGCATGATCATACAAAAATCCTTCTTCCAGGGTAAAGATACATCTCTGTTTTTGTACATGAGAAGCTTTGTAGGTTAGAGTTTGCCGACAGCAACTTTGTCTAGTGTAGCAGTGGCACTAGCTGCACCGTCTGTTGTATTTTGTTGCCATCCACTCCAGCTTCCCTGTTTGTGGCCCAGCGAGAGACGCCAGTGGGGAGGCCCACGCTCAGGCTCTTTTTTTGAACCAACCTGCATTTTCTAATTCACCACAGAAAACCCTATATCAGATGTGAGCATGTACATTTGTTAACCTGACTGAATGCAGGAGTATAAGGAGATGAAAGTATAGATGTTTTGACATAATCAGAAAGTCCTTGACAGGGAGTATGTCACACAGATGATGTAGTATGAGGCCTGAAAACACATTGGAAATGATAACAATAGTAGTTCCCATTTTTCGAGCCCCTGTTAGGTACAAGTAATGTGTATATGAGGTCTTTTTAATCTAAATTTTATTTAATCTTATTCATGCTGAGGGTATGTTCTATTATTCTCATTACACAGATGGGGAAACTGTCACGGCTAGTAAGTGACAGAGGTGAGACTCAAATACAATCTGACTCCAAAGTCCAGATTCTTAGGTGCTCTATTGGCTCCAAAGGCAGGTGTGTGCTGATTCATGTTTGATATAACTAGGAGGAAGATGAAGTGAATGGCACATCTCTAGCCTGCTGCCACCATCTGCTTGTCATCAGGCCAGGCTAGAGCATGAATTCTCAGCCCTGTCCCTCCATTTGCTGCACTGTGAACTGCCAAACACAAGTTCCCCTGGTTGGGAGGGTTCTAGCATTCATAGCGAAGGGCCTTCCTGTGTCCTGTCAAGGCCACAGGCAGGCAGCCAGGCTAGCAGCATTACTTCACGCTCTGCCTCCCAACGTGTTCACCAAGGGGGCCTGGCTTTCATGGCAGCCTATGGTCCTGAATGATGGCTTTGTGTCCACACAGTTTGGTGTAGTAGGAAAAGCTCAGGCTTTGGAGTTACACAGACCCGGGTTCAAACCCAGGCTCTGCTACTTGCTTGTTGGGTGATGTTGGGCAGTTACTTGACTTTGCTGAACCTTTCTTAGTTGTGAAGTTAACTCATTCAAGAAATATCTGAATGCTTACTTTGTATACACAGCAGAGATAGCAGCAAATAACTAGAGTCACAGGGCCAGGGCGCGGTGGCTCACGCCTGTAATCCTAGCTCTCTGGGAGGCCGAGGCGGGCGGATTGCTTGATGTCAGGAGTTCAAAACCAGCCTGAGCAAGAGCGAGACCCCGTCTCTACTATAAATAGAAAGAAATTAATTGGCCAACTAATATATATATATATATATAGAAAAAAATTACCCGGGCATGGTGGCGCATGCCTGTAGTCCCAGCTACTCGGGAGGCTGAGGCAGCAGGATTGCTTGAGCCCAGGAGTTTGAGGTTGCTGTGAGTAGCTGACGCCATGGCACTCACTCTAGCCTGGGCAACAAAGTGAGACTGTCTCAAAAAAAAACAAAAAAAAAACTAGAGTCACAGCTGTCATGGAGAATATTCTACAAGAGATACTGACAGCTATTCATGGGGTTCTTAGGAATCATCGTGTGAGAAAGACTGATTGCCTTCTTGCCTTCCAGTAGAGGGATAGCTATCTTAAGTAATCAACAAATAACAGCAAATATGGTAATCATAAGTTCTATGCTGAGCACGTGCAGGACACTATGAGAGGGTGCTGTGATCTGGTGGTACAGGCACTGGGGAAGGTTTTCCTGGTAAGGTGCTGCTAAGCTTAGACCTCAAGAGTACGTCAAGGGTCAGCAAGGTGTAGGGGAGTGAAGGTTAGGAGCATTCCAGGCAGAGGGAATAGTTGACCTATAATGGATATTCACACAACCTTCATTCAGTCAAATAGTTACTGAGTGACAGACACATCATGTACTGTGCTCTACTGTGTGTGTACAGTGAGGAATGACAGATGTGGGTCACCCTGGCAGCACTTAGGCATTAGTGGGGAAGACAGTAAGTGGCCAACAGTTACATAAGTACAAGCATAACGAACAGCACCTTGAACCAAAACCTGTCCTCCACAACTCCCTTCCCCTCCCCACTGTCCCACTGGATCTCTTAGGGCAAGTTCGCTCCCCTCCTCCGTGTTGCTGTCTTTAGACATTTGAAAAGAGGAGCCGGTATGTCTTCCCTAAGTCTGTCCCCAGGCTAAACAACCCTTTTCCCTTTCTATCTTCAGGACGTCTGCCAGAAGTCCGTTGTTCTAGACACTTTTATGAATATGCCTGAGACCACACTGACTTTGTTTCGGTGGCTGCATCATGCCCAGCGCATCCCAATCACTGGGCCCACTGTCCACAGAGAGTCAGGGCCAGCACGCTGCGGAGCTTACATTCCAGTTGGGGAAGGCAGACCATAAATAAACACTCACACAAACTAATTAAAGGTTGGGATAAGTGACAAATAGGAAATGCAATAGAGAGTGATGGGCATGAGGAGGCGGGGCTTGTGTGGGAGGGGTAGTACGGAGGCCTTGCTTAAGAGGTAACATTAAAACCAAGACCTGAAAAAGCCAGTCAGGCAGAGAACACAGGAAGAGCAGTGAAAAGATTTGGTTTAGGGTAGATGCTCAATGATCATCTGTCAAAAAGGAGTGGAACACCCTCTTGCCCTTTATTTCCTTGGATCGTGAAGGCCAGCATGGAGGAATGGAAGAAGCCAGAGGCCTAGCCCTGCCTGTCACTGGGCACTTTTCAGAAGCCACCTAAACCTCTCTGAGCCTGTTCCTTTATAAAATGATGACAGTTCACTGATTCAGTAAACATTTATTGAGCTATTACCATGTGACAGGCACTGTGGTAGGTACTGGATTATGGTTCCAGCCCCAAGTAGCTGCCAGGCCCATTAGAGGGATCAGATAAAGTGATGTACATTGAGACATTTTGACTGGGATCCAGAAGGCCCTTCAAATGGAGGTTGAGTGTTCTTTAAGGTTTTGCTGATGAGATGCTATTTGAATAAAATATGGAAAACTCTTTGCAGACCATGGAGCTACTCTGGGCTGCTTTCCTTCGGAATCTCTAGTTCAGCAAGTTGGAGGTGCCCCAAGTGGTTGCCACAGTGAAAACTGAACTCTGAGAGCTGGCTTAGCTGGGGCTGTCATGGCTGGAGCCTGAACTCCATAAGACCTGACATTTTCTGGCTGATTCTGCCGAGTCAAAGAACCTTTCTCCTTACCATGAACCCATATTGCAATTGCAGCTTGGGGAGTCCTGTCCTCTGTGTCCCAGTTGGACACCAGGTTGGCTCATTTTCCATTTGGTGCTGTCTGGCAGGCACTGGTCCCACTAAAAAGACGCAGCTTAATGGTGCAAGTTATTTCTCTTGCAATGATGGAAAAATGTATTGAAAGCTCTGTGAGCACTTCTTGGAAACAAGGTTTAATTTCTCCAGATTTGCTGGAACTGAAGTGCTTCACTGTGTGTTTAAATACTAATCCTACAAAAATTGCTTGAGAAATATTCAATTCTTGGTTTGCTTTGGGAGTCACGAGGCTTTATTGCATGATTTTTTTTTTTGTTCATTTGAATTTCTTATACAGCTGTGTTCCCATGTGGATGAGGCAAAAAACATGTGAGCTGTTTTTTTCATCTGAACAGATGAATGTCAGATAATGGAAGTTGCCTGTTTTTTCAATCTTAGAACCGGTTTAGTGTGAGAAAGCAAGATAATGGCAATTGGACCCCCTGATTGTGCAACAAAATTGTTTTTTTTTAACAGTTTCTTGAAACTCAACAATCAAAGTTCCATTTTCTAAGAGGAACCAAGAGGTTGATATTTAAACACTCCACCCAAACAATATTTTACTTACTAACTTCCAGTCATTAGACACTGAGAACCTCACCTGGGCTGAACCCTGGGCCAGGCAATGGGGACGCAGAGGTGGCTAAATTGTGGTTTTAATATAAAAAAGAATGCAGCCAAGTAGGTAAGAGCATTGCAATTGTGCAAAAAGCATTAGAATGGGGCTGCTGTGTGGAATTCAGGTCTCTCATCTGTTGCTGCCTTTTGTGGGCAGAATAATGGTCCCCCCAAGATGTCCACACGCTAATCCCTGGAACCTGTATGTTAGGTTATATGGCAAAGATAATTAAGTATGTAGAGGGAACTAAGGTTGCTAATCCTATGACCTTGAGATAGGAAGAGTATCCTGGATCATACCAGAGGACCCAATCTAATCACACAGGCCCTTAAAATTGGAGAAGAACCTTCCCTGGTTGTGGTCAGGGAAAGAGATGTGACAATAGAAGCAGGGTCAGCAAGATGCTACATTGCTGGCTTTGAAGATAGAGGAAGGGGGCCTCTAGAAGTTGAAAAAGGAGAGAGAATGGATTCTCCCCTAGAGCCTGCCAAAGGAACACAGCCCCACTGTCACCTTAATTTTAGCCAGTGGGATCCTTGTCAGTCGTCCTACCTACAGAAGCATCAGGTGACAAGTGGGTATTGGTTTAAGCCACTAAGTTTATGGTGATTTGTTATGGCAGCAACAGGAGACTAACACAGTGCCTTTGAGGGAGAGAGTGTTGTCTCTGTTACTATTTAGTTCTGAGTGTCTGCTTTGAGCCAGGCACTGTGCATGGAGCTGTAGATACAGAACTGAGTAAGACCCAGAGTTCACAGTAGGGGGCAGGATCAGGAGGCTGGAGGAGGCCCTGCCATTGCTATGGCATTAAGCTATTAGTTAGCTTTAACCAGCACTTTCACTTCACTTGCTGGTGTAAGGAATTTTCCCAAGCTGCCAGGCCCACTACATTGCCAGGGAGTGGCAGTGCACAGGAAGACATGATCATATTGGGTTTTTGGAAAGATCACTTTCATTGTGGCTACAGTGGGAAGGATGGATTATTTGGACAGGGACAAGAGTGGACACAGATGATGGCGAAAAGGCTTAGCCAGGTGAAAGAGAGAGTGGTGGTCAAACTAGACAAACGTCAGTGGGGATGGAGAGGAGGAGACAGATGCAAGAGACATCTAGTTGGTAGACTTAACAGGACTCGGAGACTAAAAGGAGTGAATGAGTGAGAGGGGGAAGTTTACAATGATTCCCAGCAACCTGGATTGGACAAATAAGTGGACAGAATTGTAGGAACTATGATTTTAGAAACTACGTAGGACCAAAATATTGAGAGATGTAGCAGTCAAAGCATAAATCTAAATTTGCTTCTGGATCACTTAGACAAGGGAAGATGGAGCCCAACTGGGAAAATAGGGCTGGGAGACAGGGACTAAGGGCCCTGAACGAGAAGGTTGGGAAAAGATACAAGTTTGAAAAACACCAGAGTTTGTAATCCATTCTCCCACTATAACCTAAGAACATCTGGAGCTTTTTGCTATGGGTGTTGTCTAGGGAAAATAATTTCTTTAACCAAAGTATGATGGATGGAGGGAAAAAAAAATTATTTTCCTTCCTTACAAAAAGCAAAAAGCTTAAGGTATTCTCAGGGAATGGGAAACTTTTAAAAGTGTGTCACTCTAGATTTCAGTGTATCTACCACTGGTCTGGCCAGAAGAAAGAAAATATAAGTTGTGGGCTCTCTACAATGCACTTTCTAGCATTTTCCAGTAGGGTCAAAGGCCAAGGAATGAAAACTGGACAGGGAAAGGAAGCCGCAGCTACTTGGCAAGACCTTTTCTGGTTCTGTGGAGGTTTATGTGCAAGCAAAGAAACTGCTTCCCTTTTTTGCTTTTCCCCAAAGGCTGTTGCAAAAGTTCTTGAGCAAACCCAGTCTAGTGTCCCAGACCCCTGGTATGCTGTTGTCAAACACTGTGTGCCACTAGCCTGTTGAAACTGTCGGTGCCTGAGCTGCAGTCTTTGTAGAAGTTAGAGCCAAATAGCAACTGTTGGGAAAGAGTTCATCAAATAGGCATAGATACACAACATTTGGAAAATTGGTTTTTGCCTCACTAGAAGGAAATCAGCAAGTGACAATATAACCGAAAAAAGAAAGCATGGAGGCCTATATTAAGGTGATTGATGGCCGGGCGCGGTGGCTCACTCCTGTAATCCTAGCACTCTGGGAGGCCGAGGTGGGTGGATCATTTGAGCTCAGGAGTTCGAGACCAGCCTGAGCAAGAGTGAGACCCTATCTCTACTAAAAATAGAAAGTGGACAACTAAACATATATAGAAAAAAATTAGCCGGGCATGGTGGCACATGCCTGTAGTCCCAGCTACTTGGAAGGCTGAGGCAGAAGGATTGCTTGAGCCCAGGAGTTTGAGCTGTGAGCTGTGATCTAGGCTGATGCACGGCACTCTAGCCCGGACAACAGAGTGAGACTCTGTCTCAAAAAAAAAAAAAAAATGATTGAAACATCTGGTTTTTGTTTTATCAACTTTTATTAATTCGTCTGAGGTGTGAGTCACCAGCTCACCCAGCCAATGTTTCCAAAATGAAGTCTTCGTTGCCTCTGGAGTAGTTCAGAAAAGTCACTTCAGAACTACCTTGAGAGAAAGAAGATTCACAGAGAGATGTCACTTTCTGAAAAAGTGTAGCTTTGGTCCTGACAGGTCTTTCCTTAAATTGCTTTTATGTTAAACCATGATTACATTCCTTCCTCATCAGGATTTTATTCCTTTACCCAGAAATTGTAGGACTGATGTATTGACCTAAAATATATATATTAAACCCAGAACCTCAGACAATATGGCCTTCAACTATTGAGGTAGTCTGGGACAAAGCCGGCTGGCCTGAGTGATGATGGAGCCAGCAACTTTGTTATCATTACACTGTGCTGTATCCAGCTGGGCTCCATTAGGGTCAGAAAGAGTAGTCTACCTTTTATAGGAGACCAATGACTCCATTCTACTAATCCTGCCTTCCTTCCTTTGTCTGAGCTCTTACCTACCCTAGGTACTGGAAATACAGAGATGAATAAGATGTGCTTCCTGCCCTCAACATGCTCACAGTCTAGTAGTGGACACAAACTTACAATTAGATGTAATTGGATATGTTTTTAGAGCTCAAAATTCCTAGTTTATAAATATAATAGACTAAAATGGCCAATTTATTTTTCCGTAGAGCACTCCATGCCATCTTTTCATTATGCCCTTTACCGGGATTAATAGCTTATATATTAGGTATTTTTGGTATTTCTCTGTGATTTCTCAACTGATTTGATTCAAACAAGAAGCATCTGTTCATGTAGTTTTTATACCACACATTTGGAGTTACTTCTAAGGAGAAACAGAAGAGCTTATAAGGTAAATTAAAGACAAAAGTACCTGGAATGTTGCTTTTCTTTGTATTAGTCCAGTTGGCCACCTCCTTTCCATAACACTGACATCTTATGGAACTTTCTCTTGCTGTTAACCTAAGGAAGAAACAAAAGAGTAGCTTCAGATTGAGCCCCAGTTATATAGCATCTAGTGTCGGTACTTACAGGCAGTGACCAAATTCCATATTAAATAAAGCACAAAACAGGTCTCCAATATTTAAATGACATGACTGAATTCAAACAACAATGTGTGCCCTGGGAGTTCAGGACAGGAGTTGCCAGCTTCTAGATCATGTAGTCTCTTACTCTAAGACAGACAGTCTTTATGTTGTGTCCCGTGTAGTAAATGGAAACCCCAAACTTCATAAAGAAATTGATGTCAGGCCGGGCACGGTGGCTCACACCTGTAATCCTAGCACTCTGGGAGGCCGAGGCGGGCGGATTGCTTGAGGTCAGGAGTTCAAAACCAGCCTTAGCAAGAGCGAGACCCTATCTCTACTATAAAATAGAAAGAAATTAATTGGCCAACTAATATATATAGAAAAAATGCATGGTGGCACATGCCTGTAGTCCCAGCTACTCCAGAGGCTGAGGCAGAAGGATTGCTTGAGCCCAGGAGTTTGAGGTTGCTGTGAGCGAGGCTGATGCCACGGCACTCTAGCCTGGGCAACAAAGCGAGACTCTGTCAAAAAGAAAGAGAGGGCCGGGCGCTGTGGCTCACGCCTGTAATCCTAGCTCTTGGGAGGCCGAGGCGGGCGGATTGCTCAAGGTCAGGAGTTCAAAACCAGCCTGAGCAAGAGCGAGACCCCGTCTCTACTATAAATAGAAAGAAATTAATTGGCCAACTGATATATATATAAAAAAAAAATTAGCCGGGCATGGTGGCGCATGCCTGTAGTCCCAGCTACTCGGGAGGCTGAGGCAGAAGGATCACTGGAGCCCAGGAGTTTGAGGTTGCTGTGAGCTAGGCTGACGCCACGGCACTCACTCTAGCCTGGGCAACAAAGTGAGACTCTGTCTCAAAAAAAAAAAAAAAAAAAAAAAGAGAGAGAGAGAGAGAGAGAGAAAGAAAGAAAGAAGGAAGGAAGGAAGGAAGGAAGGAAGGAAGGAAGGAAGGAAGGAAGGAAGGAAGGAAGGAAGGAAGGAAGGAAAGAAAGAAAGAAAGAAAGAAAGAAAGAAAGAAAGAAAGAAAGAAAGAAAGAAAGAAAGAAAGAAAGAAAGAAAGAAAGAAAGAAAGAAAGAAAGAAAGAAAGAAAGAAAGTGATGTCATCGGCTTGTCTTTTTCTCTATTCCCTATCAGGTTGAATTTAGATGTTACTGGCAAGGGCAACAGCGTCAATGATCAATTTGCGATGTGTCTGGCCCAACGGGGATTATTTTGACAGCCTGTTCTAACCATATAAGCAGTGTTTCCAATAAAAAGTTTTATTAAGTGTTGTCACACATGTAAATGTTTCATAAAGAGATCACTCGAGTTGTAAATCATATACACAGTAAAATCACCTCATTAAATACCAAGAAAAACTATGTCTTTCACATAAATCCTGGTCTCGAGTGACTCTAAAAAATAAAGGAGCAAAGAACAACAACAAAAAAAACCCCAAGCTCCAGCCATGTAAGGCTGAATTTCAAGAGACTGACGGGAATATGAAAATTTCCCTTATCTGTTTATTTAATCTTTTTTATTTTACATCATACACTCCGAAGGTTTCATTATCTTCCTAGGTCCATCAGATTCTCTAGAGATAATAGAACCTGAGGAATAACCCAGACTCGCTTTTTTTTTTTTTTAACTCTGGCTTATTGAAGCACGATTTACATACTGCAAAATTTATCTTTTTTAGTGAACAGCTCTGTGAGCTTTGAAAAACACACACAGCCATGGAACTATCACCACAATCAAGATACGGAACATTTTCATCTCTCCAAAAAATTCCTCTGTGTCCCTTTGTAGTTAATCTCTTCCCCCACCCTAGGCTTCTGGCAACCACTGACCTGTTTCCTGTCCCTGTCATTTTGCCTTTTCCAGAATATCATACAAACAGAATCATACAGCATATAGCTTTGGACATACTTTCACTTCTGAAATTAATAACATTCTTTTTCAAATAATAAAGTTAATATGAGTTCATTGCAGAAAAATTAAAATCATTAACTAAGAAACAAGATATTAACATTTTAGTGTATTTTCTTCCAGGCCTTTTACTCTATATGCACATGCTCTCACACATACAGACATAAACTTTAGAAAATCGGGATCCTATTCTTTACAGGATTTTGTATTTCGTAACTATCACTAGCATTTTTTTTTTAGGAGATAGGGTCGTACTCTGTTGCCCAGGCTGGAATGCAGGAGCATTGTCATAGCTCACTGCAGCCTGGAACTCCTGGGCTCAAGCGATCCCCTTGCTTCAGCCTCCTAAGTAGCTGGGACTACAGTCGTGCCCCACCACGCCTGGCTAATTTTTTTAATTTTTTGTAGAGATGGGGTTTCACTATGTTGCCCAGGCTGGTCTCAAACTCCTGAGCTCAAGCAATTCTCCCACATCAGCCTCCTGAGTAGCTGAGATTACAGGTGTGAGCCACTGAGCCTGGCTGAGGGAGAATTTTCTTAAGGATTAACTCTTTCTTGAGGGTTCGAGGCAAGAGCCTAATTAGCGGGCTCAAAGATGGACAAGAAACAGGCACAGAACCACAGGGACACAGAGGCGCAACTTCTAAAGCTGCCTTTGGAGGCTTTGTGCCCTTTGCATTTGGTTTCCCAGGCTGCTGAGTGCCATTTGTTTTAATCAAAGCCTTTCTTTCTTTCTTTCTTTCTTTCTTTCTTTCTTTCTTTCTTTCTTTCTTTCTTTCTTTCTTTCTTTCTTTCTTTCTTTCTTTCTTTCTTTCTTTCTTTCTTTCTTTCTTTCTTTCTTTCCTTCCTTCCTTCCTTCCTTCCTTCTTTCTTTCTTTCTTTCTTTCTTTCTTTCTTTCTTTCTTTCTTTCTTTCTTTCTTTCTTTCTTTCTTTCTTTCTTTCTTTCTTTCTTTCTTTCTTTCTTTCTTTCTTTCTTTCTTTCTCTCTCTCTCTCTTTCTTTTCTTTCTTTCTTTCTTTCTTTCTTTCTTTCTTTCTTTCTTTCTTTCTTTCTTTCTTTCTTTCTTTCTTTCTTTCTTTCTTTCTTTCTTTCTTTCTTTCTTTCTTTCTTTCTTTCTTTCTTTCTTTCTTTCTTTCTTTCTTTCTTTCTTTCTTTCTTTCTTTCTTCTGACTTTTTCTCATACTAAAACAAACACACTCCCAGGTTGAGTTCCTCGCTGGTTCCTCTGGAGACTGACAGCACCCTCTCCCGCAGAGTTCTCACCACGTTAGAACTATTCACTTATTTTGTCCACCCCCCAGTAGACAGGTAGCCCCACAGGCATAGGTACCCTTGTCTTTTTTTTTTTTTTTTTTTTTTTTTTTTTTTGAGACAGAGTCTCGCTTTGTTGCCCAGGCTAGAGTGAGTGCCGTGGCGTCAGCCTAGCTCACAGCAACCTCAAACTCCTGGCTCAAGCAATCCTGCTGCCTCAGCCTCCCGAGTAGCTGGGACTACAGGCATGCGCCACCACGCCCGGCTAATTTTATATATATATATTAGTTGGCCAATTAATTTCTTTCTATTTATAGTAGAGACGGGGTCTTGCTCTTGCTCAGGCTGGTTTCGAACTCCTGACCTCGAGCAATCCGCCCGTCTCGGCCTCCCAGAGTGCTAGGATTACAGGCGTGAGCCACCGCGCCCGGCCGGTACCCTTGTCTTATTCGTCTCATTTTTCCAATGCCTGGCATGTTATTCAGCAAAGAGTAGATACAGGTACTTACTAAGAATGTAATGAATGAACAAATGAACAAAGCAAAATCAAGCATTCCCTTCACTGGACTAGTGACTGCTACTCCTTTTTTTTCTCTTCTGCTTTACCCACAGAAGAAAAAAAAATACCTTTTTGAGCACTAATTTGGTGGCTATCACAGAAGGGGTGAACTTGGCCTTCAAATGCCTTGGCATGTCTGACTGACAGCTACACGGCCTGGCAAGATCGCTCACTAACTACCTCTCCCACTGCTGTAGCATGCCTCATGCACTGCCCTGTGGAGCCAGGCCAAAGTTGGATTGTCAAGGAGATGTGAAGTGCTAAAAATGGATCTGGCCGGGAGAAGGAAGAGGCAGTCTGTTCTGAGTTGCTGTTAATGGACACACAAACCCGTGAGTGATTTGTGCATGTGTCTCAATGGCCATGCAAGCTCTTGTCCTACCTGTCCTTCTTGGGGGTGGTACAGAATTGAAAGAATCTGTGTTTAAGACCCAGGGTACGGTGAGAAAGTAGAGGGTGAGGGAAGGGAGAAGTACAACAGAGTTAAGGCCGTTCTCATTTTCCCCTTTGATCCGAATCACTGGCTATTTCCAACATGTAATAATGGTAGTAGCAGTTGCCACTTGTTGAAGCACCTGACCTGGCCAGGCACAGGGCAAAGCCCCTCCCCTACATTGCCTCATTCAATCTCCACAGTGACCCTCTGAGCTCAGCAGGGTTTTATTCCTTCACCCAGAAACTGTAGGACTATTTTATCCCCTCTCTTCCTGATAAGGAAGACATTGAGGCTGGGGGAGGATCGGTGAATGCCCAAGGTCACACAGCTATATCGCACAGTGCCTGGGCTACAGCGAACACTCTATCGATGGTAGCTGCCATGGTTATTGTTACTATTGTTAATCATAAGAAATCACTGATGTGGCCAAGTGCAGTGGCTCACGCCTGTAATCCTAGCACTCTGGGAGGCTGAGGCGGGTGGATTGCTCAAGGTCAGGAGTTCGAAACCAGCCTGAGCAAGAGCAAGACCTCGTCTCTACTATAAATAGAAAGAAATTAATTGGCCAAGTAATATATAGAGAAAAAATTACCCGGGCATGGTGGCACATGCCTGTAGTCCCAGCTACTCGGGAGGCTGAGGCAGCAGGATTGCTTGAGCCCAGGAGTTTGAGGTTGCTGTGAGCTAGGCTGACGCCACAGCACTCTAGCCCGGGCAACAAAGCGAGACTCTGTCTCAAATAAATAAATAAATAAATAAAAAGAAATCACTGATGCAATAGTCAGTTCAAAGCAGCCCACGGGCCCCATAGCCCCAAGCAGGCTGTGAGACTCAGATTCTCAGAGGCATCCTGGAGCTTCCGGAGGCCTGCGCCAAGGGGTAGGAAGACCCTGACTTCCCTTTCTGCTTCTTAAAGACTTGGAAAGGTGGCTCCTTGGGTGGTGAGGAGAATGATGCCATTCTTGTGTTTGGCTGCTCCTTGGTTCCCACAAATTCCATTAACATTTTCCATTCTCTGAGTGCCTTTGTGAAACAGCTCTGATGTGGTTGACAGTGCTTGTAGGGGAGCCAAGTCAAGCTTTCCTCTGGAGGAGAGCTGGAAGCCTTAAAGGGTCTCGGCAGTGCGCACATAGGCCACGGCCTCCTGCCCAATATCTCCCAAGGCGGGGGCCTCCCGCGGTCAGCTGCAGAGCACAGTGGCTGGTGGATTCCCGCACGTTCTCCAGGTGGGAAACCAACACCCTGGTGGCCTGGCTTGGGCTTGCAGGGGCCTTTCTCCAGGGACAGCTCTGCTGGGGCCTCTGATCCGCCCATGATGCTCTTTGTGGTTTAGGGACTGCTGTGTCCAGCTCAACATGATTTTCCTTTCCGTGTTTTCTGCAGTCTTATTTTTATTTATTTTATTTTTTTAGGATCCTGGAGAAACTTAGAAACTTAAAATCACTCACATGCCAGGAAGCCCCACAGCCTCCTTGTGAGGGGTAGATGAGCATCATATGCTGTTTATACAAAAATAAATGGCTTCTCCCCATGAAGCACATGGGCCTGAACCACTGGCTGACCCCCTTTATACCTTAGCAGCTGGAGCACTGGGTGAGGATGCGTATGCACATAGGAATTTGGCTCTAAGAGGGTCCAGTTTGTTTGTGTGAGAGCTGTGTCTTCTAGAGGCAGGTGAGGAGCAGGCCAGCTTCCTTCTGTGGGGCCAGCTCAAGAAAGCAGGAGAAGACAAACAGGTGGTGCTGGACAATTACCTTCTACCTCCCTGGGGAGACTTTCAGAGAAGGTCCCATCATCCTAACGACTCCCCCAGTATCACGAGCCCTAGGGTGGGGGTCTCTTTTCTTGAACTTCAAGTACTTGAATCTATTGCTTGGCTTGGGCAATGGCTGTTCATTCATTCATCCATCAAGCAACTATTGAGCACCTAACTATGTGCACATCTGAAATTGCAATAAGTCCGGCCCTAACCTCTTGTCCCCAGTGATGACCCAACTAGGACACCAGACCCAAACCAAAAGTTTAAAAGTTAGGGAGGCTACCACTTCATTGCCTGGACAACTAGTGAGCAAAAAGTGTCAGTTGCCACATTTCAATGAGATTTTATTCATTCATTCTTTCACTTATTCATTCAACCAATAATTCATGAGTATCTACTGTGTGCCCGATAGTGTGCTAGACAACTGGAGCCATCAGAGATGAGAACGACAGCTCTAATCAGAGGGAACTTCAGATAACAGTAGCTGACATTTATTGAGTGCTTACAACGTGAGCCAAGCACTATGCTGAGTTTTCCATTCCTTATCTCTTCTTTCTTTCTTTCTTTTTAAGAGACAGGGTCTCATTGTTGCCCAGGCTGGAGTGCAGTGGCATGATCACAGCTCACTATAACCTCAAACTCCTGGGCGTAAGCAATCTTCCCACCTCAGCCTCCCAAGTAGCTGGGGTTACAGGCTCCTACCATGATGCCCAGCTAATTTATTTTATTTTATTTTTAGAGACAGGGTCTTGCTATGTTGCCAAGGCTGGTCTTGAACTCCTGGCCTCAAGTGATCCTCCTGCCTTGACCTCCCGAAATACTGGGATTACAGCATACTTATCTCTTTGAATGTGCATTCAAAGAGGTCCAGACAGTTGGAGAAACTGAGGCTTAGAGATTTTACTGACTTGCTCGAGGTCACAGAAAGTGGCAAAAGTAAACTTGAAAAATTGAAGTGAGTCCAAGTGCCTGAGGCTGTGCTCTTTGCGTGTTATTATTGCCTACTGCAGGGGTCAGCCAACTGCAGCCCACAGGGCAAATCTGCCCCACTCCCTGTGTTTGTGCTGCCTGGGAGCTAAGAATGGTTTTTACATTAAAATTTTTTTTAATTTCAAAATATTAAAGGGGTACAAATGTTTTTGTTACATGGATACCTTTTATAATGCTTAAGCTGGGGCTTTTTTACCCCTCCCTTTCTCCCCCCTCCTGGTTTTACATTTTTAAATGGTTAAAAAATATCAAAAGTATATTTCATGACATTCAAGAAGTATACACAATTCACATTTCAGTGTCCATCAATAAAGTTTTATTGGAACACAGCCACACCCATTCATTATGTCCTGCCTAAGCCTTCTCCACTACAATGGCTGAGCTGAGTAGTTGTGACAGACCTACTGCCAGCAAAGTGGGAAATACTTACTATTTAGCCCTTATAGGGAGAGTTTGTCAACCTCTGGCTTAGTAGGTTACTGGTGGAAGAACAAGCAGATCTCAGCCCGTCTCTGAGCTCAGGTGGTCCCCCTGAGCCCGGTGCCCTACCCCAGCAATTCCTTAGCAACTTGGAGGACCTCCAGGGTGCCTTGAGTGAGCATTTCAGATGATAGCTGCCTTTTAATTATTTTCAGCACTTCTTTCAGAGTCTTTGAGGCCTGGGATGTTTAGGGTGGTATTAGGTTTTTCATCAAATGTTTAGATGAAAATGTAGACAGCAGACTTGGGGTTGTTTGTGAACAAAGCCCTGAAAGCAATCCTGTTGGTGTTTGCTGAGAGGTGCCAAATTATCTCAGGCTCCACTGGGAGCTGCCTATTGGCCCTTATATGGGCATAATCTCCTAAACCAGGCTTGTCTCACTCTGTAGCATGGCTGGATCCACTTTTAAGGTTATGTGTGAGCATTTCTTGTCTTCCTGTTTGCTCAAGCTGTGGGGAACTTAGCTTCTGCTACCCTTGAAGGACCATAAATGCTGTCAACTTCTGTGCACATCTTATTTGTACATCAAAGATGACAATTGCCTTCCTTTTTTGGCATTTATCTCCTTTTACATTCGTCCGTATGTGGAAGGAAGCATTTTTGTAAGTGCTGGAGCAAGGCATATGTCTGTTCGTTATCCTGCTTGCTTCCTGGGATTAGTGTGTTTGAAGAGATGTTAATAAAGAAAACATTCACTGTGTGCCTATAGGCAAGGGGTCTGTATGAGGCATTCCATGGGTGTTAGCTTACTCAGACCTTGCAGCATGCCCTTGCTCATGCATTCAACAGGTACTTGTTGAATGCCTACTAAATGCCAAGTCCTGTGTTAGGCCAAGACAGTAATGGGGAGACCTACCCAAGGCTGGGGTGTCAGGAAAGTCCTCTCGGAAGAGGGGACATTTAAGATCAGACCTAAAGGATAAGAAGGAGCTGGCTGGGGGACTCTCAGTAATTGGACTGGAAATCTTGGTGTAGAAGAGTTTAAGTTAAGAGAGTGATTGAGGCCAGGCACAGTGGCTCATGCCTGTAATCCTAGCACTCTGGGAGGCCAAGGCAGGGGGATCACTCTTGGTCAGGAATTTGAAACCAGCCTGAGCAAGAGTGAGACCTCGTCTCTAGTAAAAATAGAAAGAAATTAATTAGCCAACTAAATATATATAGAAAAAATCAGCCGGGCATGGTGGCACATGCCTGTAGTCCCAGCTACTCGGGTTGCTGAGGCAGAAAGATTGCTTGAGCCCAGGAGTTTGAGGTTGCTGTGAGCTAGGCTGATGCCATGGCACTCTAGCCCAGGCAACAGAGTAAGACTCTGTCTCAAAAAAAAAGAAAAAGAAAGTGATTGAGAGAGCTGTACCACTAACTTGGTTGACCAAGGACCCATGCTTAGGAACCCAAGGCTATCAATGGTTTTGTTCTTAGAGACTTCAAACTGGAGCCCTAACCTAGGCTATCCCTGGAATATACAGCTCTGGTCCAAAGGAGTTTGACTTGACAATCGAGGTGCCCCCACTATGGGACATTCAATTCTGCAAATGTTTACAGAGCTCTTCTCATGGACCCAGCACTGCCCAGGCTCTAGAGATCCAGAGACACACTAACCAGACAGCAAGAAGCTCATGGTCTAGTGAAGGAAATAAGTCATATAAGCAAATAAATAACTCGACAGTATGGTAAGGACAACAGAAGAAATATGTACAAGACCCCAAGGCAGCACAGAAGAGGGGGTGCTCAACACATTTGTAAGGTCCAGGAAACAACCAAAGGAGGCTGAATTTTGAAGGGCCAGAGGGTCCTGGAAGAATAAGAAACCTGCATGACCAAAGGCCCAGAGGCATGAGGCCACATGCTTCTGGGCCTTTGGGGAATTAAAAGACCTTCTGTATTTTTGAACCTGCAATACAAGCTAGAGAGTGGTGGGTGTTGAGATTCCAGCAGAGGCAGGTCACGAGAGAGCTTTGGGAATGAGTGTTGCAGACTTGAGCAGCACTAAAGGTATGTAAACACGAGAAAGGAGATCTGCCTGTTAACTTGCCTCCATAATGCCCCTCTTGTTACCTAATCCTGCTGGTTTAGACTCAATTTTCTAGGAAGCTATGGTATTTCAAAGAAACTTCCTGATCCTTTTCTAGACAAATTTCATGCTTTTGGAAGTGGCTTTTCCTCCCTAAGTACTTTATACTTTTCTTACAACTTTCCAAAGCATCTACCATATGGTATTTGTCCCAAGTGAGAGATTATTGACCCTTTATTTGGGGCGAGGGGAGCTGAAAATAAGTCATCTGTCCACTGAAGTGACAGCTGCAAGCAGAGATGTATTCTCCAGGGCAGCAGGCCCACCATCTGAACCCGGCCCAGTGCGCCTTCTCCATGAGTGACTGTCCCCTCCCAGCCTCCTTTTGCTTCCCATTATATAAGAGCATTTTTGCAGAGATGAGCTCTGGGCTTGTTCTGAATATTTTAGGTGTCAAACATCCTGTTTTTCTCTGAGTAATGTGACCCTGTCAATGACCCACTGCATTTCAGAATGACATCATGGGATTAAACTGAGAATGATTGAAGAGAAGTGATTATGGGAGCCTAGGGACCTCTGCTCGCCCCTTTACCTTTCAGCCAGTTGTTTGGAGATGTTGGACAAGAAGTCTGCAAGAGGGTGTCTGCTTTGCACAAGAGCAGGGGTCAGCAAACTAGGGCCTGCTGTCCAAATCTGGCCCACAGAGCAAATCCGGTCCCAGCTGATTTTGCAAATAAAGTTTTATTGGCACACAGCCATGCTCATTCTTTTGAATGTTGTCTACTGCTGCTTTCACACTACAACGGCAGAGTTGAGCCATGTGACAGAGCCCATATGGCCAGCAAAGCTGAGAATTTGTTCTATTTAGCCCTCACCAGAAACAGTCTGCTGAACCCGGCACTAAAACCTCTCCTCCTAAACCCTAGGAAGAGGGCTCGTGAATTTAGCGACATCCTATGGCCCTGAGTATCACTGCCCATTCCATTTCCCTCCTCCCCAAACACGTGGTATACAACAAAAAAGTAGAGATTGATTTTTTAACAAGCATATCAAGAGCTTTCATGTTTATTAAATGACATCAGAACTTGCACATTTATTAAATGAGGGTTGTTCTTCCAAGAAGTTCCCTTGGGAGATTGCACACTTATTCCGATGCTGCTGCCAGTGTGCCAGACATTGTAGGGGCTGCTCTTCAGAGCCAACCTGTGTGACACCTGAGAAAATCCACTTCACCTTCTTTTTGGACCCAATGGAGTACAGCCCTGCTGGGACATCTGCCTATTTACTATGGATCGATGTTGGCCTATTTAAAAAAGAAAAAAATAACAAAAATTGAGCACTAAGGATATTTCAAGGAATTGGCTGCAGGTTCTGATGGTAGTTCCTCAAAAGGTACTCAACATACGATGTCTTCAGAGGCAAGGTAGCCTCACCCTAGGAATTGAGATTCAAGGTTACACTTTGGAGATCTCTTTTGGGATTTTGGTGCATGTTTTCAGCATTTGAGCCACTTTATTTTTCACAAAATGAAATGCTTAGCATATGGCTCTGTCCTCCCTGTTTTGGGGCTGTGTCCACACTTCAAATGACTTTACCATCTGTCCCGCATTTCCCCATCTCTTGCCTGCTGATGTCAGTGGATTTTTTTTGTGGCTCGGTGCCTTGTACCCATTTGGCTCAAAGCGGCATGGACTAAGGGCCAAGGAACCCTTTGCTTAGTTCCATCCCCACAGCCAAGTTTGGATGGGAAGGAGCCCCCTTGGATCTGGAATGCTGTGTGCTGTGGGCGGGCCTGGCACTGTTTGGAAAGAGTGGAGGCAGTGGGCATGTCAGCGTTTGGTGGTCCCTCTCGTCTCACGAACCGCTGTGTGGTCTAGACTGCAGTGGTGGAGGGGGTGTGGGGTTTGGTGGTTTCAGAAAACCATGAAATGCCTACTTATTGCTCCACATTTCTGCTTTCTCATTTTCCTTAAATTCATTATGCAATGGGGATGGGGGGATTGGTGTGGTCAGTCCTGAAGCAAAAAGATAACCAGTTAAGCAAATTGCTTTTTTTGTTGTTGTTGTTTTTTTGTCATTCCTTACTTTCTTTTGGGGGTTTTTTGTTTGTTTGTTTTATTTTTTTCCTTTTCATCGAGAGCCACTGCCTCTCACACGAAATGTCTAAATTTTATGAGCTCACAGTTGCTTCACTGACTACTGCGCTGCCAGAGTGTCAGATGCAGGACTCCGGTGGGAATTGCTCAGGTCCATGTTTGTATATATACTTCCCATTAAACTAAATGTGCTGGTGTGATTGAGAATGATCAAGTGGATTACTCAGAAGCAAGGAGGAGTAGGGCCAACCACAAGTGTAAATGCCTCCCCAGTGCTCCTGGGTTTGCACCCCACCCCAGCCCTGAATCAATTCGGGAGTAGTTTGAGTTGGGAGGCTCTTTTGTTCTGAGATTTTCTTTCTCCAAGGACAAGAATTTAAACTTGCTATTTCTAGCCTTGGGTGAGGAGTAGCACTTGGCCCTGATGTTATGGCTCCAGATCTTTGTGTCTTGGTGCCCAAAGGAAAGCTGAGAACCTCAGCCCACTCACCAGAGAGTTTCAGAGAGAGAACGCTGGTCATGCCATATTTGTGCATCATGTTTCTTTATGAATACATATGTTTTTTGCACATGTGGTGACCTGGCCCCACTGGACCCTCCCAAGAGTAAGAATGATGTCTTGTATTGCTTGTGCAGCACCACATAGAGACTAGTACCTTGAACCAGAGGGCACATAATACCCTTAATTGTCTACAACAATACATGAAATAGCAAACAAGTGGGGCTATGGGGAATTTGGTTTTATATTTTGAGCTTAGTGTCTATTCCAGTTGTACTTAATCAAGTGGCCTTTGGGTGTGAATCCTCCAAGGGTTGAATCCCACAGGACTTCCATCAATCAGCCAGCATCTGAAGGAACTTGTGCTTTGTTCGTCAGAAGTCTGGCATTATTGGTCCTTGGGAGAGGTCCAAACTGGCATGGCTCAACACCAAAGGGTGGGAGTTGGTGGGGGGGGGCATTTTGCTAGAGAACTCTTTAGTTTGAAGTTTTTAAAAAAGAAAGGGGGTGACTTCAGAACTGTTCATTGGAAAAGTCTTCTCAATTTTGATGCTGAGAGGAGAAGTTGTCTTTGCAAGGGACCCATTTAGGGTCACTTCTTAGTATTCAAGGAGTGAAGAGCTCCATTTAGGACACATTCCTGTTGGCAGAGCTACTGGAGGTAGAGTGATGACTCTCTGTTGTTGCTGTTGGTAGTGTGGGGGTGGTGGACATGTGGCGTGGGGGGAGGTGGGGTGTTGACGACAGCTTAAGGCAGAACAGTGATGGAGGGCGAGGACTGTTAGCCAATATTCCTCTTTACTGCCCTCCAGAAAAGCTGAGACTGTTCAAAGGGGCCATTAAACATCCAGATAGTTCGGTCCTGCCCTGGGTCTCATCATTAAGTGAATGATTTGCTGTTTTTCTTGAGTGATCATGTGACATCTGTGTCCCAGGCCTTATCTGCTACCAATTAACCAGTCTCTAGCACCCACCAAAAGTTCCAAGAAGCTGCCCTCTGTCAATCTTTCTCTTTAGCCCACCATGGGGGGCTATTTATTCTTCTTCCCATATCAAGGGTTTTCCCCATTTGGAAATTTAAAAAAAACAGTGTCTTCCTTTAATGAGTGCCAGGGATGATTCATGCTGGGAGAACGTAGGCCACAGCCCTTAGGTAAGCACTGGAAAGCTATCTTAGAATCCAGCTGAGGCCTCCCAGGCTCTTCTTACTGCTTCCACTTGAGAACTGCTGCTTTCCTCTGAGGGTTACCTTTGATTGATTGGTTAATTGATCGATTCATCATTCACTAATTCATTCGTACAGCCTATCCAACGTGTATCCATCCAACATTCTTCCTATCGCATGCCAAGCTTTCACCTAGATGCTGTGTTAAAATGTGGGGCAAAACCAGACAAGAACCCTGTTCCCATGGGGTGTACATTCCTGATGGGGAAGATAGGCAACAAACAAACAAAAAAGAAAACACACAAACAAGGAAGACATCCAAGAGTGGCAAGTACAACACAGAGAATGAAGACAGAGTGATGTGATAGAGTGACCAGGTGGCTAGCTCAGATAGCATGGTCAGGGACAGCATTCATGAGAAGATGACCTTTAACCTGAGATCTCAAGGGAGATAGCCAGACTTTCAAAGATGAGGGTGAGGAATATTCCAGGTATAGGGATGAGCTGAAGCAAAGAGCCTACATGAACTGGTCACTTGACATGAAGAGGGGAACAAAAGAGAAGAGGTCTTTGCCCTCCAGAGCTGATAATGTAGATGAGATGACAGATACAGGCAGTTACAATGCAGGTAGATCAGTGCTATGACAGGAAAAGCAGACAGAAAGCTCTGGAAACATAAAGTAAGGGCTCTGAAGGCTGAGTGCAAACGTCAGAGGAGGCTTCCTGGAGGAAGTAGCATTTAAGCTGAGTAGAAGTTAGCCAGGTCAACAGGGGAGGGTGGGGTGGGGAGAAGGATGCTCCCCCTTCCAAGAAGACAGGACAACAAATGTGAAGGGCCAATGCCCACAGTGCAGAAGCATGTCTGAGGGACCAAAAATGCTCAGTTTGAGGAAGGGGAAAAAGGATGTGGGAGACAAGACTGGAGAGGTAGACATGGGCATGCTATGGGTTTGGGATTCTGCTTCTGGCAATATAACGGAGAAGCCATTAAACAGTGTTACGTTAGGGGAGATAGCTAATCCGATTTAGGTTTTGAAAAGACCATGGCTCTGGCTGCTTTCAGGAGAGTGGATTGGAGGGGGAGCAAGAGTGGAGGCAGGAAGATCAGCCAGGAGACGACTTTGAGGCCCCCTGGTGAGAGATGATGTTGGCTTGGACTAGGGCGGTGCATTGAGACGAAGATAAATGGACACATTCCTGAGACAAGGAGAAGGTGACGCTGACAGGCCTTGATGAGGGACTTGTACATGGAGGTGAGTGAAGGTGAGAGAGGAGTCCACGGTGCCTCCTACGTGTCTGGCCTAAGAAACTGAACATATACTGGTGCCATTTAAAGAGATGGCAGAGACAGAGTGGGAGATGTGGTGAGGGGGTGGGGACATTTTGAGTTTGAGGAGATGTCCTGTGGGCAGATAGAAATACAGGGGATTGTTTTGGCCTAGGAAGAGCTCTGTCCATAGACAGATGGGAACTATGGCAGTTGAGACCATGGAAGTGGAGAAGCAATGCCAGGGGAAATGGGCAGAAAGAGAGCAAAGGAAGGTAGGAGAAAGGAGAAGACCAAGGCCCGAGCCCTGAGGCCCCTAATCACCACATTTAGAGGTCAAGCAGAAGAGGAGCAGCAGCTAGTGAGGTGGGGACCCCAGAGGTTGTTTGTTTGAAGCAGCTGAGAGAAGAAAATGTTTTGGGGGGCTGTCAGTGTCCCTAATTCTACCGCTGAGCATCAACACTCAGACAATAGAACGACTGCTGCATTGGCTACAGGGAGGCCATTAGTGTCCTTGCCAAGAGCTATTTCTGTAGAGGTGAGGGGGCATAGTGGCCTGATTGGAGCCAGTGAAGGAGAGAATGGGATGTGAAAGGTGGAGACAGAGCCCCAGAAGGAATGGCCACATTTTGCAGGTTGGGGTGCGGCCCGAGGTTGCAGTACTCCTGCACTGCTACAAGTTCTTTGGCTGGAAACTAAGATTAAATCTTCAATGGGCTGTGCAGGGGAACCGCTCAGCTAAATTTTATATTCATTCAATATGTAACACCTAACACTCTCCTAGAGGAAAAAAAAATGATCACACTTTACAGAAATTGGAGAATCCTAAGTGGGCCTTCCACACTTAACAACCCCCCCCCCACACACACACACAGAGCCTCTCAGCTCTACTTGACACGGGCACGCCCTTTCCTGAATGCACTCTGTTCTCCCAACGTTCCAAAGTTCTCATAGAGGGTCTTCTTGTATGCTAAGGATGTAGCACAAACATTATAAAACTCATTCATTCTTTTTTTCATCATTTTCAACTGGTTACTATTAAGCATACTGTATGGGCCCTGAGGATAAAGTAGTAGAGAAGATAGATTCATGGAGTGTGCATTCTAACAGAAGAGACAGACAATAAAGAAGAAAACAACTAAATAAGCATGCTATTTTTCAGAAAGTGATGAGTTCATTAAAGAAAAGAAAATAAGGGCCAGGCGAGTTGGCTCATGCCTGTAATCCCAGTACTTTGGAAGGCTGAGGAAGGAGGATCTTTTGAGGCCAGGAGATCAAGACCAGCCTGGGCAATATAGTGAGATCCCATCTCTACAAAGTTTTAAAAATTAGCCTGATGTGGTGGCGCACGCCTATAGTCTTAGCTACTCTGGAGGCTAAAGCAGGAGGATCGCTTGAGCTCAGGAGTTGGAGGCTGCAGTGAGCTTTGATCATGCCACTCCATTCCAGCGTAAGTGACAGAGCAAGAACCTGTCTGCTAAGAAAAAAAGAAATAATGAAAAAGAAAAGAAAATAGGGTAATGGAATGAACAGTGATGGGGCGAGGGAGAGACGGGTGTGAGAAAGGCTTATGTAACCAGGGTGGTCAGAGAAGACCTCTCTGCAGGAAACAGAGCTGCATTTGTCTCCTTCCTCACAATAGCAACAGTAACAATGACATCTGCTGCTGCTGCCACTTCAGTATCCATGAGGAAGACCCCCCTACCCACTTCCATTCCTTGGCCTCCTCTCCTCCAGTGACTTTGTGCAGCTCCAGCCCCAACTCAGCCACTCACTAGCATGATCATAGCCTAGACCTGGTCATTACCAATTTTTCCATGCAAACTTTCAATGTCTCATTGCAAGCCTAGATAGGAGGCTACTGTCTCCTACCTGTCCAGCTCATTCCCATCAGTGACTCCACTACCTTTGACTGCATGGGACATCCAATCCATTGATCTTCCTATGTTTTCACTGTCCCTAACCCACTGACACCCTCTCTCCCGAAACTCTGAGCTTTTTTTTTTTTTTTTTTTTTTTGAGACAGAGTCTCACTTTGTTGCCCAGGCTAGAGTGAGTGCCATGGCATCAGCCTAGCTCACAGCAACCTCAATCTCCTGGGTTCAAGCAATCCTGCTGCTTCAGCCTCCCGAGTAGCTGGGACTACAAGGCATGCACCACCATGCCTGGCTAATTTTTTGTATGTATATTTTTAGTTGGTCAATTAATTTCTTTCTGTTTTTTAGTAGAGACAGAGGTCTCGCTCAGGCTGGTTTTGAACTCTTGACCTCTAGCAATCCGCCTGCCTCGGCCTCCCAGAGTGCTAGGATTACAGGCATGAGCCACCACGCTCGGCTCCCGAGCTTATGCTCCATGTTCATCACTGTAATCACTTTCTTGATGCACCCCAACTCCTTGCCCTTCTGACATCTGTATACTCCCTTGGCAAAACCCCAAACCTGCCTAAATCCAACTCTCTGCCTGCTCTGCACCTGCAGCTGAAATGTGGTTCAGGGAAAATACAAAACTACGGTGACTGATGACTGGTCTCACTTTAAATTCATGACTGCTGACCCCAAGTGGGTCATTACAGCTGCCTGACCAAAACTATTTCCCTGGATATTCCCTCTCCAATTGTCCTTGGACACTGTGCCACATCTGCTTCTCTCGCCTCAAACCTCCAATACCTCCCCCTCCCCCCCCCCATCTTCGCTCTCACTAGGTGATTTCCTTTCCTATTTTGTTGAGAGCATAGAAGCAATCAAAAGATAAAAAGAACTTCCACAAATATGTCACAATGGAAGAGCTATTTGCCTCCTATCTGATGGCAACACTTCCACTTAATCACTAGATTCCCATCCCCTCTCCCCTACTGAAGAACATGGCTATAACAATTCTACCCTCTTCTTCTTCTTCTTCTTCTTTTTTTTTTTTTTTTTTGAGACAGAGTCTTACTTTGTTGTCCAGGCTAGAGTGAGTGCCATGGCATCAGCTTAGCTCACAGCAACCTCAAACTCCTGGGCTTAAGCAATCCTCCTACCTCAGCCTCCCCAGTAGCTGGGACTACAGGCATGCGCCACCATGCCCAGCTGATTTTTTCTATATATATATTAGTTGGCCAATTAATTTCTTTCTATTTATAGTAGAGACGGGGTCTCGCTCTTGCTCAGGCTGGTTTCGAACTCCTGACCTCGAGCAATCCGCCCGCCTCGGCCTCCCAGAGTGCTAGGATTATAGGCGTGAGCCACTGGGCTTGGCCAACCCTCTTCTTTTAAACCATCAATTTTTCCTGCTCTGCTAGATCATTTGCATCAGTGAACAAACATGTCTCTTGGTCCACTTCCCTCTGTAGCAACTGCTCCGTTTTTCTTTTTCCTTTTACACTAAATCCCTTTACAAGGGTTGTCTATACTCATTGCCTCCAAATTCTCTCCTCCTATTCATATTCTCTCTTCCTTTCTCTCTCATTAGTGTATCATTCATATGAAAAAGATGCAGAAAGATGGTCAACAAGGAGTGCAGAGTTCTAGAGGGTAGTAGGAATAGAAACTTTGCAAAGTTAAGATCAAACGAGTGCTCCCTTAAACAGTGGATCGGTCCTCATGTCCAAGAGAAATAGAAAAACATGAAAAAAAAAATCTGATGTCGGGAATTTCTAAGAAATGTAATTACATGAAATTTATAAGACTTCCTATGATCTACAATAAGAATTCCAGTTGTACCAGCAAAAATTCCTAGACACCATAGGTATAGAAAAGTATAAGGCAATACATTAAGATTCTTCTATCGCATTTTAAAATTTATAGTTGTTGGGGTTTTGTGATAAATTGTAAAAATATAGAAAACTACAGAGAATAATAAATACTCATGTTCCTATTATCCAGGATTTGCAACTGTTAATATTTTGTCATATTTGCATCACATATTTAAATTTTTTATTATTGAGAATTTTAAACACATATAAAAGTAGACTATAGAGTGGAAAGTAGAAACAATAGTATCATCAATCCCTAGGTACTCATCTGCCAGCTTCACAAGTGATCCACTAATGGCAAATAATTTTTCATCTGTCCCCTTACCCACTTCCCTCCCCAATTTTTTTCACCTGTACCCTCATCCACTTCCCCCATACCTTGTATAAGTTTAACTTAAACATAATTCAGTACATATCTGTAAAATATAGCCTTAATATCTATCTATCTTCGAATTTACAATAGTGGCTCATAATGTCATAAGTTTTTTCTAAAAAGTTTGTTTAAATTGGGATCCAAATAAGTCCATACATTGCAATTAATTGATGTGTCTCTCTTAATCTCTAAGTTCTCCCCTCATCTCTTTTTTTCTCTTAAAATTCATTTGTTGGAAAAACTGGTTGTTTATCCTACTGAATTTCCCACAGCCTGGAGTTTACTGACTGCATCCCTGTGGTGTCATTTAACATGCTCTTCTGTCAACTGAATTTCCTATACATTACTAGTTGGATCTAGAAGCTTAATCAGATTTGGGTTGATTTTTCTTTTTTTTTTTTTTTTGGCAAGATCACTTTGTTGGTGGTGTTGTGTCCTTCCATTAGGAGGCATGGAGTTGCAATGATGTCTCTTTATGATACGTCAATAGCTGTTGGTGCTCTGCTGGGAGTTGCAAAGTGGTGATATTAGAATTCTATAATCCCATCTTCATTTAGTAGCTGGAATACTTCTATAAAGAGAAGTATCCCCTCATCTACTATATGGTTTTATAATGGTCTCGTTTCTGTAGGAAGACAGGAGAGATGCTTGATTCATTCCCTTTATTTTCCAGTTTTCAAAGTAATGAGTTTGTTCCCTGGCATCCTCCAACAGTGACCAGTAAGATTTTTTCCCATCTCACTCCAGTCAAGCTTTTACCCCCAGAATTTCACCTAAATGGCTTTTGTCAAGGTCACAATGATCTTCACAGTGCTAAGTGCAATGATATAGCTTCTGTCCTCAACTTATGTGAAATGTCTGCAGCATTGGACATACTCTTGTTGCAACATTTGTTTTTTTCAGTTTCCTTCCAGGACAATTCACTCTTGGTTTTCTTCCCACCTTCCTGACCACACCTTCTCAGTCTCCTTTGTTGATTTTTCCTCTTCTCCCTGACTTCCTTTTTTATTTTATTTCAGCATATTATGGGGGTACAAATGTTTAGGTTACATGTATTGCCTTTGCCCCACCTGAGTCAGAGCTTCAAGAGTGTCCATCCCCCAGAGGGTGTGCATCACACCCATTAGCTGTGAATATACCCAAAACCTCCTCCCCCTCCCATCTGCCTAACACCCGATGAATGTTACTACTAAATTGAGACATAATTTACATACTATGAAAGTTACCCTTTAGTAGTGTACAATTAAGCAGCTTTTGTATACTCACAGAGTTGTGCAACCATCACCACTAATTCCAGAACATTGTCATCACCCCAAAAAGTAACCCCTTACACATTAGCAATCATCCCCCCATCCCTACTCTTAGTCCTTGACAACCGTGAATCTACTTTGCACCTCTGTGGATTTGCCTATTACTCTCCCTGACTTCTTAACATTGGAGTGCTCCAGAGCTCAGTCCCTTTTCCTTTTTATCCTCACACCTTGGTGATCTCATTCTGCTCTATGGCTGTATACACACTGGTAACACCAGCACGGACCTCTCCCCTGAATTCTAGATTTGGATATCCAATAGTCTACTTAACCTGTCTGCATGGATGTCTAATAGACATCTCAAACTTAATATGTTCAAAACTAGCTGCTGATCATCTAGAACCTGCTCCACTTGTATAGCCTTCATCTCAGATTCCAGCAATTCAATCCTTTCTATCGTTCAGGCACCAAAACCTTTTACTCATGCCTCACATCTACTGAATCAGGAAAGCTTGTTGGCTCTAACTTCAAAATATATCCGGGGTGGGGGGGAAGGGGAGCGGAAGAAAAATATCCAGAATCTGACCACTGTTATTATTCTTGTCCAAGCCACCCTCATCCCTCTTCTGGTTATTTCAGTGATCTCCCTGCTATCACCCTTGTCCCTTTTATAGTATATTTCAACCTAGCCAAGAGTGATTCTTTAAATATTTCAATCAGGTGATGATGGTGGTGTTATAATAGAACCTATTACATACTGTATACAGGACTTGCTACATGCCAGGCATGACAATGCCTTACATGATATGGCCCCCATTGCTTCTTTGACCTTGTTTCCTGTCACTCTCCCTGTCATTTGTTCATTCATTCTTACATTCAACACTGACCTCCCTGCTCTTCTGAAATACCTCCCCAGCATGCCTCTACTTCAGGACTCTTGAGTTGCTCTTCTCTCTACCTGAAACACAAACTTTTTCCAGATATCCCCATTTTTCCTGGCTCACTTCTTTCACGTGTCACCATCTTAGGTGACCATCCCACCCCAAACTGCCATCCCACCTCCAATCCCAGCACTCCCTATTCTCCTTCCCTGCCACATTGTTCTCCATCATAGTTATTGCCTTCTGACAAGCTACACATTTTACTTATTTATTTTGTTTATTGTTTGTTTCCCCTCAGTAGATTTAAGGGGTATTAGTGAAAGGATTTTGGTTACTTTATTCACTGCTGTATTCCCGGTACCTACAACAGTGTTTTGCAAATTGGTGCTCAGTAAATATTTCTTAAATGACTGAATAATATGGGAGGCCGAGGCGGGCGGATTGCTCAAGGTCAGGAGTTCGAAACCAGCCTGAGCAAGAGTGAGACCCCGTCTCTACTATAAACAGAAAGAAATTAATTGGCCAACTAATATATATAGAAAAAATTAGCCGGGTATAGTGGTGCATGCCTGTAGTCCCAGCTACTCGGGAGGCTGAGGCAGCAGAATCGCTTGAGCCCAGGAGTTTGAGGTTGCTGTGAGCTAGGCTGACGCCACGGCACTCACTCTAGCCTGGGCAACAAAGTGAGACTCTGTCTCAAAAAAAAAAAAAATGACTGAATAGTAATGCCAGGTACTAATTAACAGACACAAACTGTGTGGGTAGACACTTTACATTCATGATATCACTTACTTTTCATAACAACCCCAGGAACCTTCCATATTATTATCCATATTTTACAGATGAGGAAACTGAAGAGTGAATTTCCCAAACTCATACATCCGATAAGAGCCAGAACCACCAATCAAGTTTCCATAGAGTCATAGTATGGCTACTTTTGTCTCTTCTTGAGGTGCCTTGCCTCAAAAGATTATTATTATGTGGGTATCTCCAAACTCTTAAGGCAAACACGTATAGGGGACCCAAACAATAACATTTACATTTTAGAAGTTGTGAACTAAAATAACATCTTAAGTGCCCCCCACCAGCTGACTGAATGGACCTCCTCTTAGCCAATGGGACCCTAGAAAAACTTTAAAGCTAAGTTGCTGGTCATCAGGAGAATGGTGGTCAGACACATCTCATTATGCCCCCTCCTTTTTGAAGTTACCCTTTGTAACAGTAAGATACTAAATCATTAACAGGACCTAAAGCCACACAAGACAAAGTTTTTTATTTAACAGATCACTTGAGTCTTGGTAATGTTCAGTGGCTTGTCTCTGATTAACAGACTTTCTTATCTTAACTTAAACAGACTTTCTTATCTTTACTTTAGCTGTTAGACAAAGCTTCATTTCTTTAACCAATTACAAATCAAAGAATTTTTAAACCCACCTATAACCTGCAAGCCTCTGTTTCAAGATGTCTTGCCTTTGGGGGCCAAACCAATGTATGCCTTCCATATATTGATTTATGATTTTACATGTAATTCCTATTTCCATGAATGCATAAAACCAAACTGTAACCTGGCCACCTTGGAAACATTTTCTCAAGACCTCTTGATGCCATGGGCTCAGGACATCAGTCACACACATTCAGCTCAGAATAAACCTCTTCAAATTATTTTACAGAGTTTGGGGTTTTTCCACTAACAAATTTATCTAAAAGCACGCGATGCTTTGTGGGTTTATTTTTCTTTAGTGGTTTTGCATCTTTGGAGCTACAGCCACAAAAGGACAAGCTTGGTCCTGCTTAGACTCCAGAGATAAGGGAACTGACATATGCATCAGTACGAAAGAACAATGTGACAGGAGCAGGAGATGAATTTTTTTTCTGGAGCAAAAATGATGTACACCGCAATTTATCATATCGTATTATCACTGAAATTATCTCCCTACTGCCTGCCAGCCCATCAGAAGCTTTGCTTCAGTGGCTTCCTTAGTGTTATCTAAACAAATGAAATATGCTTGCTTCTAGCTTTGTTTATGCAATTTTTGTGCTGTTTTAGTAAGAGAATGTATTTTAATAACTTTATGTACCTAATAGTCATAAATATTTTTGATAATATTTTTACAGCTGTATAATAAAATAAGCATTGCATTCTGCACAGGGGCAGACTGACCAACACATGCTGGCACAATCCTTTATATTGGATGTCAACTCTACTAAGTTATTATAGATATAGTTAAAACAAAAACACTTTATCATGAGCATAATGATTCACTGGGTTTTCCACATAGCTGGACTTCAGTTTTGGAGGGGCAAAGAGAGTGTGGTTGAGGAGGATGTGTTTAAAAGGGTAGTAATAAAACCTTCTCTATGCTGCTTGACAGAGGCCAAACCAATGGGGTGACCACATAAATGGACTGGAGAATCTAAACAGCATTTGGAACTGGTCTGTTTCTTCTGAAAGTATAACCTCAGGGCTTGGTATTAGCTCCATTTTACAAAGGCACCTCAGGAAAGCTGTAACAATCCTACCATGTATTTCTGGTTTATTTCTAGTTAAAAAATGTTTGCAGGCATCCCCAATGACCGCTTTTAAGAGTTTGTAAATAAAGAGTAATGATTGAACATAGGTGTTAGCATGTTTCCTTTCTTATTATTTTTGAGAGTCCACCTTTCTTCCCCTTGGTGCCATTCTCTGCTTCTTCACTTCTGGAAAGAGGCACTCTCTAGCAGGAGTCTCGGAGCACTATCTAGTCTGTGACCATTCAGCAACTGCCTAACTCTTTCCATGAGGGCCAGCTCTTTTTCTTTTGCAAGACCTTGTGCATTAGGAGTTTCCTTCTTCTTTAAATTTATTTTTATTTTTGGTATAGGTGAGGTCTCACTATGTTGCTCAGGCTGGTCTTAAACACCTCACCTCAAAGCGATCCTCCTGCCTCAGCATCCCAAAGTGCTAGGATTACAGGCATGAGCCACTGCGCCCAGCAGCAATTTCCTTCTTAATACAGTTGGCTTCACCATCACACCTACTTGTAGGTTTAACTCTGTCCTTGAGTGTGAACAGATATGCCCTTTTCCATATGACAGCCCTTCTAGTATTCAAAATATAAAACTTCCTACATCCTTTTTTAGTTTTTCATCTCAAGCTCCTCCATATACATCAGGGTTAAATTTCTCATTACCATCTTAACTCTTCGCCAATAGATCCTCTTAAATTTTTCAGCAACTTTTTAAGAGTGTTTTATCTTGTCTCTAAACCTAAGTCTAGCTATAAAGAAAATAACTCACTGGACTTCTGCTCAACATTAAAAAATATTATCTGCATTAGAGAGAGAGTTCGTTCCAAGGCTTTACTTTATTTTCCTAGTTAAGAGTTTTTTCTATAATCCCATTCTGCCCTACAAGACAGAATTATGATTCAAAGAGATTTGAAAATGATGGGCTGGACTGAAAAGATGAAATATAACAGAGACTTTCCATCTGCTAAAGCAGCTTAAATTACATGAACTTTTAAAATTGCCATGTCATATGGCTGACTCACACAGACCTTGTGGTCAACTAAAGCTCCCAAGTCTTTCTGTATGCTGCCAGGTCTTCCTCATGCTCTACTTTAAAATTATTAGACAGTACAGATCATCTTGTTGGTTTCAACTCATTCTTCTGGCCTCTCTGGATCTTTTTATTAATTGTTAAAATATTATTAAGCTATAACTTATGTAAAGTTAATAGGTTTTTTTTTTTTTTTTTTTTTTTGAGACAGAGTCTCGCTTTGTTGTCCAGGCTAGAGTGAGTGCCGTGGCGTCAGGCTAGCTCACAGCAACCTCAAACTCCTGGGCTCCAGCGATCCTTCTGCCTCAGCCTCCCGAGTAGCTGGGACTACAGGCATGTGCCACCATGCCCGGCTAATTTTTTATATACATATCAGTTGGCCAATTAATTTCTTTCTATTTATAGTAGAGACGGGGTCTCGCTCTTGCTCAGGCTGGTTTTGAACTCCTGACCTTGAGCAATCCGCCCGCCTCGGCCTCCCAGAGAGCTAGGATTACAGGCATGAGCCACCACGCCCGGCCAAGTTAATAGGTTTTAAGTATACAGCTTGATACACACACACACGCACGTAACCACCACTCAGATCAAGAAACAGAACATTATCAGCAACCAGAAGCCTCCCTCGCTCCTCTTTCCAGTAAGTAACTCCTGAATCAAGGTAACTACTGTCCTGATTTCTAACACTATGGATTGGTTTTGCCTGTTTTTGAACTTTATATGAATGGAATCATACAGGATGTACTCATTTGTGGATGGCTTCTTTTATTCATGATTATATCTTTGAGATTCATTCATACCATTGCATATAGCAGTAGTTTACTCTTTTTCATTGCTAAGTAATAGTCCTTTGAGTGGATGGAATACAATTTGTTTATCCATTCTCCATGATGGAAATTCTGGTCCCTTCCAATTTCAGACTAATACAAATAATGCTATAATGAACAGACTTTTGTTGATACATGCATTTATATTAAGTAAAAACCCAGAAGGACATTTACTGGATCATAGAGTAAATGTATATTTCACTTTAGTATGTATTATCAAACATTTCAGAAGTGATTGTGGCAATTCACACTCTGTGATGCTTAGTTTTATGTATCCTTGGTTAGGCTATAGTCCCCAGTTATTAAATCAAACCCTAATCTAGGTGTTTCTGTGAAGGTATAATATTTTGTAGATGCGATAAAAGTCCACAAACAGTTGACTTTAAGCCAGGAAGATTATCCTAGGAAATCTGATTGTGCCTGATTCAATTAGGTGAAAGGCCTTAAGAGCAGAGCTGAGGCTTCTCAGAAGAACAAGAAATTCTGGGCCAGGCGCAGTGGCTCACGCCTGTAATCCTAGCACTCTGGGAGGCCGAGGCGGGCGGATCCCTCAAGGTCAGGAGTTCGAAACCAGCCTGAGCAAGAGCGAGACCCTGTCTCTACTATAAATAGAAAGAAATTAATTGGCCAACTAAACACATATAGAAAAAAATAGCCGGGCATGGTGGCGCATGCCTGTAGTCCCAGCTACTCGGGAGGCTGAGGCAGAAGAATCTCTTGAGCCCAGGAGTTTGAGGTTGCTGTGAGCTAAGCTGACGCCACGGCACTCTAACCCGGGCAACAGAGTGAGACTCTGTCTCAAAAAAAAAAAAGAAAAGAAAAGAAAAAGAAATTCTGCCTGCAATCTACCTAAAAGAGCAAAACACATTCTATAATAAAGATATCTGCACCCAAATGTTTATGGCAGCACAATTCACTATTGCAAGGATGTGGAAACAACCCAAGTGCCCGTCAATTCATGAGTGGATTATTAAAATTTGATATATGTATACAATGGAATATTTCTCAATTATAAGAAACGACCGCGATCTAGTACTGCTTATATTTTCCTGGATTGAGCTTAAGCCCATTATCCAAAGTGAGGCAACAAAAGTTCGGAAGAATAGGTTCCACTTGTACTCATCATCAAATTGGTACTGACTGATTAACACTATGGTGCTCACATGATAGTAATATTCTCCAGGGATGGGGGGTTGGGGTGGTAAAATCACAACTAAAAGACACGGTGAACATTGTGGCAGGGAAGGGCATGCTTCTAACCCCTGCTAGGGAGAGGCAATGATATAAAATGTAACCAAAATGTTTGTACCCTCATAACACCTTGAAATTAAAAAAATGAAAAGAAATTCTGCCTGCGTATAGCAGATACAGCTCATGCCTGAGAGTTCTAGACTGTACTTCCTGTCAGTCTATCCTATAGATTTCAGACTTGTCTAGCCAACCCCACAATTGCATAAACCAATTTCTTGCAATAAGTCTCAATATATGTCTCATACTGGTTCTGTTTTCCTGGTTGAACCCTGAATGACACAGATTTTGGTACCAGGAGTAGGTTGCTGCTGTAACAAACAGCTAAACACATGGAAGTGCCTTTGGAATTGGGTAATGGGTAGAGGCTAGAAGAATTTTAAGGAGCATGATAGAAAAATTCTGCTTTGCCTTGGGTAGACCGTTTGTTGATAGAAATATGGATGTTAAATCTTCTGCCAGGGAGGGCTCAGAAGAAAGTCAGGAGCATATATATTCTTAGAAAAAACATAAGTCATTATAAAGAAAATATTGGTAAGGTACTTTACGTTCCCCATTTTTCAAATATAGAAAAATCAAAATTTAATTCTCAAAAAAATGTTCAAGGGACCCACATGAAGGCAGGAAAAGGGAAACAGATGAACGAGAAACACAGGGAATGAACAGAAAACAAATGATAAAATTGTAGGCTTAAATTCTAATGTATCGATAATTACATTACATGTAAATGATCTAAATATACCTATTGTTTATCTGCAGAACCCTGATAATACACTATCCAATACATTTTAAGAAGCTTATATTAACTTGATGCCAAAAACTGACAGACAGTAGACACACACACACACACACACACACACGCAAACACTGTATATCAATATCACTCATTATAGACAAATTGGATTCAACAATGTATAAAAAGAATTATATACCATGAGCAAGTGAAATTTAATCCCAGTTTGCAAGGCTGGTTCAACATTTGAAAATCAACCAATGTAATCCACTATATCAATAGGCTAAAGAAAAAAAATCACATGATTGTGATGATCATCTCAATCGGCATAGTAAAAATGTTTGACAAAATTTCAATTTAAAAAACTCTCAGAAAAATAGGAATAGAGGGAAAACCCCTCAACTTGACAGCAAGCTTCTACAAGAAAATGCAATAGATAACGTCACACTTAATGGTAAAACACTGAATGCTTTTTCCAAAGATTAGGAACAAGGCAAAGATGTACACTGTTACCATTTTTATTTTATATAGTACTAAAAGTTCTACCTAAGATAACAAGGCAGTATTAAGAAATAAAATGCACACATATCCGAAAGGAAGAAATAAAATTGTCCTTGTTTACAGATAACATGTTTATTTATGTAGAAAATCTCAAGGAATCTAAAAATGTTCTGAAATCAATATGTGAGTTCAGCAAGGTTGCAGAATGCAAGATCAGCACATAAAAACCAATCACATTTCTATATATCAGCAATGAACATGAGGAAAACAAAATTTCAAAATAACACCATTTTTTAAAAAGGATATATTACAACTGATACCACAGAAATACAAAATATAATTTGTGAATAATATGAAAATCTCTACGCATATAAACTTGAAAACATAGAGGAAATGGAAAAATTTCTGGAAACACACAACCTCCAAAGATTCAAATCAGTAGCATTCCTATGCACCAATAACAGTCAAGCTGAGAGTCAAATCAAAGACTCAATACCATTCACAATTGCTACAAAGAAAATAAAATACCTAGGAATATATTTAACCAAGAAGGTGAAAGATCTCTACAAAGAGAACTACAAAACACTGAGGAAAGAATTCACAGATGATACAAACGAGTGGAAAAACATATGCTCATGGATTGGTAGAATCAACATTGTTAAAATGTCCATACCACCCAAAGTGATTTAGAGATTCAATGCAATCCCCATCAAAATACCCATGTCATATTTCACAGATCTAGAAAAAATAATTCTACACTTGGTGTGGAACCAGAAAAGAGCCCGAATGCCAAAGTAATCTTAAGCAAAAGGAACAAATTGGGAGGCATCACATTGCCAGACTTCAAACTATACTATAAGGCCTACAAGGCTATAGTAACCCAAACAACATGGTATTGGCACAAAAATAGAGGCATAGACCAATGGAACAGAACAGAAAACCTAGATATAAAACCATCCACATACAGCTAACTGATTTTTGACAAAGCAGACAACAACATACACTGGGGAAAAGAATCTCTATTCAATAAATGGTGCTGGGAAAACTGGATAGCCATATGTAGAAGAATGAAACAGAATCCATATCTCTCACCACTCACAAAATTAATTCAAGATGGATAAAGGACTTAATATGTAAGGCATAAAACCACAAGAATTCTAGAAGAAAATGTTAGAAAAAACTCTTTTATATGTAAGACTAGGCAAAGAATTTATGAAGAAGGCCCCAGTGGCAATCACAGCAACAACAAAAATAAATAAACGGGACTTGATTAAATGAAAAAGCTTCTCCACAGCCAAGGAAATAATTATTAATAATAGAGCAAATAGACAACCTACAGAATGGGAGAAAATATTCACAAGCCATACATCTGACAAAGGACTAAGAACCAGAATCTACAAAGAACTCAAGCAAATCAGCAAGAAAAAAAACCCCAAACCACCCCATTAAAAAGGGGGGCAAAAGACATGAGCAGAAGGTTTTCAAAAGAAGATAGACAAATGGCCAATAAACATATGAAAAAATGCTCAATGTCACTAATCATCAGGGAAATGAAAATCAAAACCACAGTGAGATATCACCTTTCCCCAGTCAGAATGGCTTTTATTAAAAAGTCCAAAAACAATAGATGCTGGTGTGGATGCAGAGGGAAAGGAACACTTCTACGCTGTTGTTGGGACTGCAAATCAGTACAACCTGTATAGAAAACAGTATGGAGATTTCTCAAAAAACTAAAAGTTTATCTACCATTTGATCTAGCAATCCCACTATTGGGTATTTACCCAAAGGAAAAGAGGTCATTTTATCAAAAAGACATCTGCACATGAATGTTTATTGTAGCACAATTCACAATTGCAAAGATGTGGAATCAACCCAAATGCCCATCAGTTCATAAGTGGGTTAACAAAATGTGGTATACGTATACTATGGAGTACTACTCAGCCATGAAGAAGGATGACTTAATGCCTTTCACAACAATCTGGATGGAATTGGAGACCATCGTCCTAACTGAAATATCTAAAAAATGGAAAAAACAAACACCGCATGTACTCACTATTTAGTTGGAACTAACTGATGATCATACATGTACACAGAGGGAAGTAAATCCCAAAGGAAATCAAGCGGAGGGGATGGGTGAAAACCTATCTAACAGGTACAATGAACACTATCTGGGTTCACTTATAACCCTGACTTGAGCATTATAAAAGCAATCTATGTAACCAAAAACATTTTTTCCCATAATACTTTGAAATAAAAAAAGTATAAAAATAAATAAATATAACCCACATAATTAAAAAATTAAAATTGCTCCCAAGAAAATAAAATTCTTAGGCATAAATCTAACAAAACATGTGCAGGATCTGTATGCTGAAGATTTTAAAATTCATATGAAAGATATCAAAGAAGACAAATGAATGGAAAGACACACGATGCTCCTGGATAGTAAGACTTAACACAGTAAGCATGTCAATTATCCACAAAATGATCTACAGATTTAACCCAATTCCTATCAACATCCCAATAAGGTTTTTGTAGATACAGACAAGCTTATTCTAAAATTGAAATGGAAAGGCAAGAACCTAGAATCGCTTAAAACAATTTTGAAGAAGAATAATAATGTGGGAAGAATCATTCTACCCAACATTAAGACTTGCTAGATAGTTAATTAAGACAGTGTAGTACTGGTGAAAGGATAGACACATAAATTGGTGTTTAGCTGGAGTAAGGCAGGTATCATCAAAAAGATTTTCTGTTTCATTAGGCTGCCCTTTTCTGGTCCTTTCTGTAGGAAGAGCAGGCTCTTCTTGGAGGTTTTTGTTTGTTTGTTTTGTCTGTTCCTATCAGTCGAGGTTGCAGGCTTCTTCAGCACCCTGTTGAGGATACATGAGAAGCAAAAAAGAAACCCAGAAAACACAGTGCTATGTCATTCCTAAAGTCCCAAGTTCCCTAGCCAAGTTCACCTTCTCCTTTCCACCTGTCTTAGTTTGTTTGCGCTGCTATAACAACATGCAATAGACTAAGTGACTTCTAAATAATATAAATTTATTTCTAACAGTTCTGGAGTCTGAGAAGTCCAAGATTAAGGTGCCAGCAGATTTAGTGTCTTATGAGAGCCCACTTTATGGTTCATAGGTAATGCCTTCTCATGGTATCTTCACATGGTGGAGGGAATGAAGAAGTTCCCTCAATTCTCTTTAAATAAGGGCACTGATCCTATTCATGAGGACTCTACCCTTATGACCTAATCACCTGCCAAAGGCCCCACCTACTAATACCATTAATTTGAGGATTAAGATTTCAACATTTGAATTTTGGGAGAACACAAACATTCAGACTATAGCACCACCTTTTAGACTCTTTGTATGTTTGTTGTGTAATGCCCAGAGATTTTTAGTTGTAAGAAAGATTTTTCATCTTGATAGGACTAGGAAGTCAGATTTCTTTCTGGGTCTTTTTGAAACCTGATGCTGTCATGCAAGCTATTTAAGCCACTTCCAAATTCAATTACTTTGACCTCAGTCTTTATTGCAGTTACTGATAAGAAATGTTGAGCATAACAAGTAGTCTGCGCCTCTTTACTCAAAGTTCTTTCATTTTGGTGCTTTAATCCCAGTCTATGTCTGACTTCTCAGCTGACACCCCTAATTTTACATATTGGCTCCAATTTGTCTATTCCATGATCATTTTGTTTCTATGAGTTTATTCCTGGTCTACCACAAAATAGCACTGACAAATAACCCCCATTTGATAAAATATATGAAAGAGCTCCTGTTTACATAAAAATAATCTGGTGATGGTGGCTATGTACATTAACATGTGGGAGTATCATTTGACCTAGAGTATTTATACACACACACACACACACACACACACACACACACATGCATCACTTAAAGATGGGAATATGCTCTGAGAAATGCATTATTAGGCAATTTTGTCATTGCATGAACATTATAGACCATACTTACACAAACCTAGATGGCATACCCTACTACACATCTAGGCTAGGTGGTATAGCCTATCACTCCTAGGCTACAAACCTGTACAGTGTGTTACTGTATTGAGCACTATAGGCAATTGTAACTCATTGGTAAGTATTTGTGTACTAAACATATCTAAACACAGAAAAGATATAGTACAAGATGGTACAAAAGATGAAAAACGGAACACCCGTAGAGAACACTTCCCATGAATGGAGCTTGCAGGACTGGAAGTTGCTTTGTGCGAGTCAGTGAGTGAGTGGTGAGTAAATGTGAAGGCCTAGAACATTACTGTACACCACTGTAGACTCTATAAACACTGTACACTTAGGCTACACTAAATTCATAAATTTTTTTCTTTCTTTAATAATAAATTAACTAGCTTACTGTAACTTTTTACTTTATAAACTTTAAAATTTTTTTTTTTTTTTTTTGAGACAGAGTCTCACTTTGTTGCCCAGGCTAGAGTGAGTGCCGTGGCGTTAGCCTAGCTCACAGCAACCTCAATCTCCGGGGCTCAGTGATCCTACTGCCTCAGCCTCCCGAGTAGTTGGGACTACAGGCATGCGCCACCATGCCCGGCTAATTTTTTGTATATATATTTTTAGTTGGTCAATTAATTTATTTCTATTTTTGGTAGAGACGGGGTCTCGCTCAGGCTGGTTTTGAACTCCTGACCTTGAGCAATCCGCCCGCCTCGGCCTCCCAAAGTGCTAGGATTACAGGCGTGAGCCACCACGCCCGGCCTAAACTTTAAAATTTTTTTTAAACTTTTTGACTCTTGTAATAACACTTAGTTGAAAAACACCAACACATTGTACAGGTGTGCAAAAAATATTTTCTTTGTTTATCTCCTTATTCTATAAGATTTTTTTCTATTTTTAATTTTTTTAACTTTTTAAGCATTTTTTTTTGTTAAAAACTAAGCTACAAATGCACACAGTAGCCTAGGCCCCCACAGGTCAGGATCACCAGTATCTGTCTTCCACCTCCACATCTCGTCCCACTGGTGGGTCTTCAGGGGCACTAACACACATGGAGCTGTCATGTCCTATGACAACAATGCCTTCTTCTGGATACCTCCTGAAGGACCTGCATGAGGTTGATTTATAGTTAACTTGTTTTAATAGGTAGAAGTATACTCTAAAATAACAATAAAAAGTATAGTAAACACCCAACCCGTAAAATAGTTATCATTAGTCAATATTATGTACTATACATAATTGACTAGAAGTGCAATAGGTTTACACCAGCATTATCATAAACACCTGAATAATGTGCTGTGATATGACATGACAACATCACTAGGTGATAGGAATTTTTCAGCTACATTATAATCTTCTGGGACCACTGTCGTATATGTGGTCCATGGTTGACTGAAATGTCATTATGCAGCACATGACTGTGTGTATATATACATAATTTTAATAATTGTATTTTATGAGTCTGGGCAATGATTTCTTGGATTTTACTCCAAAAGCTCAGGCAACAAAAATAAAAATAGACAAATGGGATTGTATCAAACTTAAAAGCTTCTGCACAGCAGAGGAAACAATTAACAGAGTGAAGAGGCAACCTATGAATTTGGAGAAAATATTTGCCAGACTTAGAGAATTTTTTTTCTCACTCCTTACCCCTCTGTTTTCTAAACCCCAGCCAGACCTGGAGCACAGAAGCAGTCCAGATTGCCAAGGAATGCTCACAGTGGATGTAACTTAATGCTCACAATGGGATGTAACTTTTTTCATTGTCTAAGATTTTTTGAAAATACATCATTTATGATTAATTACCACATGCCAGACACTGTGCTAAGAACTTTGCATACATTCTCTCTAATCCTCAGATCAATGCTATGAGGAAGAAACTAGTATTATACTCATTTTCAGAGAAGGAAACCAAGGCACAGACAGGATTAGTAACTTTCCCAAGGCCACACAACCAGGATTTGAAACCAGGTCTCTACAACTAGAGATCCCAAACTCTCAGCCACAATGTTCTCTAATGACTTTCCTAATGACTTTGCAATAAAGAGATTTAATATTTGACTTGGCATAATTACCTGACCTAACTGGCTGTACTAATTTACATTAAGCCATCACCTCTCATTGCTTCCTTAGCATGAATTCCTTTCTCAGGCTAGGCCAAACATGGAATGGGGTCCAAAGGAAACTAGGCAAAGGATTGAGGAATTTGGATTATGAGGAGCAAGGGAGTCTGAGACCACAGGGATAGTAAAAGGTGGGATTATGGCCATAGTCCTAGGGGTGGCAGGCCTATCTGGGCGCAGCAGAGACAAAGCAGCCTGGGGATGAGAATGGGAAAAGGACTGGGCAGAGAGTCAGAAGAGCTCAGTAACAAGCTGTTAGACCTTGGGTGAATTACTTAACTTCTCTGAATCTCAATTTTGTCTGTCATTGAGATGGTTAGACTATCAGAGGATACACACACACGTGTCCTGTGGGCTAAATAAGGCTAGTAGACATGTTTTGTTTGGATGGCTCAGTGCTATAAATTTTTTTTATTTTAAACACCTTTAGGCAAGATACGTACTCTCCAAATCAGTCAAACTCGGTCACTCTTTCTGCTTTACTCTGAGGTGGTCTCAGTCATTATCACTGCCGACTCCTAAAGACACTTTGGTTCTTGACCACTACCCTTGCTCCTAAAGAGATGTTCGACTCTAATTATATTCACTGCAAAAGAAACTACATCTACCCTAGAAGATCTAGCCTGGTAAGTAGAAGGGGTACTGGACTAGGAATCAGAAGGCCTGAGTTCTAGGTGTGCATTTGCTAACTCCTCTGATTTTGTTTGCTCATCTGTGACATGACATGCTCTGCTATGTTCACAGAGTGTTGAAGAATTCAAATACAAGTTGAGTATCCCAAATCTGAAAATCCAAAATTGGAAATGTTCCAAAATCCAAAACTTTTATTTTTATTTTTTATTTTTAAATACTATGAGTATATAATAGTTGTATATCTTTATAGGGTATGTGGGATGTTTTGATACAGTCATATAACATGAATTGATCAAATCAAGGTAATTGGGGTATCCATCACCTCAGGCTTTTATCGTTTCTTTGTGTTAGGAATATTCTAATTCCACTCTTTTAGTTATTTTAAAGTGTAACTTAATTTTGATTATAGTCACTTTGCTGTGCTACAAATATTGCTCATTCTATCTAACTATCTAACTACATTTTTGTACCCATTAACCATCTCCACTTTATTCCACCCTCCCTGCTACCCTTCTTGCCCTCTGGTAACTGTCATTCTACTCTCTGTCTGATCTCTCCATGACATCAATTGTTTTTAATATTTCGCTCCCACATATGAGTTAGAACATGCAAGATTTGTCTTGCTGTGCTTTGCTTATTTCACTTAACATAATATTCTCCAGTTCCATCCATGTTGTTGCAAATGGTAGGATTTCCTTCTTTTTGTGACTATATAATATTCCATTGTGTATCTGTACCACAATTTCTTTATTCATTCGCCCATTGATGGTCACTTAGGTTGATTCCAAATCTTGGCTATTGTGAATAGTGCAGCAATAAACATGGCAGTACAGATATCATTTCAATATACTAAATTCCCCTCCTGTGGATATATACCCAGCGGTGGGATTGTTGGGTCATATGGTACTTCTATTTTTAGTTTTTTGAGGAACCTCCATACTGTTCTCCATAGTGGTTGCACTAATTTACATTCCCACCAACAGTATATGAGTGCTCCCCTTTCTCCACATCTTTGCCAGCATGTTATTGTCTGTCTTTTTGATAAAAGCCATTTTAATTGGGATGATATGCTATCTCACTGTAGAATTGATTTGCATTTCTCTGATGACTAATGATGTTGAGTATTTTTTCATATACCTGTTGGTCATCTGTATGTCTTCTTTTGAGAAATGTCTATTCAGATCCTTTGCTCATTTTGTAATCAGATTATTTGATTTTTTCCTATTTAGTTGTTGGAGTTTCATATATATTCCAGTTATTAATCCCTTGTCATATGGGTAGTTTGCAAATATTTTCTCCCATTCTATGGGTTGTCTCTTTACTTTGATGATTGTTTTCTTTGCTGTGCAGAAGCTTTTAAACTTGATGTGATACCATTTGTCCAATTTTGCTTTGGTTGCCTGTGCTTTTGGCAGTATTACTCAAGAAATCATTGCCCAGACTAATGTCCTGAAGTGTTTCCCCATTGTTTTCTTGTAGCAGTTCCATAGGTTCAGGTCTTAGATACATTCGGTCTATAATTTGTTTCAATTTGAAAATCCAAAACTTTGAGCACCGACATAATGCTCAAAGGAAATGATCATTGGAGCATTTTGGATTTTGGATTTTCAGATTAGGGATGCTCAACCAACCACAGTATTTGCAAATATTCTAAAATATGAAAAAAAGTGCAAAATCCAAAATATTTCTGGTCCCAAGCATTTTGGATAAGGGATACTCAACCTGTAGTATAAATAAAAATGTGTTAGTCAGGGTTCTCCAGAGAAACAGAACCAATAGGAGATACATATCTTTTTATATCTGTCTATTTTTAGCTCTGCCTGTATTTATCTATCTATATATTTATATACAGTCATGTGCCAAATAATACAGGATGGTAGTCCCATAGATTATAATACTGTATTTTTACTGTACCTTTCTATGTTTAGATACACAAAAAGTTACTGTAGGCAACAGTTGCCTACAGTATTCAGTATAGTAACATGCAGTACAGGTTTGTAGCCTAGGAGCAATAAGGCTATCCCATATAGCCTAGGTGTGAAGTAGGCTGTACCACCTAGGTTTGTCTTTATGGTGTTCACACAACGGGAAAATGGTCTAATGATACATAAATATATTTATACATGTTTATAAAGATATTTATTATAGGATTTGGCTCATGCATTTATGGAGGCTGAGAAGTCCTATGATCTGCCATCTAAAAGCTGGAGACCCAGGAAACCTGGTGGTATAGTTAAGTCCAAGTTTAAAGGCCTGAGAAACAGGGGAACCAATGGTGTAAATCTCAATCTGAGGGCAGAAGACCAGTGTCCCACTCAACAGTCAGGCAAAAGGGATGAATTCTCCCTTCCCCTGTATTTGCTCTATTCAGGCCCTCAAGGGATGGATGCCCACCCACACTGAGGAAGGCATTTAGCTTCACTCAGTCCACTGATTCATGCTCATCTCACCCAGAAACACTCTCACAGGCACACCCAGAAATAATGTTAAATCTAGGCATCCAGTGTCCTAGTCAAGTTCACCTAAAATTAACCATCACAAATAATATGAAAATACTCTGAAAACCAAAATTCTCCCCAAATGTGAGGGATTAGTAGTAAGTTACTACCAATATTCTGCCAATAGACATCAATATAAAAGTGCCTGTTGATCACAGTGGGCACTATTCTGATGGATTGGTAGCTGTGGTCTGAGGCATTTGAGAAAGACTAGGATTCAGGAGAAGAGTTGGGACCCAAATGTGATTCACATGGTCATGGGAAGACTATGAATGTCTAAATTTTATGTCACCAACTATAGTTGGTTAAGTGGTGGTCCCCTAAAATGTATGTCTACCTCCTAACCTGCAGAACCTATGAGTGTTATCTTATTTGGAAAAAGGGTCTTTGCAGGCTGGGCACGGTGGCTCACACCTGTAATCCTAGGACTCTGGGAGGCCTAGACGGGTGGATCATTTGAGTTCAGGAGTTCCAGGCCAGACTGAGCAAGAAGAGCAAGACCCCATCTCTACTAAAATAATAGAAAGCAATTAGCTGGACAACTAAAAAAAAAAAAAAAAAAAAAAATATATATATATATATATATATATATATATATATATATAATTAGCCAGGGCTTGGCTAGGTAATCCTAGCACTCTGGGAGGCTGAGGCGGGAGGATTGCTCAAGGTCAGGAGTTTGAAAGCAGCCTGAGCAAGAGCGAGACCCAGTCTCTACTAAAAATAGAAATAAATTAATTAGACAACTAAAAATATATAGAAAAAAATTAGCCGGGGATGGTGGCACATGCCTATAGTCCCAGCTACTCGAGAGGCTGAGGCAGAAGGATCACTTGAGCCCAGGAGTTTGAGGTTGCTGTGAGCTAGGCTGACGCCATGGCACTCTAGCCAGGGCAATAGAGTGAGATTGTCTCAAAAAAAAAAAAAAAAAAAATTAGCCAGGCGTGGTGGTTTGTGCCTGTAGTCCCAGCTACCTGGGAGGCTGAGACGAGAGGATCGCTTGAGCCCAGGAGTGTGAGGTTGCTGTGAGCTAGGCTGACACCACAGCACTCTAGCCTGGGCAACAGAGTGAGACTCTGTCGGGGTGAAAAAAAAAAGAGTCTTTGCAAATATAATTAAGTTAAGGGTCTCAAGATAAGATCATTCTGGATTATCTGGGTGGCCCCTAAATCTAACAACAAGCATCCTTATAAGAGATAGATGAGAAGACACAGACACAGGGAGAAGAGGAAGCCATGTAAAGATGGAGACAGAGACAGCAGTTATGCAGCCAAGGAACCTTGGAAACCACCAGAAACTGGAGGGAGTAAGGAAGGATTTTCCCCTAGAAGCTTCATCTCTGATGACACCTTGATTTTGGACTTCTGGCCTTCAGAACTGTGAAAGGATAAATTTCTGTTGTTTTAAGCCACCTGGTTTGTGGTCACTGGTACAGCAGCCACAGGAAACTAATATACCAACCATGACTTCTCACTCAGAACGTGTGTTTACAGGAGTCCACATCCTGCTCAGAACATGGTAGCATTAAGCTCTTGGTATTTCTTACACTTCTAATTTTTAAATTGTATACTATGACTTTTTTTAAACCATTCAAGCTATGAGAATATCTCATTTTATCCTTCTACAAAAGGCTTTGGCATTATTCAATACTGTTTTATAACTATAGAGATACATAATGAAATACAGCACAGAAATGCTATAGAAATCAAAATGGCACAGGCTTTGCAGGCAGACAGACCCAGGTCCAAGTACTTCCTGTACTACCTACCAGCTGAGTGACCTTTGGCAAGGCATTTAGCCTCAGTTGCTTCATGTGTGCAATCGGGTTAGCAGCACCTCCCTTACACGGTGGTTGTGAGCATTAGAGATAATAAGCCCATGGAAGAGGTGCAATAAATCACAGCTCTTGATATCCACTAGGCTTTATTATTTGGTGGGTATGGAACATAGAGAAGCCTCTTGACTTCCCAAGTCCATGATCTTCTTTATGTTTGAAATTGGTTCACCTCCAAGGCTCAGTGATGCCTCCCACCATTCTCCCTCTGGCTCACATTGTTCCAGCCATTCTGGCTTCCATGCTGGTCCTCAAAAATGTGCATGGACTTCACACTTGCTGTTCCCTCTGTCTAGAACACTCCTGGATATCTGCATGGCTTGCTTCTTTACTTCATTCAGGTCTCTGCTCAAAGGTACTATCTTATCCAAGAAGCCTTTCCTTCCACCCTAAACAGCACATCTCCCCATCCCTCTCTATGGCCTTGACTTGTTTCATTTTTATTTAAGGGCTTTATCACCACCTGACATATGTATTTGTGTATTGCATGTCTCCCCTCTATTAGAATGTGAGCTTCCAGAGAGCAGGAGCAGGGATTTTTATCTCTTTTGTGAACTGTGATATCCCTGGTGCCTAGAACAGTAGGTGTTCAAGAAATATTTCCTGATAAATGAATGAATGAATGAATGCACAGTCCAACTGAATGGGGAAGTAAACATTCAATTACAATGCAGTGCGATCACTGCTATGATGGGTCTGGACAGGGTGCTGTGGGAACCCCCAGTGTGACCAGGGGTGGAGCAGGGATAATAATTATTAATGAAGATTTGGAGCAAGTTACATCCCAACTGAATCCTGCATAATAAGGAGTTTCCAGGCCTAAAAAGTGTGGAAAGGGTATGCCAGGGACAAAAAACAGTGTAGCAAAGTCCCAGACACCAGAGACTTCAGAAATGTTAGATAGTTCAGTGTGACAGACAGGAAGAAAGGAAGGAAAGAAGGAAGGAAAGATGAGGAGAGGGATGGAAGGAAGGAGGAAGGGAGGGAAGGAGGAAGGGAAGAGAGGGGAGAAGGAGGGAATGGGGAAAAGAGGGAGGGGAGGGATGGAGGAGGAAAGAAGAGGAGAGAGGGGAGAGGGCAGGAGGAAGGAAGGAAAAAGGAATGAAGGAATGGAGAAAGAGGGAGAGAATAAAGGAAGAAAAGTGAAGGAGGGAAGCAGAAAAGAGGGAAGGAGAGAGGGAAGGAAGAGTGAGGAGGGAGGGAACAAAAAGAAGGGAAGGAGGGAGGGAAGGAGGAAGGGAGGTAGGCAGGCAGGCATGCAGTAAATCTATGCTCTCAAGGAACTTACAATTTAGTACTAGGGAATAACCATGTAAGCAATTAAAACTCAGTGATGAAATTGGTGGTAGAGCTATTTTCAGGGTGGAGGAGGGACACACAAGGAAGGGGGCCTCCCTCCATGGAGAGAGCAGGAGCCGTAGAGGGAAAGATAAGGCCACCAACGAGTATTGGAGGCCTGACTATGAGGTCTGCAGGCAAACAGACATTGGGGCAGGCCAATGGAAGGAGCGAGCAAGACTTGCAAAGACACAGACCCGGGAGAGACGTGGGGCTGAAGCACAGGTGCAGAGAGCAGAGGCAGCCTTTGGCGGCTCCTGGTCATAGAGGCCTTTAGGCCACAGAAAGGGGTCCTGACTGTATTCCAGCAACATTGGGAGCCAAGGGGGACTTTAAGTGGAGAGGGCTGAGGGGAATGTTACAGATTCAGGATTAGTTTCTACATCAATCATTTCTGTCTTCTCTGTGAAGAATCAGCTGAAAATAAGATCAAGCGTGGAGGCGGGAACACCAGTCAGAAAGCTGGTGTCAATACCCAGGTAATAAGAGCTGTTATGGTGGCTACTCAAAGCGCATCACCTGGGAGCTTATTGAACAAGCAGCATCATGGCCTCACCGCACACCTGCTGAGTCAGAATCTGCATTGTAACAAGATCCCCAGTGGACTGGTGTCCATGTTAAAGTTTGAGAAGCATTGGCCAAGGCAAAATGATGATGAAGAGGAGGATATAGACATGGGAGAGTTGCTAAGATGGAATTGACAGGAATTTAGCCTCAGATATATTGAGCCTTTTAAAATTACCTTATTTCTCCATCTGCTGACTTTTCCATATATATATATATATATTTTTTTTTTTTTTGTTAAGTAGAGGTCCAACTGACCTCACACTCTCCTGGACTGGGTTCCCACAGCAGCTGGGAAGCTGGCCTTCTCTTTGGGTCTGGAGCTATCTGTAGACAGAAAGTTGGTTTCCTTTCAGCAACCCCAGCAGATGGCCCCTCACACAGGTCAAAATCAATAAAATGTAAAAGAAAACAATGTAGGATGATTCCACATGTTTTGTTTTGTTTTGTTTTGTTTTGTTTTGTTTTTGCCAAAGCAGATTGAGACTCCAGTTGTTCCAATAATTTCTTTAAGTCTCCTAAAAGACAATGGTTGACTTTCACTTAAAAGCGCTGGAGGGGAAGGAGGAATTGAATTACTTTGAGAAGTTTTGAAAAGTGAACCGTGAGCTCTTTATTCTAGTTGCAAAGGACAGAGGCATCCTTGCTTTCATTGTGGATACATAGCTTAAAATCAGGAGTGCATAGGTTTCTCTAACTGCTCTTTGAAATATGGGAAAAAGTGGGTGAGTTGACGTAGAGCATCATTAAATACCAGAGGATCCAGAGAAGAATCCCTCTCCATGAACCACAATTCCCATATGCCATTTTCAGAAGGAAACTGACTTCATCCTTGAATCAATGTTTATTCCTCTTGGAGTGGAATGACAGTTACTGCAGCTGCTGACCTCTTGTTTCTTTGCACTTCAAAATCTCCAAGGAAAGCTGTCACCTAATGAAAAAGATCACTTGCCATTAGGTCAGTGGTCCTCAACCTTTTTGGCACCAGGGACCTGTTTCATGGAAGGCAATTTTTCCATAGACTGGGGGTGGAGGTGGAGGGAAATCAGTCCATGGCCCAGGGGACCACAGCAGCCATAGTGAAAATACATGTGACTTCTTACTGAGTAATTTCAAGTTAGGGAGAAAAGGTCAGCCACTTATTTAACAGATATTTGGTGCATGTCTACCAAGTTCAAGGCATTGTACTAACAGGGTTCTTAGTTGCAATCAACAGAAACCAACCCTAGTTAATCTAAAAAGAAAAGAAATCCACTGGCAGGAAGTTAAGTTTGCAAACAGAATTGACGGGAAGGCTGGTGAACCAGGCTTGGAAAACAATCTGAGACTGAGGGAAGCTTAAGGGTCTAAGTCCCAACCAAGCTCACACCACAGGAACAGACTAGTCAGGTGCCCCTACCATTCCCACTGGACACCAAATGCTGATGCTGGCACCACAAGCACTGATCATGGATACCATGCTGATAATCACTGCCAATGACCACTGGATAATGCAGCTGCTACAATCAGAACAAACTTGGAATTGTCCCTTGGTCTTTGCAACACTGGCTCCATATTCAAAGTCTTGGACAGGAGTCCTAGGGTAGCTGAGCCTAGTTCACATGCCTTTGCCCAGGTTGCCAGAGGTCAGGGAAAATGAGTGTCTGGCCTTTTTAGTTTTCGCAGTGGATGACAGGCCCTGCCTCCCATGATGACTCACACAATGGAGGTTCCCCAACACACTCTCTCTAAGTGATCCCACCCTGCCCTGTGGCTTTAAATACTAGGACATACTGATGGCTCCCAAATTTCTATCTCCAGCTAAACATTTCTACTGAGCTCCATACTTCTATGTCTACACACCTAACATGACATCCCCCATCTGGATGTCCAATCAACAACTCAAAGTTCTCATGGCTGACAACGAATTTTGAATTTCTCCATCTCCTCCCCTACAATTCTACATCTCTCTCAGACTTCCTGCCTCAGTGAACAGCACCACCAATCACTCAAGCCCAAATGCTAGGGATTGCCCTCCATTTCTCTCTTTCCCCCATCCTCCTCATCCAATCCATAAGGATGTCCTATGGTTTCTACCTCCAAAATATATCTTTTAATTTTTATTTTTTAGAGACAGTGTCTTGCTCTTTCACCCAGGCTGGAGTGCAGTGGAACAACCATAGCTCCCTGTAACCTATATCTCCTGGGCCCAAGAGATCCTCCTGCCTCAGCCTCCCAAGTAGCTGGGACTACAGGTGTGTGCCATGATACCTGGCTAATTTTTTTAAAAAAATTTTGTAGAGATGGGATCTATGTTATCCAGGCTGATCTCAAACTCCTGGCCTTAAGCTATCAATCCTTCCACTTCAGCCTTTCAAAGCACTGGGATTATAGACATGAGCCACCATGCCCAGCCTACCTCCAAAATATATCTAGAATCTGCCCTCTTCTCACCACCTCCAACACTACCACTGCAGTCCAAGCCATCATCATCTTTTTGCTTACAACAGCCACATGTGCTATTCAGAGAACCAGCAGGAAACAGCACACTCCAAAGAGATTAACCAAAGAGTTTAATGATGTGAAGTGTGGACAGGGTTAACAAAACAACTAAAAGATGGTGAAACACCAGGAACAAGCAAAACAGGACCTATAGCTGCAGCAACATAGCACAGACAGGACCCGGTTGAGGAAGGCCTCTCTTCTCCCACTTCTCATCTCCTGCCTGTTCCTCCATTGGATAAATTTAACCAGAAACCAGCCACCAAAGGAGCGCTGGAGATGCTGTCTACAAAGGTCAGCCTTGAGGGTTAGAGAAGGCCAGAGACTATAATAGGAGAAGAGGTAAAGAGGTTAAGGGGAATAACCAACACACCTTCTGATGGGCCACTTTGCTTTCATTCTTCCCCATCCTTCAATACCAAATCTATTCTCCACAGAGCAGTCAGAGTAATCCTGTTTTGTTTTTTGTTTTTTTTTTTTTTTTGAGACAGAGTCTCACTTTGTTGCCCAGGCTAGAGTGAGTGCCGTGGTGTCAGCCTAGCTCACAGCAACCTCAAACTCCTGGGCTCAAGCAATCCTTCTGCCTCAGCCTCCCGAGTAGCTGGGACCACAGGCATGCACCACCATGCACGGCTAAGTTTTTCTATATATATTAGTTGGCCAATTAATTTCTTTCTATTTTTAGTAGAGATGGGATCTCACTCTTGCTCAGGCTGGTTTCAAACTCCTGACCTCGAGCAATCCGCCTGCCTCGGCCTGCCAGAGTGCTAGGATTACAGGCGTGAGTCACCACAACCAGCCCAGAGTAATCCTTTTTAATGCAAATCAAGTCATGCCATGTGCTTGTTTAAACCCCTCTGGTGGCTTCTCATCACAATCAAAATCAAAGCTTCTCCCCATAGCCTGTGTGGCCCTATATGACCTCTCTTTACTCCTTTGATATCATCTCCCACTGTGTTTATGTTGCTCACTAAGTTCCAGGCACATGCCAACCTCATTCCTATTGCAGTCTGCATTTGATTTCCATCTGTCTGGAATATTCTTTCCTCAGCTCACTAATTACCCTATCTAAATTAGCAACTTGTTATCATATGACCTTATTTTATTTTCTTCATCTTGGAAAAGGAGTTTGAGACCACCACTCAATATCTGAGTTCTAGGCCAGGCGTGGTGGCTCACGCCTGTAATCCTAGCACTCTGGGAGGCCCAGGCGGGTGGATTGCTCAAGGTCAGGAATTCAAAACCAGCCGGAGCAAGAGCGAGACCCTGTCTCTACTATAAATAGAAAGAAATTAATTGACCAACTAATATATAGAAAAAAAAATTAGCCAGGCATGGTGGTGCATGCCTGTAGTCCCAGCTACTCGGGAGGCTGAGGCAGTAGGATTGCTTAAGCCCAGGAGTTTGAGGTTGCTGTGAGCTAGGCTGACGCCCTGGCACTCACTCTAGCCTGGGCAACAAAGCAAGACTCTGTCTCAAAAAAAAAAAAAAAAAATCTGAGTTCTATTCGAGATATCTACTTAATCATCCAAATAGTGATGTCAATTAAGCAGTTGGAGGTCTTTTAGTTGTTGTTTCAGATTTGGGGGCTTCACCTTTTTAAATTTTTTAATTGGTTTTTAATTTATACACAATAGAAATTCATAAATCTCAATTGTTCAGTTCAATGAGTTTAGACAATTATATACCCCTGTGTAACCACCACCCAAATCAAACCATAATACATTTCCATCACTCCAGAAAAGTTTTTCATGCCCCTTTGCAGGCAATCACTCCCTTCTCCCATCCAGTGATATGATTTTTATCATATCATTTTTTTTTCTTTTTTTGAGACAGAATCTCACTCTGTTGCCCAGGCTAGAGTGCCGTGGTGTCAGCCTAGCTCACAGCAACCTCAAACTCCTAGACTCAAGCAATCCTTCTGCCTCAGCCTCCCAAGTAGCTGGGACTACAGGCATATGCTACCATGCCCGGCTAATTTTTTCTATATATTTTCAGCTGTCCAATTAATTTCTTTCTATTTATAGTAAAGACGGGGTCTTGCTCTTGCTCAGGCTGGTCTCGAACTCCTGACCTTAAGCGATCCTCCTGCCTCGGCCTCCCAGAGAGCTAGGATTACAGGCGTGAGCCTGGCCTATCATATCAGTTTTGTCTCTTCTTTAACTTCATATAAATAGAATCATACATTATACACTTTTACCTCTGCCTTCTTTTGTTCAACATAATGTTTTTGAGATTCATCCATGCTGTTGCATGTATCAATAGTTGGTTTCTTTTACCGGTGAGTAATATTTTATTGCATTAATTTATCACAATTTGTTCTTTCTCCAGTTGATGTATGCACATTTTGTTCCCCTACCCCTAGTTTTTGACTATAGAATAAGACTGCTATGAGGACTTTTATATGAGTCTTTTCATGAACATATGCTTACATTTATCTTGGATAAATACCTAGCAGTGGAATTATTACATCATAAGGTAGATAAATGTTTAATCTTTTAAGGCTTTGCTAAATAGTTTTCCAAAGTGGTTTGTCATTTTATATTCCCATCAGCAATATGTGAGGTTTTCCATTGTGCTGCATCCTTGCTAATATTTTATGCTGTCAGTCTTTTTGATTTTAGACATTCTAGAGGGTGTAAAATGGTATTTCACTGAAGTTTTAGTTTGCATTTTCCCGATAATTAATGTTGAGACCCTTATGTGTTTATTTGCCCTTTATAGATCTTCTTTTGTGCAGTATCTATTCAAGTCTTTGGTCTTTTGTTGGTTATGCATACTGTGAATATTTTTTCCTAATGACATGATTGTTCATTTTCTTAATGGTGTCATCGATAAGAAGAAATGTTTAATTTTAATTAAGCTTTATTTATCACTTTTTTCTTTTATGGGCGGTGCTTTTTTTTTTTTTTTTTTTTTTTTTTTTTTTTTTGAGACAGAGTCTTGCTTTGTTGTCCAGGCTAGAGTGAGTGCCGTGGCGTCAGTCTAGCTCACAGCAACCTCAAACTCCTGGGCTCAAGCGATCCTACTGCCTCAGCCTCCCCAGTAGCTGGGACTACAGGCATGTGCCACCATGCCCGGCTAATTTTATATATATATATATCAGTTGGCCAATGAATTTCTTTCTAATTATAGTAGAGATGGGGTCTCGCTCTTGCTCAGGCTGGTTTTGAACTCCTGACCTTGAGCAATCCGCCCGCCTCGGCCTCCCAGAGAGCTAGGATTACAGGCTTGAGCCACCGCGCCCGGCCTATGGGCGGTGCTTTATGTGTCTTATCTGAGAAACCATTGCCTTGCCCTACACCCAGGTCATGAAGATATTCACTTACATATTCTTTCAGAAGCTTTAGAGTTTTAGCTTTTGCATTTAGGTATATGATGCATCTGAAATTAATTTTTAATTAAGTAGTGAGGTAGAAAGTCAAGGTTTCTTTTCTTCCATAAGGATATCTAGCTGTTCCTAGCTCCACTTGTTGAAAAGATTATCCTTTCTCCCATTAAATTGCCTTTGTACCTTTGTTGAAAATTAATTGGCAATACATATATGAGGTTATCTCTGGACTCTCTATCCTGTTCCATTAACCTATTTGTCTATTTATGTCAGTACCACAAAGTAGCTTTAAAGTAAGTGTTTAATTCAGGTAGTGTGAGCCATCCAAAGTTTTTCTTTTTTAAGTTTGTTTTGTCTAGGTCTTTTGCATTTCATATAAATTTTAGAATCAGCTTGTCAATTTCTACAAAAGAAATTTACTAGGACTACATTAAATCCATAGATCAATCTGGAAAATTTGACATCCTAACAATATTAACTCTTCCAATTCATCAACATGATGTATCTATCCATTGATTTGGGTCTTCTTTAATTTCTTTTAGCAATGTGTTTTATTTTTCAGGATAGAGATCTTGAACATCTTTCATTAAAATTTTTCTGAGTGTTTGAAGTTTTTTGATACTATCATAAATAATAATGTGTTTCAAATTTTCTCCCAATTGTTTATTACCAATATGCAATTAGTCTTGTATATTGACCTTGTATAACCTTGCTTAATTTGCTTGTTAGCTCAAATAGTCTTTTTGTAGATTCCTTAGATTTTTTTCTGTACACAATTATGATGTCTGAAGAAAAAGTTTTACTTCTTTTTTTTCCAATATGTATGCCTTTTATTTCTTTTTAAAAAATTAAAACAACAATTTTATTATATTATAGTTCTGAAGGTCAGAAGTTTCACTGAGCTAAAATCAACGTGTGAGGAGAGCTGTGGCCTTCTAGAGATTCTAGGGGAGAATCTGTTTCCTTGACTTTTCCAGCTTCTACAGACTGCCCACATTCCTTGGCTTGTTGTTGCACCACTCAGACCTCTGCTTCCCTTGTCACATCTTTCTCTGACTCTGTCTTTTTCTTGCCTTATTGCACTGGCTAGGACTGCCAGTATGATGCTGAATAAAAGTGATAAGAATGGACATCCTTGCCCTGTTATCAATCTTAGGGGGAAAGTGCTCAATATTTCACCATTAAGTATGATAATACATAAGTCTCAAAAAGAATATTCTGGGGACAGGTGTAATGGTTCATGCCTGTAATCTTAGCACTTTGGGAGGCCAAGGTGGGAAGATTTGCTTGAGGCCAGGAGTTCGAGACCAGCCTGAGCACCAGAGTGAGACCCCCATCTCTACAAAAATTAAAAAATTAGCCGGGCATGGTGGTGAGCAGCTGTAGTCCCAGCTACTCAGGAGGCAGAAGTAGGAGGATCGCTTGAGCTCAGGAGTTTGAGGTTGCAGCGAGCTATGATGATGCCACTGCACTCTAGACTGAGCAACAGAGCAAGACTCTGTCTTTAAAAATAAAAAAAAAGAATATTCTGGTTACTATGTGAAAAAATGGCACATTGGACAAATAAAGGCTAAAAATAGAAATCTGTGATTCATAATTATATAGATGGTATTTAAAGTACGAGCCCTGATGAGCAACAATATTTGGAGGGTGGGTAATAATTTATAATAAGAATATAAACTGATAGCAGACTGGAAAAATGAAAAAGATGCTACAAGGAGACCAGAAATAATAATAGATACTATTTATTGAGTACTTGTTATTTACCATGAACTATTCTAAACACTTTGCATGTATTGTTTTATTTACTCTTTGCATGAGTAGAGGAAGAGGGGGATTCAGTAAAAGACATTGCAGCAGAAGCTTCAGGGTGTGGGATGTCACAGAAACCAAGAATAGAGATTGTCTTAAGAATGAGAGAAAGACTGACTTGGATATTGCTAGGAGCTAAATAATGTAAGGACAGAAGAATGTTCCTTGGACTTGCCAACATAAAATCAAGAGCAGTTTCAGCAAAGTGGAGAGTCTGGAAGAGATTGGAGTAGGTCAAGGAGTGGATGGGAGGAGAGGAGGAAGAAACAATGTAAGCAGATTTTGGAGCAGTTGAGCTGGGAAAGCAGTAGGAGCAAACCATCAAGTGGGGAGGGCTTTGGGGTCAACTAAGGAATATTCATGTCCCCAGTGTTCCTGCCACAGTCCTCATAGTTCTCCCAAACTTGCCTTTGCCCACACTGTTCTTTCCACGTGCCAAGTTCTGTCTCCATCCTTTTCCACCTGACAAGTTCTTATCCTTTAAAACCCATCCCAAATATCCCCTCCTCTGTGCAGAGTTCACTAACAACCAAGGTAAAGTGAGCCATTTACTATACCATGTCCCTAGGTATGTTGTACATACTTATAGTAGCAAACTCAGCACACTGATTATAATGTCATTGTTTTTGTTTGTTGTCTGTCTCCCCTCCTGGGCTACAACCAGAGCCCAGGGCAGGTCTTTTTCTCATTTTCCTCATTCCCTTGTTAAAAATACTTCATTAGAAATGGGTAACTGGCAACGCAGGTGTGGTCAGGTTGTGAAACTTCACCAAGCTCTACACTTACACTGAATAAAAAGTTTTTTTAAAAAAAAAAGTACAAAAAATAAGAAAATAGGACGGGCGCAGTGGCTCACGCCTGTAATCCTAGCACTCTGGGAGGCCGAGGCGGGCGGATTGCTCAAGGTCAGGAGTTCAAAACCAGCCTGAGCGAGACCCCGTCTCTACCATAAAAATAGAAAGGAATTAATTGGCCAACTAATATATATAATATAAAAATCAGCCGGGCATGGTGGCTCGTGCCTGTAGTCCCAGCTACTCGGGAGGCTGAGGCAGGAGGATCGCTTGAGCCCAGGAGTTTGAGGTTGCTGTGAGCTAGGCTGACACCACGGCACTCACTCTAGTCTGGGCAAGAAAGCGAGACTCTGTCTCAAAAAAAATAAATAAATAAATAAGAAAATAAAACATTGTGTCCCCATCCCAATGTCTTCAGGTTAAAATCCAATCACTGAGCACTTACTATGATTCCAGAACTGTGCTAGATTCTTAAATGATCCAAGCAAACACCTTTGGACTCCCTATCCCTCTATAGCTCTTGATCGATGCTGGCTGGAGTCTGGAGTGATCCTAAACACATCCTTCTCCAAGACCACGGGTTCCAGAATGGTCAAATCTTTGCTTGGCTCTGTAGGATACTTTATAAGGAGCTCAAAATGCTGGATAAACAAAGAGGAAGAATTTACAAATCTTTTGGATTTCATATTATCCTTCTGTTAACATACTTTGAGAAAACAGCAAAGTCTTTTGCAGTAATATCTGCATATTTCACATTCTGCTTATGAGTTATTGTCTATACATTCCTGTTGTGCCATATATCATTAACCAACAATCAGCAAAGTTCTGAGAAACTGATCTCTGGATCAATGTGATGGAATGTTCTACCTATTTTTTTAAGGTTCAAAACAAATTTTTCATATGTTTATCCAAAAATAAAACTGCAAACATCTTATTTCTTGGTTTATAGCATTGGAGTGTATTACTTACACTTAATCTGTGTTTAGCAATCCGAAATAGGGCTTTAGGAGTATTTGGATTCCTGGACCCATTTCCCATTTCTAGACTTTAATTGAGTGAGATGAACACACTCCAAGAGTAGCAATCTGTAAACAGGGAAAATCAACCCATATTAAGCAATTAGAATCAGAATATGGCTTATGTAACATTTCCGTTTTGAAGTTTAGCCATGGCTAAACGTCTGACGTCAGCTAAATTGCTCAACTTTCCGGATACTTAGGCTCGCCATGTTATAAAATGGAACTAATACTATAAGATTAGCTATATGTTAATACGAAAAATTGTAGAACTTTTCGCTAGGAGAAAGTATGATTACTCGTATGAATCACTTTATCTGCAGAAAAGATAATAATTCTGTCTTCTGATTACAAAACCTCCTTAGGTGTTCTCATGTAGAAATCTTTAAGAAGACATAGAGAATTGTACACTTAAAACAGGAGACTTTTATGGTATGTGAATATACCTTAATAAGGCTCGTTTTGAAAAAAGACATAGGTCCACTTGAGCACAATGTTCCCAAACTAACAGTGAGAGAAATTTCTCTCAGGCTCCTATGCCAGGAAAAGCTGCACTTATCCTGAGCAAAACTATATTTTAACTCACAGACGATATGAACTTTGTCTTGCTTCCTTCTTTCCTTTGTCCACCAGGAAACCCAGAACCAGGTTTGTGATCCACTTATGGCATCCTAGCACACTATTTTAATTTTACCTTCAGTTCGTTTTATTTTCCTACGTATATTTTCCCTTGGTCATGAATTTTAGCTATTGATTTTTTTTATCCTATTATATGATATATAGGTTGATGTAACTTACCTCACGTCTTCTTTGGAAGGAGGTAGCATGCAACTGATCAAACCACTACCTTAGTTACTTATTAACAGCGGAAGGCAGTACGAACATAACAAATATTACTCTGTGTTGGACACATCCATTCCTGTTAACCATTTTAGAGAGAGTGAAAAGGGAATGGCCTCAGGCTCCACTTGACTTACTAGGTTACTTGGCCATAACAATCTCCAAGAATAGGCTTGCATGTAACTACTGTGTTCAAATATCGAGTTAAATATCTTTGAAATTTTTAAGGCCAATGCTAATTTATTATGCTTTCAGACATTTCTCATTTTAAACAGATACCTGGTACCCATCTGCCCAATGAGAAGGAGCTCCTCTGGAACAGAAGGCCAAGGAATAGGAAACTGTAGGCAATTTTTCCATTTTCTCAGTGCACTTGGTATAAGACTCCCACTCCTCACCGTGGGGCTTGAAGGCCCAAAAGGAAGCTGGCCCTAATTCATCTCTCCAACCTCATTTTGTTCCATTCTCCGTCTTGTTCCATAGGCCATATTGGCCTCTTTTCTGGAAATGTCTGGCTTTTCCACATCTTAGATTTTTTTGGTCCCACTGCTTGGGATGTTCTTTCTCCAGCTCTGGGCTCGGCTGGTTCCTTCTGCTCTATGAGGCCTCAACTGACATAGCACTTCCTCACAGAGAGGGCTTCTATGATCACCCTTTGTTCATATTTGTTTCTTTTATCATAACCTGCAATAAGGTTATTCATTTGTCTACTTGTTTTTGGTCTGTATCCTTCACCAGACTGAAACCTTCTCAGAGAAAGGCTATCCTAGGCATATGGAGAATGTCAAATCTCCATAGTAATACCCCTCAGTGACTGTTACCATCCCATTCCGTTTATTTCCACTATAGCTCTGATCACAACCTAAAAGGCTCTTTCTTTGAGTTTTTGGTTATGATCTGACTCTCCCTACTAGATTGTGAGCTCCGTGAGGACATGGACCAGGTCCATGCGGTCCACTTCCATATCCCCAGTCCCCAGCCCCGGCACTGACACCGGATGAATGACAGAGCCTTTGCTTTCACGTTTAGGACAAGACACCATGGTCCCCCTTCCTGAATAAACACCATTTGCTTTTGCTTTCAACTGTTTAGTCTAGAATTATGATGGTAATTCCAAAGAATTACTGCTGATTCCACATAAGAATAAAGGAGAAACAGTCTTTCTTATTCCTGTTGTGCACCTAAATCATGGAGGATTTCAGCACAACTTTTGAATGGTATCATAGGAATGCAGAAGTGCATAAGCAAATGTTTAGGAGCCTGGAAAACTATTTGTGTTACTTAGCAGCTGCAATGTTGAGATACATATTTTATGCCTTGTGTGTGCTGTGAAAATACAAATGATCTCTTATTTTTGAGCATTCTCCCAACTCTTAACTTAAAAAACCTTTTTCATATTATAAAAGTTGCAGTGAAACCAAACCACATAACATAGGCTACATTGACTAGCTTAGAAATTCCAGTGGTTAACAGGAATGAATAGGGTTAATCGCTACAAGTTGGAGCAAAGTAGGAGGGTCCAAAATTTTGAAGGAGTATTGTCAGAGATGGAGCAGCTGCTGAGAGTTGTGTCTGAGTGGACCTGGCTGGGGACATTGGGAAATCGATGTGTGCAAGTGGAGAGGGAGGGAAGGAGGGGAACCAAGTCGAGTCTCCAGTTTGCACCTCACTACCACTAACATGATTCTTGTCTTCCTCCCCTGCAGCCAGCTTCTTGCCTTGGTAACTTGTCTTATGCAGTTAACAGATATTTTTTATTTTATGGATATAATATCGTGCCATACTAAAACAATAAGCCCCTAAACTTAGATGTCTAGGGAGTGCAACCACTACACATGAATGAGGTAATTTTGTTTATAATCTGCCTAGCAATTGCTGAGATGGTGAGGTTTATACAAAAAATCTAGCCTTGCTTGTGTCCTTTACCAGTAGAACATCTGCTTGAAAGTTCAATCTTCAGAGTTCCAAGAGGATTCAGGAAGTGGGCTTGCACTCTAAACACATGTTCAGTTGTTTTCAGCTAAAAGTAACCAACATCTCTTTCTTATTTTCTATAATAAGATAATATATCGATGCAGAACTCCTTTGGCACTGCTTATAGGCAGTTGTATAACTTGATATATTCTCAGACACTTAGCCTCTTGAATATTACTTTCTCAAATTCCAACTAAGCCTGTGGTGATTTTGTATAAAATTCTGTTAAAACACCTTACATGAGGAATATTCAGATTATAGTTTTTCAATTATGCATTTGATCGAGGTCTATTTGCTAAAGAGAAAGAGAATGGAATTTTGGAAACACTAAACACTTAGGTCCAAATAAAACAAGCCCTACCCACTATTCCCTCTAACCATTTACCTGGGAATATGTACATCACAGCTACAGATCTTATCTGTGCTCCTGAGAATATCACCCTGCTTTCCATAGATTAAATGGGTCTCCTCCCCTTTCTGTCTTGTTTGAGGAAAGAAGAGACAGGAGTGGCATGATCATTATTTTGTTGTCATCTATGGAAGCATTCTTTTTTTTTTTTTTTTTTTTTTTTTTTGAGACAGAGTCTCACTTTGTTGCCCAGGCTAGAGTGAGTGCCGTGGCATCAGCCTAGCTCACAGCAACCTCAAACTCCTGGGCTCAAGCGATCCTCCTGCCTCAGCCTCCCGGGTAGCTGGGACTACAGGCATGCGCCACTATGCCCGGCTAATTTTTTTTTTTTATATATATATCAGTTGGCCAATTAATTTCTTTCTGTTTATAGTAGAGACGGGGTCTCGCTCTTGCTCAGGCTGGTTTTGAACTCCTGACCTCGAGCAATCCGCCCGCCTCGGCCTCCCAAGAGCTAGGATTACAGGCGTGAGCCACAGCGCCCGGCCTGGAAGCATTCTTTTTATTAATAAGCATCACCTTAGGAATCAGAAAGAATATAATTTGGCCTTGCAGAAATGTGTCAAGATTTGTTCATTCATTCTTTCAACAAATATTTATTGAGCTCCTATATGTGGCAGGCACTGTGTTAGATGCTGAAGATACAGCAGTGAACAAAATAGATAAGGTCTTTATTCTGCAGGAAATTACATTCTAATAAGACTCCTAACTGAGAAAGGTCTTCATGGATATGAAGTGAATAAATCTATGATATAGTTTTTTAAATTTTATTTTTACTCATTTTCACAGATCATTCATAAGAAACTATGATATAGTTCAATGTACAATGCTTCTTGTACAGCCTGCAGAACCATGAGCTAAATAAATCTGTTTTCTTTATAAATTACCCAGCCTCAGGTACTTCCTTTATAGTGATGCAAAATGGACTAATATAATCTGGTTAAATATTTGTTTGCCTAACCAGCCTAGTTCAGACTCTTATCCTTTCAGGACTATGAAAGTACCCTTCTAACTATGTTTCTACCTTCTCCAGGTAAACCTTTACAACACATCCAGAGTTAGATTTCTTTTTTTATAATTGGATAATTTAAAATATGTATTAGTAGAATATATTTATATAATAAAAACTAATTAAGGATCAAAAGTCATATAATAAAAAATCACAGTCCCCCTACCCACCCTTTACAACACCCTAGTTCTGCTCCACAGAAGCAGACACTTAAATATTTCTAGCTGTTTCTTCTAGTTATTATGACCATATTCCTTTACAGTATGATTTTATTGTTATTTATAGACTCATCAGTTTCAGACATCATCTATTATTGACTTCTTATGGTAGAAGAGCACTAGATCTAGCAATCCCACCCTATACAGTTGTATTGTATTTTAATTATATGAAGGAACTTCAAAAGGTTCATGGAAAGTATGTATTATGAATAAACTACAAATGGATTTCAAAAAATTTTTATACTAAAATAAGGTTATACTAATTTGTTATAACATGTCTGAACAGGATCTAGTTTGAGGCACTAAGAAGGATAAGATATCAGTTTGAAAAGAGCCCCTATCAGAGCAATGTGAATTCTGCTAAAATTGAAGCAAGAACAAACATCAAGTTTATGGTAAAGCTTGGGTAGAAGAATGGTGAAATCACTGCTGCTCTACAAAAAGTTTATGGGGACAAAGTTTTTGCCCCAAGGCAATCAGCAGTTTACAAATGAATAAATCATTTTAAGAAGGGATGAGACAATGTTGAAGATGAAGCCCAGAGCAGGAGACCATCCACATTAATTAGTGAGGAAAAAGATTACCTTGTCATACTCTAATCGAAGAGGACTGACAATTAACAGCAGAAACAATAGCCAACACCTCGGACATCTCAACTGGTTCAGCGTACACAACTCTGACGGAAAATTTAAGTTGAGCAAACTTTCCACTCAATGGGTGCCAAAACTGTTGCACTCATGTCAGCTACAGACAAGAGCAAAGCTTTCAATGGAAATTTTAAACAATGGAATCAAGATCCTTTCTTCAGAGAATTGGAACAAGCGATGAAACGTGGCTTTACCGGTGAGATCGTGAAGGGAAATCACAATCAAAGTAATGGCTGCCAAGAGGCGGAAGTGGTCCAGTTGCGGCAAAAGTGGACCAGTCAAGAGCAAAGGTCACAGCAGCAGTTGTTTGGGGTGCTCAAGGCATTTTGCTTGCTGACTTTCTGGAGAGCCACAAAAAATGGTAACATCTGCTTATTATGAAAGTGTTTTGAGAAAGTTAGCCAAAGATTTTTTAGCAGAAAAATGCCCAGGAAAGATTCACTAGAGAGTCCTTTGCCACTCCAACAATGCTCCTGCTCATTCCTCTCATCAAACAAGGGCAATTTTGCAAGAATTTCGATGGGAAATCATCAGGCTTCCACCTTACAGTCCTAATTTGGCTTCTTCTGACTTCTTTTGGTTTCCTAATCTTAAAAAGTCTTTAAAGGGCAGCGATTTTTCTTTGGTTAACAATGTAAAAAGACTGCATTGATATGGTTAAATTCTCAGGACCCTCAGTTCTTTAGGGATAAAGTGTACACTTTGATAAGTTTTGACATAATTGTAAACCAATGAAATCATCATCACAATCAGGATAATGGGCATATCTCACCCGCGTATTTTCCTTGTGCACTTTTATATCTGTCCCTGTTTCTTTAGTCAACTTTTGATTTATATTCCTTTACAGTAGATTGGTTTGCATTTTCTAGAATTTTATGATTGGGATCATAAAGTGTTTACTTGTTTTCTGGTTTCCTTCATGGTATGTAAGAGATTCATAAACAATGCTTTATGAGTAGTTCATTCTTATTTCTGAACAGCATTGTCTTGTATGGATATATAACTCTTTGTTTATCCATTTATCTGTTTATGGGCATTAGGTTAATTTCCAGTGTTTCTCTATTGCAAATAAAGTTACTACAAATAAAAACAAAACAAGAAAAAAAAAAGAATTGCTCTTATCCTCATCATAACTTTTGATGCCTCTTTGGGGTCAGTCTTCACTTTCTTCCATGTATTGTAGTTATTGATGCACATATACTCTACTCTAAATTCTGATACAGTGATGTAAAATTTCATTTTTGGCTCCAATAACACCTAGCACAGTGAATGGCATATAGTAGGTACTGTATTGATGTCTGTGAAATAAATACATCTTCAATTTTTGTAAGTGTGGAAGAATATCATCACATTTTAATTGCTTTATTGAGATATATTAATAATTCACATACCAGATAATTCACCCATTTAAAAAATGTACAGTTCAATGGGTTTTAGTATAGTTATAGAGTTATGTAACTGTCACCACAATCAATTTTTTTTTTTTTTTTTTTGAGACAGAGTCTCACTCTGTTGCCCAGGCTAGAGTGCCATGGAGTCAGCCTAGTTCACAGCAACCTCAAACTCCTGGACTCAAGCAATCCTTCTGCTTCAGCCTCCCGAGTAGCTGGGACTACAGGCATGTGCCACCATGCCCAGCTAATTTTTTCTATATATATTAGTTGGCCAATTAATTTCTTTCTATTTATAGTAGAGACAGGGTCTCGCTCTTGCTCAGGCTGGTTTCGAACTCCTGACCTTGAGCGATCTGCCCGACTTGGCCTCCCAAAATGCTAGGATTATAGGCGTGAGCCATCATGCCCAGCTACCACAATCAATTTTGAACACTTTCATCACTCCAAAATAAAACCTGTAAGCCATTAGTAGACACTCCTTATTTCCTACGAACCCCCTAGCCCTAGATAACCCCTAATCTACTTTCTGTCTCTACATATTAGCCTATTCTGGACACTTCATATAAATAAAACCATAAATACGTGGGTTTTTTTGCAACTGGATTCTTTCACTAATGTTTTCAAGGTTCATCCATGTTGTAGCATGTGTCAGTACTTCATTCCTTTTTATTGTCAAATAACATCCTCATTGTATAAATATGCCACATTTTATTTATCCATTCCTTTTGATTGTTTCCAATTTTTAGCCATTATGAATAATGTTGCTATGAACATTACTTTTTTGGACATATGTTTTCATTTCTTTTGGGTATATACATATAGGTAGAATTGTTGGGAGAATTGTTTAACTTTGTGAGGAACTGCCAAACTGTTTTCCAAAGAGGCCACACCGTTTTACAATTCTGCCAATAATGTGCAGATTCCAATTTCTCTACATCCTCATCAACATTTGTTATTATCTGTCTTTTGTATTATAGCCATCCTAGTAGGTGTGAAGTAATTATCTTGTTATGATTTTGATTTGCATTTTCCTAGTGGCTAATAGTGTTGAGCATCTTTTCATATGCTTATCGGCTATTTGTATATCTTTTTGGAGAAATGTCTATTCCTTTACCAATTTATAAATATTTTTAATTATGGTAAAATGCACATAAAAGTTACCATAGTAACCATTTTAAGTGTATAATTCAGTGACATTAAGTATATTCACATCCTTGCACAACCATTATCACCTTCCATCTCCAGGACTCTTTACATCTTGTAAAACTGAAACAATATACCCACTAAACAGTAACTCTTCATTCTCCCTTCCTCTCAGTCCCTGGAAACTATCATTCTACTTTTTATCCCTCTGAATTTGGCTACTCTAGGTACTCAATATAAGTGGAATCATGCAATATTTGTCCTTTTATGACTGGCTTACTGAACATAGCATAATGTCCTCAAAGTTCATCATGTTGTAGTATGTGTTGGAAATTTTTTCCTTCTTAAGGCTGAATAGTATTCCATTGTAAATATATACCACATTTTGTTTAGCCATTCGTATTCATCTATCTATGACACTTGGGTTGCTTTGACCTTTTGCCTATTGTAAATAATGCTGCTACAAACATGGGTGCACAAATATCTCTATGAGACCCTGCTTTCAATTCTTTTGGGCATACAGTATTCTTAGAAGTGGAGCTGCTGGCTAATGTATAGTAATCCTATTTTTAATTCTTTGAGGAGCTACCATACTGTTTTCCATAGTGGCTGAACCATTTTACATTTCCACCAACAGTGGACAAGTCTTCCAATTTCTCTACATTCTCACTAATACTTGTTATTTTCAAAATTTTTAATAGTAGACATCCTACTGGGTATGAGATGGCATCTCATTGTGGTATTAGTCTGTATTTCCCTAATGATGAGTGATGTTGAGCATCTTTTCATGTGCTTTGTTGACTATTCATATGCCTTCTTTGGAGAAATGTCTGAGTCCTTTGCCCATTTTTATTTATTTATTTATTTATTTTGAGACAGAGCCTTGCTCTGTTGCCCAGGCAAGAGTGCCGTGGCATCAGCCTAGCTCACAGCAACCTCAAACTCCTGGGCTCAAGCAATCCTTCTGCCTCAGCCTCCTGAGTAGCTGGGACTATAGGCATGTGCCACCATGCCCAGCTAATTTTTTCTATATATATTTTTCGTTGTTCAGATAATTTCTTTCTATTTTTTTAGTAGAGACGGGGGTCTCGCTCTTGCTCAGGCTGGTCTCAAACTCCTGACCTTGAGCAATCCTCCCACCTCGGCCTCCCAGAGTGGTAGGATTACAGGCATGAGCCACCACGCCCAGCCTTGCCCATTTTCAAATTGGTTTGTTTACCTTTTTATCATTGAGTTGTAAGTGTTTGTACCTTCCCAGATATATGATTTGCAAATATTTTCTCACATTTTGTGATTGGTTTTCACTTTCTTGATGGTGTCTTTTGAGGCATAGAAGTTGTTAGTTTTGGTGAGGACTAATTTATCTATTTTTTTTCCTTTTGTCACTTGCTCCTTTGGTGTCATATCTGAGAAGGATTTGTCTATCCCAAAGTCAGCAAGATTCACTTCTATATTTTCTTCTAAGACTTTTATATTTTAGCTTTTACACTTAGGTTTTTGATCCATTTTGAGTTAATTTTTGTATATGGTGTGAGGTAGCAGTCCAACTTCATCCTTTTGTGTGTGTATATCCAGTTATTCCAGCATCATTTGTTCAAAAGACTATTTTTTCCCTATTCAATGAACTTGGCATCCTTGCTGAAAATCAGCTGGTCATAGATGTATGTGTTCATTTCTTGACTGTCAATTCTGTTCCATTGGTCTATATGTCTATCCTTATGCCAGTAGCACATTGTTTTGATTACTGTAGCTTTGTGGTAAGTTTTGACATTGGGAAGCATGAGTTTTTCAACTTTATTTTTCTTTTTTAAAATTGTTTTGGCTATTCAGGGTCCCTTGCAATTTCATATGAATTTAAGGGTTGGCTTTGTAATTTCTGCAAAAACAGCTGGAATTGTACTGAATTGTAGATCAGTTTGAGGAGTATTGCCATCTTAACAATGTTAAATCTTCTGCTCCATGAGCATGGGATATCTTTCCATTTATTTAGGTCTTCTTTAATTTCTTTGCACAATGTTTGTACTTTTCAAAGTACAAGTTTTGCATCTCTTTTGTTAAATTTATTCCTAACTATTTTATTCTTTTTGATGCTATTGTAAATGGAATTGTTTTCTTAATTTTATTTTCAGATTGTTGCTGTAATATTTTAAATAAGATGTAAAATAAATCACTATGATCAATCCTAAGTTTAAAATCAAAGGTTGTTAATATAAATTTTTAGGTTGTTGTTTTCAGGAATTCTAGTGTTTTATAATGGCTTTCACACCAACAAAGCTTTAAAAATTATCCAATTAGTATATTTTGGTAATATGGAAACAATTGACTTCACTAATGGATTTAATATTATCATAAAAATTGCAAGCCAACCCCATCTTATCTGAGAAAAGTTAATGTGAAACTGTTTACTTTGTTCCAGAAACATGTCTACTAATAGTTAACGTATTTAATATGCTCCTTGGGTAAGTATTTCTATAATTATAGTTCTTTCTCTAAAAAATATGGAAAATTCCTACGTGTTGGCATTGGTCTCTCCCTTTCTTTAATGAACTGAAAATCAGATCCAATGAGATTAAAATTTTCTCAAGGACCAAGATTAGGTCTCTGCTGTTAATGTTTGGATGCATTTTGCTTTTTGCCTAGGCATAAATTTATACGAAATCTTCACCCAGAAAGTTAGTCCTTCCATTTCTTCTCCATCTTGGCATTAAAACATGACAGCTAGCATAGTCCCCTCCCTTTAAATTGCTGGTTCCCCTTGCTTTACGCCTGATTAAATAATGAATAACTTTATAAAAATATCTAATATATTGGCCAGAACCCAAGTATACAGTGCATATTAATTTATTTTATTTGAAACAATATTTTCTTTTGATCTTAAAAAAAGTTTCTCTGCTGCTCAGGGTTTTAGAATGTTTATCCAGAATTTGTGTCAACTTTTAAAAAGAAATTTCATGGACTAGAGGCATTTGAGAAGTTGGAAGGAACCTTATAAAGCCAGGGCAGGGGTCTGTGAGCCAAGTTCAGCCTGTAGACATGTTTTATTTGGCCCCTGTGGTATTTTAAAACTATTTAAATTAGTTGCCAACATTTAAAAATCAGGCAGTTTCACATAAAAATCTGGATTTCTGCCTTTTCTCAGAAAAGTGGGTAAGCCTGACCATCTCAGGCCCACACTGAGCCATGGCACATTTTAGAAGCATGTGTGCTCCACTTTGTCAAGGTCCTCTTCTGGGTCATTTCTTTCTGTTGTCCATGACACCTGAGCTAACTCAATCCCCTCCTGAGCTTTTTTTTTTTTTTTTTTTTGAGACAGAGTCTCGCTTGTTGCCCAGGCTAGAGTGAGTGCCGTGGCATCAGCCTAGCTCACAGCAACCTCAAACTCCTGGGCTCAAGCAATCCTGCTGCCTCAGCCTCCCGAGTAGCTGGGACTACAGGCATGCGCCACCATGCCCGGCTAATTTTCTATATATATTAGTTGGCCAATTAATTTCTTTCTATTTATAGTAGAGACGGGGTCTCGCTCTTGCTCAGGCTGGTTTCGAACTCCTGACCTCAAGCAATCTGCCCGCCTCAGCCTCCCAGAGTGCTAGGACCCTCCTGAGCTTTTGAGGCTGAGGTCTGGAGAAATCATTATTGCCCAAAGTTACTCAACAGCTAATTAGTTATCAATTTCTCAATAATTGTTTTGACCCAAATGACCCAAATGCCAAGAGTATTATTTATAAAACAGATAAGATCAAGGAGGGCTAATTATTCTAAATTCTCAAGGGATTTTCTTGCTTGAATGGCACCGCCATTGATGTATTTAGGTTTTTAAAATACAATTAACTTATTCCTTAACCCAATCAAGAAGAAAAAAAAGAATAAAAAAGTAAAAACAATAAATAAAAATAAAAAAATTATAAAGAAAATTAAATAAATAAATAAAATACAATTAACTGACAGAGGATCTAAAGGACCCATAGTTAATCAAAGGTTGATCACAACTAAAAACAATAAAATGCATTCAGAATCATCAGGTTTTTTTTTTTTTTTTTTTTTTTTTTTTTTGAGACAGAGTCTCACTTGTTGCCCAGGCTAGAGTGAGTGCCATGGCGTCAGCCTAGCTCACAGCAACCTCAAACTCCTGGGCTCAGCGATCCTACTGCCTCAGCCTCCCGAGTAGCTGGGACTACAGGCATGCGCCACCATGCCCGGCTAATTTTTTGTATATATTTTTTTAGTTGGTCAATTAATTTCTTTCTATTTTTGGTAGAGACGGGGTCTCGCTCAGGCTGGTTTCGAACTCCTGACCTTGAGCAATCCACCCGCCTCAGCCTCCCAAAGTGCTAGGATTACAGGCGTGAGCCACCGCGCCCGGCTTAGAATCATCAGTTTTAACTTCTCTCCCAGCTTGAACTCCTCTTTAAAATTCTCCTTCTTTTGTTTCTCTCCTCTTCTTCCAAACTCCTATGATTTACTGTATGATTTACTGTATGATGATACATTTGGATAACAAGTCAGTTAGTTAGTTGTCCATTAATTAATTAATTACTTATTTGAAAACTTACTAGATGCCAGGTGCTTTTCTAAGAACTTGGGATAGCACAGCGAACAAAAGGGACAAAAATCCTTTGCACCACTTACTTGCTAGTGGGAGAAAGCAATGGTAAGTAAACAAACAAGATCAGTTCTGATAGTTATAGGCACTATGGAGATGTAAAAGCAGGACAATGTGACAGTGACCTGGGGTTGGTTGCTATTTAGATAGAGTGTGGGGGGGGGAGACTTGATGACAAGGAGCCAGTCATATAAAGATGTGGGGGGAGATTAATCTAGGCAGGAAGAAAAGTAAGCACAAAGGCTCTGAAGTGGAAACAAGCTTAGTGTGTTCAATGAAGGGGCAGGCTAGTGTGGCTGGAGCAAGGGAGAGAGGGGAAGACTGGTAGGAGCTGAGATGGGGGAGGGAGGCAAGGGCCAGGCATGCAGGCTTATAGGCTATAGCTATAGGTTTAGATTTTATTCTACTGTAGAAGCCATTGGAGGGGTTTCTGCTATATTGACCATGATATATACAGTTGTTTCTCTCTTGGTATCCTTAGGGGATTGGGTCCTGGACTATCCACTCATAGATATCAAATTCTGCAAATGCTGAAGTCCTTGATATAAGTTGATATAATATTTATTTGCATAGAACCTGTGCACATTCTCTGGTATACTTTAAATCATTTCTTGATTACTTACAGCACCTCATACAATGTAAATGTTATATAAATGGTTATTGTTCTGTATTTTAAAATTTTGTTATTTTTTATTGTTTTATTGTTATTTTTATTGTGGATTTTTTCACAATTTTTTTTTTGATTCACAATTGGTTGAATTCGTGTAGTGAGGGCTGATTGTTTTTCTTCTGAGTCTTCCACAGCAGACTGCATAGCGCTAGGCATGTTGTAGTAAGTGAATTAAATATTTAACTCTTTGACTAGTTGATAATTGGGTCAGGTACCCTGGACAATCCTTTGGAAGCAGGCCATCACTAGGAGGACCTGAAATGGCAGGGCTTAGCAATGCCCCATTTGCAAGAGACAGTTTCTCTAAGATAAAACAAGGGGAACGGAAGCAAGTGCCAGGAATACTTTAGTCTTCACATCTTATATAGTGTCATGAGAACTCTATAATACCTCTGGAAGAAGACAAGTGAGCCTATGACTCATCGCATCAAATGAGAAAGGAGAAGTTGTCACTGGATGTCAAACGTGTCATCAGCGTCCATCCTCTTGAATATACGCAATAGAAACAGGTCTCCTCTAAGTGGAGGAGCAGTGACCAGGTGGGACTTCCAGTGTTGGGCTGTGAACAAGCCTGTTGTCTAGCCCTCGGAGGATTGTGAGTAGTGGCTGGTGTGTGTGTGTTGGTCCCTGGAATCTGCTCTGACCTTTAGAACAGTCACCATTTAAGGAAGAAACCTCCCAATAGAGGTCAGAGAAACCAATGTGGGTCGTATCTGACTGTTACCAAATATTAGCTTGAGTAAAAACTAAAAAAGTTCCACTGAGAACTCCTTTGGGCTGCAATCTCAGACTTCTGAGCCTTCCATTCACTGATGTATAAAAAGTGGCAGGAAGAAGGGAATCTCCCCAGTCTATGGTCAAAAACACCCCCCAAATAATTATGTAAATCAATGGCAAATCATTATCCAGTGTCTCTAAAAAATTTAGATGTGGTGGTCAAGAACATATATATTAAAAGAAGTCTGTCTATTCAAGCATAGTGGAGTCAGAATAAATGGGCTTAAAAACTGGTAACCCCTTTTAATAACTGTGTGACATTCAGCAAGTTGCTTAATCCCATTTGAACCTTTGGTTTCCTCATCTATAAAACAGGATAATATAGTACATTTATTTATTTATTTATTCTGGCCTTGTTTTTTTTTTTTTTTTTGAGACAGAGTCTCACTTTGTTGCCCAGGCTAGAGTGAGTGCCGTGGCGTCAGCCTAGCTCACAGCAACCTCAAACTCCTGGGCTCAAGCAATCCTTCTGCCTCAGCCTCCCGAGTAGCTGGGACTACAGGCATGCGCCACCATGCCCGGCTAATTTTTTTATATACATATCAGTTGGCCAATTAATTTCTTTCTATTTATAGTAGAGACGGGGTCTCGCTCTTGCTCAGGCTGGTTTTGAACTCCTGACCTTGAGCAATCCGCCCGTCTGGCCTTGTTTTTTAAAAAAAGAATTAAGGCAGTTTATATTTGTATTGCATTCACAGCAATTAATAGTGTGCTATCTTTTCTGGGGAAAAAGTGACAGTAATTTCAGTCACTGGCTTATACTTTGTGGCTGTCTTCCTAACAAGCTTTATAGAGAAGCATCTCTTCTATGTTTCCCAAATATAGGCCTAATCTTGACTAAGAATGGCTCTCACTCCTAAATCATTCCAGTCTAGAAAACAAGTCAAGAATTCATTTTCCTCTATTTTTGTCCCATTTTGCCAAAACCATTAATCAATGAACAGCATAAATTATCCAACTCTTTAGAATTCAGCTCAACTACTCTTAATATTCAGCCAACTCCAAACATGATTTAATACCAGGCTCAGAGGAGTGTGTATATTTGCACCATAAACATATAGGGGAAAAGTCTGAATGTGACAATTTGGATGCAGAAAATAATTACTACAACATGATTTAACCCCAAACAGAACAAACCTCCAAAGCCGAAGCTGGCTGTTCTTTGGTGGATCTCTCTGGCCTCCCTCAGCTCCCATAATTCTAAAAAGGGAACATTAGCCTATGGTGTGTGTGACCTCATTTTGGAAAAAAATGTTTTACACTTATCAGTGGCTTTCAGTTCTGAAGTAACAGAAAAATCGTTGAATATTACATTTAAACATTCTGAATATGTATATGTAATTTTGCTTTGAATTGCTTTTTGTACAATGATATTGTTGTGTTTAAACAGTGAACAACTGAAATATTAATGGATGAAAGTAATGCTTAATTAACTTGCTTTTATCAGACACCATGTTCACTGCTATATTTAGCAAGTGAACTAATAGAGGAGGCTGCTGCAGAATTAGTCAGCACATCAGTCTGTTAAATATCAAAGAGCAGAGGAGGCCTTTTGTCTCAGCATTGAACCAGAGGCTGAAAATGCATCTAATTTTAGCATTTCCAGAGGAGGATAAAAAGATGTGAAACACAATAATCAGGAAAAATGTCACACACAGCCTAAGTACACATTTGTCAGAGGAAAAATGCTGGGAGGGTGGTAGCTAAGTAAGAGGTCTGCCGGGAAGCTGGAATTCATCCTTACAAGTGAATTCTTTAAAATAATTTACCATTAAAAAATCCAAGACTCCTATCTGCACTGGAAGAGGTCCTAGGGACCAATACAGAGTATTGAGTAGGTGGCAGGGGTTTTTTCTAGAAGCAGCTTTATGTGATCTACTTTAGCATTTAAGGACTCAGAGGATATCATCAGTGTAATTGAAGGGAAAGATTAAAGGAATAAAAGAAAAGCCTTCTCTCCAGGGTGAGCTTTTATTTTCTTAAGATTCTTTTATTAATATTCTGAGAATGTATATCCAGGTATAGGTGGGGGAGAGGAGGAAGTAGGAGAGATGGGCACCCCTTCAAGATAGCCTAGCAATTCTATTAATATTATATTTTAAGTTTTATTGTATCATGAAGGCCAATTGCACACTCTTAATAAAGCATAAAGAGAAAGAAGCTTGAGCTTTGATTAGCTATGATAATTTTAAAAATTTATTTTGGCATCCCAAGAAGCTGGACCAGTGCTTGGCACATAGTAGGTCTCGATAATTATTTTTTGAATAAATGAATGAAGTGAGCATAAGTGTAATTCTCCCCACAATGTTTCAAACACATAGGAATGAGCTACAAGGTCTTTAAGATATATTTAAAAGTACATAACTATCAAATGTGAGAGGAAAATTGTCACAGGCCAGAACAGAGACAGAAAATCAATAGTAAGCCAAGAGTAATTGGAGCTTGGGCTTTAAGTCATTGGGGAAATAGGGCCAAACTTGCCCAGCATGTTGTAGGAGACTGGAACTAGTATCCCAGTGTGAAGCCAAGGCCTACAACCATGCTTCCAGCCTGGCCTGTCTACCCACCAGGATTGGGTCAGAATCTCCTACTTGCCTAGGCAGCAGCTGAGGCAGAAAACTCTAGCTAACATGAGAGCTGTACCTGGTTTAAGGCATGTGAGTATGGGCACTAGAACTGCTACATCTTGCAAAAAGAAACTCTGATCTGAGCTTTTGATAACTTGCAAGGCCATGACTGAGGCAATTGAGACACCATCTCCATGGGGCTGGACATGCAGAAGAAAATCCTCATGGAAAATTAGTTACCAAACAAAACTATAAAATGTATGGAGAAGTTGGGCACCATAAAAAGTGGCCAATAGACCCAATATCGGAGGAAATGAAAATAACAGAATGACCTAAAAAGGACTTTCAAGCAAGTATGTTTAAAATCTCCAAATTTTAGGCTGAGCATGGTGGTTCATGCCTGTAATCCCAGCACTTCGGGAGGCTGAGATGGGAGACCATTTGAGCCCAGGAGTTCAAAGTTACAGGCCGGGCACGGTGGCTCACGCCTGTAATCCTAGCACTCTGGGAGGCCGAGGCGGGTGGATTGCTCGAGGTCAGGAGTTGGAGACCAGCCTGAGCAAGAGCGAGACCCCATCTCTACTATAAATAGAAAGAAATTAATTGGCCAACTAAAATATATATATATATATGTATATATATATACAAAAAATTAGCCGGGCGTGGTGGCACATTCCTGTAGTCCCAGCTACTTGAGAGGCTGAGGCAGGAGGATTGCTTGAGCCCAGGAGTTTGAGGTTGCTGTGAGCGAAGCTGATGCCACGGCACTCACTCTAGCCTGGGCAACAAAGCAAGACTCTGTCTCAAAAAAAAAAAAAACAAAGTTACAGTGAGCTATGATAGTGCCACTGCTCTCCAGCCTGGGTGACAGAGTGGGACACTGTCTCTAAAAATAAACACATAAAATCTCCAAATTTTAAATTTTGATTTAATTTTAAATTAAATTTGAATCTTGTGTTTGCAAGATGCAAAATACTATATATAGTATGCTACCTTTTGTGTAAGAAAGAAGGGAAAAACATATATATGTACCTGCTAATATCTGCAAAATATCTTTTGCAGGAAGGATAAACCAGAAATTAAGAAAATTAATTACCTAAAGGGAGTGGGGGTGAGTGGGATTTGAGGGAGGGTAGTGAGACTTCTCTGTGTATATTTTTGTATATTTTGTCTTTTAATTACATGAACATTTTATAAATTCAAAATTTTAAATTGAATTAATATAAGAAAAAAACTAAAATTCAATATAAACAAGTAAATTAACCTAGCTGCATATCACACTGAAAATATAACTACACTATAGAATAAAAAGGATTAGTCCCATAACTTGACATAGTACTCTTATTGTGCACACTCAGTGGGATACATTATATAGGCAAAAATAACAGCAAAGCATCCTTGAACATTTCTTAGTGATTTGTTATTGGTAATGACATTGTTGTAGCAATTCTGAAGCTATTTGGTGTGTATCATTGGATTGAGCAAATGAGTAAATACACTGAAAATGTCTAAATACATTGAGAATCAGGATTGTCATTGTGGGAAAAGAGAAATAAAAATTATGGGAGGAGTGGCAGAGCCATGTAAGGTTACATTGGAATATAGCTGTTAGCATGAACTTGTGGTTTTAAAATGTGTATCTGTCTACTAAAAGGGCCTAAAAACAAAGACATCCCAATAGCAATAAGCACATAGCACCTAGATCTTGTACAGTAGTCCTCTCTTATCTGAGCTTTCACTTTCTGTGGTTTCAGTTACCCGAGGTCAACGTTAGTCCAAAAATATTAAATGGAAAATTCTGGAAATAAGTTTTAAATGGAGTGCCATTTCAAGTAGCATGATGAAATCTCTCACAGTCCTGCTCTGTCCCACTCAGGACATGGATCATCCCTTTTTCCAGCGTCTCCACGCTGTAGACACTACCTGCCTATCTCGGTTAACAGAGCGACTGGCATAGTGTGTGTAGGGTTTAGCACTATCTGAGGTTTTAGGCACCCAATGGGGGTCTTGAAATGTAACCCCCAAGGATAAGGGGTGACTTCTGTGTTCTAAATGCCCCATACCTCAGGTTGGAGTCTCTGGAAACAGATGCTGTTGATGGAGTTTTAAGTACAAGATGTTTACTAGAGATCAACAAATGTGTAAGGATGAGGAAGGAAGCAGGACTGAGAAGAGAAAGAAGATGAACATTGTCACATGCCTCAACCAACCCAGCAGGGAGCTTTGGAGCCTAGTATTTTGCCCCAACAGTGTCCCATATGAGGCTGAAAAGTCACTGGATGTGGGAGGCCCCAGGAAGGGCATGCACTTAGGTGAAGGGGTTTTGCAGCAGAAGCAGACCCCGAATGAGCTGACAGCTGGACACTGATCACACTCCCCACAGCAAGGCAGCCAGTTCTTTCTCAAAAGGTGATCAGGATGGCACATCTCCATGACTACCACACTGTTACGCTAAAAGAAATTAGATTTCCTTGGAGAAGTGGCTGATCCCATGTCCAGAGCAAGGAAAGAACAAAACAAGCCTGGAATACCTGGTAATGTGAGAAAGCAAGGAAATGCTCAAAACCTGATAGACTCATGTAAAAAAGATACAGGAACTAGCTAAAAGGGGCCCCCACTAGCCAAATTTGGGACAATTTGAGCATCAAAATGAATAAAGACAGGAATAGATTGTAACACATTTAATAATAATAAAAAAAAATTTAAAAAAAAAAATAATAATAAAGAAAGACTCCATGAGTCCATACTGATACTAAAAAATAAAAGTTAAAAAAAACAGGAGGGAAACGAAAACATATTCTTTATAGGAGAGGTCCAACTAATAAATATAGAAGAAATGACAGAAATAGAAAATCATCATTTCATAACCACCATAGTAATAACTGAGTCAGGCAAAATCATCCATGAATGCCAAAACTATCAGGTGAAAACACATTGAGAAATAAGATATCCACACAGTCTCAAAATATCACTTTATAGAATATTTATTAATTATATGGGGTAAAGGAACCCCTACAATGGAGACATCTGGTAGAAACCACCTGAACCCAGTGATCAAACCTCACATTAACAATAATGGAACAAGCTGACATCATGTGCCTTTTGATGTGACACACTAAGAAAAACACATCACTTCTGTTGTAGTCCTGCCAAAAGTGGGAACAGTCAAACAAATCCAAATTGAGGGACATTCTGGGGAAAAGAAAAAACTGACTTGAACTCTTTGAAATGTCAATATCATGAAAGCCAAAAAAAAGGCGGGGGGACTGGCAAATTATTCTAGGTCAAAGGAGGCTAAAGAGATACAAAAACAATGTGATGTTTAATTCTTAATTGGATTCTGGATTAAAAACATTTATAAAGGACATTATTGGAATGACTGGGGAAATTCAATTATGGATGTAAATGTGATGACACTGTTATATCAATGTTAAATTTCCCAAGTGCGATTATGTAGGGCTCTTGTTTTTAGGAGATACATGCTGAAGTAGAGGTGAAGTGTCATATCGTCTGAAACTACAGCTGTCAAATAGTTCATAGATATAGACATACAAAACAGATAAAGCAAATGCAGAAAAATATTAATAATTCATGAATGTAGGTAAAGGGTATATGAGTTTCCATTATACTGTTCTTGCAACTTTTCTGAAGGTTTGGAATATTTCAAAATAAAAAGTTGAGCAAAAACAAACAAAAATGCAAACAAATTTTCCAGAGGATAAAAAAAGAAATTAGCACACATAAAATGATAATAATAGATTATGAAACAAGAACAGGCAATAAGAAATCAATTGGAAAAAAGAAAATACCAATTGGATAAAGAATAGAACAATAATACAGTAAAATCAACAAAAACAAAAAGTTTCTCAGAAAATATCAACAAAATTGACAATCCTTTAGTTAGACTAACCAAGGAAAAAATAGAGAAGACTCAAATTACTAAAATCAATAATGAAAAAGGTATATTATTACTGATCTTACAGAAATTAAAAGAATTATATGTGTATACTATAAACAAGCATAGGCCAACAAATTCAATAACCTAGATGAAATGGAAAAATTCCTAGAAAGACATAAACTACTGAAACGGACTCAGGAGAAATAGGAAATTTGAATACAGATTGAATGAATAATTTAGGAATTTCCTACAAAGAAAAGCCCAGGACCAGATGGTTTCACTGGTGAATTCTTCCAGACATTTAAAAAACAATTAATACCAATTCTTCACAAACTCTTTGAAAAAACAGAAGAGGGAATCCTTTTTTTAATTTCAAAATCTTATGGAGTGAGGGAAATCCTTTTTAAGTTATTCTAAGAGGCCAGTATTACCCTGATACCAAAGCCAAACAAAGATATCACAAGAAAGAAAAACTACACACTAATATCTCTTTTTGTATTTCTACTTATGAATGTAAATGCAAAAATTCTCAACAAAATAATTCCAAACCAATATCTAGCAACATATAAAAAGTATTATACTAGCACTCTGGGAGGCCGAGGCGCGTGGATTGCTCGAGGTCAGGAGTTTGAAATCAGCCTGAGCAAGAGCAAGACCCTGTCTCTACTATAAATAGAAAGAAATTAATTGGCCAACTAGTATATATAGAAAAAATTAGCCGGGCATGGTGGCACATGCCTGTAGTCCCAGCTACTCGGACGGCTGAGGCAGAAGGATTGTTTGAGCCCAGGAATTTGAGGTTGCTGTGAGCTAGGCTGACGCCATGGCACTCACTCTAGCCTGGGCAACAAAGCAAGACTCTGTCTCACCAAAAAAACAAAAGTATTATAAACAATGACTAAGTAGGATTTATCCCAGGAATGTGAGGTTAATTTAAGATCAGAAAAGATATTAATGTATTGCAACAATATCAATAGAATCAATAGAACTGATATGAAATATATCACTAGAATAGAGGACACATAATCATCTCAATATACTCAGAAAAAGCATTTGACAAAAGCCAACATCCCTTCACAATAAAAATACTCAACAAACTAGCAACAGAGAGGAAATTCCTCTACAAAATAATTCACAACTAACATACCTAGTAGTGAAAACTTGAAAGCTTTCCCTCTAAGATCAGGCACAAGACAATAATGTCCATTCTCACCACTTCTATTCAGTAGTATGCTGGAGGTTTTAGTCGGTAAGATCAGGCAAGAAAAAAAGGCATTCAGATTGGAAAGAAAGAAGTAGAACTATTTGCTGACGACACAATCTTGTGTATGGAAGATCTAACAGAATTCATAGACGCACAAAAGCCTTAGAACTAATAATGAAGTTCAACAAGTTGTAGAGTACAAGATCAATATGTAAAGATTGATCGTAATTCCACACATTAGCAATCAACAATCCAATAATTAAATTAAGAAAACAATTCCACTCACAATGGCATCAAAAGAATAAATTTAACAAAAAAATGTAAAACCTATATTCTGAAACCTACAAAACGTTGTTCAAAGAAATTAAAGAAGGCCTAAATAAATTGAAAACCATCCTATGGGTTAAATGATTTAATATTGTCAAGATAGCATGGGTTTCATGGATTAGAACAGCAGTCTCCAACCTTTTTGGCACCCGTTTCATGGAAGACAATTTTTCCACGGAAGGGCAGGCGTGCTGGAGGGGAGGGAGCCGGCAGAGCTCTGCAGCCTTGTCCCTAACAGGCCACAGACTGGTACCCAAATCCACGGACTGGATCAAAATCCCAGCTGGCTTTCTTGCAGAAACTGATAAACTGATCCTCAAATTCATATGGGAATTCAAGGGATTCAGAATAGCCAAAGCAGTCTTGAAAAGGGAGAACAAAGTTGAAGGACTCACACTTACCAATTTCAAAACTTAATATAATGTCATAGTAACCAAAACAGTGTGTTGCTAGTATAAAGATAGACATAGATCAATGAAATAAAATGGACAGTCTAGACATCAATCCTCACATTTATGGTAAATTGATTTTTTATAAGAGTGCCAAGAGAATCCAATGGGAAAAAAATAGTCTTTTCAACAAATAGTGCCAGAATAACTAGATACCCACATACAAGAGAGTGAAATTGGACCCTTTCTCACAGCATACACTTAAATTAACTCAAAATGGATCAAAGACTTGAAACTATAAAACTCATAGATGAAAATGTAGGGAATAAAACTTGATGACCTTGGGTTAGGTAAAGCCTTCCTAAATATGACACCAAAGGTACAAACAACAAAAAGATAGTTAAATTTTGATGAAGTCCCATAAAATTAAATACTTTTGTGCTTTGTTAGGGACGGAATTGTGTTCCCTCCCAAATTCCTATGTTGAAGCCCTAACCACCGATGCGACTGTATTTGGAGAAAGGGTATTATTTTATTATTATTATTTCAGGAAATTATGAGGGTATAAACATTTTGGTTGCATTTTATATCATTGCCTCTCCCTAGTGAGGATTAGAGGCATGCCCTTCCCCTCTACAATGCTCACTGTGTTCTTTAGTTGTGAGTTTACCCCCCCCCAACGCCCCAATCCCTGGAGAATATTATTACCATGTGAGCATCGCAGTGTTAATCAGTCAGTACCAATTTGATGGGGAGTACAAGTGGAGCCTATTCTTCCGATCTTGTGTTACCTCGATTTGGATAATGGGCTCAAGCTCAATCAAGGAAAATACAAGTGGTGCTAGATCACTGTCGTTTCTTATAATTGAGTAATATTCCATTGTATACATATACCAAATTTTAATAATCCACTCATGAATTGGCAGGCACTTGGGTTGTTTCCACATCCTTGCAATAGTGAATTGTGGTGTTATAAAGAATTGGGTGCAGATGTCTTTATTATAGAATGTCTTTTGCTCTTTTGGGTAGATGCCTAATAATGCTATTGCTGGATCGAATAGTATTTCTATGTTTAGCTCTTTGAGGTATCTCCAAATTCTTTTCCACAGAGGTTGTACTAATTTGCAGTCCCACCAGCAGTGTAAGAGTGTTCCTGTCTCTCTACATCCTTGCCAGCATTTGTTGTTTGGGGATTTTTTGATAGAGACCAATCTCACTGGGGTTATGTGATATCTTATTGTGGTTTTGATTTGCATTTCTCTAATAATTAGAGATGTTGAGCATTTTTTTATATGTTTGCTGGCCATTTTTCTGTCTTTTTTGAAAAGTTTCTGTTCATTTCCATTGCCCATTTATTGATGGGGTTGTTTGATTTTTTTGATTTTTGTTGATTCTTTTAAGTTCTAGATAAATTCTTATCAGACCTTTATTGGATGTGTAGAGAACAAATATTTTCTCCCATTCTGTAGGCTCTAATGATAGTTTCCTTGGCTGTGTAAAAGCTTTTTAATTTGATCAGATCCCATTTATTTATTTATGTGGATGTGGTGATTGCTTTGGGGGTCTTCTTCAAAAATTCTTTGCTTAGGCCAATATCTGAAAGTTTCTTCCCAACATCTTCTAGAATTCTTAAGGTTTCCTGCCTTAGGTTTAAGTCTGTTATCCATCTTGAGTGGATTTTTGTGAGAGGTGAGAGGTAGGGATTCAGTTTCATTCTTCTGCATGTAGCTATCCAGTTTTCCCAGCACCATTTATTGAAAAGATAGGAGATAGGGTCTTTTTTTTTTTGAGACAGAGTCTCACTTTGTTGCCCAGGCTAGAGTGAGTGCCGTGGCATCAGCCTAGCTCACAGCAATCTCAAACTCCTGGGCTCAAGTGATCCTCCTGCCTCAGCCTCCTGAGTAGCTGGGACTACAGGCATGTGCCACCATGCCCAGCTAATTTTTTTCTATATATATTAGTTGGCCAATGAATTTCTTTCTATTTATAGTAGAGACGGGGGTCTCGCTCTTGTTCAGGCTGATTTCGAACTCCTGACCTCGAGCAATCCACCCGCCTCAGCCTCCCAGAGTGCTAGGATTACAGGCGTGAGCCACCGCACCCGGCTGAGATTGGATTTTTATGAAGGTAATTAGTATCAAATGAAGTCATTAAGGGCAGGGCTCTAATGTGATAGGATCTCTCTCTTTTTCTCTCTCCTGATGGTCTTTCTTTCAGGGAAAACATCCTGTAATTAGATAGTGATGCTGGTTGCACAACTTTGTGAATATATTAAAAAGCAATGGATTACACATTTGAAAAGTTGAGTTTTGGTAGGTAAATTATATCTCAATTAAACAAACAAACAAACTGGAACTAAAATCACAGAGAACAAAAACACCAGATTTGGGGATGGGGTGGGTGAAATTGGCTTGTTTGGGAGGAGGATGGAGAGACTGATCACATGTGAACTAAATGATAGAAATAGAATGCATAGCTTCCAAAGTGACCAGGGGAGGAGAGGAAGGAACAAAGACTAGAGCTGGAATGTTGACTCAAACAGACAAACTAAAGTTGAAGTATGACATATATACTAATGGTACCACTAATGTACCTTAAACATAAAATCATGAAACAAAACCAACTCAGAACAGTGGTTGACTCAGGAGAGAGAAGACAATAGGGCTGGCAGCAGTGACCAATGTTAAATATTTATCTGTAATATTTTATTTTATTCTTTTATTTCCCCAAAGTAAATATTTTTATTTCCTTAAAGTAAATATAAACTGTTAAGAGTTGTTAATTCTGGGTAGTTGGGAGTATGAGTGTTTGTTATATTATTCTTTGTACTTTTCTTTTTTTTCTTTTTTTTTTTTTTGAGACAGAGTCTCACTCTCTTGCCTGGGCTAGAGTGCTATGGCGTCAGCCTGGCTCACAGCAACCTCAAACTCCTGGGCTCAAGCGATCCTTCTGCCTCAGCCTCCCAAGTAGCTGGGACTACAGGCATGCACCACCATGCCCGGCTAATTTTTTCTATATATTTTTAGTTGGCCAATTAATTCATTTCTATTTTTAGTAGGGGGGGGGCTTGCTCTTGCTCAGGCTGGTCTCGAACTCCTGAGCTCAAGCAATCCTCCCAGAGTGTGTACTTTTCTTTTTAAAAAATGTCTGCTGGCCGGGAGTGCCGGGAGCAGTGGCTCACGCCTGTAATCCTAGCACTCTGGAAGACTGAGGCGGGAGGATTGCTCAAGGTCAGGAGTTCGAAACCAGCCAGAGCAAGAGCGAGACCCCCATCTCTACTAAAAGCATAGAAAGAAATTAATTGGCCAACTAAAAATATATAGGAAAAAAAATTAGCCTGGCATGATGGCGCGTGCTTGTAGCCCCAGCTACTCGGGAGGCTGACGCAGAAGGATTGCTTGAGCCCAGGAGTTTGAGGTTGCTGTGAGCTAGGCTGATGCCACGGCACTCCAGCCCGGGCAATAGAGTGAGACTCTGTCTCAAAAAAAAATGTCTGCAAGTTTAAAAATAATACATGGAGAAATGTACTGATTAGATTTTCAGCCCACTTCTATTGATTGCGTGTACAATCTCAGCTGAGTCGTATAACTTGGTTTTCTTTTTAGACTGTATTTTTTTTTTTTTTTTGAGACTAGGTCTCTCTGTGTCACTGGGGATAGAGTGCAGTAGCATCATCATAGCTCACGGCAACCTCAAACTCCTAGGCTCAAGGGATCCTCCTTCCTCAGCCTCCCAAGCAGCTGGGACTACAGGTGTGTGCCATGACGCCCAACTAAGTTTTCTATTTTTAGTAGAGACAGGGTCTTGCTCTTTCTCAGGCTGGTCTCAAACTCCTGGGCTCAAACAATCCTCCTGCCTCAGCCTCCCAGAGTGCTGGGATTACAGGACTGAGCCACCATGCACAGCCTTTTAGACTGGGAATAAACAAAACAAAACAACAGCAATAAACAAGGATAATCAATCACACTTGTGTAAAAATAGAAATGTCAGGATGGAAAAGTGAAGAAGGAATCTAACATTTCCTGGACACATACTATATAGCTGGCATTGTGCTAGGTACTTTATGTGTGATATGTAAATTAATTACATCCCACAACAATCCTGTGACTTAGATAATGCTAGCCTAGAATTGCAGAGTGGAAACAGGGGTGAGGTAAATTTAGTCACACTAGGCTACACATATAATTGGAAATACATGAAGAATTGCCAGGAGTCCGTGGGCACATTTAGTTGTGAAGAAATAAATTTCTAGACTCTCGGCTTCCTAAAATTGATCTCCCTGAGAACACTGTGCCTCAGGAAGGTGGATTCTCCTTTCCCACCTCCTCTTTCTCAACATCCCTTCTCCCATTTTACAAAAAAAAAGACAATCCTCTTTCCCCATTACTAATCTGACTTTGATGCATTGCCCCAGGGGATAGTAACCTCCCAGGGCCAGACAAAGGGATAAGCCAAAATAAGGGCGTTGGTGTGGAAAAATGAATGACCCTAATCACTGCATAACAAGACCTTTTGCAACACAGGTGGTTTCCAATTCTTTGCCTTCAACAAAGAATTGGATCCTTGCTGAAGGATCTAATGGAATTGTCAGCTAATAAATCATTACAATTAATTTTTGATGATAGATCATGATGGGATGGGATTTAGGGGCTATAACTCAGAAGAAATACAAAGGATTGTGTGACAGTGCTGTGAGAAAAACTCTTTTCATTTCCTTCTTATTTATGTGAACAAAGCTTCTTAGCATTTACATTTTTTAAAAGTAAAAAAGGGGCAAAATAAAATTGATACTGAACGGTCTTATCTAACAATAAGCAGTATTTATCTACAAATGCATAAACTAATTGAAAAAAAACTTCATCTATCTCTCTTTGGATAAAGAATGGAGTTTATCCATTTCTTTTTGGAAAAAAATACATTTCCCAAAATTTTTACATTGCACATTTAAATTATTTTTCATGTTTTATAAAATATTTAAGTTCTTTTGATCAATTGTATACTAAAGATAACTCTATCCAGAAAACTTTTTTTAACACATAGAACCTTATGGTGAGAGAATTTTTTAAAAAAATATTTAATTTATACACATATTTTCATTGCATAGAATTATATAGAATGATCATAAAAAGGCTTACACTTATGTGTAAAATATATTACATTAGGACAAAGTTCTGTGGGAGAAGTGGAGTGGAGATATGACTTTAAGGAGAAAAAAAGAAAAATATAAAATTTCCAACTGTTAATGAAGTTAACCACGCATAATATTTATTTTTTTATTTTTATTTTTTTTTAGGCAGAGTCTCACTCTGTTGTCTCAGCTAGAGTGCCGTGGCATCAGCCTAGCTCACAGCAACCTCAAACTCCTGGGCTCAAGTGATCCTCCTGCCTCAGCCTCCTGAGTAGCTGGGACTACAGGCATGCGCCACCATGCCCGGCTAATTTTTTTTTTTAATATATTTTTAGTTGTCCAACTAATTTCTTTCTATCTTTCGTAGAGACAGGGTCTCGCTCTTGCTCAGGCTGGTCTCAAACTCCTGACCTCGAGTGATCCGCCCGCCTCGGCCTCCCAGAGTGCTGAGATTACAGACATGAGCCACGGCACCTGGCCAATGCATAATATTTAAATGGTTGACAGTGGGTATGAAATGGCTGATGTATTTAGATTCAATTGCACAAAGTCAAAAAAGTGATGTAATGATCTTAGAATGTCAATATATACTCTACACCAAAAATAACTTCCTTTTGTAATGATTTAAACATAAGATGAAAAAGTTTAGATACCAACTTATAATATGTGAGAGAGTACACAGGTTTTCAAAGTTATTTTAGGGAGCATGTGAGCAAAAAATTTCAAGACACCTGAGTTCATAATTTGCCCTGGGCCACACAACCAATGGGAGGCCAAGGTTGGACTTGAACCCATGGGTGCAAGATTTCAAAGCTTGTGGTCTTTCTATTATACTATATCTGAGGGAGACAAAGCATTCTATGAATATCGGTCTTAATTATTAATCCAATTCAGCTTAGAAATAATTTATTTGGTTGTTTGATATGAGCAATTCCTTGTGCTCAGTGCCACTAGGTACATAATAATAAGACATTTTACTTACCTTTGAGGAGCTGGAAAACTTTATAGGAGAGAGAAGCTGTCTTCACAAAACCTTTAATATAAGATTAAATGTAATAAGGACAAGAGACATTTATGAAAAATGCTACTGAAAACGAGAGAGATTGCTTTTAGCTGGAGTATCATAGAAGATTTTGATCAAGTTCTGGCATCAGAAAGATGGATCTTTGTAAAACAAGTAGAATTTGGACTATGGGAGAAGTGATGAAATAGAATTAATTCATCCATCCACCTATCCATCTATCCATTCATCCAAGAACCATTAATTAGAGACATAGCAACCAAATGTAATAAATGGGCTTAAAAATATCCTGGTTGGCACAATGAGATAATACCTCAGCCCAATTAGAATGGCTATTATCAAAAAGACAAAAAATAAAAAATGCTGGCAAGGATGTGGAGAAAAGGGAATCTTTATACACCGTTTATGGGAATGTAAATTATAATAGTATAGCTATTATGGAAAACAGTATGGAATTTCCTCAAAAAACTAAAAATAGAACTACCATATGGTCCAACAATCCACTACTGGGTATATACCCAAAGAAGAGAAATTAGTATGTCGAAGACATATCTGCACTCTCATGTTTATTGCAGCACTATTCATAATAGACAAGATATGGAAACACCATGTGTATCCATCAACACATGAATGAATAAAGAAAATATGGTATATACACACAATGAAATATTATTCAGCCATAAAAAAGAATGAAACCCTGTCATTTGAGGCAACATGCATGAGCTTGGAGGACATTATGTTAAGTAAAATAAATGAGGCACAGAAAGACAAATACTGCATGTTCTCACATATGTAGAACCTAAAAAAGTTGGTTTCATGGAAATAGAGAGTAGAATACTGGTTACTAGAGTCTGGTAAGGGGAAGAGGGAAGAGCAAGTAGTGATAGGTTGGTTAATGGATAGGAAGTTAAAGCTAGATAGAAGGAATAAGTTCTAGTGTTCTATAGCACTTCAGGGTGACTATATTAATAGTTAACAATTTGTTGTATATTTTCAAATAGCTAGAAGAATGGATGTTGAATGTTCCCAACACAAAGAAATAAATGATAAATGTTCGTGGTGATGGATATGCCAATTACCCTGATTTGATTATTATACATTGTATACATGTATTGAAATATCACACTGTATGCCATAAAGATGTACAATTATTATGTGTCAATTAAAACAATAATAAAAACAAAAAAAGAGATATTTATTGACACGCAAAAATGCTGATCATCAAACAGATCATCAGGTTACCAAAATAGAAGTTGTTTATACCAGGGGTCAAGAAACTTTTTCTGGAAAACATCAGATAGTGAATATTTCAAGTTTTTTGGGCCATATGATCTCTGTCAGAACTACTCACTCTATTCTACTGTTGTATTGAAGAAACAGCCAGAGATAATATGCAAACAAATGAAAATGCTTGTGTTCCAACAACACTTCATTTATGGAGACTGAAATGTGAATGCCATATAAATTTTACATATCACATCAAAAAAAAAATCCTGGTTGGAATAAATGAACTGTAAAAAGAAAGACCATTTTGAGACATCTAGGGAATTCTGAATCCTGAGTGGGTATTTGTTGGTATTAAGGAATTTTAGCTAAGTGCTCTTAAGTGTGATAATGTTATTGTGTTGATGATATAAAAAGGAGAAGAGAATTCTTATCTTTTAACAATATATACTGAAGTATTTCATGATGGAATGATATGATGTTTTGCATGTGATTTAAAATAGTCCAGTGTGTGTGTGTGTGTGTGTGTTGGAAGGAAAGGGTAGAGGAGTTATAAATAAATCAAAATAGATCATGTGTTGATAATTGTAGAAGCTGGGTATTGGGTACATGGAAGTTCATTATACTACTTTCTCTATTATGTTTATTTATATTCTATCATAATGAACTGTTTTTTAAAAGAGGTATTAATTTAATATCTACCATTAGTATTAATGGTAGATAAATTAATACCTTATAGATTAATAATTATTAATTATTAATACCTTATAGATTAATTAATACCTACCAAGAAAAGGAAGTATAAACAGGGAAGACACATCACCTGCCCTCAAGTAGAGTATGATCTCATGGAAGAAATGGACACATGAAATTACCAGATATGTCATGATTACCTGCTGTGCAAACAGCATGAACCAAGTGCCATGGGAGCAATAGATTCTGCCTGAGTTGTTCAGGGGTGACTTGGAAGAGAAGGTGAGCTTTCACTATTTAAGAGGGAGAATTTATAGGACTTTGATGACCTATTAGACATGAAGAAGACAGAGTCAAGAGCAATGGAAGCTTTTACTTTGTGCATCTGGATGGGTGGCATGCCATTAATGCAGAGAGGTAATATAGGAAGAGAAACATGTCAGGATGGGAGTAGGCAGGGGGGGGCTCAGCTTTGGACCTACTGAGGTTGAGCTACCTGCGAATTGTTGAGATGTCCAGGAAGTCATTGGAACTGTGTTCTAGGCAGAAGAAGGTTTCAAAAGAGGAATGCATGGGATATGTTTCAAGTTCCTTCCAGACTCCAGGCTGACAACCCATAGAGTCTGAGTGAGGAAGGCTGGTCACAGAGGTAGATGTGCCCTCTGGGAGTTGTGCTGGGCTCCACCATTGCCATGGCATGTGATGAGGATGAAATGTGCAACTGTCTGTAGGCTTCAGACCTCTTGGGGAAGGGGACATTTGATGCTTAGGAACAGCTTCCTTGTGGGTTCCATTGGAAAAGGGCAATGAAGTAATCAGCCCCACTTTGAAAAAGAATCACTTACCTAAAAGAAGGCAGCCACTTTGGATGACTTTAGTAAAAGTGATGAACACTCTTCTTTCATTATTTAGGAAGTACAGTATAGTGCAGGGGTCCTCAAACTTTTTAAACAGGGGGCCGATTCACTGCCCCTCAGACCGTTGGAGGGCCATTGGAGAGTGCGGTGCACATTCCACACATGCGCACTGTGGGCCCGGGATGAATCGGCTGCTAAGCAGGACAGGCAGCGGCGGCAAAAACACCCGGTGGGCCTCATGTGGCCCGTGGGCTATAGTTTGAGGACCCCTGATATAGTGGTTTAGATTGTGGGCTCTGGAGCTAAGCTGCTTGGTTTTAAATCCTGGCTCCAAAGTTGCTTAATGTCTTGAAGCCTCAGTTTCCCCATCCATCAAGTATCTGAGAGCTAACAAAATGATGCATGCAAACTATCTGTTACATAAGACATTTTTGATAACTTATAATTATTAATCCTAATGGTGCTTTTTGAAGAAAAGGCAAAGGACTTGATTACTTTGTGTGCTGATAAGTGCTCCATATTGTAAACAGGTGGAAGAATATACCATGCTCATGAGTCAGCAGAATCAACATTGTTAAAATGTCTATACTACCCAAAGTGACCTACAGAGTCAATGCAATCCCTATCAAAATACCATCATCATTTTTCACAGATATATAAAAAATAGTTTTATGCTTCGTATGGAACCAGAGAAGACCCCGTATAGTAAAATCAATCCTAGGCAACAAAAACAAAATAGAAAGTATCAATTTACCAGATTTCAAACTATACTACAAGGCTATAGTAATTAAAGCAGCTTGGGACTGGCAGAACAGGGACATTGACCAGTGGAACAGAACAGAGAACCCAGACATAAAACCATCCTCATATAGCCAACTAATCTTCGACAAAGCAGACAAAAACATACACTGGGGAACAGAATCCTTATTCAATAAATGATGCTGGGAAAACTGGATAGCCACATGTAGAAGACTGAAACAGGACCCGCACCTTTCACCTCTCACAAAAATCAACTCACGCTGGGTAACAGATTTGAAAATTAGGTGTGAAACTATTAGAATTCTAGAGGAAAACGTTGGAAATACTCTTCTAGACATTGGCCTAGGCAAAGAAATTATGAAGAAGACCCCAAAGGTAATCATGGCAGCAACAAAAATAAATAAATGGGACCTGATCAAATTAAAAAGCTTCTGCACAGCCAAAGAAGCTGCCAAGAGAGCAAACAGACAACCCACAGAATGGGAGAAAATTTTCGCAAGCTACACATCCGATAAAGGGCTGATAACTAGAATTTATTTAGAACTCAGGAAAATCAGCAAGGAAAAATCAATCAACCCTATCAAAAAGTGGGCAAAGGACATGAACAGAAAATTTTCAAAAGAAGACAGAATAAAGGCCAACAAACATATGAAAAAAATGTTCAACATCTCTAATCATCAGGGAAATGCAAATCAAAACTGCAGTGAGATATCACTTATCTCCAGTAAGAATGGCCTTTATCAAAAAGTCCCCAAACAATAAATGTTGGCGTGGATGCGGAGAGATAGGAATACTCCTACACTGCTCGTGGGACTGCAAACTGGTTCAGCCTCTATGGAAAGCAATATGGAGATGCCTTAAAGCGATACAAATAGATCTATCATTTAATCCAGCAATTCCACTACTGGGCATCTACCCAAAAGGTCAAATGACACTCTACAAATGGGACACCTGCACTCGAATGTTTACAGCAGCACAGTTCACAATCGCAAAGGTGTGGAAACAACCCAGGTGCCCATCAATACATGAATGGATTAATAAAATGTGGTATATGTATACCATGGAGTACTATTCAGCTTTAAGAAATAATGGTGATATGGCACCTCTTGTATTTTCTTGGATAGAACTGGAACCCATTCTACTAAGTGAAGTATCTCAAGAATAGAAAAACAAGCACCACATGTCTCACCAACAAATTGGTATTAACGGATCAACACCTAAGTAGACATATAGGAATACCATTTATTGGGTGTCTGGCGGGTGGGAGGGGGAAGGAGCAGATGGGTATATACATACATAATGAGTGAGATGTGCAACGTTTGGGGGATGGTCACGCTTGAAGCTCTGAATCGAGGGGGGAGGGGAGGCATGGGCAACATACATAACCTTAACATGTGTACCTCCATAATATGCTGAAATAAAAAAAATGGGGGAAAATGCTCCATATTTCCTTCCAAGAGTGCTTTAAATTCTGTTGAAATTTAAGATCCTTTTCCTTGTGCCTATTTCCTCACTCAAACAAACAGAAATGCAAAAGATCAGATCTGAGATCACACCATCTGATTTTAGTCTACTTAATTTCTTTTTGTCTCTTAATGCTGCAAACATTACCAAAATACAGCACACACGTTCACAATTTGGGCAACCCCATTCCTTCTATTTGTTTTGCTTATTCTGCAACACACCACAGTTCCCCACATACTTTAAGTGGAACAATGTGTTTCCATGACCCACAAAAATTGAGTCTGAATCAAGGAGATGAAGTGTTAAGAAGCAGACAGGGCTGGCCATGGGTGCAGAGCAAACTAGGGCAATGTGGACAATGGGGCAGGATGCTTTATATCTAGTAGGAGCATCAGGAATGTCCGCAGAAGGGAGGGAGGGAGAAAAGAAGTGTGGGAGGCGGGAAGGAAGGTGTTGGGAAGGAAGGAATGGAACAGAAGGCAGGGAAAGGAAAGAAATAGGGAAGGAAAGAAGAAGAATGAAGAAAGGAAGGGGGAGGAAGAGAAAGGTCTTAGGAAGAATGAACCACAGCTAATACTGATTGAGTGCCAAAGGATGGCCAGAAGTTTCCCTGAGACAGCGTCCTCTGTCCAGAGCCTTCCATTTTGGGTGCTTCTTAGCCATTTCTTTTGAGCTAGGCTCAGGGTTGGTATTGGGGTGGGGAAAGTTGTTTGCGGCTGAGCTGATTGTTCAGTGCCTTCCCATGATGGGGCGTGAGCAGATTGGCTTCCTCTTCTTGTGGGCAGTATGTAGTGTGGCCACCTCTCTTGCCATCCAGAAAGATCAAAGTTTAATGCTTCTGAGGGGTTGGAATAGCAAGAGAGAAAGTCCCGGCTCCTGGTGCCAGGGGGAGAGAAGGGGACTTTGCAAGGGCTTATGCTTCTGGTTCTCAAGTAAAGGAGGCCACTACCCAGTTTGTGCGACATGGGGAAAACAGGAGTCATCAGACTCTATTTGCTGGAGCTGTATATACCGCTGCCCCTACGCTGCACCCCCATCACCATAGGCCTCCATGGTATGGTCTTCCTTACAGTGGAGAATGACTTTCTGCAGATCAAGGGCCAAGCCTCCCGTTGAATTCAGCTCTCATTCCATCTTGCCTAGGCTGGGACTTGAACCCTTCTCTCTCTTGCCTCATCAACCCCTCCCTACTGATTATCCCTAAACTGTTCACAAACATGCTCTCATTTTTCAAATTGAAGAGACAAGGGAACCTTCCCTTGTCCCTACACACTGCTCCAGTGTCGCTCCATTTCTGTTCCCCTTTACAGTGACAGGTTTCAAAACAGTTGTCTACCACATGCTGTCTCCACCTGAACTTCAATTCCGTCTTCACCTCTGTGCCATCAAATCCTTCCACTTCTCTCCACTGGCACCACCCTAATGTAAACTATCATCAGCTTGGATTGGGACTCTTGAGAAAGCCTCCTAACTAGTCTCCCTGTTTAGATTCTTAATCTCCTCCGAACCATTCTCCACACAGCAGTCAAGGTGGTATTTTTTAAATAGAAGTCAGATCTGGAATACTACTCAGCAACAAAAAAGAACAAACTATGGGTACACACAACAACTTGGATGAATCTCAAGGGAATCCAGCTGAGTGAAAAAAGCCAATCTCAAAATGAATACTGTATGATTTGTTTACACGACATTCTTGAAATATCAAAATTACAGAAAAAGAGAACAGATCAGTGGTTGCCAATGGCAAGGGACTGGGGGAACTGGGGAGATGGCTGTGGCTATGAAAGGGTAACAGGAAAGATCCTTGCAATGATGACATTGTTTTGTATATTGACTGTGGTGGTGGAAACAGGAGCCTACACCCGTGATAAAATTGTATAGAACCTCAAATTGTATACAACTAAGTACATACACAAATAAGTAGGAGTAAAAATGGGGAAATACAGTAAGATTGGTATATCGTACTAATGCCAATATCCTGGTTATCTTATAATGTAGTTTTGCATGGGGGGAAATTGGAAAAGGAGTCATGAGATCTCTCTGTATTATTTCTTACAAATGCATGTGAATCTACCATCATCCCAAAAGGAAAAAGTTTAGTTGAAAGAAATACAAGCCAGACCACGTCATGCCTTGAAGTTTTGTTTTGTTTTTTTCTTTTTTGAGCAAGAGTCTCACTCTGTTACCGGGGCTAGAGTGCCATGGCGTCAGCCTAGCTCACAGCAACCTCACAACCTCACACTCCTGGGCTCAAGCAATCCTTCTGCCTCAGCCTCCCGAGTAGCTGGGACTACAGTCATGTGCCACCATACTCAGCTATTTTCTACATATTTTTTAGTTGGTCAATTTCTATTTTTAGTACAGACAGGGTCTCACTCTTGCTCAGGCTGGTTTCGAACTCATGGCCTTGAGGGATCCTCCGGCCTCTGCCTCCCAGAGTGCTAGGATTACAGGCGTGAGCCACCGCACCTGGCCCTATGCCCTGGAGTTAAGCCATCCATTCAATGGTCTCCCATTGATTTTGGAATAAAATGGCCTGCCCGTGGACTAGGATGCAGTCCATGATCTAGCAGCTGCCAACCTGCCCAGTCTTACAGTCTGCTGTTCTCCACAGCTCTCCTGGCACCAATCACAATCACCACCTCTTCGTTCCAAGGCGTTAAGATTTGGCCCCTCCTTCTGCCTTTCTTACATCTGCTCCCTCTTTCTGGAAAGCTTTTCCCTGGATTTTTATATGGTTGTTTCTTTTATATCTCTCAGGGCTCAGCTTAAATGCCACCTCCTCCTTTCCTAATCACACTATTTGCACCGCCTTCTTTTCCTGCACAGGCTTTATCCAAATTTGACTTTCTCACTTTATTGTGTGTCTCCCCCACTAGATTGCCAGCTCCCAGGGCTGGGTGGATAATGTCTGTATGACTCCGCCTGGTATCCCCAGCGCCAGGCACCGTGCTTGGCACATGGCGAAGGCTCGGTAAACTGAACGTTGAGTCGCCACACGCTGCTTTGCCATCAGCGCTTTCTGAGTAATGTAAAGCCCTCTGGATGGTGGCCCTGCAGTTACGGATGGGGCTCCTTTAGCTCCCTCTAGCTTGTTACTAAGAGAGGGATCATCGGTGGGTCTTTGAGAGCGGCTCTGAACCACTAGGGGTCCGCAGTTGGGGGCCGAAGCTGGGGGCGCTCGGGATTGGAGCCACTCAGTAGGGAATGCGCAGGTTAGCGAGGCCCCTGGTGAGGAGAGACACCACCCTCACTTGACTGTCTTTGTTGCTCCCACCTCCCCAGCCCCGCAGCTGCCTGCAGTGACTCGTGACTCCCCGCCGGCCTCGAAGGCCTGCAGCGCGAGGGAGGGGGCCCGGGAGCCCCCAGCCCGTCCCCCTCTCGGCCTTCGGATCCGAGCCGGTCCTCCGGGCGGGCGCCCCCCCCCCCCCGCCTCCCCGCAGCCACTTCTCCCGCACGCCCGCGACGTGCTGGCAGCCGGGCCTCTCCCGCGGCGGGGCACGTGGGCGTGCGGGGTGCGTGGCGAGTCGCCCCCTCCGCGCGCCCGCCCGGCCGCCTCCCGCGCGCGCTCCGCACGCAGCCCCCGCGGCGCTGGCAGAGCCTTTGCTGGCGCGCGCCCCGCCCCCGGCCAGTCGCGCCCGCCCCCGCCCCCGCGCGCGCTCCCTTGCCTCCCCTCCCTCCCCGCCTCCCCCACGCGCGCCCCTCCCCTCGCGCCCCTCCCGCGCCCTGCATCCACCGCCAGGCGCAGGGGGCTCAGTCCGCAGCCGCCGTCGCCGCGCTTCGGCCTCGGTGCAGGCAGCGGCCGCCGCCGCCGAGACAGCTGCGCGGGCGAGCATCCCCAGGCAGTAAGCCCGCTTTCTCTCCGCGTGTGCGTGCGTGTGTGCCTCCCGCCTGCCCAGCCCGCGTCCCGGAGGAGCGGCTGCCCTCCTGCCCAGCCGCCGCCGCCGCTCCGGGCTGGCCCCTGCGGTTCCGGCAGCCCGGCCTCCCAGGGCTGGGGACGCCCCGGGCTGTGGGATTCGGGGCTAGGGAGCATGAGGTCCCCTGTGGTGCGTGCCTCGGCCTCTCCTCCCCGGGGCTTTCGCCACAGTGGGGATAGGGAGGGGGTGGGGTGGAGGTGGGGGCAGTGGGAGTGAATTGGGGGCGCTCCGTGCTTTCCTCTGAGGGGATGATAGGGAGTGGGGAGGGAATGAAGGGGGGCCGCAGGTTTTCTCACGGAGGATGGCGGGCAGTGGGGGGTGGGGCGAGGTGGGGGCACCTTTTCGTTTTTCTCAGCTAGGCTGGCCGGAGGGGGCTGTGGGAGCGAGTGAAGATGAAGTGGGGGGCTCCCTGGGTTTTCCCACCAAGGATGGCTGGGATTGGGGAGTGGGGGAAAGGTGGGCGACCTGCCTGGGTTCGCTCATCGAGGATGGCGGGGTTGGGATGAGGAGGAGTAGAGGTGAGGGGGCTCGCCTCGGTTTTCTCTAAGGGCATGTTGGCGGGGTGGTCGGAGGCGTGGGGGTGGGGTGCAGAGACTGAGGAGGGAGAGGGAGGGCCCGCTGTGGCTCTCCTCTCTGAGGAGATGGCGGGGGGTTGGCGAGTGGGGGTGGGGAGAGAGGGGGATTTCACCTCCAGCGTGGAACCTAGGAAGCTAGAGGAAGGTTTTATCACGAGGCTTGAACCTTAAAAGGTGGGTTTTCAATACTGCAGGGTGAGACCTTTCCGTCTGTAAAAGCGTGAAATCCCTACGAGGTGCCGTCTGTTCTAGGTTCTGGGAGAGAGGTTTCTGCTTTCGAAGTTTCTCTTTTCCAATCCTTTCGGCCTCTTAGTCATCTAGTCGTCTAGGACTAGGTAAAGGTTTGAAAATCAGCAAGGCTAACGGAAAGATTGTTGTGTGGTTCAGTGCTTTTACTATTTTCTGCATTTAGGACTGTGTGCGTTTCTTAGGTTGGTTTTGATTGCCTTTTACCATAAAAACCCTGTATTAGGGAGAGCCCTTGGGAAAAGAAGAGAACAAGGTTTGTTAATGGGATTCCAGGTTTGGTTTTTGAATTTCCTGAAGGGCAAGAGATACATCCTTGAAGCATTTTGCTTGGCTTTCAGGAGAGTAGAAATCGTAGAATAAATGTATGTCTTTGGTGGAAGTCCCCTGTATTCATTTAAATTATTCCATCAGGATTATCTGAGCCCCCTTTGATTTGAATTTGAAATAGATCCAGTTTTCCTAATTGGAGCCATCATTTTGTAATTCTTCTCTAGGTTATCAAATCTATGGCAAGCTTATAGAACAGCAGAAATAATTTTTTTTGGTTATCTTGATTAAGATGGTTTTAATGTAAATGTTATGTTGTTCCTTGGAAATGTGAACACTTGCAGAATAGCACAAGTTTAAATGATGAGCCCCTTGGAATTTTGTAAAGCCTTTGCCACCCCAGCTCATCTCCAGGAATGGGCCCTCCCCATTCTTTACTCTGAAGAAGCAAGGGCTTCTGGGATGGTAGCTTTGCTTTTGGTAACTCATTCTCATATTTGCTTAAGAAGAATACATATTAAAAAGGCATTGGCCTATAATGTGGTGAGGCTATAGTACTTTCCCATTTTGGTTACATAAGGTTCCAATCTAATCTTTACCTTCAGTCTTTAAAAATGCTATTTAACATCTTTAAGGGCAAATATAATCTTTATGCAACAGGAAATTGGTCAGATAGTGAGGCCATGATTTGTGGAAACCACCTCACAATAAAGACATAGTCTAAAACTATCATATAGATTCTGTAACCATATATGGTTTTTGAAATTCTAGGCTACCATTCCCATATTTAATTTTTGGAGAAGGAAACTAATCTTTCAACCAAGACTAGATTTTTGAGTGAAACTTAAAAAAATTGTGTAAAGTTTAAATTGGTAAAATTCCTCTTGTATAATACCACTGCATTGGAGCTAATTTAATATATATTAAACTAATGGGCCACTTAAATAAGATAATTACTTAATTTGCTTAAGTAATGTTTAAGTGGAACTAGATTTTTGGTCTCAAAGATTGACAAAAATGCATTTATTTACACTACTGTATGTACCATTTCTTTTTTTTGTTTTTTGAGACAGAGTCTCACTTTGTTGCCCAGGCCAGAGTGAGTGCCGTGGCATCAGTCTAACTCACAGCAACCTCAATCTCCTGGGCTCAAGCAATCCTTCTGCCTCAGCCTCCCGAGTAGCTGGGACTACGGGCGTGTGCCACCATGCCGGGCTAATTTTTTGTATATATATTTTTTTAGTTGGTCAATTAATTACTTTCTATTTTTAGTAGAGACGGGGTCTCGCTCAGGCTGGTTTCAAACTCCTGACCTCAAACAATCTGCCTGCCTCTGCCTCCCAGAGTGCTAGGATTACAGGCATGAGCCACCATGCCTGACCTCATTTCTTTTTTTTTTAATTTCAGAATATTATGGGGGTACAAATGCTTTGGTCACATAAATTGCCTTTGCACTGTCCAAGTCAGCTATAAGTGTGCCCATCTGATGTTAATATGATTTGCATTCTGTATCTAGGTAACAATCTAAGAAATAGCGTATTTCTACAACACAACTTAAACCTGATTTTTTTTCTCTCAGGAATAGAATGCTGAAAGTGGTAAAATCTTTTACAGAGAGAAGCATGTCAATAAGAATTAGGCCTTAAGTTTCTCTCTAGACAAAAGAAGTAAGTAAAGTATCTTTTCCCTGGGTTTTTGAAAACCTGTTAACACTGGAGTAAAAATGATGAAGACATTTCAGAAATTAAGAATATTATGATCAACTTCTCTTTCTAAATATTCTTAAAGATCTTGCTACTATCCATTTGGGAAGTAATTTGTAAATCAAGCCTTTGTGTAAGAAATTGACCCTCACCTCTAAAGTTTGGACATTAAAAAAAATAAGTTTGTTGAAGGCGTAGAAGCTAATCTCCTCAGACGGAACCCTGTTTGCCTACTTTCCACCTCCTGTTTCCCTTCTTCCCCACACTCCACCCTCCCCCTTTAGTGCTAGCAATATTGGCTTTTATAACCTTGTGGGAGTTGAACAAATGTTCCTGCTTGCTTGAACTTTAGGCTTTATCTATTTGGCTGCCTTCTCCAACTTTTGCCTACACAATTTTTTTTTTTTTTTTTTTTTTGGTTCATTGAACCAAACCAGTCAGTTGCTTGGATTTGGAGTAAAAGGGAGTAGACTAATTATTTTCTCTTAAAAGATCTTTCCTTTTAGCTTCTGTTGGACAGGAGCAAAGAAAGGTTCTTTTTGTCAACAGAGTACTTAATTAAGTAAAATATATGACCATTCGTTTATTCAACAAACATTTACTGAGTTACTGCCTCTGTTGGAGGCTCTGTGTTAGATGTGGGAATACATGGTGGGTAAGAAATGGCTTCTGCTTTTCTGGTGCAGTTATTAAAATGAAAAATAGACAATCTTGTGAATAATCAAAAGTTGCTCAGGCCGGGCGCTGTGGCTCACGCCTGTAATCCTAGCTCTTGGGAGGCCGAGGCGGGCGGATTGCTCAAGGTCAGGAGTTCAAAACCAGCCTGAGCAAGAGCGAGACCCCGTCTCTACTATAAATAGAAAGAAATTAATTGGCCAACTGATATATATATAAAAAAATTAGCCGGGCATGGTGGTGCATGCCTGTAGTCCCAGCTACTCGGGAGGCTGAGGCAGAAGGATCACTCAAGCCCAGGAGTTTGAGGTTGCTGTGAGCTAGGCTGACGCCACGGCACTCACTCTAGCCTGGACAACAAAGTGAGACTCTGTCTCAAAAAAAAAAAAAAAAAAAAAAAAAAAAAGTTGCTTGGAGTCTTTTGAATATTAATATAGTCACTTGATACATGGTAAACATGCTTCAGCCGTGCAAACACTGGAGTCATTTCTTTATTCACTGCATAAAATCTACATCATCTTCCCAACTACGACATACTTTTTTTTTTCATTTTGAGTAATCATATGGTTTATATGTCATTATAGACCCTAAGGTCTATGGCTTTTTCTTTTTTAAAAAGGTATAGTTTAAGACAAGTAAAGGGGACATAGCAGATTTCCTGATGTCTAAGTTCAGCTTTGTATCACTGGATGGAATAGGGAAGAGTGGATGTCCAGGATCTCTTCGTGTGGCTTAAAGTATCTCTGACAGCAAATTGGGCCCTACAAATTATTTTTCTGTGGTCAACTTTGAATTATAGATAATAACAGGTGATGGAGCCCAGAAGAGTGGGTGGTACTAAATAGTAGCTCCAGTAAATCTTTGACCTTTTTCAGGGCTGCCTTCTGAGATCTTGGAGAATTCCTGTTTATGGATAGTGCTAGACCAGTGGTTTTTAACCAAGGCAGTTTGGCCTCCGAGGGATCATTCAGCAATGTCTAGGAGACATTTTTGCCAGATGTACCCTACTGGCATCTGCTCGGTAAAGGCCAGGGATGTTGCTTAAACATCCTGCAAGGCATAGGGCAGTGCCTCATTACAAAGAATTATCTAACCTGAAATGTCAAGAATGCTGAAGTTGATGTAATTTCCTCTAGAAAATGTAGTAAAACATAATTCCAGGAGAATAGAGAACAATAATAATGCCTTTGGTGTGACTGAATAGTTGGCTGATCTCACTTTATTAGTCTTAAAAGTGGCACTCTGTGCCAGGCACTTGTGTACATTATATATATAATAAATGAGGAAACAGGCTCAGAGAGGTAAAGTAACTTTCCCTAGGTATCACAGGTAGTTAAGGTTGGAAGTAGAAATCAAAATTAAGATCATCTTAATCGCCTGAAATTCATGGTTTTGAGCACAACTGCATACTATCTCCCTTGTGGCATGCACCATTCAAAATCTTACTTAACAAAATGAAAATTACTACATGTCCTATATACCATTGAGCTTGCTTGAGAGTAATTAAAACCATGAATGTTAAATTTGATCATACTTGAAGTAAGTAGCGAGGAGCAGGGGGGAAAAGAGGAACCAACATTAATTGAACACCTACTGTGGTTACAGGAAGTACACTAGTTGAATTTATACGCATTGTCTAATTTGATCCTCACGCAGCTCTACAGAGTAGTTACAAGGCACATTTTACAGATGAGAGTGAGAGAGGTTAATTAAGTAACTTGTCCTAAGATTGTACAGCTAATGAGTGGCAGAGTTGAGATTTGAATTGATGTCCCTCAACTAAGCCACTGTCCTTGCTGCTTGCTCCGAAGAATCCTGTTGAAGAGAGGGGAGAAACTGGTCCTGGGTAAAAAGTAATTTCAGCGGGAACATGCAGTAGATGATGGATTATATTCAGGTAGAGAATGGAGAGGTGAATTGCTGTACCTTCCTTAAGTAGTGAGAATTGAATTCAGCATGGAATTTGCTCTACAGATATACCCAAATTGAGACTGTGACTGTCATTTTGTCAGACTTTTCTATTGTATTTGAATTTTTTAAGCAATGTTTTGATCATCATGAACCTGGAAGTTCTCCAATTGTGTTTATATTATATTATATATTATATATTATTATTATATCTTTTTGGCAGCTCACCTTCTACCTTTCTTAGTGTTGTCCTATAGAACTTAGTAATGACAGTATTTAGTTTTGTCTTCTTTTTACAGAATTTCAACATTTGTGCTTGCTATAGAAGTTGTTTTTATAATAAACGGCCATTCTTGGGTTTTCCATACAGGGGTGTTTTGTTTTGACAGCTAAATATTTATTTTAACTTTTGATGTGTTTTGTTTTAGAGCATAAGAAGAGGGGAAAAGTTTTAAAAACAGCCCAATCACAATCATATTTTGTCTGGAAAGCATTTTTTTGTGCGTGTGGGCAGAAAAAGGACCTCATGTTTCATTTCATTTACTTTAAATTGGAATGGAATTTTAACCATGATTCTCAAGGGCCAGGATGCTGGAAAAAAATATGTTATTTAGATAAAATGCATGTTTTGATTTCCACGTAGGACTGTGAGCCATAGATTCTGATTATAATAATAATGTCCTGATTCCAACTATAGCAATCAGCCACTTGGGTAATCAACCACTGTGTAGACATGCATGGTGATGCCGCCTGATTTGTCCCTCCCCCGTGCCCTCCCCCCCCAGCTGAATTTAGAGTAGACTTGAGAGATCTGATAAAACTTGCAAGAATAAATAATTCTTTCAAAAATCAAGATTTTCAATAAGAGTAGTACTTTTTTATTGTAGGAAAATGCAGAAAAGCCTCAAGAAGAAAATAAAAACCAGTCATAATCCACCACCCAGAAATTAGTGACAATATTTTATATGTCTTTTTTTTTTTTTTTTGAGACAGAGTCTCACTCTTTGCCCGGGGTAGAGTGCTGTGGTGTCAGCCTAGCTCACAGGAACTTCAAACTCCTGGGCTCAAGCAATCCTTCTGCCTCAGCCTCCCAAGTAGCTGGGACTACAGGCATGTACCACCATGCCCGGCTAATTTTTTCTACATATTTTTAGTTGGCCAATTAATTTCTTTCTATTTTATAGTAGAGACGGGGTCTCACTCTTGCTCAGGCTGGTTTCGAACTCCTGATCTTGAGTGATCCTCTCACCTCAGCCTCCCAGAGTGCTAGGATTACGGGCCTGAGCCACCTTTCCCAGCCTTTTATATGTCTTTTTAAAGTACAGTAATTTTTTTTTCTTTTTTTCCCCACCCACGCCCTTAGGCCCCCTTCCTAAGCACCCCATTTCCATCCTCAAGTACAGTAATTTTTTTAAAGGTGGACTCAAGTCTATAAAAAAGTCTCCAATTTATAAATGTAATCTAAGTAATTTTTTTAAACTACTGAAAGATTTTCTAAATGATTGCTACCTCTCCAGACAGAAGTCACAGGGGCTAACGTATAAAAAGGGAAAGCTATAGGGGAGTTGGAGAACTGCTATGGCCTTCTGACAGCTGTCTAAGGAAGCTTAAGCATAGCTCTTTCAAATTTCTCCTTCTCCAACTTGAGTAATAGAATTTCAATGCTAGAAGAGGCTGTCAGTACCCATCCTCACTTTACAAACAAGGAAACTGAGAGTCAAAATGTCAAGCACCTGCTCCAAGGTCACATAAGGTGTTAATGTCAGAGTGCTAGCTTGAATTTTTAGGTCTTCTACATATGTAGGTAAATTTTTATTTCCTAATGAAAAATTCTTCACAGTCAAGAACTTTTTGGTGGTCTCAAAAGAACAAGGATTTATGATAGAAATATATTATCTATATTAAAGGATACCAAAAGGCCAAGTATTTCCTAATTTCAGAAAGTGATCAAAACAGTTGTGAGTAGTACAGGAATTTTTCATTTTATTTGCTTTATTGAGATTGAACATTAGTGATAGGGAACCTCTTGGGTGTATCTAGCCCTCAGTTATTTTCCCCTGGCGAAGTACCAAGTACCAGGGCATATTAAGTATTCCTGTGAGTACAAAAATGATGGGACTTTAAGAGTCTTTAGATATGGTAGCCTGGAAGATTACAATTAAGGCTATTGTTACATGAAAGTAGCTTTTTTCCTCTATAAAATGAGATATATATTGAAATTGTGGGAAAAAGGTTTTAAGGATTGTATCTGCTTCCAAACTAAGATGGGAAAATAGGAAGTTAAATTATAGCAAATGCTGGCATTGTCGTGTCATTAAACCACACACACGAGCACACGCGCACACACACGCAATTGTTGCTTTAATCTGGCACTCTTTTTTTTTTTTTTTTTTTTTTTTGAGACAGAGTCTCACTTTGTTGCCTAGGCTAGAGTGAGTGCCATGGCGTCAGCCTAGCTCACGGCAACCTCAAACTCCTGGCTCAAGCGATCCTCCTGCCTCAGCCTCCCAAGTAGCTGGGACTACAGGCATGCGCCACCATGCCCGGCTAATTTTTTTTCTATATATATTAGTTGGCCAATTAATTTCTTTCTATTTATAGTAGAGACAGGGTCTCGCTCTTGCTCAGGCTGGTTTCGAACTCCTGACCTCGAGCAATCCGCCTGCCTCGGCCTCCCAGAGAGCTAGGATTACAGGCGTGAGCCACCGCGCCCGGCCTTCTGGCACTCTTAAAAGGTAAGTTTTTTAGCTTTCCTCCTCTTTTTCCCCTGCCCCTCTTCATTTCTTTCTGTGGATGTGTGAGTTACTTTCTCTTTGTGTCTCCTTTGCATGTGTCTGTTTTGCTCTCAGGGTCAGTCCACCTGACTTTGCCACCTTCCTTTTCCCCAGGCTCTAGGTATCTCCATAGTCCCATTACAGTCATCTGCCACTGCATTTTACCCTTGTCCCCATTTGCTGGTGTTATAGTTACCCCACCCTGGGCTGGGCCAGAACTGTTTGTCAGTTTAAGGTGGGCAGGGAAGCTGATCTCCAGGGCAGGTGTGGAGTGAGAAGAGCTGGTGTCACTCTAAACAGAAAGGGCATTGACAGAATTGAATTAAACAAAATACGTACAGAGATTACATAGGCTATGTATACGTGTAAACCTGTGAACACACAATTATTCCTTCTTTACAGCCAGGGCCCCAGTAAACGCTAAAGCTACATGAAATAATACGTATAGATACTTATTGCCAAGGGCTTACTATTTGAACAAATGAGAAAATTGTACCCTTGCCTAGGGGTGTGTTTTTAAGTAGTTTTTGCTCCTGTTCCTCATTGTCTGCTAATGAATATGTGCATTGTCAGTAAGTGGCCAGCTCTTCCAAGCTTCCTGTACTGAACTGTATTTCTCTTTAGAAAATGGATTTTTGTCAGTAAACCACTGTGATTTACTTGTACCTCATTTTTGAACTATTCTAGATATTAAATGCACAGATAGAAGATACATGTGGGCTCTTATTTTAATGCAGTGAAACCTAGAAAAAGAAAAGAATAATCAAAATAATAAGTCTTCATCATCAGTACTTTATTGCTTATATAATTTATATTTACCCACATGAAACTCTCTGGATGTTATTCATATTCCAAGACATAAAATGTTTCTAGACATCCAAATCACAATAATTTGGAATATCCACAAAGTATTAAGTTTACTTTTTGATACGAAGGAAATGATAACTGGGAATGCAGAGGTTTATTGGCAAGGTGGTTTTGACAAAGATGATACAAAACTAAATTTCTATATATTAGTAAGTCTTGTCACTCACTTTGTTTTGGAGAGTAGATAAAGCTGCGTGACTCCTTTTAGATTTGAAATGTGTGATTTATTAAGAAGACATTAAGGATTGGTTTTTCAGTAAACTCTGCCGGGTCTAGTTTTATGCATCGTTCTTATTTGTGAGGCTGATTGTAAGCATCTGCCTATACATGTAATCAGTCACTTGCACTTTCATGTGGCCAGGTGAACTGAAGTAACAGGTTTCCCCCAGGTTTCTCAGAGACTTAAGAGTACACACAGAGAGGCAGACATGCAAATTATGAAGTTCAAAAATATTTATATTGGCCAGACATGGTGGCTCACGCCTGTAATCCTAGCACTCTGGGAGGCCAAGGTGGACGGATTACCAAAGGTCAGGAGTTTGAAACCACCCTGAGCAAGAACGAGACCCTCGTCTCTATTATAAAAATAGCAAGAAATTAATTGGCCAACTAATATATAGAAAAAATTAGCCGGGCATGGTGGCGCATGCCTGTAGTCCCAGCTACTTGGGAGGCTGAGGCAGTAGGATTGCTTGAACCCAGGAGTTTGATGTTGCTGTGAGCTAGGCTGACGCCACGGCACTCACTGTAGCCTGGGCAACAAAGCGAGACTCTGTCTCAAAAAAATAAATAAATAAAAATTAAGCTATAGTAGTGGATTTTAGACATTTGACTTAACAAAATTTATGTTTTTCAACACTTAGCCCTGTAAATGACTGTCATTTCCAATACTTAAGATGATACAGTAAAGTCCTCATCCAGCTAGCTTCTAGAAGCTTTAAAACACACATACCCACACACACACACACACACACACACACACACACACACACATACATTTTAAGTGCCTTATCAAAGATTCTATACTTTCAGGTGCCAGGGTCAACACAGATTTCCAAATCCTGGGTCCATTCCCTTGTAGGCCACAAGTAGCTCCTCCTCTTTTAAGGAGGAGGACTGGGAAGGCATTTTCCAATATAGCAAGCACACCCAGTCACACTAAAGGAAAGAAACCAAGTAGCCAAAATGTTATGAGGAGCCGGGCGAGGTGGCTCACGCCTGTAATCCTAGCACTCTGGGAGGCCGAGGCGGGCGGATTGCTCAAGGTCAGGAGTTCAAAACCAGCCTGAGCAAGAGCGAGACCCCGTCTTTACTATAAATAGAAAGAAATTAATTGGCCAACTAATATATATAGAAAAAATTAGCCGGGCATGGTGGCACATGCCTGTAGTCCCAGCTACTCAGGAGGCTGAGGCAGAAGGATTGCTTGAGCCCAGGAGATTGAGGTTGCTGTGAGCTAGGCTGACGCCACGGCACTCACTCTAGCCTGGGGAACAAAGTGAGACTCTGTCTCAAAAAAAAAAAAAAAAAATGTTATGAGGAGGTGAAAGTTTTTACTTGCATCTTAAAGCAGTTGGCCTTTGTTAAAGCTGCTTGTTATTGAGCATTATTTACATACAATAAATTGCATCCACTTAAAGCCTCCAATTTGATGAGTTTTGACAGATGTATATACCCATGAAACCACTGCCACAATCAGGGCATGGAATATTTTTACCAGCCCTACAAGTCTCCCCATGTCCCTTTTATAATACTACATTCTTCCCTCTGCCCCTGTCCCCAGGAACCCACTGATCTGCTTTTGTGTGAGAGCCACTTTCCAAACCCAGATTTGAAAGTTTGGGGATCTTTCTCTATGAAAAGACCCAATTTATGTCCAAGATGCAATTTTCTTCTCTATGTTTAAGATAAAATATTAATAATATTACAGAGAAATTCTATTAGGAAGGTATCAATTTCCTACAATCTTTTTTCTGATCATTTATAAGTAAACTACTTAGTAAGTAGTCTCATTATATACTGAGATCAAAGATAATTTACAGCCAAGAGAGAAACAATTCTGGTAAATAGAAAAGCAGTGTATTTTCTTCTAAACTAGTTTATAGTGAGATGGCAAATCCCTCAAGAACAGGAAATATAAAATAATTTGAATTTTGCTTCACACTTATTGGTAAAGTAAAAATGAGTGAGAATGAAGGTTTTATATCTATTATATATATATATATATATACACACATATATATATATCCTGCTAGTGTATGTATACATATATGTGTGTATGTTTATATAAAATTATATAGGAATAACCCTATCCATTGAGCCTTCCAAAAGACTTGAAGCAGGTTTCAGAGGGAATTTTCTGTGCACAGAAAGTGTTTCATCTCCACACACTTAGGTGCAAAGGAAGCTTTTAATATACTAAGTATTACTTTCTCATTGATATAATCAATTGAATGAATAATTATTGGCAATTTAAGGGCTACCCTACCAAGATACAGTTTGCCCCTTCCTGCCTCACCCCTTCAGAAAAATCCATATATCAAACAATGTCTAGCTGGTCTTCTGTTCCAGCTCTCTTTTGCTTTGGCCTGCATCTAGTGTCCTTCTGCCACTCCCGACTTCTACTGTTTCTGCCCTGTCTTCCTTCCCTGATTTTCTTTCTCCAGGTCTTTCCTGTCTCCTGATGCTACTTTTCCTACACTGCTTTGCCTTCTCATGACAAAGCCATTTTTATAAACATCTCCGGACCGAGTGGGCAGCAGACTGACCAATTCCAACATGTCAGATAATGTCTTGGAGACTGTTTTTCTGTGATCCAACAATTTTTTCAGACTCCTTTCAAGTTTGGAGCCATACTGGTGGTTGGAGAGTTGTGAAAGGATGATTTTCAGATAGTCAAAGCTGAATATATTTCCTGGGCTATGTTATGATATTCTTTGAAACTGAATCATTAAAATAAATGAACAATTTACACTATAATATTCCCATGAAACTTCCTTCGACAAAGCTAACGAAGTTAAAGTTGTTTTGAGGTAAGGTGCTTTATCGCCCTTCAGAATATAAAGATATTAAAAAAAACCCAATATTTGTCAAAACCCATAAAATGGACAACACGAAGAATAAACCCTAATGTAAACTATGGATTTAGTTCATGATAAGGCATTAATTACTATTGGCCCATCAGTTGTGACAAATATAGCAAACCAATACAGCGTGTTTCTAATAGGGAGACTGTCAGGGGTGTAGGAGAAGGTATTTGGAAACTCTGAGTGCTTTCTGCTCAGTTTTTCTGTAAACCTAAAACCACTCAAAAATAAAATCTATATTCTGGTCTTCAGACAACTAAAAAAAAAAGAACAAAAATAAAAAAATAAAAATAAAAATAAAATCTATTAATTTTAAAATCCCTTTATGTGTTTGGTTTCAGAAGTGCGAAGAATATATCAGGTATTTTTTATTATTACCTTGTAGATTAAAGTCCAGCATGCTTTTCAGTATGAGTAAAATAAGAGATGTGCTGCTCCTTGAGTGACATAACTTATGGCATAGGCTCCTTTGAAGGGAAAGCGTGAGCTTCTGGGAGAGCTGACCAGTACAGTCAAAAACTATGTCTGATTGTACAGGTCAGGGTGAGCACTGCGTTGGTGCTTTGTCTGCCATCCATTAAGACATCATGCCATCTTTGCAGTGGAGTAGAGTCCCACAAATCCCCTGCCCCACAACCCAGTAAACCCTTTTTTGACCCTTGCATTTGCAGTGTCACTAGCAACAGTGATAATTGGTGAGCTCATGCCAACTCTCTGAGCCAGTATCCAGGTCAGAGCTTGATTGCTCTGGGCCAGAAGCTATTGCATGGCTTGTAAAGGCACAGACCTAACACCAGAACCTCCGCACAATTACTCACTATGGCCAGCTCTACCGTAAGCATGTGTGAAAAGATTTTTTACAGGCGTGAATGTAAATGGTTTCTATATATTGAAACTGGGTAAGTATGATGAGCAACTACAAGTAATGTGTTGCTTTCCTGAGTTGGCTGTGAAAACAGAACATTCTGTGGTAGGTGGTAGTGGGGGGAACAGGATCAGGTCTGAGAGGGATATTGAGACTGAGAAGGGAAACAAGCAGATGCTATGGTGATAAAGTCACCAGCAGAGAAAAAACTGACAAGGCACCAAGGATTAGAAGACAAGTGGGGGCAACCATGCCAGCTATGGATATCTTGAGGATGTGGGTGTCCATGGAATGTGTCCGTTAGGTCTGTGATAAGACCCAGGGTGAAAAACTTCATCGTTCATGTAGTCATCTGTAAAAATACCAATAAAGAGAGGAGTTGGTTATATAGTTCACCTCTGTTTAACTTATTAAACTTTATTTTGTATATCAGAAATAATTATGTATGGATCTGTTAAATATACTCATTGTTACATATGCTGTCAGTTTTACTTTTTTTGTCTATTTTTTTTTTCTTTGAGACAGAGTCTCACTCTGTTGCCCGGGGTAGAGTGCTGTGGCGTCAGCCTAGTTCTCAGCAACCTCAAACTCCTGGGCTCAAACAATCCTTCTGCCTCAGCCTCCCGAGTAGCTGGGACTACAGGCATGTGCCACCATGGCCGGCTAATTTTTTTCTATGTATTTTTAGTTGGCCAATTAATTTCTTTCTATTTTTAGTAGAGACGGGGTCTTGCTTTTACTCAGGCTGGTTTTGAACTCCTGACCTTGAGCGATCAGCCAGCCTTGGCCTCCCAGAGTGCTAGGATTACAGGCGTGAGTCACCGCACCCAGCCTACTTTTTTGTCTTAATTTCACTGCTTGCCCAATTGACTATGCATGTGGTACTACCTGTTAGAAGCCACAGATATTAACAGGGGAAAGGGGAGAGGGAGGGAATGGAAAGAGCTTCTCCCTTGAGTCCCAGTCCATGCCAGAGGCTGGGGGGTTCCAGTTCAGTGGCCAGGATAACAGGTTACTAGATGCCAGTGGTGAGCCAAGTGTTGGCACTGCACTGTGTACCTTTTAGTCAGCTTCACAATCGATACCAAGTTCTTCAGCCGACTTGACGTTATAGCAATGCCTGTCAGTTGGAAAGATGGCAAAAGTCATAGCCTGACCAAATCATAATGCGTTTGTTTCCCAGGTATAGATGGGCTGAGTCAGTCATGAGGCCTAGTGTAGTTATGCTCTCAGGTACTGAAGTACCTGAAAGGACTGGGATGGTGGCAATGGCTTTCGGGGCAGGTATGTGATAGCATCCTCTTGCCCCCTTGCTGCTCACCTACCTGCTTTTTGCCACCCTTTGGCTTGTCTTAGTCACCCCTTCCCTCTCTCTCCTCTTTACCCTTAGTCCAGTTACTTTTGAACTTTCTGTTATGGAACAAGGAGGAGGGCCTCAGTGTGAAAAAATTTGGCTTAAATATTTGAACTACCAGAGCAATGTACTTTACAATTCTGTAACTGCCAGATTTTTACTGCTGTAGTGGTTTGTTAGGTATAAAATTGGACTTTGTGAAATGTTTTCTGACATACAGCTTGAAAGTTGAATTTTGTCACCTTATAAAGGTGCTTATCATCCCTGCCACTTTTAAAACTCCCATAATTTTTCTTTATGTGTTTATTATTATCTGTGTAGCAGATAATGGCAGCATGCATGCTGACATGAAGGATTTACTCCAGGGCTAATTGATTGGAGCAGAGCTGCCCAGTTGCCAAACCCAGCTTATGAAAAGTATGGGACTGAGTGCTTCATAAAATGAAATCGACAAATTGTCTATCGAATGCTTACTCTAATGTGCAGGGCACTTTGCTGGACTTGCTAGATGCTGGGGATAATATTAAAACAGTGATCTCTTTAAGCAAGGAATGTCCACGCTCATCGGAGAAACTATTAGATGCGCATTAAGGAAGTGGTGGGAAGAGTATTGAATTGGGGGTGAGTGTCAGGAGTTTTGAATCCTAGCTTGAGTTTTGCCTCTAACCACCTGATCCTCTGGGCAAATGACTTCCCCACTTGGGGTCCCAGTTTATAAAAAGGGAATGGGACTAGATCATCTCTAAGACATTCTGTGGATGGGTTCATAAACAAATGTGAGGCTGGGCGCTGTGGCTCATGCCTGTAATCCTAGCACTCTGGGAGGTCAAGGTGGGCAGATTGCTTGAGGTCAGGAGTTCGAAACCAGCCTGAGCAAGAGCGAGACCCCTGTCTCTACTAGAAATAGAAATAAATTAACTGGCCAACTAATATATATAGAAAAAATTAGCCGGGCATGGTGGCGCATGCCTGTAGTCCCAGCTACTCGGGAGGCTGAGGCAGGAGGATCGCTTGAGCCCAGGAGATTGAGGTTGCTGTGAGCTAGGCTGATGCCACGGCACTCACTCTAGCCTGGGCAACACAGCAAGACTCTGTCTCGGAAAAAAAAAAAATGTGAAAGTAATTCCAGAAGATAGAACGTGTTCTTTTGCCAAATGAGTTGTATGTATAATTATGTGTATATAATATAAAATACATATATTTATATATATAGTTATACTAATTATGTCTACAGACCAGTGTTTGTCAAAGTGGGGGCCTTGCACCAGGCATATCAGCATCACCTGGGAGCTTGTTAGAAATGCAAATTCATGGGCCCCACCCACATCTATTGAATCAGAAATGCTGGGGATGGGGCCCAGTAATCTGTGTTCTAATAAGGCCCTTCCTCTTTCCCTCAGGACATTCTGATGCCCTCTAAAATTTGACAACTATGGGCTATAGGAGTTTGGGGCAGTGGTTCTCAACTTTGGCTGTACATTAGATTCATCTGGGGAGCTTTTTTGGGGATGGGATACTGTCTTCGTCTGTTTGTGCTGCTATAACAAAATACCTGAGACCGAGTAATTTATAAAGAACAGAAATCTGTTTCTCAGGGTTCTAGAGACTGGGAAATCAAGATCAAGGTGCTGAAACGTTCAGTTGCCTGATAAAGGCTGCTCTCTGCTTCCAAGATGGTGCCTTATTGCTGCATCCTCCAGAGGGAAGGAATGCCATGTCCTCACCTGGTGAGAGGCAGAAGGGCAAGAGGGCTAAACGCTGTGTGAAGCCTCCTTTATAAGGGCCTCAATCCCATTCACGAGGGAGAAGCACTCATGGCCTAATCATCTCTTAAAGGCCCCACTCTTGATATCATCACATTGGCCATTACATTTTGACACCAGAATTTTGAAGGGGATACATTCAAACCATAGCAGGCACTCAGACATCACTAGTTGCTCTGGCTCCCCAGGGCAGCCAAGTTTGAGAATCAGTGGTATGGGGAGAGTAGCATGAGCCACAGCGCCTGTCATTCTCTAGTGGCGATTCACCTCAGATGCAGGGAGTCAACCAAAGCTAGGGGCCTGGAATTTTATGCTAAGAAATTTTGCCTTTAGATTACAATGGAGGAAGGTTTTGGGAAAAGGGAGTGATTCCTTTGAGGTGGTACATTTGAGAGATTATCTGACTGCTATATGAAGAAGAAAGCATACCTACAGTTAAGAAGTCTGATGAAGTGGTCTAGCTGTGACGTGATAATGGGCCAAATTAGGACTGTAGAAATGAGATAATAAGAAGGAAAAATATGAAAGCTCTTTTTGCAGGAAAAAAGGGGCAGAGTTTGGTGATGGTTGTGGGGGTGACGGCAGTGTTAGAATGTCATTGGTTCAGGAGTTCCTCTCAGATTTCTGGGAGGACTGATGCTCTCTAGATGCATCTGTCAGAATCATCACGTATGAATCTTATAATTCTTTGTCCCTCACGGCTTTGATTTAGAAGTTCTAATGCTGGGGCGGGGGGTGGGGGGGGTCCACAGTGAGTTATATAAAAATAAAGAATTATAGTCACCTAAAAAGCTACCCATGGTCATCATGTCAGGGGAAAAAAATGCTTTTTTTTTTTTTTTAACCAAAGAATGCTTGGAGTTGTGGGAAAGTTGTAAACTTGGCAGTGACTAGTTCAAGCCTATCAGTCAATTAAGTGAATTTTTATTTCATCATTTGTTTTATTTGGGAGCTGTCACAGCAGTCATCGAAAAGACATCAGTCTTCATATTTTTAAAACAAAACAAAAATACCATTGAACATTAGGGCAAAGGACAAGAATTTCAAGGTTTTACCTTTTGACTTTTAGCAAATATTTGCTGCTTCATTTTTCTTACTGGATTTCACCATTTGACTTGTGGTTTTGCTTTGTCTCCATTTGTCCCTAACGCCTGATAATTCTAGTTTTCTCTTTTCTGTTTTTGATGGCTTTTTATTCATAAGTATTCTTAATGTTTAATACTCCAGTCAAAAAATAAATATTTTCCCCCTTTATGTTTCCTCACTTTCCCTTTATGTTTTTCCCCAAATATACTTATTTCCCCCTTATGACCAAGAAATTCTTTAAATTCACATCCAGAAATGGCCCATGGAAGGAGCTTGTTGGTATTTATTTGGGGCATGATGGGAGCACTGCTCCCTCTTCCACTTTTTGTTAGTTTGTAAGTCATGCCACATCTGAAAAGAAAGACATCTTTTATTTACTAGTTTGAAAACCTATACAAGCATATGCAGTATTTTAAAGGGTTACCTATATTCCAGTGTAAAGTTAAAAATGACTACTCTAATTTTGGTAAATCTGTGCACTTTTATCAATAGTTTTCCAAAAGAACTGCAGAAATCTGTGGAAAAATCTGGAGTAATCACAACTTCAAATGTGTAGTATATCTAGTAGATACCTTTTAAAAATATAACCTGTCTTTTCCCAAACTGGATATGAATAAAACCTATCTCTTTCCAAATTGTAAAGAATATTATGATTATGTCATATACAATAAATGTAGAAGCTTCTGTGGAATAAATGATCTTTCAGACAGAAAATCTTAATATAAGGCCAAAAAGCTGGACTTTTATTTCTATGACTGGGAATATCCTCTTAGTTTTTGTTCATATATTACATTAATATGTTAAAGATTTGATGATATGGACGATCTTGATTATAATGGAATTACTAAAAAATGAAGCATCTATCATGTGAACCATTTATTTCCAGTAAATTGTTTTGCTAAATGAGAGCTAGTTTGTCAGTTCTTCTGCTAAGGGAAATGAGCCAGTAGCCATCTCAGTTGTATTTATTATTGCATTTTATGGTAACATTTGAAATATGTTCTTAATGGTTCATATGCCAATGTTTGTGACTCCCATAGTGCCGCAAGTATTTGACTAAAATAAAAGTGGGGGTAGATGAGAAGTCTGAGCCACCAGTTACCATCACAAATGTACCTAATTGAGAAGATGTTTGGCGTTCACCACTTTTTGATTTCTTAGGTGAGAGAGGATATTTTGAAGGATGGTTACCATGACAATCCCATTCAAAGAATTTAGAGGAGACAAAGAATCTGTGGGGATCATCCATTTTGATTGATTGAACTGGTCTTTTAAATCCTTTCAAAGAGCTGTTGTCTCTGGATTTTACTTTTCTACATAATTCACCCAGTGATTTGGGGATCGATTAAGCTTGGCTGTCAGTAGTGATAGGGTCAGCAGTGTCCACGGCCATAGTACTTTTGTTGAACCTGAAGGAAAGCGATTATATGTGTTAAATGTTACTAAAAAGTAACTACTGGCTCCTTCTGGAATAATATAAATGGTTTGTCTATTTTCACTTTTGATTCTGTCAGGGTGGGATAAGATTAATATGATTTATTTGAAAGCCTGATTGACCCTAAAGTGTTTGGGTTTTATTTTGGGTTATTTTGCTGTCATCACATTTTACCCAGTGTGTTTGGCTGCCATTCTGTTTTTATTCTTTGACTTGCACAATGTTGTCAACACAATTTGTATTATGTCTGGTCAGAGCCATGGTTACACACTGCAGATTGAAAAGGACACGCAAATATACCTACCATGGGTGTCTTCATCCTCACGACCCAAACTGATGTTAAGTGGGACACACTAGTACAAACAATAATGTGAAACGGAGGTACTGAATTTTGTCCTTCTTTGTGGACTAGTTCTTGATGGTGAAACCGTGAACTATGGGAGGGGAGATTACTCTAGCTGGGGCCTGAGTTGGACTCTGATGTGAGTGAGAGCTTTGCCTCCTCAGCCTTTGGGCCTTTCTCTCTTCTGCCCCCTGAAGGGTGTCAGGAAACATGAAATTCAAGGACCTTCTGAAAGGACAGCCAGGGTCCTTTCAGAAGATAGTTTCCCTGCCACGTTTCCACCTGTAGCCCTTCCAAGCCAGAACGTGAGGAGGTGGGGAGCAGACAGACAGATGGCAGGGGAGGCACTGGGGGGTTGGGATCTCAGGAAGGCAGCTACTGTGGTTCTTGAAGTAGAGAACCAGATTGTGTCAAGTACAGCCCAGTAAGAATGATATCCATCTCCAGGAAAAATCAATTTCACAAGGGAAAGATGAAATAGGATAAGGCTAGAGTGTGACAGATTCAGTTTGAAGTTTCAGTTGGATTGAATCTAAAGAGAAGTATATTTAGTGCCAAGTATTTGTGTTTGTGATGCCATATGAAATCTTTATTCAAGTTTGATAAGTTTGACTCTTTGCCTGCTATAATAATAGTAATAATTATATATCTTTAACATTCAGTGAGTGCCTTTTGTGTGTGAGGCACTGCCAAGTGCTTTACATGCGCTTACATCCTTACCTCTGTGAGGTAGGTCACCATTGTGAGGTTGAGAGGACTGGGGCAGCCAGTATAAGGTGGAGCCAGTAGTTGAACCCAGGCAGTCTGGCTCTGGCACCTTGCTGCGAACAACTGTGCCATGCTGCATTCCTGCTGCAGCTGAGAAAGGGTGTGGCATCTTCTAGAAACAGTGAGTTCCATATGAGTGGAGTGTGGGTGGTGGGAGATAAGACAGAATAAAGCCTTTTGTAGATATATACCATGCTAAGTACTGGGAAATAGAAATGAAATTAGAGATTTTTGTCCCTGCCAGACACTTAAAGTCCAGTAGGACAAATAAGACCTAACATGACACACATAATCCACATTTATGTGATAGAATATGAAAATATTGTCAGTATGTAAGTACAGGTGGGAAGAGGACTTGAAGGTGTTCCTTTGAATTAAGTCACTTTCAGACATTTACTTTCAAATGTTAGCTCTTCACCACTGGCTCAAATTTGCCTTCCTCCGCGCTTTTGACCTGGTAGACAAGAACCCAGTTCCCATAATTATCAGATTTGTCCATTTTGAGTTTGGAGGTATTGTCTTCAACTGTGACAGTTGTCATTGAGATCACTAAACAGATTAACTCATTAGCCTGTTGAACCAACTGGAGCAGCTATTTATTTTCCAGTTTATTAATATTTTTAAAATCTATAACCACTGCCCTTTTGAGGATCAGCCTAGAAATGGTTGGTGAGGGTGGGGGTGACTACATGTCTGGTTATAATCCTTGGTTTATGTTTGCCCTTTTTGAGAGCCTTCTAGGTGCCAGGCACTGTTCTGGGAGTGGGGACAGAACAGTGAAAAAAGAGTCCCCCTCTCAGGGAGCTGTCTTTTCCTCTGATTTCATTTGCTCACATATATTTTCACAGTTGATCTAGAAGGACATTTGGTGTGAGTTTCAGGATTTCACTTCCTTCTCCTTTGCCCCAGCCAGTCATTTCTGAATAAAGGCGGGGGTGGGGTGGGGCGGGGCGGGGCGGGGCGGTGAGGAGGTGATGTGAGCAGGCCTGTGGGGAGGGCAGCATGTCGTGGTGGGCTGTGTTTGTGTCAGGGATAGGAACAGCACAGGGCACACCTGTTTCCTAGTGCTGCAGAACCGTTGCACTAGGATGGGCCTGCCCACTAGCCTGCATCCTAATCCTGTTGTGATTGGAGATAAGTTCAGCCGTCATACGGCACCTCGTCTCCATGGCAACCCCTCTAAATATTCCTCTGGTGACTTGTGTTCTACATTCTGGCTGGATCGGAGCCCTCCTGTGGCAAAATATTCTAAAGATGTTAAAAGAGAAAAAAAAGGCTCAACTAATAAATCTATTCTAAACGACTGAGTCATTTGTTTTGATTACCCGGGTGATTGCCAAATGTTAATTTAAAACTGAAATAGGCCATGAGCTCACTCCCCTAACAATGCTGAGTGTTTGAGCTAATACAGCTTGATAATGAGGGAGCCAGATCCACTGCCAGTGCTAATGTTATATGATAAACAGACATTTGGAGAAATATGCAGAACATTTTGGCAGTTTTCCTTTAACTCTAAGGGTTGTAAATATAAAGTAAAATGTGTTACCATGAGCCATTTCAAAGGAAGTTGACTTTTTTTTTTTAGAATTTTGAACTTTTCTTCTAAAAAGGTAACTTTGCTTCTTGATTCTCATTTTTCCCTAAATTAGGCACGTTGGAAGTTGTTGTGAGCTGTATCCAGCCCTTGCTGAATACATCCTATTTTCCACACATCCAGTGTGAGGTAAGTCTTACTAATTGCCACAGATTCTTACACTGATGTCCAACTTTCCGATTTGTGGTGTCGGGTGGCATTGTACAAAGAGCTTTACTTGTACAGGAGGTTTCAGAGGCTTCCTTTTAATTGACCCAACCAATATTTCTGCTTACCCTAAATATTAGCTCTCTGGGGAATGCCTTTTCAAGGGAAAATCTCATTTACATTGAACTTGGGGACATGAAAAGGGAATGTGCCAGGCACAACAGAACTGTTAGAAGATATGCTTGAAAATAAAGATCTGCTCATGTCACAGCACGAACAGTAGGGAGCAGGAAAGCTGCATGGAGCAGATAGTGGGATGGGAGGGAGGAGACTTCTGCTGACCACCAGGAGGAGGCTGGGCTGCCCTGATCAGTTCTCAGGAATCTTTCTGCCGTGGATGGAAGGCGCCAAGGACCAGGACTGCCGCTGCAAAATCTGGTGATAGGAGTGCCAGAGTATTTCTGTTGGGCTATATTAATAGGAGTCAGGACATTTTTTTCTAACTTGTCCTCAAGTTCAGAGCAGCCTTGCTACATTGGTGTCAGCAGCCAGACTGATCAGACCTTTCATTTAACATGCTTGAATAGTCACCCTGTGTCCTCTTCATTTAGCCACAGTAGTTTATTTATACTCTTTGATGATCCATGGTTCTTCACTTCTCTCTTTGAGAGAAGGGCTGACTATTCATCTTTCAAAATAATGAAAAGAAGGAATCTAAAAGATGGCTTAGCCAATGTGCAGGTTTGGTCCCTTCTTTTTGGTGCCCCAGTCTCTGTGCATTTACAGGAGGAGATATAGCCTTTGCCAGTGCTGTACCAATCAGGATTCCAGTGTCATCTGTCAAAAGGTCGCAGCATTTTTGCCTTCACCTCCCTCCTGCCTTCTCCTCCATGCAGTCACACTGTCAGCGTAGGTACTTAGGTTTCAGTTAAGGGTACATATTCACTAGGTGGCAAGAGTAGCCGTTGTTACATCTACTTGCTGTAGAATTCTTCCTGGACTTTAATGTATATCTATTCAAATGCCTAAATATATTAAACCTTAAAGAGTAAAAAACATAGGACAAAGTTTGAGAAATGTTTAATCTGAATTTTGTCAATTTCATCAATTATGATGTGGTGGTAGTTGGAAGTTCTTCCAAGTGCCTAGGGCTTGAAAACTGGCCTGATGATAAAAGCTTCAGCAGCTTCCCTTTGCTGCCAGAGAGGCAGTCTTCATCTTCTGGTCTCAACCCTGCCATAGCTCTCATTCATAGCCTTTATCTAATGGGATTGTTGTCAAACTTAAAGAAAAAGATAGAAACATATCTTTTAAAAAAATCTTAGATCTCACCCCAGTAGAGAAAACCAAAGCAGAACTGCTTTAGCTCAAGTAGGAGGCTGTGACTCTGTCCTGCTCCTCTGAGGAACCCTCGGGCAGTTTGAAAGCACAGTGTTCTCTGAAAAAAAGCAGAGATTTTAGCTCTGTTCCCTTATTTTTATTTTCCCACGAAAACAGATACTAGATTGTTTAAGGAGATGTAAAGAAGGGTAAGACATCTTCCCATCAACTTGGAAATGCTGGCTGGGTGAAATCTGGCACACATGCATTGTCTGCCCTTAGTAATTACACAGTAATCTGCAACTTTGACAAGCTTCGTCAGTAGAAAACTTCAACAGAAACTAAGTATAAGGCTGTATTCTTAAAATGGAACATTTTAATTGAAGTTTTTCAAACACGTATTTGAAGTGGTTTTATGATATCAGGCATACCCCAAGGACATTTTTACATTGACCAGAACTTGGTGTCTGGGTTTTCCTTTAGACCAGTGAATTTCTCAGGTGAATTAATTAAATAGAATCTGTTAAATTCTTTTTCTCCATGACAGAAATATGTAGGATTATGCAGTTGCAAATTGTGCTCTTTCTTCCCTCCTTTTCTTCATTCATTCAGTCCTATTATGTACCAGGCCAGGAATGTAGTGTTGAGCAAAACAAAAAGAATAATACATTTTGGGTCTGATATTCTTCAAGTGTAGGTCATCCCTAGATTATTTTTCCTTTTGCAGATAAAGAAACTGAAAATTTCTTTTCTTTTTTTTTATTACACTGCCCAATATTAAGTAGACTGGTAAGGAATCAGGGGCACAATTCTCCGCTCTGCTTTTTGAGCTTGTGATTTATGCCACCTTCATATAAGCATGTGCAAATAATAAAGTTTCGATAATTGCTGCGGATGCAGCTGTGCCTGGGACCCAGAAGCCCCAAAATGAAAACAAATGTAATCTGTGCATTTCACACTCTATTTTTCAAAAGTTTATTTGGAATGATTGAACAGTATAGGAAAATAGACTTTGCAGTTTCTACATGAGCCTTTTTGTTTTTTTTTTTAAATCATAGTGTGTCCCATTTTAAGCATAAGAAAGCATTTATCATAGATAGACTTCATTATTTAAAAACTTAAAATTATTCCATTTGGCTGCCTTTTAGTTAATGGAATTATTTGGAACACAAACTTGAATACAACATAATTCTTAATGCATATATGAACTTGGCTAAGTCTGAGTACTCTGTATTTGTACTGTAGTAGTGACAATATTGCTAATTAATCAAACATGTGTCTTACATCTAGGCAATATTTGTATGACTGACATATGGTCATTTTCATCATTGATTTGGCAGTTTTTTAATACTCACAAAACACAAAATTTTAAAATACAGTAGTCATAGTGATTTGATTTGTGCCATTTTATATTGATGTAACCTCTCTTCTTGGTGCCCTGGTATTAAGCATGAAAATCAGCACAGATGGATTACACAGGCTTACACAGTTTGGAAATCATCAGTTTAGAGCCAAGGTCTCAAATTGGTGGGCTGGATCTGGCACACAGAGGTATTCTTTTAAAATTTTAATTGCCAGCATTTAAAAATTGAGAGATTTCACATTTTTAAAAATCCAGATTTTTCAGCTTCTCTTGAAATATCAGAAGATCTGGCAGTATTGAGTCTACATTCCTGTTTGGCTACATTAGGCCAGAGCCAAATAACTGCTGTTTCCTTAGATGAAGCAAGAACTTTGCCTCAGTCCCTCTAGCAGTCTCTGTAGTCCCCTCGACACTAGGGACAAGGGTCAGTTGCCATTATCTAAATGTTTCGGTTTTATAGATAAGTGAGTTTTCAACCCCAGGTCTAGATAATATTGAGGTTGCAAACTTAAGATGATCCTTTCTCTCAAATACCAGCTTGGGTTGAGGGTAAACATTTCAGGGAAGGGGTACCTTCTGATGATGGTACCTAATTAAGAGAAAGAGTATCAACAAGTATGGATGTTTTATCTTATTCTGGAGGCTTCCTGTGGTCCACTTTGGTGCTTCTCACACTTTAATGTGCAGATTCTAGAGTAGGGCCTGAGTGCATTTCCAGCAAGCACCAGATTATACTGCTGCTAATCTCAGAGCCTGCCTCTCTTTGAGTAGCAAGGAGACTTTACCCTAAAGGAGTCCTAAGAAAAAGCAGTCAGGCAGTGATGGTTCTAATATTTAGAACATTCACATTTTCTTTTGCCTGAGAAAGATAAAGAGACCTTAGTCGGGCTGTTTTGGGTTCACTTCAAGTTGCAGCAAGGTAGGTGACAAATCAATCATTTCTCATACAACATAGCACATATAAAAGATAAATCTAACTTTTTATTTAAAACTTTGTTTTAAATTAAGTGGTTCTAGTAAAAAGCTATATATGTTAAAGCTCAAGAATCCTGGGAGGCCGAGGCAGGCGGATCACTCGAGGTCAGGAGTTCGAAACCAGCCTGAGCAAGAGTGAGACCCCGTCTCTACTATAAATAGAAAGAAATTGATTGGCCAACTAATATATAGAAAAAAAATTAGCTGGGCATGGTGGCACATGCCTGTAGTCCCAGCTGCTTGGAAGGCTGAGGCAGCAGGATTGCTTGAGCACAGGAGTTTGAAGTTGCTGTGAGCTAGGCTGACACCATGGCACTCACTCTAGCCTGGGCAACAAAGCGAGACTCTCTCTCTCTCAAAAAAAAAAAAAAAAGCTCAAGAATCATGAAGTAGGGATTATAGCTTTTAATTTTACAATTATAGGAGAATATATTTATAGGGCTCTTAGAGAACTTATAAATCAGACCATAGGAAATAGGATAATTATGAAATCCCTGGATATATGATAACTTTGTAAGCTATAAAGTGAAAGAAAAAGTCAGAAAGGAAGAGGTCAACAGATTGAAATATATACAATCCTACAGCAAAAGAATATAATTAAAATGAAAAGGAAAGCACACCAGGAAATATTTGTGGCACATATGACAAGATAATTAATTTCTATATTATGCTCAGAGGTCATACAGGTTTTAAGAAAGGCATACACAGGCCTGGCATATGGTAAATGCTTAAAATGCATGGAAAATGTTTAGCCTCCCTGGTAAGCAAAGACAAGCATATTCAAACATCAACAAGGTACACTTTTCACCTGTTAAATCAACAAAACTACAAAAAGAAAACCTGATGTTAATATGCTTTCCTTGAAACGGATATACACTTAAGTCATTGCTGGTAGCATTGTAAGTTGGTACAAAGCCTTTGGGAATGTTATTTGGCAATATATGGCAAAAGTCACAAAGATTGGTAACATTTACTTCAGCAATCCTATTTTGGGAAATATGTTCTAAGAAACAAATTGTTGTAAGAAAAGAAGAAAAAAGCTTTATGGCTATAGATATTCATCGCAGTGTTATTTATAAGGACAAAAAATTAGAATTTAAATGTCTAACAATAGAGAAATGGTTCATTTATTCAACAAATATTTTTGGTTAATTTCAGTTAAGATTATGATACATGCATATAGTGGAATTTCATGAATCTGTTAAAAATTATAATTTTCATGCTTGCATAAACAATATGAAAGAATTTATATAATATAGTTTTACTAAAAATGCAGGATACAAAATTGTATATATGCTGTGATTGTAACCATACAAAGTGATATGTACATATGGACAAGAACTAGAAGGTACGTGGACAAATGTAAGTATCACTTTATTTGAGGCTTTATTCATGTTATTTGTACATTTTACCATATGTACATACTCGCTTAGAGGTTGCGAGCCTTCCACTTTTACCACCTCAGTTATTAAATTTAAAGGGTACCATATCACAAGTAGGATGTTCATGTCTGTCACACAGTAGGTGCTTAGTAAGTAACTACGAAACATGATGAGGACTCTGCCTACAGCCTAAACATTGGTGTTCTGATGCTATAGTTCCTTCTTGCTTGTTTTGTTCCATCATCCTCAGCCACCATTTCTCTTTCTTCTGTTTTTTGTTGTTGTTATTGTTGTTGTTTTTGTTTTGTTTTTAGTAGTTGGTAGAGGCATCTTCATATCCCACATGACGCCAAGGATAAATATTTCTTTCAGAGCTTTTAATTAATATGTAGCAGTGCCAGGCAGGGAATGCATCTTCATGTTTAAAGGTCCAGTATATGGACTTTAATTTAAGAGTGTTGCTCATTACATTTTCTGATTTCATTTAGATAAGCAACAAAAATTTACTTCAAGGTGGTTGGCTTCCTTACAGTGGTCCCTCCCCTTCAGCTGTATTCTCTGTTGCAGATATACTTGTTTTTCTGCTATAAGTATACTTTTCTAATTAGGTCAGTTACTTCATGTCTGTTTTTCTTTTTTGACATGGTTTCCTCTGGCTTTGGCACCACATATTTTCCCCATATGTCATTGCCTCTGGAGCTTCATGTTGCAATTCTTCAAGGGGGATGGAGAGCTTTTGCCTGCCCTTTGCTTCAATGAGTGTTCGTATTTCTTTTGGGCCTAGTTCTGTTTGGTTTTGTAGTCTTCAGAGTCAGTTATGTTTGGATACTTAAGTAAAAATAATGGTAAGTCAGAGATATGTCTGGCAAAGGTGCAGCACATTTGTTAAGGTTACTGGTTTATTTATCTCCCCTGTCTCTATGGTGACTAAATCTGAGTCTGGGATTTAATAGACTTCATTTTGACCTCTTGTAACGTCTCCTAACTTTTCCCAGCCTCTGATTTAGAAGGAATTCATTGTCACTTGAGGAGAGAAACTACTTGACTTACAAAAGGGATCCTAACTAGACTCTTCAAAAGTGGAATCTCTAGAGTCTTTGATTCTTATGCAATCTTTAGTCGGAGTACATATTGCACTTGTAAAGAAAGCTAAGATGTTGTGTAGAAAAACACACACATACGCACAAAATATTACTAATGTCCCAAGGAGATAATTTTCCTTTCCATGAAATAAAATATTGTTTAGTTAATGTGAATGAAGTCTTTGTAAGAACTTTTTATAAGAGAACCTTATGTAAGAATATTAAGTCAATGGGAGCATTGATTGGACATTACTTTTTTATTTTTAGAAAGTATCTCTCCTATACTCATTATAGGATTATAAATTTGTGTGCATATACATGTTCAAACCATATTTCTTAGTTGAAGTGTATTGAACTGTGCCATGGAAGTCCACAATAAAGGTTGAATGTGACCAGGATTCCACATGGAAGAAGTCAGGTTTGGACATTGAAATTCAAATCTAGTGTTTCATCTATACCCAATTGATGTGAAGTGAAGATCTCTAAGGTATCTAGAGTCAAACCATCTTGGACTTCAGTTGATTCAAATGACCCCTTAGAACTTTTTATCCTCTCCCATATGAGAGGATAAATATCCTCTCCCAATTTTGAGAATTATAAAAATATTCTAGTTTTATGAAATTTAATAATTCAAAATTGATTTAGAGTGCTTTACTTTCTTTAAGGCTATTGTATACTGTGTTATTTTACTCATGGATAATTTATCTGTTTACAAGTCCTTTCATCTTCTTCATCATGTATGAATTTTCTTTAAAACTAAAACAAAGGAGACAGTAAATGATTAATAAGGATTGCACAGAGGCTGAGACAAGGGAATCAAAATAAGTGCCCTTCCATCCTTAATTCTCAAGTATAAAATATTAGAGTTCAGATCTATCATCAAGTTCAGTTCAAGTCCAACAGGAACTTGTGAAAACTTAATGCTTTTACTAAGATTTTTGAACATTGTAAAAGCTCAGTGGATGTGGAAGTTGTTTTAAGATTTTGTCCATCATCAACTCTTCTATTAATAGGATGAAGACTTGAGAAGCCAACAACAGATGCTCACTTGCAAAAGAGATCCATGCTTGTGAGATGAATGTTGGATGTTCCTTAATCTCTGGATTTGAAACCTTGGCTCACACATCTTATAACCATGAACTTAGAAAATTTATTAGATTAAGATCATAGCTAAATCATATAAATTTTATTATGGTCAGTATGATCGATCAGCATAGCTGAGGTCAGAGCTTTTACAGAAAACACAATGTTAAGGCCTGAAGCCCTTAATAATGCTCGAGAAGAAACAGCACTTTTATCATCATCATCATCATTATCCTTTCAACTGTATATATTGAAAGCCCAGTGTGGTGAACAGTGCTAATAATAGTTATAATTTATATATTTCATTATTTCTTTCATTGTCAGTATTTTGTTTCAATTAAATAGCTCTAGGGATCAAATCAATTTAAAATAAAAATGGATGAAATATATAAAAATATATTTAGAATAGTAGCCTCCTTGTCCTATCAGCCAGATAAACTTCACACTTTGCAGAGCCTCTCTTGCTGAAGGATATCGAATTCCTGCATAAACATTTTCTTTAACAGTTCTTCACCCTAAGAGAAAAGCAATGGTCCATAGGTACTTGGGTAAGAATTTGTGGTCTTTGCCCGGCGCAGTGGCTCACGCCTATAATCCTAGCACTCTGGGAGGCCGAGGCGAGTGGATCATTTGAGCTCAGGACACCAGCCTGAGCAAGAGCAAGACCTCGTCTCTACTATAAATAGTAAGAAATTAATTGGCCAACTAATATATATAGAGAAAGAAAAAATTAGCCGGGCATGGTGATGCAGGCCTGTAGTCCCAGCTACTTGGGAGGCTGAGGCAGGAGGATTGCTTGAGCCCAGGAGTTTGAGGTTGCTGTGAGCTAGGCTGACGCCACGGCACTCTACCTCAGGCTACAGAGTGAGACTCTGTCTCAAAAAAAAAAAAAAAAAAAGAATTTGTGGTCTTTGTGAGTCTGCAGACATCTCTTAAATCATGCAATAAGTGTATGCAGTATGGCCATTTACTACACATTGTATAAGGCTATGAATTCATAATTTACTTAAGTTATTCTACATGGTTCTTTCTAAGAACCAGTAAAGCTTTTGCTGTGGATAATGGTGAGGGTTCATGTATGTAGTTGTCAGTGTATGCAGGCTAGGGGATTCATAATCCATGGTGTCTTTAGCTACCTAAAGTAGTTCAAATGCTGACTAATTGGAGAGGATGAGTTCCACCCTTTGTATTGGGCTCAGGTGACAGGTTTGAACTGGGAAAACAGTACCACGTGCTCCACTATTTTTAGCCCATCCCTTATGTTCCTAGCTTTGCCCTCTGAACTGTCAGTCCTCATAGACTTTACACAGGATCTTGACCTGACTCTTGATCTTCTCATGGACGTTTTCCATTTTTCTTACTAAGGCACTAAGGAGTAAAGGGTTTGGTTGGGGTTACTGTCCTAAATGGTACTCTGCTTTCCCCAAGAAATGAAGGTTCTGGGGAGCAAGAATCCTGATGTTTCCTCTTATGTCCTTCATATCATTTAATGCGAGAGATTTAGTAGGCATTTACTAGAGATAAAATTGATTAAATGAGAGGTATTGCATAAATTACAAACCATAGCATTATCATGGTATTGTACAGGACAGTCTCAGGATCTTTGACTCCCTGTTCCTCTAATATTTGTATTCCTGACATTGTTGCAGGATATCCTTGAATGGAATAGTCTCTCCTATCTCATTTATAGTATGGCATCATTTTCCCCCAACATTTGTAAAGAATTTTTTCAATCAGAAAAGTTGAAATTACAGTGACCACTCATATTCCTACCATCTAGATCCTATAATTAAACATTTTACTATATTTGCTTTATCACATATCCATCCAGTCATTGGTCCATCTTAATTTTTTGGATGCATTTCAGAGTAAGCTGCAGGTATCTGTACACTTTACCCCTAAACACTTTAGATTGCGTATCATTATGTGGTTTCAATTTCGACATTCTTAGAGCTGCTATCAGATTTGTTGAGATCCTGACATCTATTTTGCTGGTGGCTAAGGAGAGGTAGTAACTTGAATGTGAAATGTGTTCAGTTTTCAGACTCCCGGGCAGGGGTTTCCGTTTGTAACTAGCAACAAGTATACAAACACATCCATGTCGTTGCCTCCTCCCATTACATGGTTGCATTATTTATACTGTTGAAACTTGGAAAGCCAGCCAAGAAATACAATTGAGGATCTTGTTTATATGAATGAAACTAGAGAATTGGGAGGTGAGGATAGTAAGGCAAAGGGTTAGAGTTTTGCCTTATAGGGGAGAAAGAGATTCAGGACCAGGAAATTAACGATGTGATACCACTTTCATACATGAAGTCTAGAGAGGATTTAGTGGCTGTTTATATTACTTCAAGGTCATGGGTTTAATAAACACTAAGAGTACAAATTGAGTCCTTCTAGCCTAGCGATTTTCATATTATATTCCGTGGAACCCTAGAATTCATAGAAAAGTTTCATATGCTTCACGAACATTTGAATTAGATTTTCAAAAGTATATTGAACTATTAAAAAAATCTAATAAACAGACACACTTAACTATGTTTTAGAGTAAATTTTAACATCCTGAATAACACTTAATGATTGACTTTAAAATAAGTAAAGGTTATTCATGTCAACCTAAAATAAAATTTTGAGTAACACCTATCTGTCATCCATCAAAGTCAGGGTAATATTTCTGTGTGGGAATAAAGACAAAAGATCTACAGCAGGGCCATTACACTAAAGCCAGGGGTGTTAAGACATTAGCCTGTGAAAGCTGAAGTTACATTTTGGTTTCTAGTTACCATGAGCACTTATCCATCTGTTATATTTAGATTTTTTTTCTGATACCTTTAGGAATCTGGAAACAGATGAGTATATGCTTTAAACTTGAGATGACCATAAAAGGGGAGAGATGGTTAGCAGGCTGGAGGTGGCTACAGTGTTGTCCTTCCGATGGGGCTGTGTGAATGGATTAGGGAACCTTCAAAAAACGTCTGTCTTGGCCCATCACCCAAACTGCTCAGCACAAGTCTGAAAATGTATGTGTGCGATACTTGCATCTCATTATGAGATTTTCAGGGTTTCTTTGATTATGCCTGAAAAGCTTGCTAAAATGGGCTTGGCATATTTCTTTCATTTGGAGTCTGTGGTACTTACTTTTGTTCCTTTATTCCAGATTATGCCAGATTCTGTGCCCATAGTCTGAAATACTGAAGCCAATACCTGCTTGTGTGTAGTCACAGTCAATTTTTAAGGTTTTGCTTATCCGTATTTTTTTTCCTCCTATCATTTTATTAAGAAGATTCTCAGCTGGGGGCAGTGGCTCACACCTGTAATCCTAGCACTATAGGAGGCCGAAGCGGGAGGATCACTCAAGGTCAGGAGTTTGAAACCAGCCTAAGCAAGAGCGAGACCCCATCTCTACTAAAAATAGAAAGAAATTAATTGGCCAACTAAAAATATATAGAAAAAAAGTTAGCCGGGCATGGTGGCGCATGCCTGTAGTACCAGCTACTTGGGAGGCTGAGGCAGAAGGATTGCTTGAGCCCAGGGGTTTGAGGTTGCTGTGAGGTAGGCTGACGCCATGGCACTCTAGCCTGGGCAACAGAGTGAGACTCTGTCTCAAAAAAAAAGAGAAGATTCTCAAAGTTGACATGATTTTGCAGTGACCACCAGTATACCCATAATCTAGAGTCTACCATTAACAACATTTTACTTGTTTTGTCACATATCTGTCCCTCTCTGTATCCATTCATCAATACATCTCATTTTTGGATGCATTTCAAAGTGAATGTAGTAGATTTCACTACTTAATGTCATGTATTTTATATAATTGGAGTCTAGCTTCTTGAACATTACATAAATGTGCCTAACTTGCCATAGAATGTTGTGAAAGAAGATGTAAAATAAATGCCCCAGTTTTACTGGGAAAAAAATTTAGGAGCCTTATTTTAAAAGTAACAGGTATTCTGGAATTCTGGCATGGAGTTGGAAAAAAATACTGGCTTATTTTTAAATTGGAACTTTTTTGTGACTTAGTCATTGCTGACCACTAATAAAGGGGGGGTGACACTTATACGTTTTATTTTCATCAGAGGCAGGAGCCAAGTAACCTCCAGTTCTTATAGAGAGGCAGGATCATCTTTAAAAGTGTTATAGAGTGTTGTTCTCTTCCACAAAATTGATTGCATTTGGAAGGTATAGGAGCAGTTACTTGAGGAGTAAATTGATCTATACTGGATCTGATTCCCAACCCCGGTGTCAAGATGGTAAGTGCAAATTATTAAAAAAAAAAAAAAAAAAAAACACTCTTTTTACAATTTGAATAGAGACAACAGGATGGAGATGAAGGTTCCAGTGTATGGCTTTTGCCCTTGTTTATGTGGAAAGCACTCCCTATGTTCTGGTAAAGCTGTGTTGTTGTTCCATTTTATTCTCAATCCCCAGAATTGTGTCCAAACACTCTCCCTTGGCCCAGGGGCTTGGCTGGGTGTATTTCCTTCTGGAAGTCTTCACTATCACTCTTGAGTTAGCTGGCAGGAGATCCCTTAAAAGCATTTCCAAGCAGTTTTCCCCACTCCCTATAGGGGCTAATCCTGCACTTTCCACTTCAGTTCCAGCTGCTTTTGCTTGGGTAGGAAAAGATTTCTGCTATGTTCCCAGTCTCTATGTTCCCAATCTCTGGATGGTCCAAGAAAATTTAATGTATAAGAACAAAATATTAGGACAGGAAAACTTTAGGTCAGGGATTAGTTGGGGGATGTAGGTGAAAAGCTTGGTGATTAGATATATTTAAAACGTGTCCGTAGAACATTAAATTTTAAACAATTACATACAGGGAGTTGTAAGAAATTTTCCAGCCCCTTTAGACAGACATATGACCCTTTAAAATCCATAAAATGTTCTTGGTATGATGGAATAACATGCCCTTTGGTCTTGGAAGTGACTATTAGGTTGCAAAGGTTTTGATTCCTCTACCACTAACTTGCTCTTTGATCTTGGAATGTGACTTACTTGTCCTGTGATTATTTCATAATCACCAATAATAAAACTGATTTACTATATATAGTGTAATAGTTGAGTTTTAAAGTATATCTAGTTATAGCTCAAGTTTATGAATATTTTATTAATATTTACATATTAACATTAGGCTTTCTAATCAGATTTAATTTTATTTTTAAAAAGTTATTTTACATATAAATACTTAATCTTCTGTAGTTCATATGTATGGTACCACCCTTAATTAAGATTAATTTTCTTACTACAAAATGTATGTTTAAAATACATAAACATTGGTTAGACTTTGTACTTATGGCTGCTAGGAAGGTGGAAAGTTTCCTAGATTTATGCTTAAGACAGGTGACACTACTTGAGCTTCTATTCTTAGTTTGACCTCACCCCCCCCTTAAGGCAAGACACTTAATCTTTTTAATGTCTCAGTTTATCCATCTATAACACCTGTAGTCTTATTTCATGGAACCAGTCCCTGCTTTATATTTGATAGCATTTGAAGACTTGATATAAAAGGTGGCACGGAAGTTCAAATTATTATGTAGGGAGTATTTGTATGCTGAATGATAATCTTGACAAATTAGTAATTACTACATTTAGAAAGTTACAACTCTGGAGGGAATTGATATTTGATATTGTTGTCCCATGTGTTCTAAGTTACCATCATAACAGTAGGAAAATAAACCCTTGTCTTGGCTGTGTTACAAAGGGATTAACTCACTTCTTAAGTCCTTACTAAATTTCCAGCCCTTTAAACAACAGAAATAAAAAGTGTTTCTTATTTTATTTAATTTTTCCCAAATAAAAGTCTTATAATTAACCTTGGCTTAGTTTTTCTTTTGTTGAGAGCTTTCCAAGTTATTTTCTTTGTAAAGAATGTAGAATAAACCATGTCAGTTACTTAGAGCAAATAAAAATACTCTGTACAGATATGTAGAGGAGTATGCTTTTGATTTTTAGATCAAAGCAAAGAACCAAGATTATATGGAGCTTGCTTATTATACATTTGTTCCCAGCTACTTGTGCCTTTGCAAAGAAGTAAATATTAACAAAATACAAGAGGATTAAATAGCTAGACTCTAAGTAAAACTAAAATAACCATATTACTATTTTCCAAATGCTGATTCCTTAAAAGTTTGGGCTGACATGAAAGAGAGTCATCCCTATAATGGAGATTGCTGGTCTTTTTACAATAATCTGCCACTAGATTTTATGTTGTATGAGAAGTGTATGTGTGTGTTGGTTACAAAAATTGTGTGAGCCATGTGAAAAATTAAGTCCACTTGAAAAACCAGAATACACTACCTACTTAGGTACAAAACCTGATATATATATATATATATATATATATATATATATATACACACACACATACACACATATTATTTTCTTTTACAAATCTTTTATATTATTTTTCACTTTACATGGTACTTGGACACTTTAATTTTGTTCCTAACACAATTCTATAGGAAAGCAAGACAGTTATTAATATCCCCATTTTGTAGATAAGGAAGAAAAATTAACTTGGCTAGTAAGCAGCTCAGCAGAGTCAGATATTACATCTGGGGTGTTTGATTCTGAGTCTGGTGCTCTTTCCTTCTATTACAACACAATGAAGTTGTCAAAACATTCCCTGCTGTTTTCATTAAATGAAAGCTTAAAATGAAAAGTTAACTTTTATACTGTTATCTCAATTTAATTTTATGAAGTTAACTTTTTTTTTCTTTCGAGACAGAGTCTTACTCTATTGCCCAGGCTAGAGTGCTGTGGCGTCAGTCTAGCTCACAGCAACCTCAAACTCCTGGGCTCGAGCAGTCCTATTGCCTCAGCCTCCCAAGTAGCTGGGACTACAGGCATGCACCACCATGCCCGGCTCATTTTTTCTATATATTTTTAGTTGGCCAATTAATTTCTTTCTATTTTTAGTAGAGACGGGGTCTCACTCTTGCTTAGGCTGGTTTCCAACTCCTGACCTTGAGTGATCCGCCTGCCTCAGCCTCCCAGAGTGCTAGGATTACAGGCGTGAGCCACCGCGCCCGGCCTGAAGTTAACTTTTAATCGATTTTCAACTTCCTAAAAGTGTTTGAAACTTAAATATACCGTTTCACAACTCCTAAATTAATCTCCTCTGTACATTTCCTAGCCCAATATGATAATTTATATTAATATATAGGCTTAGCATTCATTTGTGACATCAAATGAATAGACAGTAAGAAGAGACTTAAAATTAATTAGGTTTTGCAATTCTTTTTGGTTTGTCATACCGAATTGCCCCAACACCACAACTGGGCATCCTTGTTTTAACATCTAACAAAAATATTAATAGCTAGTATATTTACTTTTAAAATGGTTTACATGTAGTAAATAAATATATAAACATCAACCTTTTTTCCTGAGATCCAGAGTTAATTTTTTTAACTGTTCACTGTGACATTGATGTGAAGGTGCTGTGACATTTATTTTCCTTGTTTATCTATAGAAACAGGGAGGTGTACTCTGGGTTGGGAAATCAGTGACAAATAGCCATAGAACATGGGTCACCTGGCTTCAGTTAGTTATGTAACCTTTAAGAAAACAAGTGCCCATTTCAGAAAAGGCTGACCTTTGAGGCTACAGATGTCAAGCTACTCTTCTGCTTTAAAGAAGAAATAATTACAGGGTTAATTTAAAACTCGGATACAGATATAGTTGAAAAATCCCTGACAGATTTATGTAATGAACGATGATGGTGTTTTGTTTTCCCAGCATGCAGTTTTAAGGTCAGGTCTGTGACTCAGAGCTGCGCACTTCCCTGGTGGTATGCATCAATGACATGTTGCCAGTCTAATCGTCCAGAAGAGTTTGTGCTCAGCTCAGGTTGCTTCATTATAATCCCCAGCTGAGAAGCCACCTTTCATTTTTTAAAATAGATAGAGAAGGCAACATGAACATTTGAAAGTCAAATGCCATATGTACTTTATAGCTTTTCAGCCTAGATACTTGAACACTAAAGTGCCTCCTCAATTTTTAGAAGTAGATCCTCAATTGCCACTAACCTATTGTGGGGTGGCTCTACATGAGCATACATTGTATACATTGTCAGTATAAGCATTTTGCTAAGTTTATTTTTTAATTCGTTACAGTTTTCAGTGCAAAGAGCACTGGACTTGGAATCAAAAGTCACTTTCTCTCTGGTGACCTTAGCACATAGTTGGCATGGGATTTCCAGATGGCATCTTCTCTGCATGAACAAAAAGAATCTGCCATTTCAGGAAGCTTTGGTGGGTGCTGTCTGGTCTACTTGAGGTCTTTTCATCTTTTAACTTTTTCTTTCCCCCTTTCCTTCTAAATCAAAACTCCCATTCCTTTAGTGCAGCTGACCTCTTTTGTGTGTGAGAGGAAGGCAATCTGATTAAAAAAACTTGCTAGTTTTTTTAGTTAGTTCATTCTGTCTTTTAAAAATGTATATATCTCTTTACTGCATTGTTTGTAACAACAAAAGATTAGAAACAGGCCGAGGCGGGAGGATTGCTCAAGGTCAGGAGTTTGAACCAGCCTGAGCAAGAGCGAGAGCCCGTCTCTACTATAAATAGAAAGAAATTAATTGGCCAACTAAAAATATATAGAAAAAATGAACCGAGCATGGTGGTGCATGCCTGTAGTCCCAGTTACTTGGGAGGCTGAGGCATAAGGATTGCTTGAGCCCAGGAGTTTGAGGTTGCTGTGAGCTAGGCTGATACCACCGCACTCTACCCCAGGCAAAAAGTGAGACTTGGTCTCAAAAAAAAAAAAAAAGACTAGAAACAACTTAAATATTTGTCAGTAAGGCACTGATTAAGTAAATTGTGGTATATCTACATAGTTGGATACTATATACATGTTTAAAAAGTGGAAGCTCTTTATGTACTGACATGGAAAATTCTCTAAATATAAGTAAATGGAAATAGCAATAGAATAAATAGAAAAAGCAAGGTGCAGAAGGCTATGTATAGTATCCCACCATTTATTTTTTTTTTAAAAAAAGGAAAAAGAAAAAATATATATAGCTACCAATTTTTTATATGCCCAGTATCTCTGAAAGCATAAAGAGGACTCTGGTATTATTGGTTATCAGTGGAGAGGGGGAAATGGATGTCTGGGAATGGGCAGGACAGGAAGACTTTTCTCTGTATATTCTTTTGTACCTCTTCAAAACTACATATTTAAGAGGGGGGGGCATGGGCAATATACGTAACCTTAACATTTGTACCCCCATAATATGCTGAAATAACAAAAAAAAATGGAAGAAAAAAAAAAACTTATCCAAAAAACAAACCAAAACTACATATTTAAAAATAAAACCCACACAAAAAGGAATGTTCACAGCAGCATTATTTATAAGAGTTAAAAAGTAGAAATAACCCAAATGCCCATCAACCGATGGATAGATAAACACTATGTGATGTATCTGTCTATGCAATGGAGTATTATTCATCCATAAAGGGGAATGAAGTACTGGTGCTATGATGTGGCATGTGAAAGAAACCAGCCACAAAAGGCCACATATTGTATGATTCCATTGCCAGAAGAGACAGAACATAGATTAGTGGTTTGTAGGGGATGGGGAGTATCTAAAAGCTTTCTTTTGGCATGATGAAAATGTTCTGGAATTAGATAGTGGTGATAGTTGTACAATCTTATGAATATACTAAAAACCACTGAATTGTACACTTTAAAATGGAGAATTTTGTGGTATGTAAGTTTTATCTCAATAAATAAAATAAGAAACAACTTGGTGAAGTCATGAACATGGAAACTTTAAGCACAACTGTGAACATAAAAAACAATAAACAACTTACTTAAAGTTCCCACCTAAGAAATATTTCTATTCTAAAATATTTTATATATTGTCACTGATAATGTCAGAGGACTTTAT